>NC_060120.1:711546693-712170784 GCF_021461395.2 Schistocerca americana | reverse complement strand
AACATAAGAAATAGGATTCGTCCAATAACGAGTTTTAGTGAGATACTTCTCAAAATACCCTCGCAAGCTACTGTATTTGCTATTAAAAGAGTCGGGGTTAAAAACCTGTCGCCGAAGTTGGTCCTGTACAGCTTCTGACCAATATTTGTCAAGAAATGCCCGTTCAAATTGTAAATATGTGGTACAACGCTCAGCTACCTCGGTCGCCCACAAAAGTACATCGCCTTGCGTGTACCCAACAACAAACCTGATATTTTGCACTTCCGTCCAATTTCTAGGAAACACATGTCGGAAAGCACTAATAAACACAACGGGATTCATCTTCTTACCTTCGCTCGTAAATGTTGGAAATTGATGGTGTCTTAATAGACCTCCGTCAGCAAATATAGTAGACAAGCTGTTTACACTTTGTGCTGTGCTTACATAGCTGTGATAATTGTTTACATTTCTCGTAGTTAACTGATTCTGCTGTCATTACTATTGGCATTGTTTGTAGGGTTTGCAATGATCTGTGTGCATACATTACTTTGGTTTGATATGTGTTGTTTATGTGTACAACTTGTGTCTCGGTATCAGTTTCACCTAAGTAGTTGCGTATTCTGTGCTCTGTAGCCGGCAAATTGGTGTTCCCTTTGTCGATAATGTCAGTTTCCTTTTATTGAATAATAGTATACATTCCTACACTACCTTTTCCGCTGCGGTACTGGTTTTGTCTAAAGTACCTGCTTCAGCTTGTGAAATTACGTCAGATAATTTTTCATTAATTTTGTCTCTTTTCTTTTTGGCACAGACTGATTCGATTTCAAGTGATGCTACTTTTAAAGTGAGTAATCCTTATGCAGTTTGTTCACTACGGTAGAAATGTTCTTTACTGTGGAAGATAACTGTGTTTGTGTAGCTTCCAAGTTTGTGTGTGTGTGTGTGTGTGTGTGTGTGTGTGTGTGTGTGTGTGTGTGTGTGTTGTGTCGTGTCTTTCATCGCTTTTAATTTGCGGCTTTACTGTATCGTTATGTTCATTAAGAGTGTGTAATTTCTATTTTATTTCCATAATGTCATTGTTTACTTCGGAAAGTACATCTTGTTTTAGCTGTTTTTCCATGTCTTTAAATTTTACATTCATTTCCTGATGAAAATTCTTTGTCAAGTCACTGATCTGCTGTGTGACTGTATCCTGAAAATCTTTTAAAGCTTGTTTCTGTTCTTGCTTTATTTTGTTCGTGTCTTGTGTTACTAAGGTAAGGTTTTGCGACAAATTGTCAAATTTTGTATTTATGTCCGTTCGCAAATTGGTGTTTACATTTTTATTTCAGCACGCAAACTGGTGTGTATTTTGTGTGTCTGCACGCAAATTGGTGTTTGCGACAAATTGTCAAATTTTGCATTTATGTCCGTTCGCAAATTGGTGTTTACATTTTTATTTCTGCACGCAAACTGGTGTGTATTTTGTGTGTCTGCACGCAAATTGGTGTAATTGGTGTTCATACCATCCAGTTTTTGAAGTATTACGGCAAGTGCGTCATTTTGGTTGCTATTTAATGTATTTTGCTTGTTGACAACTGTACTCTGTAAATCAATATTTGAACTTCGTGTGATGGGTGACGGTAAAGTGTCGTCAAAAATCATGTTATCTGTTCTTTCTGTTTTCCTGTGCGAACAGAATCTTGCTCGCGGAGAAAAGTGATGTAGTAGTCTCTTCTATTGTCATCACTGTGTCCTCAAAATTAGAACTCAGTGAAAGCTCACTAGCGCTTGTCATTTCGGTCATGTTCATCTCTGAATTATTTAATATGCCTGATTGTGGAAGACATGGCGCTGATACTCCAGATGCTCTTTTCTGCAATTGTACGCAATCTTGGCTCATTGCGTTTTCGCCATTGTTAACAGTTATGGAAACTGATTTTTGTGCCATATTTAATTGAATATTAAAATTAAAATTTTTGGAAAACATAAAACTGAAATATATTATTTTGTGAATTTAAACATACGATTTACGTGTCGTCAAGCATTATTTACCTACTTTCATGACGCACGAAATGTTGCTACACAAAAAACTTCAAACTTTTCTCTCGTTACTCATTACGAAAAATTTCTGAAAAAAATTCACTACAATGCATTTAGGAAGAGAAATTAAGGAAAGGTATATCTAATTATTACGCAGGAGGCGCTACCAAGCATAGCTAAACAAACGGTTGCGTAGCGGTCCTACCTTTACTGTGATGAAACAAACAGCATATTTTCCAAAATTTTCGGTAAATTGCAGTTCTTTTTGATTCCTTTTTGGACTGGTTTTCTTCACAAGAATTTTTGGTTCTGGTTATTTTGCTCCCAGTCGTGATGTTGCACATGAAAATTTTAAAAAATTATTGTTAAACGCTGAAAATTTTTCATACAATGTCGTAAATAAAGTTGCATAATTTACACATCTGGTTTCATGGCCTTTTCAACGTCATGTCACCAGGTCGTAAGCTGTGCAATTTTTTTAGTAATAATAAAAATACCTAAATAAGGAAGTTAATTTTTTTAGTAACCAGAAGTCAATTATTTCGTTTTACAATTAATGGCCAAATTCTGTAACTTCATATCTTCTCTCCTTTGTGTCCGTATTGAGTTGAACTTACTCCCATGTTGTCGAGATCTACACACTTCTGTTAGGTGCTTCTTCTTCCGACGCCGCAAAACTTCTCATTCTTGACTGTGTAGGTAATGTATTTTCGTTTGTCGGACTTCTTCCTCACATACAGGCAGAAGGTGTAACATGACCTTTTCGTGGTGCGCGGAAGAAAATAAAAAGGCCTCATATTTTTGCACTGAGAGAAATTATTATTCAGATATCGTGAAAGCTACTACACGTATCTCATATCTAAACACGTCCTCTCTCCACGAGAACTCAAGACATAAGGTGACAAAAAACTGAATGAGGTCTTTATCATTTGTTCTCGCCTTCCAGCGTAGCAAAATACATCTTTTGCGGGCGCTTACACCGGTTATCCTTGGCTTTTACTTCGTACCAGTACAAAACCCATGCCATTTATCTCAAACTTTGATTGAAATTGACCTGACATTGTGTGAGGATTTAATTTTAAATGAAATTTTGTTACAGCAACTGCGAAATAGCAAGTTTTAAAAAACAGCGCTCATACGATAAAACTCCGAAACAAATCATACTTTGTACATGAAATTCGGCCAGAATAAAAAGGAACAAACTTAACCGCTAATGACTCAAAAACTGACAAGGCTAGGTACACGATCTACTACATGAAAACTCTGTAATTCGAATAACCTTTAAAAGGAAGACAAATAACCGAACGCAGAATCAGCATACACAGAATAGCGTGCGGTATCGCATCAATCACCGTATCTCAGTTAAAGGGAAGAGCCACTTGACAGTGATAAACAATGACGTGAACGGTTCTTGGTACAGAAGTAATGGCCGTGGTACAGTTGCACCGGAGCTGTTCCAAGCCTTTCGTTTGGCAGCGCCCTTATTCGAGCTAAAGGATGGACTCCAAGATCCTCAGGGGCGTCTTCAGCAGAAAATTTCCTTTGCAGAACTCCACATCCAAAGTAATTACCCACGCTAAGCGATCCCTGGCTATCCACGCGTTGTCGTGTCGACCTGCTCGCGTCCTGACTCTCAGGACACAAACATCTGAATGTAATCGAATGTTTATAACATTTCTTTTAGTTAAATATTGTTGTAATGTATTAGTTTAGTGCGCGAGAGTGATGAAGATGAGTCAGATAATCTATCTAGAACCTGAGAACGACGTATTTTCGTTGGTGACGGCTTTTAGCCAATAAGAGTTGGACAATGGCGGAGCATTGGGGACTGGCACTTTCGAGTGAAGAGCTCAGTGGAGCAATTCGGGACACACTATGGCGAGTTCTGGAAGAAGGCAGACCTGTCCAGAGTAACGTGCGTAATTCAGACGTACAGGTTTTTTTTTTATGGGCGGTAAACTACCGCTATAGTTCTCTAATTTCTGAATGTGTTCCAGAATAGGACTAACTTTTGCCATTTGATTGACAGGACTGAGAATAGAGAGAGAATGAGATACTATTCTTCGTATCGCGTGTGTTAATTTGTAAATCGCCATGTTCAACCTTGATTTACTTTGAGCTGATTAAACTTTCGTATATTGTGATCACGAAATGGGTTTAGTTTTTGCGAGTCATTGGTGGCGGTTTAGTTTGGGGATTTTGCTACCTTTCTCGTAAAGCTCTCAACATAGCATTACTGCATTTAATAAGGGTATTTTTATCTGTATTGTAACTGGATATCGTAGGACAACTTCCCGTTGATTTGAAATGTTTTTTCTTGAATTAACGTTGTTCAACATAATTCCCTGTGATCTGCATCAATTACAGACGTTAGAACAAAATCCTTGTTGTTAAATTATTCATTTAATTTTATATTTCTGTATAATTTGTTAGTTCGCACTTCTAGCCAGTGCATAAACTATCTGACCGCAGGATCATAGCTACAGATTATTATCTGCAGCGAATTAGTTGCGGATCACGAAAGCAGACGTGCACGGCCCGACCCTGTGACTACATCGAGATATTCTTTTTATAAAGAGCCGTACAATGGTCCAATACCTAAAGTACGAATAACCATAGGTAAAGGAGCAATTGGTTTGCTCGTATGAGATGCTGTTTGGATGAGCGACTACTACATTAGCAGTAATTGTTAGGTACCGTCGTACCACGTCGGATATTTGTGCTGAAGTATTTCTTCAGAGAATAAAATTTTCCTCTCAGCGTTATACGAGCATTTTCATTGTGACCGTGAGCTATGTAGAAGGGTGACAAATATTGTATTTTGAGGATGTGTCATCAGAGACGGTCTTACCACATGCCCTGCTTTAGCAATGTATACAAGAAATACCAAGAGGGAAGGTCGGTATTCACGCCAGAACTATCCGCTTGTGTTGTGGTGCGAACAGCAGCCTACACTCGGGACCGTAATTCCCTTGTCCGACTGCTGCTACTCTCCGATCAATAGTGCGGGAAGACATCGTGCTACAGGGAGCCCACTGCTTGCTCTCGGAGGCCAGGCGCAAATTTGAAGGGGTTGGGATGTGCTTCGTGCAAAATATGGAGGTCCTTCCTTGTGGTTGTCAGACCTTGTCGACGGAATCCTTGGCGATGGGTACGCCTGCCCTCATATTCTCACGCAGCCCACATTGGGCCACCGTCACATCCGAATGGCCCACAAATCTGGATATAGCACGATTCGATCAACCAGCTAAATGGAGACTCCAATGAGGCCCCTTTCAAACTATCAGGTGCTGATATAGCCGTCTCTCACGTGTACATGTCATCTCCAAGTCTTTCGCAGTGATCACTCAACATCATGCACGTTATACACCCTACCAGGTCTAGTGAGAATACTACAAGCGGTCAACACTGCTGCAGTCTGGTGGCTGTTCTAGCCGCCACAGAGAATTGCAACTCTAATCATTTACATGCCGCCGGCCGAAGTGGCCGTGCGGTTAAAGGCGCTGCAGTCTGGAACCGCAAGACCGCTACGGTCGCAGGTTCGAATCCTGCCTCGGGCATGGGTGTTTGTGATGTCCTTAGGTTAGTTAGGTTTAACTAGTTCTAAGTTCTAGGGGACTAATGACCTCAGCAGTTGAGTCCCATAGTGCTCAGAGCCATTTGAACCATTTACATGCCCGCCAGTGGTGTGAACGTATGTCAAAGGTACACTGACAACCGACCAATTCTACTAAGTGCTTCACCTATTTATGCCAGGCAGTGTATTTCTCGACAGAACTACTTTTACAGCTGGTCCTTAAAATGAACTAATTTATGACTTCGGTGGTGCCAGAGCAGTGGCCACCAACTTAAGGGGTGTAGTCATCTCGGTCGTTTCTTATCACTTGGAAGCCAGCAAACAATTTTTCTTAATCCTGCTAACATCCCTTCGCCTTGCTATACAGGCTGTTCCAAAGCTTTTCGATCAACCACCTAGGAGCGATAGACCGCGTCAAGGGAAACAATTATTACTACAGATAAATTGTTTACTGACAATTCCTGATGACGCTAAGCGTCTTTTTATTGAATTTACTGCTTCTGGGACGATGAGAGTTTACAGAATTAGCAGAGTTTACTAACCAGGTATGCTGCATCTGCTTACTAGAACCAGAAAGCCTTAAGAATGAATGTGTCTAATAGCAGACATATTTTGAAAGCGAATCAGGAACTATACTTTTGCCGTTTCATGTGGAGCAGATGGCTGGATAACAGGCAACACATAGTAAACGCACACTGCAGAGTGTCTATGTCCTGCCTCCACTGTGGGGCATAACCAATAGTAAAAGGTACCTAGAGCCGCTAGTAGGTCTCAGCATATAGTTTGTCTCTCTCAGAAGTTGCTCCTCATGATGTGATCTATCACCGACAGACGTTTGACGCAAAGACTTTGCAACGCCCTATATATCCAAGTGAAAATAAACGATCGAGATATGTCTATGTAATAGACGATGTCTAGATCACTTTATAAAATGTGCAGGCAAATCAAGGGCGTGTATCACTGAAACCTCAAGATCTGTGCAAAGGTTTAGAGGAGACGTTTGTCCATCGTTAGCGAGTATTGTAGCGACTTTGGGAGAGGTACCACTCCTCCAGAGTTTTGTACAGGAGCAGCAGTTTCAATCCTGGCGTCATGGAGTGGGGAACCGTTGGGCACGAATTCATGTCACGGCTGGTGGTGATAAAGGGAAATTTGACAGCACGATAGTACATCACGGACATCATGTGGCACTTTTCAAATGGTTCAAATGGCTCTGAGCACTATGGGACTCAACATCTTAGGTCATAAGTCCCCTAGAACTTAAAACTACTTAAACCTAACTAAGCTAAGGACATCACACACACCCATGCCCGAGGCAGGATTCGAACCTGCGACCGTAGCAGTCCCGCGGTTCCGGACAGCAGCGCCAGAACCGCTAGACCACCGCGGCCGGCTGTGGCACTTTCCATGCGGCAGTATCATGGTGCCAGCTTTCAAGAGGACTGTACTGGTCTGTACATGCCATGTACATCTATGAACTGTCTACGTGATGTTGAGGTACTTCTGTGGCTAGCGAGCTCCTCAGACCTGCCCCAGAAAGAGCATTTGTGGTGCCAGATACGTCAACTCACTCCTTGTGCTAGTATTTACAATACCAAGGACCAGTTAAACAGTGGTGGGCCAGGTTGCCTCATGAGAGGTTACAGTGCCTTTATGATATCCTTCTCAACCGAATCTGCGCACACATCAATCTACATCTACATCTACATCTACATTGATACTCCGCAAGCCACCCAACGGTGTGTGGCGGAGGGCACTTTACGTGCCACTGTCATTACCTCCCTTTCCTGTTCCAGTCGCGTATGGTTCGCGGGAAGAACGACTGTCTGAAAGCCTCCGTGCGCGCTCTAATCTCTCTAATTTTACATTCGTGATCTCCTCGGGAAGTATAAGTAGGGGGAAGCAATATATTCGATACCTCATCCAGAAACGCACCCTCTCGAAACCTGGCGAGCAAGCTACACCGCGATGCAGAGCGCCTCTCTTGCAGAGTCTGCCACTTGAGTTTATTAAACATCTCCGTAACGCTATCACGGTTACCAAATAACCCAGTGACGAAACGCGCCGCTCTTCTTTGGATCTTCTCTATCTCCTCCGTCAACCCGACCTGGTACGGATCCCACACTGATGAGCAATACTCAAGTATAGGTCGAACGAGTGTTTTGTAAGCCACCTCCTTTGTTGATGGACTACATTTTCTAAGCACTCTCCCAATGAATCTCAACCTGGTACCCGCCTTACCAACAATTAGTTTTATATGATCAATGCCAGAGGATGTGCAACATTACACTGATAAGTGGGCTGAAATTGCCAAGTACTTTGTGACTTGGACTCGATTTGTAATCACTGGAAAAACACCTTCACCTTGTGAAGTTGCATTGTGTTTGGTCTTCCCCTTCTGGGTGCTTCACTTTTTTTGTCAGGTTGTCTATATTCGCAACAGTGTTGTTTGCTGGCAGTGAGCCACTAAATGTTTCGTTCTCCACGGTTGTCTGCAGCCTCTCTCCACGCAACAGGCATCAAACCCTTGGCATTGGTTCTCCATCACTGGCTTCCGCCCTTCACTTTAGCGGGTACTTAATTGTGAGACAAAATACCGTCAGATCTGAATCGCTAATAATTACGAGACTGATAATAATACGTAAACAATGGTTGAGCCCACAACGTACGTGTTTGTCACGCAGTATTTGTTTTGCCAGTGATGACATCGTAGCAGTGTGTAGGCGCATTCGCATGATTGCTACGAATTAGCTTAGTGTAAAGTTTTAAATTGGTTTAGCATGGAATTGCTTTACTAGGACATTGATTCGAATGTCATTGTGAAGAACTTGCGGAGAAATACTTGGACCCAAAGTGAGACAACGAAAACATTCGTGGGAAAATGAGTGAAAATAGGTTTAAATTGAAAATAACAAAATAGTGAAAGATGTCGTCTCATACTGTATGTTACAATAACCAAAATTTATGCTAATTATTGACTGTTTGTCAACAGAAGCTAACAGTCACGCCAGTCTCGCCGACAAAGAATGCAAGGTCGTTTCACTGAGAGAGTTGAAGAAAAGGTATGGCTTAACTGAACTGAGTCACCATGAAGCCATTGCCATTCCGATGGATCCGGGGTTTAAAAATCTGCATCTTTAAGATCCAGCAATATTCAGGCGAGCCATACGCAAGTCAAAACCATGGTTTACGAGCAACAAAGTAGCCCAAGTGAAGCGCAGGAAGATGCCGCTTCGTCTACTGTAACACAAGAAAAACAGTTCAGGAAACGTCATGAACAGCTAGCGCACGGCTGCAAAAAGAAAAAGCAAACACACCAAAGTGACGAAGTATCTCTGTTCGTCGTCAAACCCTGTAAATCTTTAAAAAGCATGACATGAAAGTCATTTTTCCATGTTTGTACAAAAATGCTCAAAACAATATCTTATTGTCGTTGCAACATCATTGCCAGTGAGTGTTTTATTTTCAAAAGCTAGTGCAACTATTACTAGGGACAAAATCAGTTCTATAAAAGTACTTTTATTTTGATACCAAGCAAAAATCAGACACTGATTCGATTCTAAAAGTACTCGAGTCGAAGCAAAAGTATCGAATATTTAATTGTATTTGATTGTATCGAAACATATCCAATGATGGTATCAACAAACTGGTCTCTCGTTGGGAAAAATGTGTTCGTCGCCAGGGTGATAACGTTGAGAAATAAACATGTAGGCATGATAAATAAAGATGCAGGAGTTTTCGTATAAAAATTTGGTGGCATCGCTTTCCAGCACGCCCTCGCACGATTCCTCTGTTGAAGCATTTTGCAACATTCGTGCTAACATTATTCCTACGACTACCGTAACGTAAGATAAAATCATGAAAGCCATTCGTGTTGGATAATTGATTATTTCCTTGTAGTAGAAGATGACAGAGTGGCAGGCAAGAGATATGAAAAGCAAGAAAGAGCAACGGTGACAGGTCTGAGCAACATTCCTATTTTCCTGTTTTCAGTTTACTTATGAGTACAGCAGAAAGCTTTGAAAACATAAATTTATTCTGAGTGAGATCATAGATCTTAATTCTTTATACAGTTTGTCCGTTTTCTTGCACCATTGTACCTCGGTGCGAAACGATCATCTGATAACTTATCTATAAGACGCTGAACGTGCACTTTCTCACTTCGAACTATGTCCGTGGCGAAACTGACATGGCAGAAACTACAAGAAGCTTGCTCACAAATAGTGTTACTTTATTCGTGGTGGGTATCGTGACTTCGCGGCCGTTAATGATCGTTGATAGACAACTTAGGTAACTTAGAGATGTTACATATAACACTAACAAAGGCAATCAAATGGACCTCCAAGAAAAACAACTATATCTTCATACCCGCAATCCATCCCACTACATTCTAAATGAGCTATTAACTGAGCATACAATTTCGATATAATTAAACGCAATATGGACCCCAAAGACTCAGAAACCTGAATAAAAACATCCACACTTACTGGAAAAAGACCTGTACTACATAATATTCTAAAAACTACTGTAGAAGAAAAGAAATAGAGACCAAACTTAAAATAATAAATAGACACTCTGAGTAGCCCAATAACAAATACTGGTATTCCTCATTTTTAACAATTCGTAAAACATGCTGTAATTATAATTTGCATATATATTCATTTATACGGTTGAAATGCCTTGTTTATGATGTCGATACACAGTTAATGAAATCTGAGCTCTAATATTGACCGTATGCAATCTGATGCCTTTATAAAACTTCGTCGAAATTTTCGCTGCCAGTTGTTAAAAAAAACTCCAGAAAAGTTACGTGTCCTGGAAACGACTTGTCCTATGATCATATAATAAGAAGTTCCTTCTCAGAGTATAACCATTTTTCTTGTTGCACGCCCCACACATTAAGAAATGAATGATATCCTTAGTTACTGGATGCTCTTTGTATTATAAATAAAAATATCGAATGTGTGAAGGCTAAAGTGACGTGAAGATTATTATGAAGTGTTTGTGGGCCGCAAAAGTTTATTTAGAACATGTGTTATGTTTCCACTGCAAGATTATACATTGTCCTGGAAAACCGTAAGACCGCAGCAAGACAAAATTCTGTCAGCTGAGCATACGCGAGTGCATACAACTGTTTCACCCTATACCTAAATAAATACAGCCACATTAGTAAGTTTCTACAATCGAGACACCAAGTAAAGCGGCGCTAGATATTCAAATATTCTTGAGCAGTGCAGGAGCGGACGACATGCTGCTGCCAAAAACATCAATCTCATCGAGAACGTTAGGCATTGGCTGCTAAGCTTGATAGCCCAAACCCGGTTATGGCATTGAAATAAAGCATTTTAAAAGTATTAGTGGCTAGTTGCGTTATTCACCAACAATTTTCTGAAGCTGACATGTGAAGCGATTACTAAAGGAACTGAAATGCACACAGAATAAATTATAGCCGTACAGTCTGATCAAAGATTTGTTGTTTGATATGTATACCTCACGTAAATTAATTTTGTGAGGGAGATAGCAAATCGAGCGGCAAGGACTATCACCGTACGGCAACAACCCCACAATTAACACCGCACATGTAGACATGTAGACCAAGCTATCAACTTTTCCCTGTATACACACAAACAAATAATACTTTCATACACACTACACTTTTCTAATTTTGTTGTGGGACGGGGTATTGTGTCAGAATTAAAACAAAAATAGTTCCCATCTCCCGGTCGTGACGAAGGTTTCCGGGAAGTTTCTCCTGTTTTTAAGACAAATGCCAGATCTGGAAATCCCTACCGCAATATTCCCCATTAGGACTCCCTCTGCCCCACTACCAGCTCGATCGTATTTGGCACAAAAATTGTCGCCTTCCCTATGAGTTATTACTGGACCGACCTCCCGGTGTTGCTTATGCGCGGTTATTACCTGGCACAGAGAACTGGAGCTGTGGTCGTGGTGGCGCCATTGCCTTGTTTACGCTCGAGAGACAGGGAGGAGTATTCTTACAACTGGAGCTTTGCCACGTACTATGTTGTTACGTCAATGCCCTGCGTAGCAAAATAATTAAACGTAAACTAGCACTTTGCTTTGACAATACACTGTAATACATACGAAATGGTGTTTATTATAAATGGGCACTTTAATTGTCAAGCTCCATTTTTTCGCAAAAATGTAATGTAGTTTTCATTTTTTTGGAACTATGTTTGTACAGAAAGTCTCGTTGTCCTGAGACGTTTTAAACACAATTTTTCTCACAAGGGGAAAATGCAGTGTCAGGGATGGGAATTGGAGAAGAGACTGGATGGCTATGTAGTTTAAGGTATCAGCTATCATTTTCCTGAACTGCACACATAAATACACAGTATTTGAAATTATTATTCCATTTATTCCATGCTTAGCGTTACTCTTTGATCAACATAATATTTTTTAAAGTCAACCTGTCAGACCAACAAGTCAGCATTTGTGAAACAAAACGAACAGAAACACAAATTTAAAGACGCTGACATTTCAATATGTAAGGCATAATTTTCTACTGCAGGTAAACCTATTTAAAATACGTTTACACTCACACCGTTACATTTCTATTCGTGGAGTTAATATACTATATTCTGTTTTGTACAGAGTCGCAACAATCACTTGAAAGTGGCCCAGAAGACTGAAACTAATTGTAAAGAAATAAAACGAATGTAGCAAAAGTAGACAATGACACCTCTTTTAATAAATTCATTGCTATGAAGAAAAACTGCAAATGTTAATGAATCAGTTCCCCTCAAATTCATTGAAAACTCGTACGGTGAAAAGGTGTCCATCACACAATATTACAGCACGAGAAGAATTCATATTACCAATATTTCTATGACTACTATCACCATAAAAATGTAAATCACAACATAATAAATAAGTCTGTGTGCGGCTACAGAATATTAAATACGAAATCAATCTTTTTTTACCTCTATGTCAGCTATTTTGCAACCACTTTAATGAACATCGTTATCAGCTGTTATGTAAAGTGAAAATAGAGCAGTAATAAAGGAAAAGGGGGAAGAAATCATAATTCAGTTTCGAGCAAGTCAGAACCCACGTCTCTCAGCGAACTTTATACAAACCTAACAACCCCAGCTATTGCAATGTTTCGAAAATTAGCTTCATTTTAATGGCTCGTAAATTTATCACGCCCGCTTAGCGATGGCGACAATATTAGGGTGAGATGGCTGGCATCTCAAACTACATCATTAGTCAGTCCGATCTTCTTTTACCACCCACCAAGGCGGAGTTTGTTTGCCAGCCTGAAAGTCTACTTCTGGGCGACATTCGCTGCAAAGTTCTCAGAAAATCAGTATTTGCTTGTATTGTTAATAATATCGCAGAAATTGGTGACTAGTACAACATGCCTCCGTATCGTCAACTGCGTGTTTATTGTGCATACTTCATTGCATTTCCTTGTATCCTGTCCAATTCAGCATATGTCCCCCCTTCTGTAACATGGGACTTTCTCACCTTTAACATTTTCCGTGCATATTCCGCCATCTTTTGTCGTTTTGTGCTTCTCGTCGTCAATAAATTTAATTTTACTAACAGCAAGCTTCCAGTGTCAGGTAACAACGCGCACTACTGTAACTGGAGTGTGGCTGCACCTGATCACGTGTCCCAAGTTATTTCGCGCAACCACCGGCTTACGTTTCACTTTGTGAAGTTACACATGCAGTCTTGCCAAGCGCGGCTGGCTGCACTCGAGCGAGACAGCTATCGTCACTGCAATCTGCTAGTCAGGAAGTTTTCTTCGAGCTGTAGTTGCCTTACAGACAGATTTGGTCATGCATCGACACGTATTTCTGATTGCTTTAGAAGCAACCACCGTTAGTTTTTGTCGAAGAGTAGAGACCCCTTTGCCCTTTGAAAGTACGAAGAGAGCACACTGGGGAATTTGCCAATAATGCGGAGCCAACATCAACAAACGTCGACGAAAGACGGGGACACTAAAGAGAATTCGAATAATAAAGAGGCACGAAGGGTTAAAAAAAGAAGACGGCTCGCAAGCGGTTGTGATTGTCGAGAGAGCGATTAATTGTAGTGAAGCGTACAAAGTAAGTGACATTTCCGCATTGCAGTTTAGATCCATGTAATGTATGCGGTAAGTACAATCTTGCTGTCTTATCTCAAGTCACATACTCGGTTTAGAAAAGAACCACCGTTCTGGGCAGAAACAGGCCAGTTACACCCGACCGACCGCTGTGTTATCCTCAGCCAATGACGTCGTCGAGATGCGCTATGGGGGTGCGTTGGGTCAGCACACCGCATTTCAGGCCGTCGTCGGATTAGCAGACCTGGTGCCTTTACTTCTCATTCAACATCTCTTAGCTAGCATCACGAGGTTGAGTGCACCCCGTTCCAATACTGCCACCAAGAAAAAATCCCAGGCAGTACCGAGAATCGAATCTGGGTTCCAGCGTGGCAGGCACCCGCGCTGACCACTCAGCTACGGAACTAGACATGCTCGGTTAGATGGCTCGTTTAGGTATAGGAGTTACTAGGTAGCCTCAGCGTGTGTGTGTGTGTGTATGTGTGTGTGTGTGTGAGAGAGAGAGAGAGAGAGAGAGAGAGAGAGAGAGAGGAAGGGAAGGGAAGGGAAGAGCGGGCGATTCACAGCCATATCTTGATTGGTGTCCTTATGTAGTTTCTTCCTTCCAATTTCCTCTGCCTTTTTTTTATCGATGTCGAAAAACATCCACTGAAGTACACGCTGGCAGTGCCATCTGTTCCCTCCCTCTTACTCTTTTGCTCAAGCAACCAATTCCGTTTGTGTAAAGAATTATGTCAAAAGAAAAAAAGCACTAATGAGATCTAAGAAATCTACATAGATTTTCGTAATTAAAGAAGTTCTGTGTCAATGTCACGAAATTTGGAAGTAGTGTTGGACACTTGGAACTCAATAAATAAAGCATGAAAGCACAATTTGGATCAAGAATTTACACTATGTGATCAAAAGTATCCGGACACCCCGCAAAACATACGTTTTTTTCAGATTAGGTGCATTGTGCTGCTACCTATTACCAGGTACTCCATAATAGCGACGTCAGTGGTCATTATACATCGTGAGAGAGCAGAATGGGGTGCTCTGCAGAACTCACGGACTTCTAACGTGGTCAGGTGATTGGATGCCAATTGTACCATACGTCTGTACGCAAGAATTCCACACTCCTAAACATCCCTAGGTCCACTGTTTCCGATGTGATTGTGAAGCGGAAACTTGAAGGGACAGGTACAGCACAAAAGTGTACAGGCCGACCTCGTCTGTTGCCTGACAGAGACCGCCGACAACTGAAGACGGTCGTAATGTGTAATAGGCAGACATCTGTCCAGACCATCACACAGGAATTCCAAACTGCATCAGGATCCACTGCAAGTACTACGACAGTTAGACTTGGATTTCATGGTCAAGCGGCTGCTCATAAGCCACACATCACGCTGGTAAATCACAAAAGACGCCTCGCTTGGTGTAAGGAGCGTAAACATTGGACGATTGAACATTGGAAAAACGTTGTGTGGAGTGACGAATCCGATGTCAGGGTGAGGGTATGGCGAATGCCCGGTGAACGTCATCTGCCAACGTGTGTAGTACCAACAGTAAAATTCGGAGGCGGCGGTGTTATGATGTGGTCGTGTTTTTCATGGAGGGGCTTGCACCCCTTATTAAAAGTCTGACATTAAACATCCGACAGCAGCAGTAAGAGCTTCAAAAATAAATTGAAATCATATCTCCTTGACAACTCCTTCTACACAATGGATGAATTCTTGAATAGGAATAAATAAATCTATAAATATAGTATATGCATTTTGTGCCACTTAAGGGAATGGGGTAAATAACAGAAATATTAATCCTTAATTCTGTATTGATATATATATATATATATAATCGTCTTTCATATGTGCATTTCTTGTGCACTTGACACGTTCCATATCATAACGACTACCGTACCGTCCGATTGATCCATGGAATACGCAACCAACTAACTAATTGAAACTTCCTGGCAGATTAAAACTGTGTGCCCGACTATGACTCGAACTCGGGACCTTTGCCTTTCGCGGGCAAGTGCTCTCCCATCTGAACTACCGAAGCACGACTCTCGCCCGGTCCTCACAGCTTTACTTCTGCCAGTATCTCGTCTCCTACCTTCCAAACTTTACAGAAGCTCTCCTGCGAACCTTGCAGAACTAGCACTCCTGAAAGAAAGGATATTGCGGAGACATGGCTTAGCCACAGCCTGGGGGATGTTTCCAGAATGAGATTTTTCACTCTGCAGCGGAGTGTGCGCTGATATGAAACTTCCTGGCAGATTAAAACTGTGTGCCCGACCGAGACTCGAACTCGGGACCTTTGCCTTTCGCGGGCAAGTGCTCTACCATCTGAGCTACCGAAGCACGACTCACGCCCGGTCCTCACAGCTTTACTTCCGCCAGTATCTCGTCTCCTACCTTCCAAACTTTACAGAAGCTCTCCTGCGAACCCTGCAGAACTAGCACTCCTGAAAGAAAGGATACTATGGAGACATGGCTTAGCCACAGCCTGGAGGATGTTTCCAGAATGAGATTTTTCACTCTACAGTGGAGTCATGGTCGGGCACACAGTTTTAATCTGCCAGGAAGTTTCATATCAGCGCACACTCCGCTGCAGAGTGAAAAATCTCATTCTGGAAACTAACTAGTTGTTTTGCGTGGCACTATCGCAGCACAGGCCTACATTGATGTTTTAAGCAACTTCTTGCTCCTCACTGTTGAAGAGGAATTCGGGGATGGCGATTGCATCTTTCAACCCGATCGAGCACCTGTTCATTATGCACGGCCTGTGGCGGAGTGGTTACACGACAATAACATCCCTGTAATGGACTGGGGTGCACGGAGTCCTGACCTGAATCCTACAGAACACCTTCGGAATGTTTTGGAACGCCGACTTCGTGCCAGGTCTCACCGACCGACATCGATACCCCTCCTCAGCGCAGTACTCAACGTATGCCCGCAAGAGTGGAAACAGTCATCAAGGCTAAGAGTGGGCCAACACCATATTGAATTCCAGCGTTACCAATGGAGGGCGCCAGGAACTTGTAAGTAATTTTCAGCCAGAAGTCCGGATACTTTTAATCACATAGAGTATATTCGAAGTCAAAACATGGTTAGAATATACAGTGATGAGCCAAAACATTATGACTACCTGCTCACTGAGTTTTGGTTCGCCTTCGAACGCAATATAGCAGCAGTTCTGAATGGTATGGATTTGAAAAGTTCTTGGTCGGAGGTATGTGGCATCATATATCTGCGCAGAGGTCACGCAATTGCTGTAAATTACTGCGCGGAAGTTTGTGGGCGCGGAGTTGGCGCGTGATACCGTCACAGACGTGTTAAATCGGATTCAGATAAAGTGTATTTGTTGGTCAAGAGATCAGCATGAGTTCACTGTCATGCATGATTCTGGCATTGTGACCTTGACAGTTATACTGCTGGAAGACGCCATCGCCATCGGAGAAGACAAGCAACAACGTTCGTGTAGACCATTGCTGTCGTGATTCATACGATTACTTTCAAAGGTCCCATGGAAGCCCAGGTGAACGTCCCCCCTAGTATAATATTGCCACCATTCGCCTGCGTCCGTGGTGCGGTGCATGTTTCGAGCAAACCGTTCGCCTGAATAACGACGTACCAATACCCGACTATCGTCCAGGCGAATCGTTTTCATTGATCCTGGCCCAAAATAGATGATTCAGTGCCCCCTGCAATCGTAATAGATGATGTCTGACCTCACGGCATGTGACGTCCAGCTTTCTGTGCACGACTAGGAGACCTCTGACAACATGCTCGCATACTTCCATCCATTTCCACATAGTAGTCAATACGTTATGTTATTTTATCTAACTCGTTCTTTGGTTTTGCAGAGCAGTGTGTTCTCTACCTTGTATAAGTTATATGAGGGACTAGAGAGTAATTTTTTGCGTAATGTCTTTTGGCGTATACTATAAAGCTTACAATAATTTAATAATAATCGTTTGATATTTGGAGCCTCGTGCATTTTTCCCAGATTTACGTTCGAAGTACACAGTAGTGCCAAAGAAACTAGTATAAGCATGTGTATTCAAATACACAGATATGTAAACAGGAAGCATACGGCGCTGCCGTCGGCAACGCCTTTGTAACACAAGTGTATGGCGCAGTTATTAGATCTGTTACTGCTACTACAAGGGTAGGTTATCAAGATTTAAGTGAGTTGGAACGTGGTGTTATAATCGGCGCACGAGCGATGGGAGGTAGCATCTCCGAGGCAGAGATGAAGTGGGGATTTTCCCTTACGACCATTTCACGAGTGTACCGTGAATATCAGAAATCCAGTAAAACATCAGATATCCCATATTGCTGCGGCCGGAAAAAAGTCCTGCTAGAACGAGACCAACGACAATTGAAGAGAATGGTCCAACGTGACAGAAGTGAAACCCTTCTACAAACTGCTACAGATTTCAATGCTGGGTCAGTAACAAGTGTCAACGTGTGAACCATTCAAGGAAACATAATCGATAAGGGCTTTCGGAGCTCAAGACCCACTCGTGTACCTGTGATGACTGCACGACAAGAAGCTTCGCGTGTGCCCGAACCTAGTGGCATTGGCCCGTTGATGACTGGAAAAATGTTGCCTTGTCGGACGAGTCGCTTTTCAAATTGTATCGAGCGGATGGAAGTGTACGAATATGGAGACAACCTCACGAATCCATGGAACCTGCATGATAGCAGGAGACTGTTCAAGCCGGTGGAGGCTTTGTATTGGTACGGGTTCAAAAGGGTTCATATGGCACTATGAGACTTAGCATATGGGGTCATCAGTCCCCTAGACTTAGAAACTACTTAAACCTAACTAACCGAAGGACATCACACACATCCATGCCCAAGGCAGGATTCGAACCTGCGACCGTAGCAGCAGCGCGGTTCCGGACTGAAGCGCCTAGAGCCGCTCGGCCACAAGGCCGGCAATGGTATGGGGCATGTGCAGTTGGAGTGATACGGGACCCTTGATACGTCTAGATACGACTCTGACAGGTGACACGTACGTAAGCAACCTGTCTGATCACTTGCATCGATTCTTGTCCATTGTGCATTTCGACGGACTTTGACAATTCCAGCAGGATAATGCGACACCCCACAAGTCCAAAATTGCTACAGAGTGGCTCCAGGAACACTCTTCTGAGTTTAAACACTTCCGCTGGCCACCAAGCTCCCCGGACATGAACATTATTGAAAATCTCTGGGATGCCTTGCAACTTGCATTGCAACGTACTCTTAAGGGTTTATTGACAGCCCTGCAGGGTTCATGGTGTCACTTCCGTCCAGCACTACTTCAGAAATTAGTCGAGTTCATGCCACGTCGTGTTGCGACACTTCTGCGTGCTCGCGGGGGCCGTACACGATATCAGGCAGGTGTCCCAGTTTCTTTGGTTCTTCAGTATATTTTAGTAAAGGAAGCTGGTGCTCCCGACGTCAGTATGGAAAATGTAAATTATTAATCAGAGTGCAACCGCGGAACAGCGGGCGGGGTAGTGATGGTGACAAAGGCGCGCAGCACGCAACGCGCTATTTCGGCTCCGTGGGTTGCGTGGCGCGTCGCTCGCTTTGTCGGGCCGTGGGCTGCTGTCCTGGCACACGGCTCGGCTGCAGCGCAACCGCCGTGTCGCTGCGCACACGTGACAGCCCCCGTGGCAGCAAGGTGCGTTTTTGACGGCTCACTTGAAGACGACTGGCTGATGCTTACATAGTAGATTAAAGGTCAGGGAGATTGTGTAAGCCGGCCGGAGTGGCCGTGCGGTTCTAGGCGCTACAGTCTGAAACCGAGCGACCGCTACGGTCGCAGGTTCGAATCCTGCCTCGGGCATGGATGTGTGTGATGTCCTTAGGTTAGTTAGGTTTAATTAGTTCTAAGTTCTAGGCGACTGATGACCTCAGAAGCTAAGTCGCATAGTGCTCAGAGCCATTTGAACCATTTGAAGATCATGTAAAAACATCGAAGTTTGCCGATGACGTAGTACTTCTATCAGAGCCGGTAAAGTAGGTGGAAGATAAGTTGAACGGAATCGATAATTCTTGAGAAGAGCTTCTAAGATGAACATCAACATAAATGAAACAATGGTAGTGGAATGAAGACGAATTAAATCAGGTGATGCTGATGGAATTAGGGACTGAGATACTCAAAGCAGTTGATGAGATTTCGTAGTTGGGTAGCAAAATAACCAACGACCTTAGTAGAGGGGATATAAAATTGAGACTGACGCTGGGAAGAAAAACGTTTCTGAAAAACAGGAATTTGTGGCATCGAACACGTATTTGTGCCATCAGCTGTTCCATACATCACGAAAATGTATATTTGATCCATTGTTGTACACTGTTTTCCTCCTATGACGACGATTATAATAATCGAAACCGGCACAGTATGAACATACAACTATACAGCTGACTGCACAAATATCCTATTTTTCAAATTATCTAACAGCTGTAGACAGTCAACTATGGAAATCTCTATAAACTTAAGTGTTAGGGAGTCTTTCCTGAATATATTTGTATTAAGTGTAGCCTTGTACGAAAGTGAAACGTGGGCTACAAACAGTTCTGACAAGAAAAGAATAAAAAAAGCTCTTTGAAATTTGGTGCTACAGAAGAATGTTGATGATTAGATGAGTAGGTCGAACAACAAATGAAACATACTGAATCGAAATGGAGAGAAAAGAAATTTGTGTCACAGCTTGACTAAGAGAAGATATCGGTTACAGGACATGTCCTGAGGCACCAAAGAATTGTCAAATTGGTAATGGAAGGAAGTGTGGGGAGAACAAGTTGCAGAGGGAGACCAAGGCTTGAGTTCAGTAATCAGGTGGAAATGGATGCAGGTTGCAGTAGTTATGCAGAGAGAGAGAGAGAGAGAGAGGCTTTCGCAGAATAACTAGTCGTAGGCCTGAAGACATAACGTTAACAATTTGGCCGGCACTCCCGGAACATCATCGAGTATTCAGTACGTCGGAAAATTTCAAGATCAACTATGTTTTATATCGTTCACTGTACTTTCTCAAGCGAATGCTGTGATCACCATCAGAAAACGGACTGATTAATTATAAAGACAAATTTTCAAAGTATTGATTACAGCTGCTCTGAAAAAAGAAAGAATAAAATTAACCAATTTTATGAGGCACAATGATCTCTCCGCAAATCGAACTGCGTGGGTATACCGTAGATCCCATCGATCGACCGCTGATCACTTGTACTCCCCAAACACTGGTGAATCGCACGTGTCGTGTGAAATATGGCTGTCTGACTGCGACTCATTTGTATAGACGCTTAGCCTGGTTCTGTGGTTTTGTTTCATATCGCTGTGTCCATGTGGAGTAAGACCCTCGTGTTAGAACTGATATTTATTAAGGATTCACGAACCACTCTGAAAAGTGGAGCTGAAGGCCAAGTAGCCACTTTCCTCAAGAAGAAATAAAAATCTAAAAATAATGATGCTCGTTGATTTTTGCCACGGTTGTTTTGACTACACTGCAGAAGTTTCGCTGGAAAGCCTTTGCACATCCTCGATACAGCCGCGATCTCTCCCTATGCGATTTCCATATATTTGGAGCCCTGAAGAAAGACTTTCGTGGCTTTCAATTTGCCTCTGACTAAGAGGTGCACGTGTGGATACGATCATGGCTCCGGGGCAACCGCAAACATTTTTTCATGAAGGCACTCACAATGGCATAAATGTACTTTTTTCCATCTGTCCTAGTTCACTCGCCTGTCCCTTATAGGATCTGATGTGTAGTAAGGAAGTAATTTGTTCCTCTCCTCCAGAAACTCTTAAAAGTGTAAGTCTCCATGTGCACGAGAATATGAAACACAATTGACTACAATTCAGAATTTGTTATCGTAGATCCCATGAAAAAAATTAACATCTTGGATACCAAAAGATGTCTATCATATTACTTCAATCTTGTATCTTCCTTTCACGACAGTGTACGGTACCAGTATGTTCCAAAAAGCCGAGAGCGAGAATGCGATTTTTCAGGCGGTCATACCTAGGGTTCTATTGATCAAAATAAGGGGGCAATCTTTTGGATAGCTTTTGGCCTACAATAACCATTTGTATACCTACCTGAAGAACGGGCGTATTGTAGATATACTACAGTACAAGGTCAAAATTTAAACATTAGACACTTCTTCCTGCTGAGGCAAATTGAGAAAATCGGTTGGTTCTTTTTCATTAAGTGTGATCTATGATAGCAGCTTATAAAAGCACCACTTGTTCATGAGAGATTCCTGAAAAAACCACCGAAAAAACATGATTTCTGGGTACGAAAAGTGCCAGTTGTCGGGATGGCCACCTCTTTGACTTCTGTTCAGGCAGATCGTCGAAATTTTTACCATATGCTCTTTAGATGATGTTCTGCGAGTTGTCATGGTGTAGCTTCCAACAAGAGGTGATATCTGGCCGCAGTCGGAGGACGCGTTTGCGGAACCTTTCAAGCACTTTCACGTAAAATTTAGTATGCACAGTTTGTCCGGGGGCACAAACTCCCAGCAAACCACACTACGACGGTCAAAAAAGCAGATGAGCATTGTTTTGACCCTTGACTTGCTCACTTTGGCTTTCTTTGGACGTGGTGAATTGGCGTAGTGCCCCTCAACGCTCTGACGTTTGGTCTCCGGGTCGTATTCAAAACACCACGATTGGTCACCGGTAATCACATTGTGAAGAAAATTTGGGATTTCTTGGACAGAATTCAGAATTTCCTGGGAAATTTTCGTACAATTCAGTTTTTGTTCGTCACTCAGGATTTTTAGGATAAACTTTGCGCACCCCTTTCGAATTGTCAAATCCTCGGTTGCAATTTTTTGGATTGTACCGTGCGAAATCCCCAACTCATCTACCATCAGACGAATGTTTAAGCGCCGCTCGGAGTGCAGAAGCACCTTCACTTTAGCCACATTTTCATCAGTCCTCGAAGTTGATGGGCGACCAGCGCGACGAGCTCCCGCCTTGTGCCACTCGCACACTGTTGAGCGGCTCAGGGCAGCATCCCCGTCGGCGCCCTTTATCATTCAGAGGGTGTCCGTCGCGGTTACCTCGAGTTTCACACAGCATTTGATGGCGTAGCGCTGCTTGGGATTTTTCTCCATCTTGAAACGCGACTGCACTACTGAACGAATGACCACAATAATCGACGTGCTCACTCTCCGCTTCCCTGCAGGCGACTGGAAAAAATATCGGACTCCCCGGAAGGCTCCCCACCATCGCGCCCAGGCGGTCCGACCCCCCTCCACCTCTCAGTTCGCGCTACGGAAACTCAGTCCTACTACTTATTTTTCACACCCTGTGCAAAGAATCTTAACATGCCTGAAAAGAACTTAAAATGACTGCCAAAAATTATGGAAAACTTAAAACTCTGCAAATTCAGTAAGATTTTTCTAATTACATTTTTACTCTTTGAAGTTAGAAATTATAAGCCCGGCGTTTTCGCTGAATTGTGTCTGACGAGGAAAGTAGCCAGTCAAAATATAAAGCACAAGATTCTGTGTTAACGTTGTATTACGCGTATTTATTTGTTGTTTATGTGGTGTCACCGTCAGACACCACACTTGCTAGGTGGTAGCCTTTAAATCGGCCGCGGTCCGGTAGTATACGTCGGACCCACGTGTCGCCACTATCAGTGATTGCAGACCGAGCGCCGCCACACGGCAGGTCTAGAGAGACTTCCTAGCACTCGCCCCAGCTGTACAGCCGACTTTGCTAGCGATGGTTCACTGACAAATTACGCTCTCATTTGCCGAGACGATAGTTAGCATAGCTTTCAGCTACGTCATTTGCTACGACCTAGCAAGGCGCCTATTATCATTTGCTATTTATCTTGTGATGCATGTACCGTCAGACCGATGTTCACCAATTATGGATTAAAGTTAAGTATTCCAGAAGCTACGTATTTTTTTTACTAGACTCAACTCCTTTAACTGTTCCAGACTCACGCCATCCTGCGTGAGCTTAAACGCGTGCCTTTCGGCTATCTCATAGTAGCTTGGCTGTCTTGCCAAGCCACAACAGTTTATATGTTTCAAAGTATGTAAATGCGTCGAAGTATAGAAATAAGTTGTCAAAATTTTAGTGAGCTATAGAATTGGTTTTATATAAGCGGCACATCCTGCTGTAGCTCCCGTCGAAGCATTCCACCTTCCTTAGCAAATATTTTGGCATGCGAACATATTTGCTCTTTTTCGTGCTGAGGAAGAGAGAGGAGACAGTGTTAGTGGGGGGAAAGAAAGAGGAGACCGTGATGCGTGATGGTGGGAGAGAGACAGTGGCAGTGAAAGAGAAAGAGAAACGAATGAAGACAATAGCAGACGAAGCCAAGAAGACAGGAGATACTGATGATCAGTGAGAGACAGTGGCAGTAAAAGAAAAAGAAAGATGGATGGAGATAGAAGAAGTGGGAGCAAAAGAGAGAGGGCATATTTAAATGAAAAAAAAAAAAAACGATAAGTGAGACCATACTTAGGCTTGGGGTGTCAGGACCCTCCCAAGCCGGCGAACTTAAACACATGATTATAGGGGAGGGCGCAGTTTGGACCGCTGTTTTAAACACGTGAGTATAGGGTAAAATATAAGTTGGACATCCCAGAATTCCTGAGAGAGTGGAAGTGAGAACGGAGACACCGTAGGTGTGAGACGGTGGAAGAGCGATATACTGTAAATCAATGGGAGAAAAGGGAGACGGAGGGAGAGGCATATGTAGGAACTGGCTGTGAGAGGGAGATGATGAGTGTCAAGGCTTAACTACAGAGAGAGACTGGGTGAAAGGATTTAGAATTTTCTGTTTTAAAAAAGCGTGAATATTTGCACGCGAAAAGTTTTGGTTAGATAAGCGGAATGAGCATGGAGGCAGCTGGTTCCCCATTTTACTGTCAGAGTCTTTTAAACAGGAATACACTCACCGTTTTTGTGCTACGATTGGAGCATTTTTCCGCTTGTAGCATTCTGTCAAATCTCTACTTCCATTGGAAACAAAACAAACTATTAGATTTTAGATCACGTATTTAGTAATGTAAAGTTTTTCATTTCCTTTGTCTCTACTCTCTGTCCTGAAACTGCTCGTCGTCCTGCCCGAAATTACAGTTTGGATACATGGTTAAACCATTCCTCTTCAGTCTGATACATCACAGAATACGATTAAGTCACGTTGCGTCGTCACAACGTATATACAGGTTGGAGCCACTAGAATAGACGGCAGGAATCTTATTTACCAAATACATTTTCCTCCAAGCTGCAACTGCTCCGTACGATTCGTCTCTTGCTCTGGTAGCGTCAACTCAACAAAAGAAATCTTTCTGATTCATCTCAGGTAGAATTCTATTCTCACCATCTTCACAGACGAAGCTCCACTGCGGGATAACTGAGCTCTGTTTGGAACAGGTCACACGTGCAAAGTTTGGTGTTCCGCCAGAAACTCTTGCATAATAAAGGCGCCACGCAAAACTGAACTTCTGCTGCGAACCTCGCTACAAAAGCGACGCGAATGGTTTCTTACCGGAATCACCTCCGCTGCGCACCCCTAACCACGTGAGGTGTTTACCTGTTGTTAGTTTCTCCAGGAGTTCATGCACTCACCTTCTTCGTGGGAGATACGGCTTGCGAACCTGTTTCTCTACTTAAAACATTAGTAGTCATTATTGTTAGTTGTTTAATTTTTAATAAAACTTCATGATTTCCAAAACTTTTAAAGCCGACGCCAATGTAGATGAGTTTTTTCCAATTTCAGGGAGGTATCGCCTTACAGCGAGGGAAGCTCTCCCGATTCGAATTACATTTGAAATCTAACGAGAAGTGCATTTCTGATCAGGTCGAAAGCTTCTTAATCGGTAATGTATAATCGACTGAATCATAAATACAATATGGTTATGAATATGTAGATACAATTGAAAATTTATGCCAAACTGGACTCGAACCGTGACTTTCTGATTGTCATGATCAGTCAACTAAATTACTAGGCTGAGAACGCGCCAGATGTTCCATCTAAGACTTCCGAACAAAACTGCCTTAGGTTATCTCACTGGGTATGAGGGAATACCAGCACTGGGAAACAGAGTCGTTGAAGGACTCTATCTTACCGTGCCACAAGTGATATAATATGAAATTACTTGAATGCACTGAAAGGAAGCGAGTAGATAGGTGGAGGATGAAACCAATGAAGAGGCAGTTACATGGAATGATATCAGTGAAACCGTTCAAATTTCAATTTTCACCGCTTATTCATTACATCAAGTGTCTAGCCTACTCGATCGGTTTGCACTGTGCTTACTATGCAAATGTGCATCATATGTGTTACAGATGATGTGATGTTCTTGTAAGTAGGCCGTTTAGGTTTTTTTAATGATAACGCCACGTAGCGCTCTGTATGAAAATCACTGGCTGTGCTGTGTGCAGTCTGTGGCTGGGTGGCATTGTTGGAATTTGGCATTGTAGTGTTGGGCAGTTGGCTATTAACAGCGCGTAGCGTTGTGCAGTTGGAGGTGAGCCGCCAGCAGTGGTGGATGTGCGGAGTGAGATGGAGTTTCGATAGCGGATGATCTGGACAGAGACAGTAAATTTGTAAGACTGGGTATCATGAACCGATATATATATATATATATATATATATATTATGACTTTTGAACACTATTAAGGTAAATACATTGTTTGTTCTCTATCAAAATCTTTCTTTTGCTAACTGTGCCTATCAGGAGTTAGTGCCTTCAGTAGTTTGAATCTTTTATTTAGCTGGCAGTAGTGGCGCTCGCTGTATTGCAATAGTTCGAGTAACGAAGATTTTTGTGAGGTAAGTGATTTGTGAGACGTATAGGTTAATGTTACTCAGGGCCATTCTTTTGTAGGGATTTTTGAAAGTCAGATTGCGTTGCGCTAAAAATATTGTGTGTCAGTTTAAGCACAGTCATGTATAATTGTTCAAAGGGGACGTTTCATTCTGAGAAACTTCAAGTTTTGCAAAGAAAATAAAATTGAAAAGTTTTACCAGCAGAGAACTGTACAGCAACATTCTTAAGAATGTAAATAAATTTGACTCTTCTAAAATTGTATATGCATGAAAGTGTGTATTGCATTAAGTCACATAGGGTATTTTCAGCTTAAATCAATCCCAAAATCATTTCTCCTGGACAAATCCTTGTATTTCATGGACGAATTCCTATTGAAAAAACTGGTAGTCTCAAACAAAACCTTGCTTGTAAGTGCAGTTGTATGAGTAAGACTAAAAAATAATGTATTCATTAATGTGAACTCGAGTCATGTATACATATCCTGTAAACTGACACGTTCCACATTATTTCGATAAAAGAACAGTTCAGATTATGTATGGAACAAGTAGCTAACTAACTAACATCCAGTTACACAATTATGAAATAAGAAGTAGGCTAAGCTTTCAGAGGGAAGTACACATCAAGACACTAAACCATAAAATGATACCACATCAAACCTAAGCACTCTTCACTGCATCGCCTGCACAAATTATGTATATCAGAACAGTACGAATATTTAAGAAAGACTTGAAACAGATGCTAATATTTAATGGTATTTATAGCACTGAGGAATGCATAAATTATTCACAGTGACACAAACTTGTTACTGTGTTCAAGAAAATGTAATAATATATTTTACTGTCTTCCACAGTTCTCTGTTTGGATTGTGTCAGGCAGCCGGGAAGCTGTTGAAACGAGCGTGCTGTGGAGTCTTGCTGTGGTGAAGAAAAGATATGTCCGCTTCTGAGTGGCTGCGACAAGAAAAGTTGCTTCAGATTCAAGTAACTTTAAACAGCCAAGTTATAAGAACCCAGTACAATCAATTTATGCACAAAAAATAAGAAAGAATATTTTAAAACGTTTATGTGTCAGTGTTTTCCGAGCCCTTAAAAAATGTAGTCGACCAGCAAAGGACTAGTCACTATAAGTCTGGAAAGAGCCAAAGCCAGACCAACAGAACAATAAAAACTGGAAACAAAGTGTAGGCGTATAGGAGGGGCTTGTGTGAGATTGAAGTAGCATGGCCAGAACAAGCTGTGGTCCCACGTACTTGAGTGGGTCTAAACGCGAGATAGGAAAGATGTTGCACCCCGGAGAAATCCACCCCAACCGATTATTGCGCAAAAAACGCGAAGCGGTGGGCTCATATGGGACAAACTGTTGACGTTTGTTAATAAAAGACCTTACCCAAGGAATATCGCATAGTTACGGTGTGTGCCGTCGATTATCTGTGCGTATTACTAAATTAAAGTCCCCCGTCGCGTTTCTCAATCTGTATGTGAAGGCTAATCTCAGAAACTATCGTAGGTTCTTTTTATGTTTTTCACTAACAGAGAGAAAGAGGAAAGGAAAATGCATGTTTGTATTTATTGCATCCAGAGCGTTAGTATGTTTCAAACTCTGGATGTTATCACTAGTTAAATGTCTTAGGCTGTATAAGGTGATCGTCTCATGATTTACCAGCCAGTAATTTGTGTTACCACGTATGTGGTAATGAGGGAACAAAATGTCACTCAGAAAAGGACAGTTTAAGAAGTGTATAACAATCATTAAATATATAAGAGTACGAATTACTTGGAGAGTGACAGCACTTCAGCAATGCAGGAATTTGTTGTACGTAAGTGTATTTGTCCGAGTGAGTCAAAGGACTTCAGTGAGCGACGTTTTTTATGTGATTGACTGGCTGTACTTGTGAACAAATTCATGTGATAAGAGTATCTAACTTTTGCTGCGTTAACATTTCGTAAATATTTTAGCCTCTTTGCTAGAAATTTTTGCAACTTCATTAAGGTTAACGAAAATATGAGATTGATTTTATTGCAATTTCGCTTTAACTGCTAAGACGTAAAATAAATTCTAGCTTCAGAGTAGCTCTGCTCAACATGGGTTACATTTTTGTAAAGATCAACAACTAATTGTCAAAAAACGGCTGCGGTGTGGGAGCAAAGACTCAGCCGAGTAGTCCTCAAAACACCAGTGAGCGACCTTAATTTAAGGCGAACTTGATACCTACACGCGACATACATCTGCGGTCGTCTCGTTAGCCGCAGCAGGCTGAGAAGTAACCGACAACACAGCAAGAAATATTCCCTAGATGCTGCACGTCTAATGAGCAGCAATAGAGTGCAAAAACAAGCATTCTTGCCAATGACTATCGAACCAAGTTTTCAACGACTAGTGAGAAAATGACATTCGTTCCGTTTCTTTGCATCTGTATAAAATTGATATTATCGCGAATACCAAATCTTTCGTATTGTAAAGCTTCACGGACAAAATTTTATGAATAGCAGAGGGTCCTAAACTGAGTACTTTTCGATAGCGAACGAGTGGTCGAAAACGAATATTTATCGGAGCGACATCTTAGATGACCCGCGCTTGGAGACATGTACGAAGTAGTGCCTCTGAGTTTTTTATGTGTAAACTCTTCACGCTTTTTAAATAAAACAAGCGTTGTTAACATCATACATCTTCATTCTTTACGTCTACATATTTATTTCTCAACATAGTCATCCAGGCGACGAAAAAATCTCTCGACGAGAGACCAGTTTGTTGATACCATCACTGTAGACTGACTTTGTTCACGGAGCCACGACCTCATCGCTGCTTGCACCGCTTCATCGCTATCAAAGTGAAGTCCTGAAAAATGTGTTCTTGAGGTCTTGGAAACAGATGGTAATTGGATGGGGTCAAGTCGGGACTGTATGGAAGATGATCAAATGGTTCAAATGGCTCTGAGCACTATGGGACTTAACGTCTGAGGCAGTGTGCGATTTGCAAGGGGGATGGCGGGATCCCCCCCCCCCCCCCCCCCCCTGCATCAGACCAGCCCCTCTTCTGATTTTAGTTTATGCGTCCCATCCTGGGATGTTTATTTCCCACGCACTGGAGTAAAACTTTACATATAATTTAAATTTGTGGAGCCGAACACTGAAAGTTTTTAATAAGTCTTACTATTAATACTATTAATATGTTTCAGTTTTTTATCATCATAATAAGTACAGCTTTTCACAAATGTGCCTCTACTTTTTGAATTCCCCTCGTATACCTGTATGTAGATGATTTTGTAAATAAGCTTTACCTATAACGTAGTTTTAAAGATATAACAAGAGATGGCTTTTCTGATAGTGCACACGCGTGAATAGTGAGTTTCGGCATTAACATCTATTTATAAATAGCTGTTTAACCATGCGTAACGCCACGGTCCAAGCTAGTAACATATATAATTCTACTAACCCCCTAAGACATCCCCCCACTGGTAAAAGCACAAATCGCACCCTGGTCTGAGTTCATAAGTCCCCTAGAACTTAGAACTACTTAAACCTAACTAACCTAAGGACATCACACACAACCATGCCCGTGGCAGGATTCGAACCTGTGACCGCAGGGGTCCGGCGGTTCCAGACTGAAGCGCCTAGAACCGCTCGGCCACAAAGGCCGGCGGAAGATGATCGATGACAGTGAACCCAAGCCGACGGATTGTTACAGATGTCGCACCGCTCGTGTGTAGTTTGGTATTGTCATGCTGAAGGAGAGGATACTCCGTGTGTGGATGAAAACTTCGAGTTCGTGCTTTGGATTAGCAACACGCTGTTTTCCACGCTCCGAAATAATTCCGTTACGCACCGTCACGTTATACGCTACAGTTCGCAGCCATTTAGCGACAGAGGGCTGCAAATGTGTAGATAGGAAGAATAAAGATGTAGAATATTAATAATGTTTGTTTTACGTAAAAAAAGCTTCAAGAGTTTTCACATAAAAATTCGGAGGTGTTACTTTTCACCACGTCTTTGTATTTGCAAATTTCTTTGCTCCATAAAAAACAACCAACTCTCGCTGTAACATAGGTATACTAGCATGAAAACAGTACGCAGTCGTCTGTGACTATTTGCAGTTCGTAACTGGTTCTCAATGACGGGGCATTACCTATTGCAGGAACTTGCAGACATTCGCTTAATGTATGGCGCAGCAGGATACAGCTTGATTCATTTCCCAAATCACTCGTTTCCGGTCGGCCACTGTCCAGAGGCTTCGCACTTTACATCGTCTTAATCACCGATTAGCACTGACTACAGAAATTTTAACTCCTTGTGCACAGTCACTATACTACCTGGACTGCTGATAACACTTTGGAAAGCATGAGTAATTCCTCCCGCTAATTTAGTGCGAATTTTTATAACCGCCCTCGGCAACACTCGATGATTCCCGTCCACCAGTACATGAGATATGCCTGGTCTAGCTTCAACTTTGGTCTGTTCTTTGTGTTTCTTCCACTTCCGAACGACATAATCAGCAGTCGATTTGGGCAACCTGCGAATGGTTCAAATGTCGCTGATAGATTTGTTACTGCGGTAACATACAGTGACTAGTCCACGTTCGAAGTCACAGAGCTCTCCTGTCCGACCCATTCTACATTTACTGCTTCCCTACTGGCAACACAAAACTCGTCGCATCCTTTTATACCGGTGGGTCCGCCTCTTGCGACATCCGGTGAACAGTTCTGCATTACACAGTAGTGTGCACGTACTTTTCATCATATAGCGTATGTAGAGGCAACAGATTTGCAACTGGCGTCATTGCAAATAGGTAAACATTAATAGTCGTTTCTAGAATCATACGACAAAATAGGTGTTCGGGCCACGTTTCAGTCGTCTGGCTGACTCGTTTTATGAGGTACTGATTTCCTGTACTCCGATGAAAAGAATGAAAGTAATAACTTCAAAGAGTAACAGAGATAACTGCAAAAACTACTAGTTAGTAACTTTCATATCTTGTTTTCTTCTAAGAGTTAGATGGTTCCGGACTGAAGCGCCAAGAACCGCCGGCAACGTCACTCCCCAAGCGGCGTAGAGTTGATAGTATAACTAACAAACAAGTGTTCCGACAGTTTTTGTGGTGTACAATATACCGTACCATTCCGCGATTTTAGATAAAACTCCGACCACTAGAGACCGTAAAGAAACTATGGTGCAGTGGTTGCAGGCGAAAGACATTGCTGCGGACTTGAGCATGACAAAGCTGCTGTGAACACTCGCTCGTGAAACAAAATAAGCCTGTGACGCCTGAATACGTTGTAGATGAAATTGCAAGCGAACAGGGTCACTTGGTAAATAGGCTGCCGCCTTGTCACTGCTATTTTAATCCAACAGAATTGGTTTGGAGTGAAGTCAAGGCGTACATTAGAAGTAACAACAAGACTTCTGGATGGAATTGCGTCACTGACATCGTAAATTGGTGAGTGTAAATGTATACAGAATTAATTCTTTTTCTCTCTGCAATCGGGTAGGTTATGCATGTTTTGCATTATTTCTTTCTATGAGTGTGGATAGCGTGTTATTTGGTATGCTTAGATTTACATTATTATACGACGCTTTACATGCAGCTATTACTGTAACTATTTGGAGCGACTTTTCATAGATATTGTCATTGACTTCGGGTGTTTTTATTTCCCGGTTTCATATACTATCAAACGCTTAGCCTCCGTCGTCGTCCTATCCATTGTTAGAAAAATTAACTTTGTTGCACTTACGTATAAACGTTGATTGTAGCTTACATTTACAAAACGTACTTCGGAGTTGTGGCGTGTGCGGTAGCAGCTATTGCAAGCTCGCAATCGCAGTATAGCCATCCACACGCAAGCTGTCAAGTGACATGTTTCACCGGCCCGGGTTTAAGTCCCGCGATACCACACAACGCGAAATTTTCTAAAGCGTTCCACTTCCTAGCTACCTAAAGACCGACCGTCCCCTTTCGCGTCTCCACCAGCACTGTCCCTCTGCCCAGTGTTGCCAACTCTAAAAAACCAGAGTCGCTAGATTCAATATCAAAAGTCGCTAGAAAGTCTCTAAAACTGATTTTACTAGGGGTGTATTGAAAATTTCTTGCTGTGAATGGTGCAATAGGCCAGTGAGGGGGGGGTTTAATAAAATATTAATAAAAATTGTCTCATACCTAATTGCTATATTGTCTTAGTTAAATGACGCATCGCTTGCAACAATATACATATAAAATACGCTAACGTTTAATTAAACATGTTATCATAATTGACGCAACACATAAATTGTTGTTTCAATCACGGTAGTCAAATATACTAGAAATATGCAACTATATTTGTAACAAAAGAAAGCAAGAACTCAAATTAGGTTACAAAATACACTCCTGGAAATGGAAAAAAGAACACATTGACACCGGTGTGTCAGACCCACCATACTTGCTCCGGACACTGCGAGAGGGCTGTACAAGCAATGATCACACGCACGGCACAGCGGACACACCAGGAACCGCGGTGTTAGCCGTCGAATGGCGCTAGCTGCGCAGCATTTGTGCACCGCCGCCGTCAGTGTCAGCCAGTTTGCCGTGGCATACGGAGCTCCATCGCAGTCTTTAACACTGGTAGCATGCCGCGACAGCGTGGACGTGAACCGTATGTGCAGTTGACGGACTTTGAGCGAGGGCGTATAGTGGGCATGCGGGAGGCCGGGTGGACGTACCGCCGAATTGCTCAACACGTGGGGCGTGAGGTCTCCACAGTACATCGATGTTGTCGCCAGTGGTCGGCGGAAGGTGCACGTGCCCGTCGACCTGGGACCGGACCGCAGCGACGCACGGATGCACGCCAAGACCGTAGGATCCTACGCAGTGCCGTAGGGGACCGCACCGCCACTTCCCAGCAAATTAGGGACACTGTTGCTCCTGGGGTATCGGCGAGGACGATTCGCAACCGTCTCCATGAAGCTGGGCTACGGTCCCGCACACCGTTAGGCCGTCTTCCGCTCACGCCCCAACATCGTGCAGCCCGCCTCCAGTGGTGTCGCGACAGGCGTGAATGGAGGGACGAATGGAGACGTGTCGTCTTCAGCGATGAGAGTCGCTTCTGCCTTGGTGCCAATGATGGTCGTATGCGTGTTTGGCGCCGTGCAGGTGAGCGCCACAATCAGGACTGCATACGACCGAGGCACACAGGGCCAACACCCGGCATCATGGTGTGGGGAGCGATCTCCTACACTGGCCGTACACCACTGGTGATCGTCGAGGGGACACTGAATAGTGCACGGTACATCCAAACCGTCATCGAACCCATCGTTCTACCATTCCTAGACCGGCAAGGGAACTTGCTGTTCCAACAGGACAATGCACGTCCGCATGTATCCCGTGCCACCCAACGTGCTCTAGAAGGTGTAAGTCAACTACCCTGGCCAGCAAGATCTCCGGATCTGTCCCCCATTGAGCATGTTTGGGACTGGATGAAGCGTCGTCTCACGCGGTCTGCACGTCCAGCACGAACGCTGGTCCAACTGAGGCGCCAGGTGGAAATGGCATGGCAAGCCGTTCCACAGGACTACATCCAGCATCTCTACGATCGTCTCTATGGGAGAATAGCAGCCTGCATTGCTGCGAAAGGTGGATATACACTGTACTGGTGCCGACATTGTGCATGCTCTGTTGCCTGTGTCTATGTGCCTGTGGTTCTGTCAGTGTGATCATGTGATGAATCTAACCCCAGGAATGTGTCAATAAAGTTTCCCCTTCCTGGGACAATGAATTCACGATGTTCTTATTTCAATTTCCAGAAGTGTATATACATACCGGTATGTGAGCTAATCATCGCCGTCACTCAGAAGATCGAATAACTCTTCTGTTTCATGCTCTGACAGAACTGTAGTTGGTATTCACTGAGGCGTGCGAAACTGCAAGCTGAAGAGAGTGACAAATGCAACGGATCACTACCAAATGCTTCAAACCATATTCCCTCTTGAGTTGTTCGAAAAGCCCATTGTTTATTCCAACTATTGCAGAAGTATTATCTGTGCCAATTCTTACCATATTAGCGATTGGAAGTTTGAGATCTTTCAAAGAATTCACAAGAACAGCAGTTTCTCCTACAGCGAGTTTGAGAAATGCTGATCTAATGGTTTGGTTCTTTACACTATAATACCGTATAATGATACCTAGCATTTTAGATATTGATACATCTGTGGTTTCATCTATTAATACACTGTATTTTTGGTCACCTATATCTTCAGCCAATTATTGTGTAAAATATGGAGCCAAAACTTCAGTTATAATGCTAGTGCACTTTGTACGATGTAATTGCATGTTTTTAGCGCCCTCATCAGCGAAAAACACCTGCTTGCACAGTAGTCCTAGATGATCTACAGCTAAAATAGAACAATGTTCAGCAATAAATAAAGAAAGGGAGCCTTCCTCTCTGCTTGCTATTTTAACTGTAGTTTTCGGAAAAATTTTCACAGGTAAGGTGGTTTGTGTTTTCTTTAAATCAATTTTTTGTTTATACTTAATAGTTTTTGAATGCTTTCTAATATGCTAGACATCTTGCCTTGGATAAGTCTCCAACGACTGGGTTCAGCCACCCATTGAATTCAGGTTCTGCTTCCCACGCGTCCCGATATTTTTGAGCGTACTGCTTCTTCTTCTGCAGTAAATCCATTATGTAAGCCACCAGAACATAAGTTTCACCAATTTATAATCACTGAAAATACATTAAAACTCAGGCGAACTAGAGGTCATGAAAAAATCTACTCACTTGGTAACTCGATATCAGTCCTATTGTTCATTGTTTATAACGTAATAATGTCTGAGATACCCCCACCGAATTGTTCTTGTGTTACCATTGTGCAGGTGTTGAATTTGACTGCGAGTTAACATTTCGAAAAATTAGAGGCTGCTGGACAGAAATGTATTTTATTATACTTAATATTACGTATGTTTTTTGTCAGCTCGAAAAATAAATGGAGTTCAAAAGTTGAAGAATTATAGATCGATACGCTATTGACGATAACAGGCTAGTGGGTAATGAATAATGAATTGTTCTATAGTCAAGGTTTTCTTACTGTGTAGGCAATTCCCACATTCAGGTTTACTAAATGCTGAACAATGCTACATGATCTGCTAAGAACTTAATTTAACTTAGTAAATCTAGAACAAAGTCAGTGTAGTACCCATTCTATAGTTAAAATCTTACTGTTGTTAATGAAAATACTGGCCCAAAATAGTTTTGATTTGTACTTCAAAAGTCGTCAGTACACCAAAAGTCGCCAGATAAGTCGCTAAATAATTTTTGTCGCTAAAAAGTTTGTTTTGCCGCTAAGACGAAGGCAAAAGTCGCCATTTCTAGCGACAAAGTCGCTAAATTGGCAACACTGCCTCTGCCTGTCCCCGACCGCGTTTCCTGCGCGCCGAACATCCTCGCTCGTCTGACTAGGGCAGTTCCCTTTCCTGAAGCCGCCCATCTGATTGGCTACAGCTTATTCTACATTATTTTCGTTCTCAATAAAGTAATAATATCTATTATATAATAAACGTTAAATTCTGTAACTACTATGCACTAAACCTTACAACAAATATTCTTTTACCTAATGATTCAATAAAGTGTCCTGCTGTCATCGTTCAATGTGTTTTGTGCAGAGGAAATAATGATCTGATGCGTAACTGAAAATACTGATAATTTAAATTTACTATATCCTTTAAAAAAAGTTACAGAGTTGGCATTTACAACATTTGCCATTTTAATGATGTGCTTTAATACGAAATGTCGATCGTTAAGATCGATCAAAGCGTTCAGATTTTAGTATTCGGGTCTTTGTTACAAAACTTGTTAATTTCACTATAACATAAATCCTAAACTATTATAGACATGATCAATATTCAAGTTTTATTGGAATCACCATGAAAATTTATGAAGGATGGTAGATTAAAATTACTGTGGCTTCATTCCCTGAATTACTACAGAATTAAATAGTTTCCATAAATGTTTCCCTTTGTGGCCGATCTTAGGTCCACCATATTTACGTCTCCCTGGCCACAAACAGCTTCTACGGGGGTTCCCTATGACCTAAGCTCTCGTCTGTCTCACTTGCACACTACAGCACTTACGTCTCATTCAGCACAACAGACGATGGTTCAAAAGGCTCTGAGCACTATGGGACTTAACATCTGTGGTCATCAGTCCCCTAGAACTTAGAACTACTTAAACCTAATTGACCTAAGGACATCACACACATCCATGCCCAAGGCAGGATGCGAATCTGCGACCATAGCGGTCACGCGGTTCCAGACTGAAGCGCCTAGAACCGCACGGCCACACCGGCCGGCCACAACAGACGCCTGTGAATTTCCCTATCTCGTGGCGAAGCTGCGCTCTTTGTAGCACACGGTCCTGGATGACAGGGTTCGTTTCTCAATTCCTGAAGGCTGACTCTTTGGGCCATATACTTAAATGAGAGCAAAATGCTCATTAACTCACATGGCTCATGTCATGATTGTGTAGCAACTTGGCATTGCAAAACACTTCGTTAATTTTGTCAGAATCTTTGACATGCACCTGACATACTGCATGCTTTTGCAGTATCTGAGAAAGTGCTTCATTATTTAGCGCTTGGTATGGCATGAAACGGCGGTAGAAATGACTTCAGGTGCTTCTAATCCTAGGGGCAGAGAAATTCCTGATAACACGTAATACTTTGGATACTAATCACTTGGAAGAATTTTTGATCGAGAAATCTGCTCATTTATGCTGTTTTTAAGGTTGTATTGGCAGATACGTAATTGATGTACCTTCAAGAGTAATACTTACTAAAAAAACCAAGCTTCAAGATTTATTTTTCACATTTACTTCAGTTCTTTGATAGATTACAAATTTTAAAATAATTATGACAGAGAGTATAATTATCCTTCCAAAAAATAAAATTACAAGGTGAGTTATTAAGCAACTTCCTCCACTTGAGCATCCAAAATTTCTTGCTCACTCAACAAACATGACATATTTGTAGCAGATTTACAGCAAACTGCAAAACCTAATGAGTATACACACAACACGACGTCAATGCGATCATACTGGCTCGGCCATTTGCATCAGCAGTGGTTATATTCACTAGCCTTTCTTTCAAAATAATTATAGAACTCAACAACAGAAGGCATCACCAGTAGAGGAACAGTAACAAGATGTCCACACGTTGTTCTCATAGGAAATGAGTCCAGTTTTAGAGCGATAGATGGCTCATGCATCGCAAAAATCGTGCATCGATCTATACTCTGGCGCTGTCTTTTTAACACAACATTGTAGCTCGAGCTGTGCTCAGGTTTGGTCTCCAAAGTACTAACTTTGTACAGTATGGTTCGATTCCTTGCAGAGTGATGATGTGGCCCAATGACATAGTACTATTTCAACTGAACTTTGTCTTTTGTATGCTCACTGTCACTCCAGCATCTGCAAACCTCTCTGCAGTAATGTGCAGAGTATGTCATCATGTTCAGATGATGAGAAGGTCACTATTAGCTGATCGTTGACAAACAGTGGGACTCTGTCCAGAAGGTCAGGCCTTAAAACCGTATTGAGGACAGAAATACCTACTTCTGAGGTGACATTTAAGCCAAAGGGTAGTACCCTAAACTTTTAGCTCTGTCCAGCAAAGACAAATACAGTATATCTGTGTGGCTCTTTGGCTAGAGAAATCTGCCAGTATAATGCCCTCAGATCAGCACTTGACAGGATGCCTGAGACCATGAAAAACTTTGATTTTCTCTTCAAGATTCTTGAGGCAGATTCTGACTGGAAACAGTATCCTCTTAATAGCCCAAGTATCAAGTACTAGGCAGACACGTCCTCTGAGCTTTAACACAGCTAATAATGAGCTACAATACAGCCTCTTGGAACTCTCATTAACGCCCATTCTCAAATCTTTTGTATCTCTTTTGTGAAAGCCAGGCTCTTTCCCCAGGAAACACTGTGGGATGCACGACAGAATGTCTTACGTGGATGCACATCAAGTTTACACCCATGTCATTGGACAATTCTAGGAATTCTTCAAAAATTGTAGAACAGGCTTTTAGTATTTGAGTGATTACATTTCCATTTATTATACAGGTAGGTAAATTATAGTTGTATGCACTTGCCACATTGATATATTTTGTGTAGATTTATCAACTGGCTTGAGAAACTGGTTGCTGCTCAGGGAACACTACACGTAAGTGTAGGTGAGGTTAATTTGCATTTACTTATGTTTCACTGCAGTTCAATTAAAGACTCTCTCCACACCACCTGTTTATGAACTAATGACTGTTGTCAAAGACAGCTTTTATTCTCTACATGAAAAACAGATAAACTTATGAACTTAATCATACCTTAAAAATTAAACGACGCCAGATGCTGTTAGTATGTAAAAGTAATATCAACATCAGGGGTAATATAGCATAAAAACGTTAATACTTTTCTTGAATATTATTACAGTCTTTATTTATCCCATGATTATTCTTTGCAGTTGAGTTGATCAATGAGCTCAGTCTTTTTGTTTTACCTCTGTACTCTTTCCGGTAGTGGCACTGTTCCAATAGGATGTAATCTTGGCTGCTCTGATTGAATAAGCATAATACGCTGGCATATTGTCTGAATATTATTTCTAAGATGCTCAGGAGGTGTAGTGACATTTCATGTACATGATTACATGTGGAAGGAATAATTAAAACGGTAAAACAATTCAGTAGATGCATTTATCATCTCACTGATTCATCAGACCTTTTCTTTTCAAGTTTGTTTCATTGGAGGAGAGGTACATGCTTTGAGGTGATAGTATTAATGACTGAACAAAAAACGTCATATGAACATGTGTCCTGTTCCTAGTAGTTTCCAAGGAAACTAATGAAAACGAGGAGGAAAGGTACATGCTATGAGGGGTGATAGTATTAGTGATTCTGAACAAAAAAGTTTCATTAAGTTGTGGTGTTCTGCAATCTACCAATCTATGGCACTGCGCGTCTGCGAGAACTAACCGTTACCGTATACAGCAAGCCATTTTCTTACTCACAGACTGCCTAATTAAAATCTTAAATGAACTTGCATCATTATATTGTCTTTAGTTACTCATAACTTCTTAGTTAACCCTAAGTGCATTCACTAAAGTTGCCACTGACTTTAGATTTACTGAATGATAATTTTTTATTTGATTTGGCTTAATGGAATTCAGCAATGAATATTATTGCATATGTGTACAAGCAAAGTCAAAATTATCAACTCACTATCAAATTTTCTTATATCAAGGACGCCACAACTGCAATCCCCATTCAGTTTGACGACAAGAGAACCCATTTCTTTGGACCAGTAATCGAAGTTGTAATTCTTCGAAGGGGTTCTCCTTGTCTCAGAGTGTTCGATCAGTATGGATCAGAAGGTTTAGCACTGAATTTCTTTGTGACAAATGGTGATAGCTATAGGTGTGATTACGCAGGATAGTATGCATTAGATTCCTACATATTCGACACTCTTTGACCTAGGGAGGTAAGTTAGTCGGTTCTTCAAGTTCCATCGTTAATTTTATAGTGGGATGCATAGAATTTAAATTTTCCAGGTACTCTTCCAAGAGCTTTCGTCCCATGTAGCCACATCACAAATATTTGGTCGACATATCAATATAAACACGTTAGTTTGAACTTTGCGGATTATAGTACCTTCATTTCAAATTGTTCGTTCACTATGACACGTGGTTACGGACTACTGATCGCTATACCATCGATTTATTCGTAATAGTACCCGTCTAACAGGAACCAGATTGATGCGAGAATGTGTCTAAGAAGTCCAGTGATACAGTCGTAGTAGGTGTACGATGTCGAACTCAGTTATAAAAGAGCGGCGGGTTTTAATAGAGCATAATCTATTTGGAGTCCAGGCAACAAATATACATAGTAACACAACTCGTAGCATCTGATGATGACGACTGGGTCGACCGTACATGAAATGGAAATAACAACTCTGCAGAACACCCGAAAGTACACCATTAATTATGGTCCTTGAGGCTTGTCTCACTGTGTAATTCACACATCAAAAAAAGTTTTGCATCACCACGGTTCCGAGAGTTCCGGAACCTGTACAGAAAATTGGAACAGAGACCAACATAAACATCATTTCCGCCCTTTTTATTGCTCATGAAAACCACACATTGCGTGTTGTACCACCATACAGCGAAACCTTCAGAGGTGGTGGTCCAGATTCCTGTGCACTCCGATTTATTCAAGAGAAGTCAATAACGAGTTGGTCCAGTTACTCGGCTTGACATTGATTGACAGAGCTGTTGGATACTCTCCAGAGTGATATCGTGCCAAATTCTGTCCAATTGGCACCTTAGATCGTCAAAATCCCGAGCTGATTGGAGGGTGATGCCCATAATGCTTCAAATGTTCTCAATTGGGGAGACATCCGGCGACCTTGCTGGCCAATGTGAGGTTTGGCAAGCGTAAAGACAAGGAGTAGAAACTCTCGCCATGTGCGGAAGGGAATAATCTTCCTGAAATATGAGCTTAGAATGGCTCACCATGACGGGCAACAAAACAGCGTAGAATATCGTAGATTTACTGCTGTGCTCTAAGGGTGCCGCGGATGATAACCAAAGGGGCCCTGCTACGAAAATAAATGAGAGCATCACTCATGGTTGTTGGGCCATATGGTGGACGACAGTCGGGTGAAACTTCCTGACAGATTAAAACTGTGTGCCGGACCGAGACTCGAATTCGGGACCTTTGCCTTCCGTGGGCAAGTGCTCTAACATCTGAGCTACCTAAGTACGACTCACGACCCGTCCCCACAGCTTCAATTCTGCCAGTACCTCGTCTCCTACCTTCCAAACTTCATAGAAGCTCTTCTGCTAACCGTTCAGAACTAGCACTCCTGGAAGAAAGGATAATGCGGAGATGGTTGGTTGGTTGGTTTGGGGAAGGAGACCAGACAGCGAGGTCATCGGTCTCATCGGATTAGGGAAGGACGGGGAAGGAAGTCGGCCGTGCCCTTTGAAAGGAACCATCCCGGCATTTGCCTGGAGCGATTTAGGGAAATCACGGAAAACCTAAATCAGGATGGCCGGACGCGGGATTGAACCGTCGTCCTCCCGAATGCGAGTCCAGTGTCTAACCACTGCGCCACCTCGCTCGGTCCAATGCGGAGACATGGCGTAGTTACAGCCTGGGAGATGTTTCCAGAATGAGATTTTCACTCTGCTGTGGAGTGTGCGCTGATATGAAACTTCCTGCCACATTAAAACTTGAAAGGTAGGAGACGAGGTACTGGCTGAATTGAAGCTGTGGGAACGGGTCGAGAGTAATGCTTGGGTAGCTCAGATGGTAGAGCACTTGCCCGCGAAAGGCAAAGGTCCTGAGTTCGAGTCTCGGTCCGGCACACAGTTTTAAATCTGCTAGGAAGTTTCATATCAGCGCACACTTCGCCGCAGAATGAAAATTTCATTCTGGAAACATCCCCCAGGCTGTGGCTAAGCCATGTCTCCGCAACATCCCTTCTTCCAGGAGTGCTAGTTCTGCAAGGTTCACAGAAGAGCTTCTGTGAAGTTTGGAAGGTAGGAGACGAGGTACTGGCAGAATTGAAGCTGTGGGGACGGGTCGTGAGTCGTGCTTGTGTAGCTCAGATGGTAGGGCACTTGCCAGTGTAAGACAAAGTCCCGAGTTCGAGTCTCAGTCCGGCACACAGTTTTAATCTTCCAGGAAGTTTCGTATCATCGCACACTCTGCTGCAGGGTGAAAATCTCTTTCTGACAGTCGGATTGACATCCCACAGCTGTCTGGGACGTCTCAAGACACATCTTCGGTCTGGAATCCCTCTGACTGGAGCCGAGCTGTCTATAACGATTCATCCCGTTTCGAAGTGAGCACCGATGACCAGCGATGACTTCTTTTGTCTTTGAGTGTATTACTCCCTCCCTTATACGCCTCGCTAATTGACCACTAGGAGATAATCTGAGAAATCAGAGCTGATATGGAAGTTTGCCGACAGTCGATTTTCCCAAGCGCAATTCGTGAATGGAACAGGGAAACGAGAATCGCGCATTGGTACCAGAAGTATCGGTACCTTCCGACATACACGGTGAGGTGACTTGCGGTGTATAGGCGTATATGTAGAGGTAGCTGAAACTAGTTGGTTCCTAGAAAGTGTGCGAATTGTCTGGCGGCTCGTAACCGATAGGGATAAAATAGTCTGTGCAGTAAACAGCCTAACCTCGTTCTTCTGAATCACTGAGGCTGAGGTAGAGTTGAGACCAAACCAGGCAAGGATCACACTGCCTGGTAGACTGTGTGGTCTCCTATAACGGCTTACATTTCAATGATATTAGGATGGTGTATCGAAACATTCTGTGGATTTCTTGCAGTGAAAGGATGTCACATGTGTGTGCCTTGTACAAGTCGAATATTATAATTTCGTTGCTATCATATAACCCACTGTTATTGATCGAGATAAAAATGAGCTTTGAAAATGATCGTGTTGGTTGTTTGGTCCTAATTCGCACTGGTTCGCCGGTAATGGAAGCATTAGCCGTTGACACTGTTTTCAGGATTCGCAAGCAATCTGCAGGGAGGCTCATTCATTGGAACTCGTGAAATAGTAACTAGGTGCCACAAATTTGACAACTGTTTGGTAGACGGAATGTCTGTTCATCCGACGAGAAGCAGTTTTTCCCCTCTCGGTAGATAGGCATCTGTATGTTTGACGTCAATATGAGGATTATCGAAACCTCAGTTCAATGACGCTGTTTGTTCATTGTGTTTGACAGAAAGGAAACTGCCTCAGCGCTAACATTTTGCTGAAGAAATTGTTCACTTTCTGCAGTCCTACTTCGAATGTGTCTTTCACTAGCTTCTGTTTGCCGTATCGTTTGAACCTTACAACAGATGAAGTTTGAAAGCGTATAGCTTTAATCGCTTTCTCTTAATATTGTGCAGTGTTCACGCTGGAGGAAGTAATTTCCAAATTGCATGCTGAATCCCACCATAATAACAGGTAATCACTATTCAACGTAAGGGAGAACGTATTGACAATACCGTCGAAACGAAATGAAACAATCCCTCTTCTCCCGTCCCACTTAGCTGAACGAGCAAGACATGACGTACGGAGCTCACAGATCGTATTACTAAGCTCCTACACAGCTGTAGCTGATGCAGAACAAGATGTTACGTGTCGCTGCCAACACTGCGTGTCGCTTCGCCTCGCGTGGCACCACACTGGCGTCTATACATTTGCCGGATATCATTACACCCGTTACTCGGTGTTGAGGAATACATTTTCACCATTAATATTTGGCTGCAAGGGAAGCAGAGGTGGTGTAAATTTCCTGGTCACCAGCTATGGGTGAACGTTGTGAATTAAGTTCCATACTTCTCCCCTGAGTCTTGAAGTGAAGGCATATGGCAATTTTTGTAATCCATCCGTCCAAGGGTGACGTTGAGTACGAATGGTTCCCTTGGTGCTCTTCGACAGGAATAGATTATGTGACGGCACCGGCTTTCATATTTTGTTCTCACCATCTCACAACACAAAGATTATATAACGCGCACACACACACACACACACACACACACACATACTACAGTCACCTACGCTCAACAGATACTCTTAAAATTCTCACTATTATACACCTTGTGGAAAGACGTCATTGTTCGGAGAGGAAGAAAGCTCTTTCCGAATAGGTGCTGAAGCTACCCTTCGGGGTCTCCCACTCAAAAGTATCACACAACTCTTCGTTCTTTTCTTTACACCCGTTGAAACCCTTTTGATCTTGTGGTTAACAATTGTAGACATAGGGGCGGTCCCAAACCGAATTTCTCCAGAAACTCATTTGCAGCAAAGGGGCGAATACGAGGGGGTGTGATAAGCCCGGTAAAAAAGCAAGAAAAAATTTTTGTTTCGTAAACAACTCAACTTACTTCTCGACATAGTCTCCTTTGAGGGATGTACACTTGATCCGGCGATCCTCCAGCTTTTTCATCTCATCGGAAAAATAGGATCTGTCAAACTCTGTAACTATCACTTCCTCATTTGATGAAAATTCTTCCCAGCAAGCCATGTTCAAAGTTAGGGAACAGGAAGAAGTCATTTGCAGCCAAGTCTGGTGAACAGGATGGGTGAGGAACCTATTCAAAGCCCAGTTCATGCATGTTCATCATTGTTATCGCTGATGTGTGGGATGGTGCATTATTCTGATGAAAAAGCACTTTTTTGTACCAACCTTGGTCTTTTTTCAGCCAATGGAAGTTTCAAAACGATCCAGCACTGAAACATAATAGGGTCTGAGGTTTTTCAAGTAATCTGTGAGGATTATTCCTCTGGAATCCCAAAAAACAGTGGCCGTCACCGTACGAGGTTACAAAATGATCTTTGCCTTCTTCGGTGCACTTTTACCAGCCTTTTTCCATGGTTTCGACAGCCGTTTTGACGCTGGTGTGTAGTGATGGATCCTTGTTTCATCAACACTTACAAATCGGTGAAAAAATTGGGATTAAATGTCGTCAGATATTATGCTGAATTGTGCGGGATACGCGTTTGGTCGACTGTGACCAGTTATGGCGCTCACCTCGCACACAACCTCTTGAGAGCCAATTTTCCGTCCAGGATATTATGCACTCGTTCAGTTGAGATGCTTCATAAAGCTCACGAATTTTCATTCGGCTGTCCTGCATTGCCATATCACGGATTTTGTCACTGGTTTTCTTCATGGTGATCTCAACTTGACAGCCAGAAGGCGCTTCGTGTTCGGTGCTTGTCCGACAACGTTTAAATTCATTTATCCAAAAGCAAGTGGTATCGAACGACGGAGCAGAGTTCACGTGAACTTCATCCAGTTCTGCTTTGATTTGTGCCACATTCAACCCTTCAAATGAAAATGTTTAATAACAGCACCAAACTTGGTTTTCTTCTGTTTTCAGTCACAGTCAACACACAGCAATTCAGACGGGTATCAACAACGAACTGTACGCTGTGCATTGTCGAAATTCTTTGTGCGATCCTTGAAATAATCATACTAACCATGAAGGCGCAACAAAATCGTTGCATTCTTTCATGGAAATTTACGAAACCACCCTCGCACAAATTCTGTATTCAGTTCGCCCGTACATATAGGGTGGGCACAGCACCTGATGAAATGGCACAGTAGTTACCGGATGCATGAAACCACTACCAACTACAAAACTTTGCTTTTTGGCTGGTATCGCAGTGTAGACACATGACGAGAAGTGTTAGGTTCAAGAGGTCAAAGTTCGATTTCAGCAGAATTTATCCGATGTATGATATTCACCCGCATCTAGAAGCTTCAAGTTCAGGGGCAGTTTACCCTGAGTATCCAACTTCCTTCTGCTCACTTCTGTCTACTTCCAAACCCATGAACAAAAATATAATGAAGTTGGATAATGGAAGTTGATAGTACCACAATAACCTAGCTACTATTTTCAAAAGTGCGATTGTGGCATAAGCCTCAGAAATAGGCTGCTCTTGTAGTAAAATCAGACCAAAGTCAATCAGTTAACAAGTCGTAACATGACGCTTATTCTTGTTCGGCAGTGTAATTGGTACACGACCATTATTCTCAAATTCGCAATCTTGAAACGCTTTGACGAACCATATGATTGCTAGATAGTAATACCTTTCCTTTCTCCTCAAACAATTGAGCAAATCCCTGTACCTCGGCGTCACAGCATTGTGAATGGATTTTTGAAGAACAGTCTTTGCTTATAGCCACATTTTCCGAACTTCTGCATTCACGTATTTGCTTCAAAAGCCGCTGTGCCATGGTTGGTGGAGAATATTTCGAACTGATAAAAACGACTGCCCGTCCTTTTCCATACGTATATACATCGAGAAGAAAATAATTGTCTCTATATGCTCCTACAGACTGCATAAACTCTCGTATCTAATTCTCATGGTCTGTACTCGAAACACGCGATGAAAGCAGTAGAATTGTTGCACAGTCTACCTGAAACATAGATTCTCGTAATTTACCCAACACGATTTCACTTCGAACACTGTCCGCGTCTGCTGCACTTTCGTACAGGCTAGACCGAACTGATGTAGCGCATACCTAAATTGTTTCAATGTCTCAGGTAACACTGATTTGAAAAGAATTTTAATCACTGAGACAGTACTCTAGAAAATGTTGCACTCGAATCCTTTGCGTAGTTTCGTTAATGTATGCATCAGTCTTCTCAGAAATCTCTCAAGTCTTCCATTTGTTCTCCCTACTGCTGCTTCAATGCGCTTATTCCAGTTCGTATAGCTTTCTACTGCCTTCCCTAGGTACCTGAACAATGTAACTGCCTCCAGATACTCACCACTAACGCTGTAATCAGATACTTGCGAACAGTCTCTCCTGTTTCTGCACATTACCTTGCAGTTGCCCGCATGTTGAAAGAACTATTATTTAATGTATCAAGAGGAAATGGAGCTTAAATTTTCCTGCAGTTCCTTGTAGTCCATCTTCCATCGCAAGACAAGAGTCATTTGGTGAAACTGACTGCCAGTCGGTGCTAGCCGGCTCCACTACACCTGTTTGCGCGTTCTCCGGTGATGTTGCGGAACTTCACATTAGACGCATTAGCGCCTCCTGCAGGGCACATGTTTTCCAAATACGTTTCTCCAGAAGCAAGTTACGCAACAATTTCAAAAATAGCGTATCACTAAATGAGTTGTAGAAGCTGTACAGTGAAGAGACAGTGGTCTCTACTATATACGAAAAATTTTCAACGTCTCCTTTCAGTCGACTTAACTTTCGTTCGCACCGTATCAGCGCACAGTCATTATAAAATGCGATCCCTTTATTATTATCCACGCCGCTGTTCCATTACTTTACCGTCAACAAAAACTTCTAAAGAAACATGAAGAGATCAATTACTGCAAAACAGTGAAAAGATTTTTTATAACATATCATCTACTTTATATTAATATACTTCCTTTTTTAGCTAAGCAGCAGTTAGACGTAGCTACTACAGACTTGTATCAAATATCGACTTAAATCGACTTAAATTCTCTATTCGGAATGGGAGTGATGCAACATTATACTTGCTCCATCAAAGTAACTTGTAATAACTTTGACGTTTAAAAAATAATGACTTTGGAGAGCGGCGGTTAGTATGACCTGCTTGCTGTTTATCGTATTTGCCGTTGGACAGCAGACAGACGCTGTGCTTGAAAAACAGCGTCGATATATTTGCTAGATCTTGAGTGATGTAGCTTTTGAATTCGTGTCACAAATGAATTTTATTTGTTTTGTGTGTTAAAATCTGGTAAACGGTGTACTTTTCAGCATCGATTTGTACTGTACTTTTGTACAAAGTGGGGCAAATAAATGTGGCCCGGAAAACAGTGTTCCAGGGTACAAAGAGAGACAGCAGAGGAAATGAAATCCAGCACTAAACTGACTACAGCTGATGTTGAAAGTGACCACCATTCATCTGTTGGCGCTTTTGGGTTCTGGTCAGGAAGTTACTGAAGGCGGATCGATGCTGGACTGCTGGTATTGCTGCAGTCTCATCCGAAATGTTGTGCTGCAGCTTTCGAACGCTATGAGGGTAGCTGCGATACACCTTATACTTGAGGGCTCCCCACAAAAAGTATTCGCCCACTGACATATCAGGTGACCCAGGTGGCCAGCTAGGGCCGCGACCAGACTGACCTCTCCTAACAACTCCGACAGGCGTGAAGACTGCGTAAATGTGCCCCAAGGTTCGACCGGCTCTATGGACAGTTTCTCCATCCTGTTGGAAGTAACTGTAGGTCTTTTCGTCCTCCGTTAATGCTGCCACAGACGGTTTCAAAATATTGGCAATATAACGTGCCAAACTCAGCGTCTGATGAAAGAAGATGGGACCAATTATGCGGCGTGCAGACACTGCACACCAAACCCCAACCTTCTGGTCATGCAATGGTGTTTCGTGGAAGTTATGCAGATTCTCCGCTGCCCAGAACCTGTAATACTATGAGCTGACACAACTCAGGTGAAACAAGGCCTCATCAGATATAAAAACAGATCCATTTTCAAGCCATTCTCAGTGAACAGACACTCACAAAACTGGAGGCGTTGAGGAGCATCTACTGGTTTTAATGCATGAACAACGGACACCCGATGGGGATGCATGTGCATATCCATGGGGAATATTCGTCCGCATGATAAATGTGATGTGCCGGTTTCTTGCGACAGGCATCGGATTGATTTGGTAGGACCCTGACGAATTTTCTGGTGGACTGGCGGCACAGCAAATTCTGTAACATGTCCAGGCAAACACCACTGTTGACGGCAGACTCGATGAAAAAGACTGGACCAATGATGCAACTGTGCATCGGCCCGCACCAAATATTGACCTTGGGACTGTCTCTTTCCATTTCACGTGTAAAATGAGGTTGTTGTGAACCTTATATACGAACGTTATGACGATTCAGTTTGCCGGATACATGAAACGTTGCCTCATCGGAGAAACTAATCTTTTCCAAAAAGTTATTATTGCTTCAGTCTTGCCTACCATATCCACCACAGATTGTTCACACTGAGATTTATCCGGAGGCTTCAATGCCTGAAACAGCTTCACCTCGTAGGGATATAGCAGTAAACTCTTATGTAAGACATTGTACACTATTGATCGTCTCATTTCCAACTCTCTGGCCGCTGTACGTACCTATTTTGTCGGACTCCTTGCAGATGCCTGCTGTACCTTGTCCACGTTGACTTCTGAAACAGATAGGCGACCCGCCCCCTTCCCTGTTTCCATAAACGGCGTGTGCCAGACCCGAATAATTTTTCGAGACGGTGGTTGCCTTCCATACCATGTCCGAAAGTTTCGTTGCATTTGGTTATGGGACGTTGTCTTTATGAACCAGGTCATACCCAAAGTTTTCTCCTGCGGCGTCCGCATGTTATCGGGCAGTCAAGTTCAATTTTGCGTCAAAATTACATCACCTGCAAGGTAAGAAAAACTTTATGAGTTATATTATCACATGTTAAAAAAACATTTGTTAATATCTGGTATAGTTTTAAAGGTATCAAACTCTTAAGCTGTAAAGATAATTTATGGACACCCTATAATTTGTTTCTCTCACACGATGCGAATTTCGTAAACAATACTAGTCTAATTTTCAAAGTTAGAAGTAAAAATCTGTTTTCATTGTAATACAATGAATCGTCAATGTCTGCACAAAGGTTATGTGTCCATCCCTCACATCTTTCACACTGGACGCAGTTTGCTTCAAAAAATTCTCGACAGACAGTTCTGGTTTGAGAAACACCGTCTGAAGTGTCATACATGTCTGCTAGTTCCCTAAAATTGATTTTAATCTCCTCTGCAGTTTAGTTCTAGGAACACTAAAACCGTCAACAGCAACTGTTGTGGTGATTTCCTCTTCCGCAACACTCACAACCGCTTGCTTCACTGCAGTCTGAAGCCACACCACCCGACACTCATTTGCGGGATGATTCTTGAACCGAAGAATAGATTACTTAGATACTAATACTAGTACAGGGTGAGGCAAATAAAAGTGACCTGGACGAGTGGATACGATTGGACGTGAATGTACGCATATAACCTCATCCCGTGATGTGCACGCCACGTGTACGCCCGCCACGTGATCCTCACCGGTTCAGAGTGTAGTGAGAGCTTATGTCAGTGTGAGTCGAGCAGTGCGAAGGGGACGATGGTAATCGCAGTGGAGCAGTGGGAGTTCGTTGTGGAAAGTTACGTGACAACAAAGTCATGGAAACGGTATGGTCAATTGTTTGCTCAAAAGTTTAATGGTTAAGGCAACGACCGAATTTCTTTCTCATCTTTCTGCAGTCAGAGCATGTTCTCTGTCTCTAAAGATCTCAATGTTAACAGGGCGTTAAACACTAAACTTCCTTCCGAAGTCACAAGCAAATGCAGAAAACAGATTATAATCCACTTATTCTAGTGTTCGGGGAGGATGTAAAACCCATTCTTCCTCAGTGCACATGTGGTAACTCATCTCTTGAACTTCGACCGAGCGAGGTGGCGCAGAGGTTAACACACTGGGCTCGCATTCGCGAGGACGACGCTTCAAATCCGCATCCGGCCATCCAGATTTAGGTCTTCCGTAATTTCCCTAAATCGTTCCAGGCAAATGCTGGGATAGCTCCTTCCAAAGGGCACGGCCGATTTCCTTCCCCATCGTCGTCACAGTTCGAGCTTATGCTGCGCCTCTAATCACCTCGATGTCGACGGGACGTTAAACCCAATCTTCCTTCTTCTTGAGCCTGGGTATTATTGTAGTCCGTGTGGCACAGCGCGGTAAGAAGTATATAAGAATCGTTCCGCTGTAGCCGTTGGGGAGCCAGGAACCCTCTTTCACTCGAAGATTGAGGTCTCACGATACAAGGGCAATGAGGCACCTAACATCTGCATATCGAAATAATCTGACCAAGCACAAGATCGGAGAAAAGTTGACGGAATCAACGCACTGTTGTAAATATGGTAGTTGGTGAAAATTTTTGATACTATCTGCTTTGGGAAACAAAATTTGCACAATTATCGCCTTGTAGGTGCCTTTGAGTAGGATCGATAAGATAAAGAACTGAAGATCTATGTGCTTGTATCGGTTTGAAGAACCAGTTAATGGCATTTTATCTTGCTATATGTGATTGCGGAACGTTGCCGGAAGGAGAAAAATGTAACAAGGTTCAGCCTGAATCCATGGATAGCAATTCGAATACGCCTGATTGGTACTTGAAATAAGTCCAAAGTTTTCTGGCAGGCCCCGATTAGGCTAAATTACTGATATATGCCAGTATGAGCTGCTGAATATCACCGTAGTCCATCAGAACTGCCGAGTTCTCAGGCATCTCTGCACTTTATCAGAACTAGTGTGTTCACAGTCACTCAACGAGCCCACACTGCTGTGCAGCCCACACTACGGGGGAACGAGTTGAAAAGTCCTCGGTCTGAAACAGTGACGTTCTCTTACTATTACGGTACAGGAAACTTATTAGCTACTTTACTGTCTGTAAGAAGGGTCGTGCAACAATACCCAGAGTTTGACGTAAGAGGTTACAGAAAACCATAACAAGTTGTGGTCGCATTTAAAGTGAATGAATATATCGAACCCGCACTTGTGGACCGCTCTGGTCCTGAAACTAAAGACAATAGATAGAAAGCTGAAGTTTTAAGTTCTGCATTTTGAATCGAAATCGTACGAACGTTCGCTCTTCGCGTGTATTTACAAATGGCCGATACTGAAATAAGCATTGCCAGTATTGAAAAACAATTGGAACTACTGAATGAATCCCTATTAGATTTCACACCGAATACACTACAAAACCGCTCCCTTTGAAACTAATACTCATAAAGGACCTCTCATGGATGGAGAACAGCGCAGGTCACTCCCGTGTTTAAAGTGAACCTTGGAAACTATGAATATTCCTGCACCACAGATACAGTGCACATGGCGAGCAAGTTATGGCCTTTACTCTGTATACACATAAATAAATATGCCTTCACACACCCTAGGCTTCAATGTTTTTTTTTTTTTTTTTTTTTTTTTTTTTGTGGGGCTGACGAAGATTTTCGGGAGGTTTCTCTTGGTTGTAAGTCAAATGCCGCAATACGAAACGAAATCCACTCCCCAACTTTCCCAACTGGGATTGCCTCTGCCCCACGGCCATCTCGCCTCGTGTTTGGCTGAAAAGTCCCTATGGGTCATTCCTCCAAGGCTCTGCACTACCTGGAGAATGAAACGTATATGAAAATGTACATAAACGGGTAAAAGAGGGGTAGGGCCTACAGATTCATAGGACAGTACTTCCATCTCTTGCCTGTTGCAGTATCGTAGTGCAAAGCCTAACATCGTATGTTCCCTGGCTAAAAAAGAACCTTCTTTCCAGGTATGGGCATGGTGTTCGTCTCAAACATGGCTCGTTTGTTTCAGCGCTCGATGCACTCACAAATGGCCGTTTCCCTAGGTTTGAGAGAGACGCTGAACAGTGCACCATATTGTCGTCTAATAAACAAAATAACGTCAAACGGAATATTTCCAGAAACTTGTTGGCTGGCCCAGTCTTCCAGGTGTAAGCACCTTGTTAAATTGTTAAAAACTTAGCCGGTGTCGTAATTTAGAAATGAGAGTTAGTATGAATGTCGCGTAATAAATATTTCGCGTGAAGCGTTGTTGCGACACAGGCAAAGATCAATTGTGGAAACTAAGTCACTGAATATTAAAAGGAATGTTATTAAGAAATATACCCGACTGACTACACAAAATAAGAGGGCACGTACATTCATGAGTAAGTGATTCAAAATAAGAGTTAATATTGTAAGGGAAATGGGTCATAACTATAGTTACGTCGGTACACACTCGGTTGTGTGCGAACGTACGATCGGAATAGAGGCGCGTACATTAAAAGTACTATCATTCCCCGCGGCCTGGGTAAAAAGAATTGTGGTTAAGATGTATTTATTCACCTGAGAAAGAAAATAATCGGACTTCGTAATTAAATGAAAAGAAAGATTGCAGGTTCTGAATGTCGCGGCAAATATGACCTAAATATTGAAATTGATATTGGCGGCCACGAACAGAAAGAGATGAAGACATTCACTTACCTCTATTGTTGAGCAGAGCCGTCGTGAAGATCTCTCCTCCATCTAAATTCTCCATACAAAATTTAAACAATAGTAATCTTCCAGAGTTACAGGAGCTGGGATCCATGGTATCGTAAATGAGAAAATCATATTGTTTCAGAAGTTTCTTTCATTATTTAGCACATTTTCTCTTGACAATACCGAGCACTTCGTTTATACGTCTAATCACCAGGACATGAGAACAACGAAACGTAACTGTTACTAAAACTAACAAACGAAGAGCGTAAATCTTCTTTTGTCCGTCAGTGTTAAATACTTTTCAAATGAATCTTTGGTATGAGGGTCGAATAATTATCTATACCTTTATTAATACGAAAAAATTATTGTTTCCTTACACAGGTTATATCTGATGGCGAATGTCGACGAACGTAATATACAGTATGTCGCAGCGAAGCGTAATAGCACCATCGATATTCTAAATATGCATTCAAAGATATATCAGGTAGGATCAGTAGTCCTTCCCACCTGTTTTCTACCGGAACGTAATGTTGTCGCGTAACAGTGAAGAACTTTAAAATGACATAGATCATATTTCCACTTGGGGTGGGGCATAGCTGCACTATTTAAATGTGGATAGTTTTTAGATAGTATACAATATAAAGAGAAAGAAACCATAATCAGCCGAAAATAAAATCATAAGAAACTTAAGGCGCGTGTCACCTTTTTTAAGTATTTAGAGGTAATCTACGAAGCAAAATGAAACGGGAAAAAGGCATGAAATCAATAGTAGAGAAGCAGACCGCAAGATTTAGCTTCATATAAAGGATTCTGGGCATGTGCGGTGCATCTGTAAACAACGTACAAAAGGCTACTGCACCCAGTAGCGTATACGAAACTGCAACTAAGAAACTTAGTAAACTCTAATAGCAATCTTTGGAGTAAAGGCAACGTTTTTCTTAAGAAAATCTCGTGGAAAAATTTTGGCAACTGCTACTGGGTATACGAGAATATTGCACAAGGGTAGAATGCCCCAACATAGGCAGTGATAAACTGAAACATTATGGTCATTGTCCGCCACGAAACTGAATGCTGTTTGGTCGCGTTGCTAGCACGTGAAGTGGTACAAGAGACGAATTAGGAATAATTCTACCAGCGATATGAGCTGCAAATAGGGAAATTCACCGACATAGCGACTTTGAAGGAGGGTAGTTGCCCGGCGCCTGGGACGAGCATCTCGCAAACGGCGAAGCTGGTCAGCTGCTAACGTGCTGCTGTCGTCAGCATCTATGGGAAGTGACTGACGAACGGTGAAGTCACGAGTAGGCGTCCTCGCCTCATCACGTGACGTGGAAGTCAGAGGCTTTCCTGTTTTATGAAACAGGATAGGCGACGTCCTATGGCGAATGACGACGACGGTGCAGGCACAGGTGTTACAAACTGCACCCTTCAGTGCACAATTTCGGGTGCTGCAGCATACGACTCCTATATGTTCCCACGTTGGTTCAACTACATCATCAGTTACGACCGTAGTGGACATGGAGATGCACTGTGGAGAGCTGAAAATCTGCCTCCTGGTCGGATGTATCATATTACTAGTTATACTAGGTCGATGGTTGTGTCCTGATACTTCGTCATTCAGGCGAACAGATGCCCGAAACGTGCACCACGCCGTGGATGCACGCCCTTGGTGACAGTATCATATAATGGGGACATTCACCAGGGCTTCCGCGGGACACGCGGCAGCGATCGAAACTATCATGACCGCTGCACACTACGTGAACATTATTGCTGATAAAATGCATCCCTTCATGCTTTATGTTTCCCACGATGGCGATGGCAGCTTCCAGCAGGATAACTGTTCTTGTCACAAGGCCAGAATCGTGTTACTGTGGTCCGACAAGCACGATAGCGAACTCAGGTTGATGTCTTGATCACCAAATACGCCTGAGCTGAACTCGATGGAACGCATCTGGGCCGGCCGCTGTGGACGAGCGGTTCTAGGCGCTTCAGTCCGGAACCGCAATCTGCTACGGTCGCAGGTTCGAATCCTGCCTCGGGCATGGATGTGTGTGATGTCCTTAGGTTAGTTAGGCTTAAGTAGTTCTAAGTATAGGGGACTGATGACCTCCGATGTTAAGTCCCATAGTGCTTAGAGCCATTTCAAACATTTTTTGAACGCATCTGGGACACCGTCGGCCACCAGCTCACTGCCTACAAACCACTAGCCCATAATTTACGGGAATTGCGTGACCTGTACATGTGCTCATAATGTTTTTGCTCATCAGTATATCTAGCAAGGAAACCGTTATAATAAACAAAGAGAGAGTGGGATACTTATAGAAGCATACATAAACCATCTTCCTCTCGCTCCATTCAGGAATGGAATAGGGCACACAGTGGCTAATATTGGTACATGGTATCGTTCGTCATACACTAAGCTTGAGGAGTATAGACGTAGAATTATATTACTGGATATATATTGTGCAATGACACAAGGAAAGTCACAAAAAATGGCTCTGAGCACTATGGGACTTAACATCTGTGGTCATCAGTCCCCTAAAACTTAGAGCTACTTAAACCTAACTAACCTAAGGACATCACACACATCCTTGACCGAGGCAGGATTCGAACCTGCGACCGTAGCAGCCGCGCGGTTCCGGACTGAGCGCCTAGAACCGCTAGACCACCGTGGCCGGCGAAAGTCACATCTGCAGAATAGATCTACTTATGCGGTTTTTAAAAGTAGTCGTGTTTTGTGCGTTTCATTGAAATTATAAAGTGTCGACATAGATTTCTTCTTTTTTTACTGTTAATCACGAAAGACTTACGAAGTTCATAAATAGATAAAAGTAGTCTGATTCTTCATTTTTAAATGTTAAGAAATAGGAAATTGGATTCAAAAATTGTCGTAACCTACTTCTCTTGGAAATGATCCACATAAAGACATCTCAAAAGTGCAGCCATAGATGAAAACACTGAGACAGTGCACAGTATGGTATTGGGTGATTAAAGGTGTGTAAAGCAGGTGACGTCGTAGGCATTTCAGAAGGAAGTGTTGTGTACATTTTACATAAAGGATTGATTATGAGCAAGCATTGAGCAACATGGGTGACGCGTCTGTTACCTCAGACGACAGGGAACTGGGAAACCGAAATTCTCAGCAATGTTTGGACCTTCTATGTATTCCAATTTGTTACTGTCAATGAGAGGTGGATCCACCACATCAGTAATAAAACAGCACTCAAAGTAGTAGGTGAAAGACGGTGGATACGTATAAAAAGAGACTAAGCCCATTTAATTAGCCTGAAGGGTTACGGCTATAGCTTTCTGGGATACAAACGGATGTTCAGATGTTCAGACGTGTGTGAATTCCTAAGGGACCAAATTGCTGAGGTCATCGGTCCATAGACTTACACACTACTTTAAGCTAACCTATGCTAAGAACAACACACACACCCATGCCCGAGTGAGGACTCAAACCAACGGTGGGAGGCGCCGCGCAATCCGGTACATTACGCCCTAAACCGCGCGGCCACTCTGTGCGGCATACAAACGGAATTCTTCTTACTGATTGCCGTGCAAAAGGCTACACAATGACTAAGAACTACAAAGCAAGTCTTCTGGAGACCAAATGGACTACAATACACAATAGAAGAGAAATTTCCAAGCAGGTCTATGAAGGCGTTTCGAAAACCTTTTTGCGGCTTGAAGTACGAATCAATGGATCACCCACCCCTTTCAAATTTGACGAACTTTTGACTTCATTTTCTCCAACACTTAAGGAACTAAATATCTCTCGCAATGTTTAGAGTCCAATGGAAAGTCAATGGCAGCGGTAGATAGTTATTTTCAGAACTTCCAGAGTCGCATTTCAACGATGTAAACTACCATAGAGAAAATACGTTGATCTGAAAGGAGACTATACCAAAAAATAGGTTCTTTTTAGATCTAGAAGTGACAGATTTTCATTGCCATTACTGAGATTTTTTACATTGCTCTCGTAGCTACATTACGGGCTCCCAGGTTCAATTTCGACTGTTACTTTAACTTCTTCTGTGCTTTAACTGTATAAGCCTTCATTCAGCACTGTGGGCCAATTCAAAAGCTGCTTGAATGAACATGCAGCAATATTGACAAGCTAACCGCCGACATACCGTCAGTTCGGAAATTTCGCACTGGGCTACGTACTATGGGAGTTACTAATAATTTTTCCCGTAAGTTAACCTCAATCAAAATAATTTTTTAAGTTATCGAGAATAATGGGTTGTCGAAAAGTTATCAGCGTCAAAAAAACTGCAGCTATGCTGGACGTCTGACAAGGCATGACTGTTCCCAACTATAGATCAGATTCAAATGGTTCAGATGGCTCTGAGCACTATGGGACTTACTTAAGATCTGAGGTCACCAGTCCCCTAGAACTTAGAACTACTTAAACCTAACAAACCTAAGAACATCACACACATCCATGCCCGAGGCAGGATTCGAACCACCGACCGTAGCGGTCGCGCGGTTCCAGACTGAAGCGCCTAGAACCTTTCGGCCACAGCGGCCGGCAATAGATCAGTTTCGTGATCTCTTATATCCTAATGTTTTTGAAGGTTTGGAGCGGACGTTGTGTTAAAATAAAACAAGACGAATCGTTTCATTCGTCTTGTTTTATTTTAAGACGTGTTGAAATCTCCTTCGCATTACTGATAAGAAGATTTACAACTACCTGTGAAATTCAGCCGGCCAGATTAGCCGAGCGGTTCTAGGCGCTACAGTCTGGAGCCGCGAGACCGCTACGATCGCAGGTTCGAATCCTGCTTCGGGCATGGATGTGTGTGATGACCTTAGGTTAGTTAGGTTTCAGTAGTTCTAAGTTCTAGGGGACTGATGACCTCAGCAGTTGAGTCCCATAGTGCTCAGAGCCATTTGTGAAATTCACTTTATTTTCCTTGACTGAATTCGCACTTTTCACATTTATTGTCCTATAGTGGATATTTATTTAGCTTAAGATTAAACAATCTTAGAGCCTAGATGTTATCTGCTCTTGATTCCTCGCAGATTATTCGTTCGTCCTACTGCTTTTTCCACAGGATTACTATCGCTCTGCAAATTTGATAATCATTTAAGCTAGAGAGCAACAAACCACATTCAGTTGCGAATTGTAAACGGATGTTACAGTCGATTTCTACATTACTGACCTGCGTCACGTTTACTATCGTTCCTGTTCAGATGCTCCGCGTTTGTTGTTCTTGTCACGAGACAACATTTCGTATCAAACTAGAATTCGCATCCGTGCATGTAGAAAACTGCCTGGCTGTAATGTCCTATAAATCCAAACACACAAATATCACTTTAATCTTCCCTCTTAGATTCCTGCTTAGTTGATACGCAACTCACTAGTTTCCCGTTTGTAAGTAGCCTACCTCTTCCCAGGACATGCAGTGAACGTTACTCCTTCACTTTCTATGACAATCGTGAGTCGACTCGGTTCCCAAACACTTCCGGTGTCAAGTAACGTTCACCTGTGTCGTACTGGAAAGCTTTTCTCCGTACGTACGCCCAAACGTGCTGCTTGTATTCAAATAAAGTTTTTATAAAACATTCCAGAACTACAGTATTCTTCGCATATTTCGACTTTCGGTTATGATAAGCACTGTGGTGTTCAAACCAAACTTCGAGTTGATGAGCGTTTAACTTTTCTAGACTATCATAAAGCACACAAAACTAACCCTGTGTTGATTCCACTGTTTACTGATAAAACTGTTTCCATTTAATGAAGGTATGAATCTGTTCCTTTATTTCTGACGAGCTGTTTAATGTCAGGCTTGATAGAAGAGAATTGAGGAACCTATATGGCAAGTTACGGATATTCATAACGAATCCTACACCAAAAATCATCAAGTGATATGGTTTTCAACAATGATTCCATGCTTAAGTCTGATGTCATTTCTAAAACCGATTCATACGTTTCATTTGACATATTTTCTGGCTTCTGCAAATTTGGTGCGAAGGGATTCTGATCCCTGAATTCATTTTCAGTTTTGTGTTCTGCTCTATAGGAAAATATGTCTCAAATGATGGGCGCATAGCATGGAGACAATGGACCAACTGTTCAAATATTTTATTTGGTAATTCCATTACCTCACCAACGAACACATTCAGTGTTAAAAACCTATCTAGTTCTCTCGTGCTAACACAAACAATCCAAAAACCTAAAGGTTTTTAAGGCGTTTATTTTGTTATTAGTATGGATAACTGTTGTCTGTTTTCCTCGTAAAGACTGACTTAATTCATTAATTTTTCCAAGTACATCTCCTAAAAAAGATAGTCTGTACAACCAATTCACAGCACTCAAATGGTCTTTTAATTTAAAGGCAGTGTCATAAAAGCTTGTAATTCAGCTCTTAGTTCGAATAATCTTGTTAAGATCTTACCCCGAGATAACCTTCTAACATCGTTGTGGAGCAGTAGTATTTTACGTCTTCTCCCATGATTTACACGATATTGAAAACTATCTGCTCGGAAGAGCGTGTGATTTAACGTAATTTATTGTTTTTACTCCTTTATCAAGAACCAATTTTAGATTTGGCAGCATCTTCTTTATCACGAATGCTTGTTTATGTAGGATACAATGGCTGGAATTACAGTCTGGCACTTTGCTTTTTAACAGTGATACCGTTCCTGCTGTTTTACCAGTCTTTGCCTTGGCTCCATCAGTACAAATATCGGTACAATCATTCCAATCGAACTGGTTTATTTTTAAAAAAATTGTTAATTGTGCTAAAAATTTCTATGTCGGTAATGGTAGTTGGCAGCGAGGCGCACATAAACAAGCTTTTTTCGAGTGAATATTTATATGGATATCGTACAGTTCTCAGCAAGATGGCCAATTCATTCGCAAGCCGAATTTGTTGTGTTGAAGGCGACCAACTAGTTTTTGTTTAATATACATATCATGCGATATCGTTCATTCGACGCAAAACGTCTTTCGAAAATGGCACAGTAGAAAGATGCTTTGAAGATATTTCATCGATTATGCATTGTGTTACGTCTGTCACACATGGTTTTATTAACTTCTCAGCGATAGTGTGCGCTCCGCCCACTTGTGCAATGCAATAGCTGACCAAATGCGATGCCTCTGTGGCTTTTTCAATCACAGTTTGGGTCGCACACTTCATGGCATTTGAGTTCTTAACAATTGTTCTATCTTACGCCTAAAATTTTTTTCTTCCTTGTTTTTGCAATCCGAATGTATAGTTTCGAAATGTCGGTGTATCTTGAATGTAGCATGGGACTATACGGAAGTAACTTCCTACATAACATGCAGAGAGACGACCAGTTAGAACCAAAAAAATTCAGGATTGACGTAAGATAGTCATATTTTCTTTTTTTTCACCTTCAGTGAGTCGTTAGATGTCTTACTGCTTGAAACCATAGAGCTTGACGTCATTACGTCGCCTTTTTGAATGTCATAGTCTTGATCGGAACTCTTTGAGGTTGAAACCGCCTCTTCCGAACGACCTTTGAACTTCCGATGCAATATTTTGTTACCACCATTCCATTTTATCTTTTAAAATCAACAGTTTAATTTTACAATACGACAAACATAGAATAATGTCATCACAAGATATTGAATTTTACAACTGTGGTCAATAACAAACATGAACTGAACATACTGTGATCCGAGACAAAGAATTCCAGAGTGCATTCGGTATGTTTGCCGAGAGGTCTCATCCGTGATGTGGAGAAGGCCCTGCCGGCAGCTATCGAGCGCACTGGGTGCAACCGGCAGCATGTAGTGGCACATGTCGGCAGGAATAATAATAATAATAATGACGCCTGGCGATTGGATTCTGAGGCCATCCTCGGCTCCATTCCGCGGCTGGCTGATCTGGTGAAGGCAACTAGAATCGCACGCGGGGTGCAGACTAAGCTGTCTATTTGTAGCATCGTACCCAGGGTTGATCGCGGTCCTCTAGTATGGAGCAGGTGGAAGGTCTAAACCAGAGGCTGATGCGACTATGCGACGATATCGGATGCGAATTTCTCAACCTCCGCTATGGGGTGCAGAATTGTTGGGTTGCCCTTAATACGTCAGGCGTGCACTTAACGCAGGAAGCGGCTGCTGGGTAACGCAGTACGCGTGGCTTGCACATGGGGCTTTTTTAGGTTAGAGCACCGCTCCCTTGGGATCAAAGACGATCTGCCTGTTAAATCAGTCACAGTTAACTCAGAGAATCTTGGTTCTTGCAGATCAGAAATAGAAAAGATTAATATGAATTTACTTAACTGCAGGAGCACCCAAGGAAAGGTCCCAGACTTAGTATCGCTTACTGAATGTTATATTGCACAGAAAGTATTGGGAACAGAAAGCTGGTTGAAACCAGATGTCAATGACAACGAAATCCTAAGTTCAGATTGGAATGTTTAACGTAAGGATACATTGGTCGCCAATGGTGGCGGCGTGTTTATTGCAGTAAAAAAATCGATAAAATCTAGCGAGGTTGTCAAGGTTTCCGAATGTGAATAATCTAGGTGAAATTGAGCATCAAAGAACGTTCAAAATTGGTAATCGGATGCTTTTATGGACCATCTGGGTCAGGATCTGTAGTTGTAGAGCGCTTCATACAGAACTTGCAGAATACTATTAGTAATATTCCTGATCATGCCGTTGTAATAGGGGGTGACTTCAACTTGCCAGGTATAGCTTGGGAGTGTTATGCCATCAAAACTGGTGCCAGAGACAGGGATTCGTGTGACATTGTTCTGGATGTCTTGTCCGAAAATTACCTTGATCAGAAAGTTGGTGAACCAATTTGTGAAGGTAACATCTTAGACCTCCTGGCAACAAACAGACCTGAACTTATCGAATCAGTTAATGTAGAGGAATTTATCAGTGATCATAAGGCTGTGACAGCATCTATGACGACGGAACCTACAAGGAATGTTAAGAAAGATAGGAAGATACATTTGCTCAGCAAGGGTGACAGAATACAAATTTCAGAATATCTCAGCAATCAGCATCAAATATTTAGTGATGAGGACGAAGATGTGGAGAGCAAATGGAAAAAAGTCCAAGACATCGTTCAATATGACCTCGACAAGTATGTTCGGAATAAGGTTTTAAGGGATGGGAAAGATCCGGCATGGGTTAATAGCTGTGTTAGAAAAGTGCTACGTAAACAAAGAGGACTTCTTCTCAGATTCAAGAGAAAAAAAAAAAACCTAGCTGACATACAAAAGCCGAACTTAGCGAAAATGAGCGTAAGGGGAGCAATGAGAGAAGCGTTCAATGATTTTGAAAGTACAATGTTGTCAACCGACCTGCGTAAAAATCCTAACAGATTTTGGTGGTATGTAAAATCAGTAAGATGGTCAAAATCATCTATTCATTCTCTCAGCGACCATTGTTGTTGTTGTTGTTGTTGTTGTGGTCTTCAGTCCTGAGACTGGGTTGATGCAGCTCTCCATGCTACCCTATCCTGTGCAAGCTTCTTCATCTCCCAGTACCTACTGCAACCTACATCCTTCTGAATCTGCTTGGTGTATTCATCTCTTGGTCTCCCTCTACGATTTTTACCCTCCACGCTGCCCTCCAATACTAAATTGGTGATCCCTTGATGCCTCAGAACATGTCCTACCAACCGATCCCTTCTTCTAGTCATGTTGTGCCACAATTTTCTCTTCTCCCCAATCCTATTCAACACCTCCTCATTAGTTATGTGATCTACCCATCTAATCTTCAGCATTCTTCTGTAGCACCACATTTCGAAAGCTTCTATTCTCTTCTTGTCTAAACTATTTATCGTCCATGTTTCACTTCGATACATGGCTACACTCCATACAAATACTTTCAGAAACGACTTCCTGACACTTAAATCAATACTTGATGTTAATAAATTTCTCTTCTTCATAAACGCTTTCCATGCCATTGCCAGTCTACATTTTATATCCTCTCTACTTCGACCATCATCAGTTATTTTGCTCCCCAAATAGCAAAACTCCTTTAGTACTTTAAGTGTCTCATTTCCTAATCTAATACCCTCAGCATCACCCGACTTAATTCGACTACATTCCATTATCCTCGTTTTGCTTTTGTTGATGTTCATCTTATATCCTCCTTTCAAGACACTATCTATTCCGTTCAACTCTCTTCCAAGTCCATTGCTGTCTCTGACAGAATTACAATGTCATCGGCGAACCTCAAAGTTTTTATTTCTTCTCCAAGGATTTTAATACCTACTTCGAATTTTTTTTTTGTTTCCTTCACTGCTTGCTCAATATACAGATTGAATAACATAACAGCGACCATACCGGCACCGACACGGAAGATAACAGAGAGAAGGCCGAAATATTGAATTCGGTCTTCCGAAGTTGTTTCACCGCGGAAGATCGTAACACTGTCCCTCCTTTCAGTCGTTTTACGAACATCGAAATGGCACATACTGAGGTAATCGATCGCGGAACTGAAAGGCAGCTACAATCGCTTAGTAGTGGAAAGGCGTCAGGACCAGATGAGATACGTATAAGATTCTATAAAGATTATGCGTAAGAACTTGCTCCCCTTCTAACAATAATTGATCGTAGGTTGCTTGAGCAACGAAAGGTACCTAACGATTGGAAAAATGCACATGTCATTCCCGTTTTTAAGAAAGTCTGTAAGACAGATCCACACGATTATAGACCTATATCGTCGACGTCAATGTGTTTTAGAATTATGGAACATGTTTTACGCTCAAGCACTATAACGCTTTTGGAAAACGAACATCTCCTCTGTAAAAATCAACATGAATTTCGCAAATAGAAATCCTGCGAAACTCTCGCTCTGTTCCTCAATGAGATCCATTGTGCAGTGGAAACGGCGCTCAGGTTGATGCCGTGTTCCTTGATTTAAGTAAGGCATTTGACACCTTCCCGCATTGCCATTTAATGAAAAAAAATGCGAACTTCCGGAGTATCGGAGCAGACTTGCGAGTGAATTCGAGACTTTCTTGAAGATAGAACTCAACACGTTGCTCTTAGTGGAACGAAATCGATAGATGTAAATGTAATATCCGGAGTACCACAGGGAATGTGATAGGACCGTAGCTGTTTACAACATATATAAACGATCTAGTTCAAAGCGCCGGATGCTCTTTAAGGCTATTCGCAGATGATGCAGTTGTCTATAGGAAAGTAGCAACGCCAGAAGATAGTAAGAATTTGCAGAACGATCTGCAGAGAATTGATGAGTGGTGCAGACTCTGGCAGTTGACCCTGAACGTAAATAAATGTACCATATTGCGCATACGTAGGAAAAGAAATCCACTACTGTACAGCTACACTATTGATGGCAAACAGCTGGAGACATCGTCTGCCGTAAAATATCTAGGCGTAACTATCCAGAGCGACCTTAAGTGGAATGACCACATAAAACAGATAGTGGGAAAAGCAGACACCAGACTCAGATTAATCGGTGGAATCTTAAGGAAATGTAACTCACCCAAGAAAGAAGTGGCTTGTAAGGCGCTTGTTCGCTCGATTCTTCAGCATTGTTCACCTATCTGGGATCCCTATCAGAGAGGAGAAAGAGAAAATCCAACGACGAGCGCCGCGTTTCGTCACGGGATCGTTTAGCTGGCGAGAGAGCGTTACGATGATGCTAAACAAACTCCACTGGCAGACGTTACAAGAGAGGCGTTGCGCATCACGGAGAGATTTACTATTGCAATTTCGGGACAGCACTTTTCAGGAGGCTCGGACAACATATTACTTCTCCCCACATACGTCTCGCATATTGGACAAGAGGTGAAAATTCGAGAAATTAGACCCAATATAGAGGCTTAGCGACAATCATTCTTCGCACGCACTATTCGCGAGTGGAACAGGGTTGGAAGAATCATATAGTGGTACGGAAAGCACCCTCCGCCACACACCATTAGGTGGCATGCGGAATATGATGTAGATGTAGATGAAGATGTAGAAAGCTGTGCACGGATTCGCCGTGCGAATTGTGTTGCAATAACGAACCGGAGTAGGAACTCTGTACTGCACGGTGCCGGTTTATACAGGGTGTGCTGAAATTCCCGTTTCATGCTTCTAGAACTTGTAGAGGCGAGTGAGTGCATAATATTTTGAAGAGGGAACCCATGTGCGGAAACGTACAGTTTCCATGCCATAGCTGTTTCAAAACATGTTTGGTAGGTAAGTATGCAGCATGGGTTGTGGTTGTGGTCGCGTCGGATCGGCTGATGTTACTTGACGTCTATCCTACCTCTCTAACCTGTTCAAGGCTCATTCACGTGTCTGTGAGTGTTGGAGCAACATGGGAAGAACACACCGACAGGATCCTTCTGAACGGCAATGCTCACGGTATTGGAAGAGCTGCTCGTCGCCTTTATCAAGATACACCATCTGATAAAAACTATCCGGACACCCCCAAAAACATACGTTTTTCATATTAGGTGCATTGTGCTGCCATCTACTGCCAGGTACTCCATATCAGCGACCTCAGTAGTCATAAGACATCGTGAGAGAGCAGAATGGGGCGCTCCGCGGAACTCCCGGACTTCGAACGTGGTCAGGTGATTGGGTGTCACTTGTGTCATACGTCTGTACGCGAGATTTTTCACACTCCTGAACATCCCGAGGTCCACTGTTTCCGATGTCATAGTGAAGTCGCGCGGTCTTAGGCGCCTTGTCACGGTCCCTGCGGCTGCCCCCGTCGGAGGTTCGAGTCCTCCTTCGGGCATGGGTGTGTGTGAATTGTCCATAGCGAAAGTTAGTTTCAGTTACATTAAGTGGTGTCTAGGCTTAGGGACCAATGACCTCAGTAGTTTGGTCCCATAAGACCTTACCACAAATTTCCATGGTGAAGTGGAAACGTGAAGAGACACGTACAACACAAAAGCGTAAAGGCCCATCTCGTCTGTTGAATGACAGACACCGCCGACAGTTGAAGAGGGTCGTAATGTGTAATAGGCAGACTTCTATCCAGACCATCACACAGGAATTCCAAAACGCATCAGGATCCACTACAAGTACTATGACGGTTAGGCGGGAGGTGAGAAAACTAGGATTTCACGGTCGAGCGAAGACCATAGAAAAGTGAAAAATCGTTGTGTGGAGTGATGAATCACGGTACACAATGTGGCGATCCGATGGTAGGGTGTGAGTATGGCGAATTCCCGGTGAACGTCGTCTGCCAGTGTGTGTAGTGTCAACAGTAAAATTCGGAGGCAGTGGTGTAATGGTGTGGCCGTGTTTTTCATGGAGGGGGCTTGCACTCCTTGTTGTTTTGCGTGGCACTATCACAACACAGGCCTACATTAATGTTTTAATCACCTTCTTGCTTTCCACTGTCCAAGGGCAATTCGGGGATGGCGATTGCATCTTTCCACGATCGAGAACCTGTTCAAAATGCACGGCCTGTGGCGGAGTGGTTAATGACAGTAACCTCCTTGTAATGGACTGGCCTGCACAGAGTCTTGACTTGAATCCTATAGAACACCTTTGGGACTTTTTGGAACGCCGACTTCGTGCCAGGCCTCACCGACCGACATCGATACCTCTCCTCAGTGCAGCACTCCGTGAAGAATGGACTGCCATTCCCCAAGAAACCTTCCCGCACCTGATTGAACGTATGCCTGCGAGAGTGGAAGCTGCCATCAAGGCTAAATGTGGGCCAACAGCACGTTGAATTCCAGCATCAACGATGGAGAGCGCCACGAACTTGTAAGTCATTTTCAGCCATGTGTCCGGATACTTTTGATCACATAGTGTAGTTCTCCACAATGTCCGACTCCATCGCTTACCGTTTTCGCCACAATTACGCAACGGCTTCGAGAAGCGGTATCTTCACCGTCAACAGACGTGGCAGTGGTACGCCAAGGAGACGCCGCACACCGGGATTGGAAGAGACCGTGCTGCATCACGTTTAAGAGAGCACTTCAACAAGTACACGGGAAATTTCTTTGGCTGTGGAACTTTAAGACAGATGATGTACGGGGGCAAGCCTAGTCGAATACCTGTAAAAGTGGTAGCATTACCAAAATGTTTTTAATGATTGTAGCATGGAAACGGTACGTTTCTGGACATTGGTTCCATTTCAAAATACTGTCTACTCACTCACTTTACAAGTCCTAGAAGTCTGTAACGGAAATTTCCGAACACCCTGTACAGCTTCGGGCGGAGAGGCACAGTTAGAGGAGCGGCCAAAACGTTTAGGGTGGTTCAAGGTGTTTGTGGATGAGAGAGAGTTGGAGAAAGCGTAATGGAATGTTCACAGCGTATGTAGATGAGACAGTGTGCAGCAAAAATGAGAGAGATAGAGAGAGAGAGAGAGAGAGAGAGAGAGAGAGAGAGGGGGGGGGGGGGGGGGGAATGAAAGGGCAAAGTGTCCACACGGCCTCTGCGTGTATGCCTAGTGACTTGTACCGAGTCGCTTCATACCTACTTGCACAATCTAAATTATTTTGTTTCTAGTTTTTGAAAGTGGCATTATTGTAAATTTATTATGCAGCTTCTCGCTTCATTGTCGTCTATAATGCACTGGAAGAAAAATATACCTTTTATAAGACCAACATCGATTTAACATTTATAAGAGATATTTTTCTCAGTGTGTAAAAAGACTTGATGTGCTTCGTTCTTTAGGTTGATATTATTTTGACGGAGCCCTCGCATATGTCTTGTGGAGCCCCAGAGCTCCACGGGGTACATTTCTAGTATCGCCACTTAACTTTAACTTAATATTCAAACTATGTTTAAACTGATACGTTGAAATACGCGTGTATATCTACACAAAGGCGGCAGCGCTTACACAGATATTATTATTTATTCATAAATTCCTCGGTGAAATAGTAGTTGTCAAGGAAAAGTGATTTCAGTTTATTTTTGTAAACTCCCCTGGTCAACAGTTCAAAATATTTTGCGGCGCGTTTCACTCAGGTATCCCTGCAAGATTCAGAATGTGCACCAAATGAAGCCCCAAGATAGGCTACAACGCCGTGTCTTTGCCCTTCGTTTTTTGGTGCGCTTGGAAATGGGTGACATGCGGCCGGGCAACATTCTTTGGACGGACGAGGCACATTTTACTCTGCATGATGCTGTGAATGCACAGAACTGTCGTATATGCGGTTCTACTCCGCTACGTGTTGTGCTCTAACTTCCACTGCGCTCAGCTTACGTGACTGTGTGGTGTGGATTCACAAGCTTCTTCATTCACGGTCCGTTTTTCTTCGAGGAGAACACGCTTCGCAAGCCTGTTAGGTTTACTATGACATCTGCACGTTCTAAGGACCTTCTTCTGCAACACGTGATCCCAGCTTTGCAAAGACGCAACTGTGTCCACACCCCTTTCTTTCAGTTACCTTCTATACTATGCTGTAGCAGTTCTTTCTATGTACGGTCCAAGTTTCATCGGCTTATGGTACTTGGCAGTGACATATCACCCGAAAGTTACTCACGTCCACAAGTTTTGCACGTCAGTGTAGTAGATCAACAAAATTTGTTTGGTATTTAGTTTTCTCTGCCCGCCTCCTCTCAGTGGTTGACCAATTAAATGTCATGACATTACTTTGTATTTTCCATTGTATTCCCTAAAATTGCCTTGCTCCTTAACTAAAATACTCTGCACATCAAAAACAAATGATGCAGCTCTCCATGCTACTCTATCCTGTGCAAGTTCTTCATCTCCCAGTACCTACTACAACCTACATCCTTCTGAATCTGCTTAGTGTATTGATCTCTTGGTCTCCCTCTACGATTTTTACCCTCCACGCTGCCCTCCAATGCTAAATTTGTGATCCCTTGATGCCTCAAAACATGCCCTACCAACCGATCCCTTCTTCTAGTCAAGTTGTGCCACAAACTTCTCTTCTCCCCAATCCTATTCAATACCTCCTCATTAGTTACGTGATCTACCCACCTTATCTTCAGCATTCTTCTGTAGCACCACATTTCCAAAGCTTCTATTCTCCTCTTGTCCAAACTGGTTATCGTCCATGTTTCACTTCCATACATGGCTACACTCCATACAAATACTTTCAGAAACGACTTCCTGACACTTAAATCTATACTCGATGTTAACAAATTTCTCTTCTTCAGAAACGATTTCCTTGCCATTGCCAGTCTACATTTTATATCCTCTCTACTTCGACCATCATCAGTTATTTTACTCCCTAAATAGCAAAACTCCTTTACTACTTTAAGTGTCTCATTTCCTAATCTAATCCCCTCAGCATCACCCGATTTAATTTGACTACATTCCATTATCCTCGTTTTGCTTTTGTTGATGTTCATCTTATATCCTCCTTTCAAGACACTGTCCATTCCGTTCAACTGCTCTCCCAAGTCCTTTGCTGTCTCTGACAGAATTACAATGTCATCGGCGAACCTCGAAGGTTTTACTTCTTCTCCATGAATTTTAATACCTACTCCGAATTTTTCCTTTGTTTCCTTTACTGCTTGCTCAATATACAGATTGAATAACATCGGGGAGAGGCTACAACCCTGTCTCACTCCTTTCCCAACCACTGCTTCCCTTTCATGCCCCTCGACTCTTATAACTGCCATCTGGTTTCTGTACAAATTGTAAATAGCCTTTCGCTCCCTGTATTTTACCCCTGCCACCTTCAGAATTTGAAAGAGAGTATTGCAGTTAACGTTGTCAAAAGCTTTCTCTAAGTCTACAAATGCTAGAAACGTAGGTTTGCCTTTTCTTAATCTTTCTTCTAAGATAAGTCGTAAGGTTAGTATTGCCTCACGTGTTCCAACATTTCTACGGAATCCAAACTGATCTTCCCCGAGGTCCGCTTCTACCAGTTTTTCCATTCGTCTGTAAAGAATTCGCGTTAGTATTTTGCAGCTGTGACTTATTAAACTGATAGTTCGGTAATTTTCACATCTGTCAACACCTGCTTTCTTTGGGATTGGAATTATTATATTCTCCTTGAAGTCTGTGGGTATTTCGCCTGTCTCATACATCTTGCTCACCAGATGGTAGAGTTTTGTCATGACTGGCTCTCCCAAGGCCATCAGTAGTTCTGATGGAATGTTGTCTACTCCCGGGGCCTTGTTTCGACTCAGGTCTTTCAGTGCTCTGTCAAACTCTTCACGCAGTATTATATCTCCCATTTCATCTTCATCTATATCCTCTTCCATTTCCATAATATTGTCCTCAAGGACATCGCCCTTGTATAAACCCTCTATATACTCCTTCCACCTTTCTGCCTTCCCTTCTTTGCTTAGAACTGGGTTGCCATCTGAGCTCTTGATATTCATACAAGTGGTTCTCTTCTCTCCAAACGTCTCTTTAATTTTCCTGTAGGCAGTATCTATCTTACCCCTAGTGAGACAAGCCTCTACATCCTTACATTTGTCCTCTAGCCATCCCTGCTTAGCCATTTTGCACTTCCTGTCGATCTCATTTTTGAGACGTTTGTATTCCTTTTTGCCTGCTTCATTTACTGCATTTTTATATTTTCTCCTTTCATCAATTAAATTCAATATTTCTCCTGTTACCCAAGGGTTTCTACTGGCCCTCGTCTTTTTACCTACTTGATCCTCTGCTGCCTTCACTACTTCATCCCTCAGATCTACCCACTCTTCTTCTACTCTATTTCTTTCCCCCATTCCTGTCAATTGTTCCCTTATGCTCTCCCTGAAACTCTGTACAACCTCTGGTTCTTTCAGTTTATCCAGGTCCCATCTCCTTAAATTCCCGCCTTTTTGCAGTTTCTTCAATTTCAATCTGCAGTTCATAACCAATAGATTGTGGTCAGAATCCACATCTGCCCCTGGAAATGTCTTACAATTTAAAACCTGGTTCCTAAATCTCTGTCTTACCATTATGTAATCTATCTGATACCTTTTAGTATCTCCAGGATTCTTCCAGGTATACAACCTTCTTTCATGATTCTTGAACCAAGTGTTAGCTATGATTAAGTTATGCTCTGTGCAAAATTCTACAAGGCGGCTTCCTCTTTCATTTCTTCCCCCCAATCCATATTCACCTACTATGTTTCCTTCTCTCCCTTTTCCTACTGACGAATTCCAGTCACCCATGACTATTAAATTTTCGTCTCCCTTCACTACCTGAATAATTTCTTTTATCTCGTCATACATTTCATCAATTTCTTCATCATCTGCAGAGCTAGTTGGCATATAAACTTGTACTACTGTAGTAGGCATGGGCTTTGTGTCTATCTTGGCCACAATAATGCGTTCACTATGCTGTTTGTAGTAGCTAACCCGCACTCCTCTATTTTTTTATTCATTATTAAACCTACTCCTGCATTACCCCTATTTGATTTTGTATTTATAACTAGTTCATACAAATAAAAATCAGTAGAACAAAAAACCGCCTAAGTGATATTCAACACTCAAAATCTGGAATATACTATTATGCTGAGCCTATGTTAGCATGTGATACTAAAGAGCACACACGTTGAGTTGAGGTATTTGATTCCGGCCGGCCGCGGTGGTCTAGCGGTTCTGGCGCTGCAGTCCGGAACCGCGGGACTGCTACGGTCGCTGGTTCGAATCCTGCCTCGGGCATGGATGTGTGTGATGTCCTTAGGTTAGTTAGGTTTAAGTAGTTCTAAGTTCTAGGGGACTTATGACCTAAGATGTTGAGTCCCATAGTGCTCAGAGCCATTTGAGCCATTTGATTCCGACGTGGAATTAGTTAATTGTTTGCATTTTCCATGGATCTTAATTGCGATCTCTCGCAGTGATGTGGAACGAGACAGTATACAGCGATACTATGCTTTCTCAGTGAAAATTGTGGCAACACGCTGATTATTTACAATTTTATCCACCCAATTTTATCCATTATGGATAAAATCAAATTTTAAGTTTTATATTACTGTCGTTTACAGTAATCTGAATCTACATTTAGTCTGTTTTTTTGTATCGTGGTTGAGAGGGTACGTGACGTGAAATTTACAAATAACTTGACAGTACGAACCCACATATCAGTATGACGCTACCACCCGTTCTGACCAGCATTCACGCACTGATTCGATTGGGAAGGGTATCGTAAGAGCGTTGTATCCTGAGGCAAGCTGGCCTACAAATGATGTAATGGTTTTTGATATCTGGAAAAATAGCGTTGAGACAGAGTTGACGTCCAAGCTGGTCCCGCAAATATTCTATTGGGGACAGATCTGGGGCTGTTGCTGGCCACGTGAATGCCTCAACATTACGCAGACAGTTCACAGAGATTTTACCGTATATGCATGACATTGTCCTGTTGATAAATGCCACTACTATATTGTCGCATAAGAGATAACACACGAGGACTCAGGGCGTCCGTGACGTACCCTTGTGCTGTCAGAGTTCCCTTAAACACTACCAGCCATGATATGAAATCATACCTGACACCTGATGCTAGGAGTAACGCCGCTGTGGCTCTCCAAAACATAGGAAAAATTGGACCTCTCTCCAGGTCGCCACCGTACCCGGCGACGATGTTCAAAATGGTTCATGTGGCTCTGAGCACTATGGGACTTAACTTCTCAGGTCATCAGTCCCCTAGAACTTAGAACTACTTAAACCTAACTAACCTAAGGACATCACACACATCCATGCCCGAGGCAGAATTCGAACCTGCGACCGTAGCGGTCACGCGGTTCCAGACTGTAGCGCCTAGAACCGCTCGGCCACTCCGGCCGGCGGCGACGATGTTCATGCAGGGTAATGCAGAACCGTAATTCATCGCTGAACGCAATGCAACGCAGTTCAACAGCAGTCCATGCTTCCAAGTCACGTCACACTCCCAACACAGGTCGCTTGTGTTTTGGTGTTCACAACGGCCTACATATTGGATGGTAATTCCTTAGCCCGACTGCGCTAGTCTCTGACCGATGATGTGGAATGACACAGAACGTTGCAAGGAATCCATTACTCGTTCTTGGATGGCATGCGCAGACGAGATGGGCCACGATATGCTTTGTGCACTGTAAGGCGATCCTGCTTGTGATCAGACGTGGTCGGCCGGAACCTTGACCGGTATGGCTGCCCTCACGTTCCCAAGCAGTCCAGCATCTGGCCACTGCCGTATCCGAATGCCTTACAGAACTGGACATTGCACGATTCGACCAGCCGGCTAAATAGAGACCCGTAATGAGGCCCATTTCGAACTCTGTCAGGCGCTGCTAACGTTGTTCTGGTGGGTACGTGGTATGTGTCCTTCACAGTCAACACTCAACATCTGACTCTGCTCACGCTCTTTACATACGCTACCAGGCCTGCTAACAACACTGTACGCGAACATCACTAATGCACTCTGGTGGCTGAAATTCAGCCATATCTTCTGGGTGTTTCACTTTCTTTTTTTTCTATTTTTTGTCAGGATGTGCATTACACATTCAAAATCTCTTCTGTGGATCAGAATTAGTTGCCACGCAGATATGTTTTCTGTTATGTGTTTGAAGTACATTTTATTTTCGATTAAGTTCTTGACTTCACTGGTTAAGTGACCAGGATTATTAAGGCTAACTTCAACGCTCCCTTCTTGTCCACTCTGAAAGATAGCGTACGTCGTTCCTCCTTCTGTTAGTCTTTCACCATGACATTTGTGATAACTTTGGCATTGTTTCCATACACACCTAACGAAACAGGAGAACATATAACTCAGCCACATGTGAAAGTTACATCACCTATTTGAATGTCAACAAGTTATACATATTTGTCATGCAACATTTTTTTACATATTAGAGTATTTCAATGGTTGGCCTATGAAGAAAACAACAGCGCACATTTTTCGAGGTTCAACATGATGCTTCTATAATTCAGCCGAGTGACTACCTTCCTAAATTCCTTGCGACACTTGCTATAGAAGCTGAGTACCTCCTCCATTACAAAGTGTTTGCTCAAACACCACTCTGTCACTGGGCTCCACTGGCCCACTACTCAGCCCCACGCTCAGCCAGCTGAGCCACTACAGAGTATATTTATATATACACTACTGACCATTAAAATTGTTACACCACGCAGATGACGTGCTACAGACGCGAAATTTAACCGACAGGAAGAAGATGCTGTGATATGCGAATTATTAGCTTTTCAGAGCATTCACACAAGATTGGCGCCGGTGGTGACATCTACAATGTGCTGATATGAGGAAAGTTTCCTACCCATTTCTCATACACAAACAGCAGTTGACCGGCGTTGCCTGGTGAAACGTTGTTGTGATGCCTCGTGTAAGGAGGATAAATGCGTACCATCACGTTTCCGACTTTGATAAAGGTCGGATTGTAGCCTATCGCGATTGCGGTTTATCGTATCGCGACATTGCTGCTCGCGTTGGTCGAGATCCAATGACTGTTAGCGGAATATGGAATCGGTGGCTTCAGGAGGGTAATACGGAACGCCGTGCTGGATCCCAACGGCCCCGTATCACTAGCAGTCGACATGACAGGCGTCTTATCCGCATGGCTGTAACGGATCGTGCAGCCACGTCTCAATCCCTGAGTGAACAGATGGGGACGTTTGCAAGACAACAACCATCTGCACGAACAGTTCGACGACGTTTGCAGCAGCATGGACTATCAGCTTGAAGACCATGGATGAGGCTACCCTTGAGCTGCATCACAGACAGGAGCGCCTGCGATGGTGTACTCAACGACTAACCTGGGTGCACGAATGGCAAAACGTCATTTTTTCAGATGAATCCAGGTTCTGTTTACAGCATCATGATGGTCGCATCCCTATTTGGCGACATCGCGGTGAACGCACATTGGTAGCGTGTATTCGACATCGTCATACTGGCGTATTACCCGGCGTGATGGTATTGGGTGCCATTGGTTACACGTCTCGGTCACCTCTTGTTCGCATTGACGGCACTTTGAACAGTGGACGTTACATTTCAGATGTGTTACGACCCGTGGCTCTACGCTTAATTCGATCCCTTCGAAACCCTACATTTCAGCAGGATAATGCACGACCGCATGTTGCAGGTCCTGTACGGGCCTTTCTGGATACAGAAAATGTTCGTCTGCTGTCGTTGCCAACACATTCTCCAGATCTCTCACCAACTGAAAACGTCTGGTCAATGGTGGCCGAACAACTGGCTCGTCACAATACGCCAGTCACTACACTTGATGAACTGTGGTATCGTGCTGAAGCTGCATGGGCTGCTGTACCTGTACACGCCATCCAAGCTCTGTTTGGCTCAATGCCCAGGCGTATCGACGACGTTATTACGGCCAGAGGTGGTTGTTCTTGGTACTGATTTCTCAGGATCTATGCACCTAAATTGCGTGAAAATGTATCACATGTCAGTTCTAGTATAATATATTTGTCCAACAACTGCCAGTTTATCATCTGCATTTCTTCTTGGTGTAGCAATTTTAATGGCCCATAGTGTACTTTGTAGCGGCTCACCACACAGTAGTGGTCCGGTTGGCCGAGGGCGGGGATGAGTGGTGGGCTGGTGGAGCCCAGCGACAGACTGGTGCTTGAGGAAACATCTTATTAATTACAATGTTTCTCCACCGTCAATGAAAGGCAGACATGCTCCACTTCGGCGCGGCAGACTGTCGATGATCATTGGGTGCCTGGCCTCTGCTCCAGGGGGACGGTACTAGCATCGGTGTTCTGCGATGCTGATGCCAGACCGGGTAGCGAGCCAGTTGCCCATCAGTAGGCCAAGGCACCGTGATCAGCGACGCACTCCCCCTCCTTGCTGCGTCTGCCTTCTGATGTCGAACGCTCATATGCAGCCGACTGGCCCGCAGCGTCTACAGTGACGCGCACAGGACACAACGCGCTGGAGTGTGGTGGCGGCTGGTACAGACGGCAGGTCCATTGCGCTGTGGTATCAAACACTACAGAGTGGACTTCGTGCGAGAGGCGGCTGCCCCGACCTGGTCTTGGCTGCAGCTAGTGCTACCCATTCATCTCATCGTCTAGTGTAGCCCTGGCGTAGTGGTAGTAGTGCTGGGCTCCAAAAGAACCTGTCTCAAAATTCACAGTTATTTATACTGCCCTGGGGCGCATTTGTGCACTATTGCCCAGCTATCGGTCAGATAGCTCGTGCACAGTTCTAGCCCTGTCGTGGTGATACCGCCCTACCCTCTACGCCTATTATCACTGCATGGTGCAGGTTTCACAGAGCGTGGCTAGCCCGTCTCACGATCCTTTTGCGTGCATGGTGCTGAACCTTCATGTCGTCGGACTGTGCTTTCCGGCCAGCAGTAGTTAAAGCAACGCTCCACGGCAGCTTCTTACTTATTTCACCTAAGACTACATGCTGCCCTCCATGGGAAAGATTCAACACTTCTGATCTTGCTCAGGACCGGTTTCCCACCGTTAGTTACTTCCAGCATAAAAATTACGATACAACTGACGCACTCCTAAGATTACATTACATTAATCTTTAAGGCTGCTTCCTCGTAACAGCTTCAGCGCGTCCATTATATAGCTACATCTGCAAGCCACCATATGGTGCGTGATGAAGAGTACCCTGTACCACCACTAGTGAAACCTGTCCGTCTCCTTTATATCTCTTTTGTTATGCAACCTTCCCTTCTACAATAACCTATGAAACCTTCCCTTGGGATTTCTATCTCTTGCTTAACAATAACAAATGAAATCTTCCCTTTGAAATATATTCTCTTTCTCAATCTTCGCATACAAATTTAATTGCTGCTTATTAAAAGTGATTTTCTGATTATTTCGACGAAACATAGAATGTGTCGTCGTCGTGGCCCTCAGTCGTTATCTGCAATAACCCAAAACTGTTCCTTACCTTTTTTACTGTTACTGGATCGCCATTTGACTGCTACATCGAACTGCGACATGAACATACTTACTCTGTTTTACTATACTTTATTAGCTGCTGGTGGGCCGTCATAATAAGTGGCTGTATTTATTACCAAAGCTGACGTTATTCTTTAATAGCAAAGCTGACGTTATTCTTTAATTAATTTGACTGACGTTACGTAATTCATAGTTAAACTATTTCTTGACAACAATAAAATTTTGCAGTTTTACGTTGATGGTTTTTGGGATGGATTATAATCAGTAATGCAATATTGCTGGCAAAAATTAATTATATTATGAATGAAATGATATTACAAACGTTCAAATGGGACTTACTTTTTACAATAATCTTACAACTAGCATTGGGCAAACATGCCTTCAGTAGTCTTGAGTTTCTCAAAAAAATAACTCGATAATATTAGTTCCTCTTATGATAATAGTTAGCTGAGCCGGCCGGTGTGGCCGTGCGGTTCTAGGCGCTTTAGTCTGGAACCGCGTGACCGCTACAGGTTCGAATCCTGCCTCGGGCATGGATGTGTGTGATGTCCTTAGGTTAGTTAGGTTTAATTAGTTCTAAGTTCTAGGCGACTGATGACCTCAGAAGTTTAGTCGCATAGTGCTCAGAGCCATTTGAACCAATAGTTAGCTAATGTCTCTGTACATCTGTTTCATAGCTGGTGGCTGGCAGGCACACCGCTCCTCTCAACCTCTCGCTTCAGACCTGCTACCGACTCGCTCCACTTCTCACTTACTACTGACTTCCTACGAACGCTAAAGTGCGGTATCTCCCGCCAACAATGCTTTCTGGTGCAGGCAATCCCTGCTACCATTACAAAATGTATCAATGCGCGGTCTTTCCCGCTCTTTTCTTAAAATGTATCCATACGCGGTCTCTCCTGCCCTTTTTAAAATTATATGAATGTGCTGTCTTTCCTGCCAACAATACTTTGGTGCAGACATTTTCTGCTACCACAATTATTTCCAACATGACAAATATTAATTATTCCTACTTAATCCTATTAATAAAATATAAACATCTTTCATACATTGTGGTTTGAGAATAGACAATAGAAATATACACGTCTTACACTAGTCATTTTCGTTTCTGATCAACTCGCAAACAGCGCGACGGAAGAACAACTGTCTATATGCCTCCATACGAGCCCTAATTCTCAAATCTTATCTTCATGCTCCTTACTCGAAATGTACATTGGCGATAGTAGAATCGTTCTGCAGTCGCCTCAAACGCCGGTTCTCTAAATTTTCTCAATGGTGCTCCGCAAAAAGAATGTCGCCTTCCCTCCAGGGATTCCCATGTGAGTTCCCGAAGCTTCTCTGTAATACTTGCGTGTTGTTCGAACATACTGGTAACATCTCTAGCAACTTTCCACTGAATTGTTTCGAGTTTTCCTTTAATCCGAGCTGGTGCGGATCTCAAACCCCTGAATAGTATGAAAACGTAGTCTTTCGCGACGGCACTGATACGTAAAACATTCTCAGTTTTCTTACTGCCTCAATTCTGGATAAAATCTCGAGCTTTCGACCATAACCTCCATCGTTATAGTCAAGAGCAAATGACTGTCTTCACTGCTGCTGTGGTGGCCTTATGTAGCCCGTGGACGGCTTCTGATTGGTCGCCTTGTGATTGGTCGGCGATTACGTACTGCTGTCGCAGACGGTGTCATTGTCTGCGCTGGTGGCGCCACCGCTTCCTTGGGAACGTAAACACTGCAAGGAATGTTTATGCTGCTTAATAAAGGTTTGAATTTTGCGTCTACATCACGTACTATACCCATCGTGGATCTTATCAGTGGAGTAGAACAGGCGGTACGGCATCTTGCACAGGATGACGAAGTGAGACTTAGTACCAGTCGCTTTGTGGCCTCAGCTTAGCCTTCCAAATCTAATATCAGTAGAGGGGAGAGAAAGGGGCTCCGTTTACTTCGGAGAGATGAATAGCTTGTCGTATTCCCAGCTGGCAAAGGAAATTCCACCGTCGTTCTTAATACTAGCGAGTACTATAGCAAAGTAAAATCACTATTGGACAGTACGTACAAATGCATTTAAACGGGACCCAACTTCGACGTACAGCAGAAAAACTACGAAGCTACTGAACAATTCCCGTCTACCAGAAGTTGTTACGAAAAACCTCAGAGTCCAAGCTCGTAGACCTCCGAGGTTGTACGGACTACCAAAGATCCACAAGGACACTATTCCCTTGAAACCTATTGTCAGTGCAATTGGTTCCCCTACCTACAAGCCGGCCAAATACCTAACAAAGTTTATGACATCTATAGTCGGCCGATGTGAACATCACATCGAAAACTCCCAGATGTTCATTGAGAATATCAAACAGATTAGAATTGGTCCAAATGAGATTTTAGTCAGCCTGGATGTGGTATCGCTGTTCGCAAACGTTCCTGTGGAGGACGCATTGAAAATGCTGCCGAATCTTTTTCCTCCTGAAACTATGAAATTGTTCCGGCATGTGATGACGACCAGTAAGAAAATTTTATGAAATGACGATGGGCTCTCTGTTATCTCTGTCTTTGGCTAACTTTTTTATAGAGAATTTTGACGAACGTGCCTTAAATTCGGTTCCCCCCCCCCGTCCATCCTTATTTTATCGTTATGTTGACGATACATTTATGGTCTGGTCATACGATGCAGAAGCTCTCGAACAATTCATGGAACACATGAACAGCATACATCCGAACATCCGGTTCACTGTCGAGATAGAGAAGAAAGGAAGGCTGCTGTAGACGTTTTAATACAACGACGGGCGGACGGGCGTCTCGGTAACTTTGTGTACTGCAAGCCGTCACATACAGATTTATATCTTAATGCACAGAGTTTCCATCATCCTGCTCAGAAGAGAGCCCTTTTGAACACGTTGGTACATAGAGCAAAAGCTGCTTCTGACGAGGACCATTTGAAGTTCGAAATTAACCATCTGAAGTACGTGTTCCGAAAGAATGGCTATGGTGCACGCGATATAAACGCAGAGTTCTCCAAGAAAAGGAAACGTGAAAATGCTGCACGGGAGAAACCACCGATTCCGTTCTTCCTTTTTGTGGCGCTTTATCCAGTAAAACAGAAAGAGTCCTGGGTAGACGGGGTATAAGACCGATTTTTCGTCCTCCTAAGAGAATTAACGAGATGATGCGCCGCGTTAAGGACAGTCTCGGCCTCAGGGTCTCTGGAATTTATAATATCCCCTGTAAGTGTGGAAGCAGTTATATAGGTCAGGCCATTCGTATAGTTTCCGACCGCTGTATAGAACACCACGGTATATTAAAAATAGAGAACTGGAGAAATCGGGAAATGCGGAGCACAGCCTCACTAATTATCATAAAATACTGTTTGATGGAACAAAAATTTTGTCCCATGCCTCCACATACTGGGACTCTGTTATTAAGGAGGCTGTTGAAATAAGACTGAGCGAGAAGAACTTTAACCGTGATAGTGGATATTATCTGAGTGGTGCATGTAAAACGAGCGCTCGATGCAGAGAAGCAGCAGAGACATTCCTTGCAGTGATTACGTTCCCACGGAAGTAGTGGCGCCACCAACGCAGACATTGACACCGTCTGCGACAGCAGTACGTAATCGCTGACAAATCAGAAGCCGTCCACGTGCTATATAAGGCCACTACAGCAGCAGTGAAGACCCGTCCTGTCCGCCTTTCCCCTACCCTCACCTACCTTGGACTCACCATTGACCATCACCTCACCTGGATCCCTCATCTCCACTCTAGCCAATCCAAAGCCCACAACCACCTCCATCTCCTTAAACTCCTCTCTTGCCGGACATGGGGGTAGCCCCTCTACCATCCTCCACACCTACAAATTCTTAATCCGTCCCATCCTCTGTTATGCCAGTCCTGCCGGAATATCTGCCCTTGCCCCAAATTCTATAAGTCCCTCCAGATCCTTGAGGGCCATGCACTCCACCTCGCCTTTCGTATATGCCTCCCGTCCCCCACGAGGATCCTCTACGATCTGATTCCTTTCCCCCATCTGCTCCTTTCTTTCCCTCGAGCATATCCGCGTCCTCTACACCTCCCGCTGACTTGATTCCCCCCCCCCCCCCTCCCCTGGTTACTCCTCTCCTCCCACCAACCCCCGCCTACTGCTGCGCCTTCACCGTTGTGTCCCCCCTACCCTCCACCTCTACACCCTTCATCTCAGTTCCCAAAGTGGCTTCCGTTAACTCTCCCCCCAGATGATGCCCTCTCTCCTATCAATTCTGATCCTCACCTCCCCCTCCCTTCCTCTGTCCCAGGGCCCCTCTCCCCCTCCTTCCATCCTGTTGTTTCCCGGCTTACCCTCTCTTTGACTCCATTCTCTCTCCTGAATATTTCTGCTTTCTTCTCTGCCTTCCCCATCCCTTCCTACTTCGCGAGACATGGCTCCCTGGATACAAACACTCTGCCACCTGTCTCTTAGCTAAGGTGACAGATTCAAAAACGACACTCTTTATATCATAAGATTTTAGTTTTGCCAACAGTATCTTATGAGAAGTGCAATTGAATCCCTTACTTAGATCACAAAGAATTAAAGCTATGCAGTTCTTTTCTTCGAATGTTTCCGTTCAAAAATGGTTCAAATGGCTCTGAGCACTATGGGACCCAACTGCTGTGGTTATCAGTCCCCTAGAACTTAGAACTACTTAAACCTAACTAACCTAAGGACATCACACACATCCATGCCCGAGGCAGGATTCGAACCTGCGACCGTAGCAGTCGCACGGTTCCGGACTGCGCGCCTAGAACCACGAGACCACCGCGGCCGGCATGTTTCCGTTATTTTTGTTATTACATCACACGTTTCGTCTTCTAAATCCATGTTGGTTATCCAGGATGAGGTTGTTGTCTACGAAATAACGTAACTGTTGGTTCTTAATTATAGCTTCAATCACTTCTGCTAATATATGTATTATAGAAATTGGTATACAGGGCGAGTCACCTAACGTTACCGCTGGATATATTTCGTAAACCACATCAAATACTGACGAACCGATTCCACAGACCGAACGTGAGGAGAGGGGCTAGTGTAATTGTTTAATACAAACCATACAAAAATGCACGGAAGTATGTTTTTTAACACAAACCTACGTTTTTTTAAATGGAACCACGTTAGTTTTGTTAGCACATCTGAACATATAAACAAATACGTAATCAGTGCCGTTTGTTGCATTGTAAAATGTTAATTACATCCGGAGATATTGTAACCTAAAGTTGACGCTTGAAACCTCCGACGTTCAGTTGCGTGTTGTAACAAACACGGGCTACGGTCGGCGAGCAGCATCTGCAGGGACATGTTTACGATGACGACCGTGCTTACGAGTGTGGCTGTAGTGCACTGTTGTGGTTTGGTCTAGCTGTCGCAGTGTCCGCATGTAGCGCTTGCTGCTATTGTTATTCTGCATTCGTCTCCGCACGCAGACCAACTGTAGTACACCGTGTTACCAGATGTCTGTGATAGTGTAGTGTTGTAGGAACTGTGACCATGGTGTATTCGAACTCTGAAAAGGCGGAGATTATACTCATCTATGGCGAGTGTCGACGAAATGCAGCTGAAGCCTGCATGGTGTATGCAGAACGGTACCCGGACAGAGAGCATTCAACGTGCCGCACATTGCAAAACATCTACCGCCAACTGTATGCAACAGGTATGGTTGAAGCACGCAAACGGGTCCGTAACAGGCCCGTAACAGGAGAAGCGGGTGCAGTTGGTGTGTTAGCTGCTGTTGCCATGAACCCACACATGAGTACACGGGACATTGCGAGAGCCGGTGGACTGAGTCAAAGTAGTGTCATGCGCATACTGCATCGTCACCGCTTTCACCCGTCTCATGTGTCGCTACATCAGCAATTACATGGTGATGACTTTAATCATCGAGTGCAATTCTATCAGTGGGCATTAACAGAGAATGCGTTGCAGTTCTACCTGTTTACCGATGAAGCGGGTTTCACAAACCACGGGGCAGTGAAGCTACGGAACATGCATTACTGGTCCGTGGACAATCCTCGCTGGCTCAGACAGGTAGAGCGACAGCGACCGTGGACTGTAAATGTATGGTGCGGAATCATTGGCGACCACCTCATTGGTCCTCACTTCATTGTAGGGGCCCAAACACCTGCAACATACATCGCGTTTCTACAGAATGATCTGCCAACGTTGCTCGAAAATGTCCCACTGGAAACGCATCGACGTATGTGATATCAGCATGATAGTGCACCTGCACGTTCCACAATTAACACTAGGCTTACCCTTGACAGGATGTTCGACGGGTGTTTCATAGGACATGGAGGACGCATGAATTGGCCAGCCCGTTCTCCTGATCTTACATCTCTGGACTTCTTTCTGTGGAGTACGTTAAAAGAGAATGTGTACCGTGATGTGCCTACAACCCCAGAGGAAATGAAACAACGTATTGTGGCAGCCTGCGGCGACATTACACCAGATGTACTGCGGCGTGTACGACATTCATTACGCCAGAGATTGCAATTGTGTGCAGCAAATGATGGCCACCACATTGAACATCTATTGGCCTGACATGTCGGGACACACTCTATTCCACTCCGTAATTGAAAACGGAAACCACGTTTGTACGTGTACCTCACCCCTCATGGTAATGTACATGTGCGTCAGTGAAAAAGACCAATAAAAAGGTGTTAGCATGTGGACGTAATGTGCTGTTCCATTCTCTTCTGTACCTAAGGGCCATCACCGTTCCCTTTGGATGCCTACGTAATTCGGTGCTCTCCGATACACACGATCGAGCAGCGGAGGAGTGGTACTCAAGCGTCAACTTTAGGTTACAATATCTCCGGATGTAATTAACATTTTACAATGCAACAAACGGCACTGATTACATATTTGTTTATATGTTCAGATGTGCTAACAAAACTAACGGGGTTCCATTTAAAAAAAACGTAGGTTTGTGTTAAAAAAACATACTTCCGTACATTTTTTTATGGTTTGTATTAACCAATTACACTAGCCCCTCTCCTCACGTTCGGTCTGTGGAATCGATTCGTCAGTATTTGATGTGGTTTACGAAATATATCCAGCGGTAATGTTAGGTGACTCACCATGTATAGCTGGATGGACTGTTAGGATCTCCTTTTTTAATACACTGGCACTGTATTTTCCAGTTTTAAAAAGTCTGGAAGGTACCGATCTCAAGACATTGGTTATGCCAGCAGCCAAAGGTTCAGGAATATCAGATACGATATTTTTCAGAACAGCACGTGACATGCCGTAAATACCTGTGCTAACAGAGTGTTTAAAACCTTTCCCAATTTTCACTACGTCCTCTTGAAATACTTTTTTCCACGTGACCAACAGCATAAATAAAATAATATCAATTAAAAACATCAGGACTGCAAGCATTTAATGGGGCAGTGGATCTTTTTCTGTGTTCGTTAATCAGGTGCCAGTCCCAGTTGCATGGGTTCGGAGCTTCAGAAATAACCTAATATTATAGGCCTTCTTGGCTGTTTCTACTCCCTTCTTGTGAATTCTTTTACCTTTCAGATAACAGCAATGAAACATATCTTCGGCCCTCGCATCAATCAGTTGCTGTTCTAACTCGGTCATTTAGCAGCAAAACAATACACTTCATGTTTTCCAGCTTGGGAGTGTACCATGCTTTGCCTCTGCCTATTTCTCTTCCATTCTATAGTTTATATAAGGAATTCTTTATGATTCCTGATAGGAAACAGTTGCCAAAATTTATTTTGACGCGCTGGAAAATATATTTAAGTGCATCCCTTGTCCCAGTCCCGCAGCTTCAGACTGGCAGTCAATCCTGTCCAGCACATTTTTGAAGATGTTTATTCTTTTACTGAAGGTGTAGTCAGAATACCACAAAATCAAGCTCCGGCCAACTTTTCGTCTATCAGGAAGTTTCTGGGCTTTGGATTCGACCTGAATAAGATTAAGCACGTATTATAGAATACAATGCATTCTACATCTTATACATAATTCTCTCAAGACTGGCCCAATTAATATATTGCTTTTGTTGTATTTTATAGGTCCCTCGAAGAAATCTCTCCGACATTGAGAAGTGAAAAGAAGTCTAGGATGTAAATTAAATTCAAGTGCAATGCAATCACATTACTTGAATTCCTGGAGTATTATTGTATTACATTGCAAATTAAGGTTGAAAAATAATCGTTAACATTAATTTGAAGAGCTTCCGTGAAGTAGAGTATTTTCCATGTTTCATAATTCACACAAACGTGATAATTCGAATTTAAGGAACGAGGATAGAGGGGAAGCTAACTCGGCAGAACATATTTACAACCTTTTCAAAACTGACTACTTTTACTATAAGAAAGATGTGATAAATATTTCTATTCAGCAATGTCACGCAGTGTACCATTTTGAAGGAACTTAGTTGGACTTGCAGTTTTATTTTATTACTACGTTAATCAACCTTGTAATTTTAATCTACTAACATTACTGTTTTACTAGACCACGTATTACGAATATTAGTTAATTTGCGCAGTGAAACTCTCCATTGGCTGAGATAGATCTTCGATTATTTACTTATTCGCCTATATTACCTACGCGGGTCTAGTTTAGCAGGGGATACAACCCGTCGGCTTTGAACAATGACGTCAGAATTCGCCAGAGAGCATGTATTACATACATTCATACGTTTTCAGATGAAAATTATTGTAATCAGTTTACAAAAAACAGTTGACTGCTAAAAATTTATTTGTTAATTAAGATCTTTAGAGAACGTTTTTATATGAGTCCATACCGAGTTACTGTTGTGAAATTGAGTCTTTATTTCCGAACGCTTGTAGGTAACAATAGACGGACTGTACGAGATAATTTTTTTTCGTATTTGCCGCGTTACGTTGACGAATCCGCTGCGCCTCGTCTTATTTGCATCTGTGGAAATCCAACCATACGAGTCAGTAAAAGTGCATAGTGTTCATTGATGAGTTTGAATTGTAATGTTTCTGGTAACAGGAAGATAGTCTACCTTTTTAAAATCATATTCGTTAGTGTGCGCCTAGTACCAAGCCTGCGAATTTTATTGCAAAGTAGTAGTAAGACAGCTGACCGGAGTGACCTCAGAATGACATAACAGTGTTGGAGCGGGCAGGCAGTAAGCGTGGAGTTGGTGGAGAGTGAGTGTGTGTTGAGTGTGGTTTAGTGTAGTACCGGCATAAAAACACAACGAAAATGTCTCAGGAACCTCCAAAATCCATTCCCAAGCACATAAAATTTTTATTTGGCGGTCTGTCCGGGTAAGTCTAGGCGATTAAGTTGTCAACTTTGGTTCTGCTACATAAATAATGCCAAACTTATTGACATCGGGAAACACACGTTTATTAAATATATTTTATTACCAGATTGCCCTGAACGGTAGAAAAGTATACAAAACGTATGTGGGCCAGCAATCCGTAAAGTGACAATAAAAGTAACACACTACTCATGTTACATACCCGTATTTATTTGTAGTATATTACTCATGTTACATACCCGTATTTATTTGTAGTTAGCCTGTTGAGTTTCTAAAATAGTGCAGACTGAATCTTCATGAACAATTGTGTATTAAATTTTGAGCTATCTGCCTATGATTTACATGTAGTTGCTGTCATTTACTTTCGTGCAGTGCTGTAATAAAATGTTTGAACACTGGAAATTGACATTGCACATGTAGCAATCAAAGCCTTTGGATGTAGAATTATTTTCATTCAAAATTAACCTTTGTCTTGAAATTATTTCACTAGCTTTCCAATACATGTGCACCAAGTGCCATGTAGCTAATAACAAACTTCTGTCACATTCAAAATTCTTTACACAGCCACAGTACAAAACAAAAACAATTACCATGTAGAGGGTATTATAGTGCAGAAATAGCCTATTTGAGCTACCAACGGACACAAAGCAAGAAATTGGGTAAACATATTAATTCAAAACAAAAATTGAAAGCATATCTTATTAACTCTTTATTGTATAAATTGTGTGACTTAATTCAAGAATAAGGTTTTAGCAAAAAATCCTGTCAAGCCACAAAATGATTTCTTACTCGGCCATTAATCACAGAAATTATGTGATGCAAAGTATCTACCGTGCAACATTTTGCTGGTAAGTAGTAGTTTGTACAAAAAAAGCAGCCCCCAAACACCATGCCAGACAATCCTGGTGCTAAGAGTATATGAAGTAGCCCTGCTGCCTTAGGCATTTAAAACATTTTCTCAAGTTGAATACCCTGATATTCAGTGCAGTTTCTCAGTGGTGGTGGTGGTGGTGGTAGATTGCATGTTTAATGCTGAATAGTCTCTGGATGACAAAATAAGCTTTAACTCTTCACTTTTGGTGTCAAGAGGAATGTGACACAATGGTAACAGCTGCTCTGTCGTGTCACCTTTTGGTTGTGTTCACAATTTTGTTGTTAGTTGGCAAAAAAAGGTTGTGTTGACACATTGCTCTCTACTTTAGCCCGAGGTATAGGTTGGGTTGGAAGTCTACAGTTAGGGAAGCCACGAATGTGATACTAAAAAAACCTGGTTGTGATGAAGGACTGATCTGTAACTTTTCCTGATGTGTAGGCTAGGTTTGAAGGTGATAGTTTGCTTGCGAGTTGGCAAAACCAACAAATCTGTGACTATATTGTACACAGTGTTTGTTGCACGTTTCCTGTGTCACTGGTCAAAGCTGACAACCTGTATTGAACATTCCTTTATATTCCACTTTTGAATTGTGAGCAACTTATTGCCTTATGCACAATTTTATCATCTACACATAAGGATTCTGTGAGAGCTGCTTGCTTTGGATATTTTCAAGCATTGTTGTTTTATGGGATCATCTTTGTGGGTAATCAGCAAAGAAAAGGATCATTGCTTAGAAGAGATTGAGTGATGTTTGACAGGAATCTGTTTCAGACAGGTTTTCACAATAACAGCTCAATATTTCTTCTCCCTTACAAATATATTTCATGAACAAAAATCTCTCGTTATCTAGACAATACTGGACCAAACCAAATTTAAAAAATTGCATGTAGCTGAATTATTATATATTTATTGTCAGTGGAGTTATTATTTTGTACCTGGAGTTATTACCATATGCAAAATTTCAGCTTTCATTAGAAAATCATTGTGACGAATATCTGCGGTAGATAATTGGAGGAACAGTTTATGGAATGGCACGTGTTTAGATTTTGCATGTAGGAAAATAACTGAGAACAAATGTCAATCTGACAGCATAATTGGTTATGAATATTAATCATGTTGATCGACTGTGGAAGCACAACATTATAAAGATTACAGTGAGGTGAACTAACTTTGGAATTCCAGATTTTCCATGTTGTCATTCTGTTGAGCTGTGCCTGAAGAATCAGCATAAGACAGAACTCTCTCTCTCTCTCTCTCTCTCTCTCTCTCTCTCTCTCTCTCTCTCTCTCACACACACACACACACTCTCTCCCTCTTTCTCTTTTATGCAACCAAATTTAACTGTATTACTTATGATATATTCCGAAAGGGAAAGTAGCCTATGTCTACAGTCTAATCCTTAATCACTAGGAAATTGTGCTAAGTGTTTAGCAATGATAAGTTCATATGTATCATATGACTTTTAAAATCATGTAGGCCTACTTAATCTAGTTTGAAATATTTCACTGATAAACTGTCAGAGTCAGCAAACTTAGCGAAAACTCTGTTGCATTCTTTCAAAGATGGAATCACGTGTTGCACGGGGGTGTCCTTGGTTAGCTATTACCTATTCTGTGTCCCCCTCAAAAATGTCCCTATACCAAATCATCACAATTTGGTACATTTCTTGTTGCCCTCTGTCTGAAAGTACTTACTTTTACATCCATAATCATAACTTGCATCTGTATCTTATACACCACTTTCAATTTTTCTCTAAAATCAGGGAATCTTGAGATGTGCACTTAGGATAATATCAATATCACTCCCTTGCACCTATAAAAGATGTTATCAGTCAGATACCTTAAATCAGAAATCAGCATTTAAACCTTTACAGTAAATTCATGTAATGATAACCAAGGCACTTACCATCACACTTGATGCAGACATATGTGACAAAGGTCTTTACATTTTTATTGTGTAGTTAATGTATGTACTTAGTGTTTCAGTAATTGCTATACTTTCTCTCTGTGCATTTTCGTTCCGTGGTGTTAATATTTGTGGAAAGCTGGGTCTTTCTCATAGAAAAATCTCATCTACTTCCAACTTACTGTAATCTTCTGTTACGGTCTCTCAGTTAGTACACGTAAGGAAGCCTACTGAACCTAGCATTTCTCAAGGGTGTGGTGATAACTGACTGTCCAACATATAGGCCTACAAGCATGTTACCATCCAATTGATTTACAAGATATCTGTTGGTACTCATGGTTTGAATGTACCAACTTTGTATACTGTAGTGGTTGGTGAGTTTCACCTTAGTATAGCACTTCTTGCATCTTAAAGACACGTAAGCAAACCCAGAGGCACAAGTAATATAAAATTTATTCAGGATTGTTGTGAAATAATTGTGAGAAATGACAACTAAAATTTGAGAGAGAAACACTTTTTACTATACTAACTCAGTACCTGATGCTTTACTCATGTAGACTGTATGATATGCACAGATTTTTTTTAATCAAATTTTTATGTTTTTCACAAATTGCAACAGCTTCTGAAATTTCACGCCAATTAAGACCATACAAGTTTGGTCTTTTTCTGAATGTGCTTCTGACCAAAAAGCGATTTTGGTAGCTGGAGTCAGTGGTCATGATATTTTCTTGGAAACTTTCACCACCAAACACACATTTCTTTAGAAGCCAATTACCAATTTTCATTTAATTAGCCCTAAAAATGTTTTGTATAACAACATATTTTCATAAAAATTTTCATCCCCTATTTTATTCCCATGTCTGAAAACACTGAAACACAAAACTTTTTATTTCTAACTGAGAAGTCACACACAAATTTTCATATATTTGGATTTATAAAAATACTTTCATGATGAAATAGTTTTCATTAAAACATTTCATCCCCCATTTCACCCTTTTTTGGGTTGAGTTTGCACAGAGCATAACTTAATCATAGCTAACACTTGGTTCAAGAATCATAAAAGAAAGTTGTATTATACATGGAAGAAGCCTCGAGATATTAGAAGGTATCAGATAGATTATATAATTAGATTTAGGAACCAGGTGTTAAATTGCAAGACATTTCCAGGGGTGGATGTGGGCTCTGACCACAATCTATTGGTTATAAACTGTAGATTAAAACTGAAGAAACTACAAAAAGGTGGCAATTTAAGGAGATGTGACCTGGATAAATTGACTAAACCAGAGGTTGTACAGAGTTTCAGGGAGAACATAAAGGAAAAATTGACAAGAATGGGGGAAAGAAATACAGTAGAAGAAGAATGGATAGCTTTGAGGGATGAAGTAGTGAAGGCAGCAGAGGATCAAGTAGGTAAAAAGACTAGGGCCAGCAGAAATCCTTGGGTAACAGAAGAAATATTGAATTTAATTGATGAAAGGAGAAAATATAAAATTCAGTAAATGAAGCAGGCAAAAAGGAATACAAATGTCTCAAAAATGAGATTGACAGGAAGTGCAAAATGGCTAAGCAGGGATGGCTAGAGGACAAATGTAAGGATGTAGAGGCTTATCTCTCTAAGGGTAAGATAGATACTGCCTACAGGAAAATTAAAGAGACCTTTGGAGAGAGGAGAACCACTTGTATGAATATCAAGAGTTCAGATGGAAACCCAGTTCTAAGCAAAGAAGGGAAAGCTGAAAGGTGGAAGGAGTATATAGAGGGTCTATTCAAGGGCGATGTACTTGAGGGCAATATTATGCAAATGGAAGAGGATGTAGAGCAAGAGGAAATGGGAGATATGATACTGCGTGAAGAGTTTGACAGAGCACTGAAAGACCTGAGTCGAAACAAGGCCCCGGGAGTAGACAACATTCTATTATAACTACTGACAGCCTTGGGAGAGCCAGTCCTGGCAAAACTCTACCATCTGGTGAGCAAAATGTATGAGACAGGCGAAATACCCTCAGACTTTAAGGAGAATGTAATAATTCCAATCCCAAAGAAAACAGGTGTTGACAGATGTGAAAATTACTGAACTATCAGTTTAATAAGTTACGGCTGCAAAATACTAACGCGAATTCTTTACAGACGAATGGAAAAACTGGTAGAAGCCGACCTTGGGGGAAGATCAGTTTGGATTCCATAGAAATGTTGGAACACATGAGGCAATACTGACCCTATGACTTATCTTAGAAGCTAGGTTAAGAAAAGGCAAACCTACATTTCTAGCAATTGTAGACTTAGAGAAAGCTTTTGACAATGTTGACTGGAATACTCTCTTTCAAACTCTGAAGGTGGCAGGGGTAAAATACAGGGAGTAAATGGCTATTTACAATTTGTACAGAAACCAGATGGCAGTTATGAGTCGAGGGACATGAAAGAGAAGCAGTGGTATGGAATGGAGTGAGACAGGGTTGCAGCCTCTCCCCGATGTTATTCAATCTTTATATTGAGCAAGCAGTGAAGAAAACAAAAGAAAAATTCGGAGTAGTTATTAAAATCCATGGAGAAGAAATAAAAACTTTAAGGTTCGCTGATGACATTGTAATTCAGTCAGGAAAGGACTTGGAAGAGCAGTTGGATGGAATGGGCAGTGTCTTGAAAGGAGGCTATAAGATGAACATCAACAAAAGCAAAACGAGGATAGTGGAATGTAGTAGAGTTAACTCGGGTGATGCTGAGGGAATTAGATTAGGAAATGAGACACTTAAAGTAGTAAAGGAGTTTTGCTGTTTGCGGAGCAAAATAACTGATGATGGTCGAAGTAGAGAGGATATAAAATGTAGGCTGGCAATGGCAAGGAAAACGTTTCTGAAGAAGAGAAATTTGTTAACATCAAATATAGATTTAAGTGCCAGGAAGTCTCTTCTGAAAGTATTTGTATGGAGTGTAGCCATGTATGGAAGTGAAATGTGGACGATAAATAGTTTAGACAAGAAGAGAATAGAAGCTTTGGAAATGTGGTGCTACAGAAGAATGCTGAAGATTAGATGGATAGATCACATAACTAATGAGGAGGCATTGAATAGAATTGGGGAGAAGAGGATTTTGTGGCACAACTTGACTAGAAGAAGGGATTGCTTGGTAGGACATATTCTGAGGCATCAAGGGATCACCAATCTAGTATTGGAGGGCAGCGTGGAGGGTAAAAATTGTAGAGGGAGACCAAGAGATGAAGACACTAAGCAGATTCATAAGGATGTAGGTTGCAGTAGGTACTGGGAGATGAAGAAGCTTGCACAGGATAGAGTAGCATGGAGAGCTGCATCAAACCAGTCTCAGGACTGAAGACCACAACAACAACATGGGTTGAGTTCCCAAAAACATTAAAACAAGTTATTTTTTAAAATTCTAACCACGAAATTATACCAATTTTTATAGGTGTAGCTTTAAAAATGTTTTAGTGTCTCTTTAATGATGATTTATTTTCACAATGAAAAAGAATGCTAGAAATATTTCAGCTTTTGCACGAGGTCCTTCTTCAGAACTAAAAACACGTGCATGCACTGTACACACACACACACACACACACACACACACACACACACACACACACACACACTCTCTCTCAAAAAAGCCACGCCGCGCATGCCCACTGTTGTCTCTGGACACTAAGATGGTCAGGCCTTAGTGACCAGAGGCAGTGGCCGTGTGTTTGTGTGTGTGTGTGTGTGTGTGTGTGTGTGTGTGTGTGTGTGTTTGCTACTTCTGAAGAAGGACTTTGTCTGAAAGCCAAAATATTTCTAGCCTTCTTTTCCATTGCTCCTGTCTGGAACTCGACATTCCTGTGTGGTGTGTATCGGTCTATGCTCTCAGTATTGTTGTAAACATTAGTTTCACAAATACTTAGCTGTGGTCATAAATATTTATGCCGTTTTTGTTTTGTATGGCATTTTTTGATAGTTGATATTTTTTATGAACATACTTCAATATTTAGACAATTTTTGTTGTCTTCACCGAAATGTGCAATAGTGTTTGAGCATTCATTTCTTACACAGAGTTCTGATTCAACAGAATGGCAGCAACATGTTTTGTTCAACCGTTGGATCTTGTGAAGAACAGAATGCAATTATCAGGGATGGGTGCCAAAACAAAGGAGTACAAAACAAGTTTTCATGCACTAACAAGCATTGTGAAAAATGAAGGCATATTTAGATTGTACACTGGATTGAGTGCAGGATTACTGAGACAGGCCACCTACACTACTACAAGGCTTGGTATCTACACATGGCTACTTGAAACTTTCAGTGGGTGAGTATCTAGTCAGTAGTTCTTTGTGCGTGTGCATGCGCGTGTGCCGTGCGCTTGCGCGCGCGCGCGCGTGTGTGTGTGTGTGTGTGTGTGTGTGTGTGTGTGTGTGTGTGTGTGTGTCCAAGCACACAGACAAGATGTCATTTGACAATTCAGTGTTCTCCTATATAAATCTGTTACGAGGCAGATTTCAGGACAAAGTTCATATGAAATTTATTTTTTTGTCAGATTTATGTTGAATAATGATGAATGAGCTAAAAGTAGGTGCTCAGGTTCAGTAAACAGTGCGATGGAATATCTGAGACCAGTCTCTACAAATAACTTCAATAAAATGGAAATGACATTCACTTCTCCCAAAGAAGTAGCATCCATCATAAAATCTTTAAAATCAAAGTATTCTAGCTGTTATAATGTTATTAACAAAGCTAATCGAAGGGTGTTCATGTGAGTTGAGTTCTGTATTAAGTTATTTGCGTTATCAGTCTCTCATCAATGGAGTATTTCCTGACTGAGCAAGTTATACACAAGTTAAGCCTCTTCACAAGAAGGGGGATAAAGACATGTCTTCATAGTATCGAACAGTTTCACTTTTGCCGGCTTTTTCAAAACTGCTTGGAAAGGTTGTGTTCAACCGGCTCCTTAAGCATCTGACTACAAATAATATAGTGTCCAAGTGACAGCTTGGGTTCCTTAAGGGTTCCGATATAGAGAAGGCTATTTACATTACAATGAGAATGCACTTAATTCATTAGATAACAAATTAGAGGCCACTGGTATTTTCTGTGATCTATCAGAAGACACTGACTGTGAATCACGCCATTCTCCTATGCAAATTAGAATATTATGCCATCACTGGCAGTGCTACAACATGGTTCCAGTCTTACCTAACAGCAATCAAATGGTGTTATTGAGAAATACCTGTGGAGTAAGCAATCAGTCCTAACCTGATTGGGAATTAATTGCATGTGGGTTCCTCTGTTGATTTTTCTTGTGTACATTCATGACCTCTTGTCTGTTACATTGCCATATGCTAAGTTTGTTTTGTTTGCAGGTGATACAAACACTGTTGTAAATAGCAAGTCAAGTACAGATTTAGAAATGGATGGTAATCAAATTATCACTGACATTAACAAATAGTTTAAAGCTAATTCACTGTCATTAAACATTGGAAACAACCCAGATTTGCAATTCAGAACCTTTAAGGGATTTCCTTCCAGCATCTGTATAAAGCATGAAGACAAGCAGATAAAACAGGCTGACAGTGTTACATTTGTGGGATTACAACTTAGTAATAAATTCAGTTGGTAAGGGCAGATCACAGAATTGCTGAAGTGCCTCAACAAGTCTGTATTTGCAGTGAGAATGAGGTCAGATGTAGGAGATATAAATATAAAAAAAACTGGCATACTTTGCTTACTTTCATTCTATTACGTTTTATGGGATTATGTTCTGGGGTAACTCGTCAAACCGATCAAAAGTTTTGAGAGTGCAAAAGCATGTAACAACTCATTTGCGGTGTAAATTCGAGAACGTCATGTAAAAACCTGTTCACAGATCTGGATGTTCTAATCACTGCTTCTCAGTATATTTGTTCCTAGATGAAATTTGTTGCAAATATGTGTGTGTTTCCAGTCAATAGCTCAATATGTACTATCAACACTAGGAATAAGAACAGTCAATGTAAAGACCAAAACGGGATCCAATGTTCAGGAACACAAATTTTCAATAAATTGCCAGCAACCATTAAAATCTTGGTTTCAGATGAAGCACAATGAAAACAAGTTTGAAAGACAACTCCTTCTACTCTTTAGATGAGCATCTTAACAGGGGCTGTTAGACCAGCTTAAGTAAAAATGTCTGCTAGATTTCAGTTTTGACAGCAAGATTGGATATTTTGTGTATGATAAATTTATTAAAAGTACATAATTGTGTTACATCTGACAACATATTAATTATATAAAAATTAGAATTTTACTGTAATGTATTCACTGTTTTGACAATCTCCTGACAAATGATCAGGGAAGCGAGTATCATAGTCAGATGTTCTATGTTTTTATGTTATAGTGGAAAATCTAGAATGGAATCCAACATTTTTATGAAAAGGATAGTTGCTACTCACCATATAACAGAGATGATGAGTTGCAGATACAAACAACAAAAAGACTGTCAGAAAATAAGCTTTTGGCCAAAGAGGCCTTCGTTAAAAATAGACGACAGGCACACGCACAAACACAACTCTCACAAACGCAACTCGCACACATGACCAGTCTCTGACAACTGAAGCCAGACTACGAGCAGGAGCAGGATGATGGAACAGGTTTTGCATCTAGGTCTATTACAGGGATATGAGCCATGAGGCAAGGGGTTGGGAGAAGGGATGGACAAGGGTATTGTGTAGGTTTGGTGGATGACGGACTACCACTGTGGGAGGGGTGGGAAGGATAGTGGGCAGAACATTTCTCATTTCAGGACACGACTGGGAGTAGCCAAAGCCCTGGTGGAGAATGTAATTAATTTGCTCCAGTCCTTGGTGGTACTGAGTTAAGGGGTAAATGCTCCTCTGTGGCTAAACAGTGGAACTATGGGAAGTGGTGGGTGACTGGATGGATAAGGCACGGGAGATCTGTTTTTGTGCAAGTTTGTGAGGGTACTTATAGTCCATAAAGGCCTCAGTGAGACCCTTAGTATATTTTGAGGGGGGATGCCTCATCATTGCAGATGCAACAGCTGTGTGTGACTAGGCTGTATGGAAGAGACTTTTTGGTGTGGAACGGGTGGCAGCTGTTGAACTGGAGGTATTGCTGGTGGTTGGTAGGTTTGATGTGGACAGAGGCACTGATGCAGCCATCCTTGAGGTGTAGGTCAACACCTAGGAAGGTGGCTTGTTGGGTTGAGTTGGAGGAGGGGAAGCAAATGAGGGAGAAGGTGTTGAGGTTCTGGAGGAATGTGGATAGGGTGTCCTCACCCTCGCCCCAGATCACGAAGATATCATCAGCGAATAAGAACTAGGTAAGAGGTTTGGGATTCTGGATGTTTAGGAAGGATTCCTCTAGAATGGACCGTGGATAGGTTGGCACAGGATGGTGCCCATAGCCATACCCCAAATTTGTTTGTAGGTAATCCTTTCAAAGGAGAAGTAATTGTGGGTGAGGATATAGTTGGTCACAGTGACTAGAAAGGACGTTATTGGTTTGGAATCAGTCTGGCATTGGGAAAGGTAGTGTTAAATAGTGGTAAGGCCATGGACAAAAGGTATGATAGTGTAAAGAGAGGTGGCATCAGTAGTGACAATCAGGGCACCATGTGGTAAAGGAACAGGAACTGTGGAGAGTTGGTGCAGGAAATGGTTGGTATCTTTTATATTGAAGGGTAGGCTGCAGGTAATAGGCTGAAGGTGTTGGTTTACGAGAGCAGAGATGCTGTCAGTGGGAGCACAGTAGCTGACCACAGTGGAGCCTCCATGATAGCTGGGTTATGGGCTTTAAGAATCGTGTAGAAGGTTGGAGTGCAGGGGGGTAGTAGGGGTGAGGAGAGGGATGGACTCCCAGGAGAGATTCTGGGACGGGCCTAAGGATTTGAGGAGAGACTGAAGATCCTGCTGAATTCCTGGAATGGGGTCGCTGTGGCAGGGCCTGTAGGTGAATTTATCTGACAGCTGCCAGAGTCCTTCTGCCAGGTAATTCTTGCAGTTCAAAACAACAGTGATGGAGCCTTTGTCTGTTATTGTAGACCAATGCCTTCAGCCTATAACCCACAACCAACCCCCCTATATAAAAAATACCAACCATTTCCTCTACTGACTCTCCCCAGTTCCTGTTCCTTTACCACATGATGCCACCTCCCTTTACACTATCATCCCTAATGGCCATAGCCTTACCACTATTGAACACTACCTTTCCCAGCACCCGATGGATTCCAGATCAGAAACCTCCCTCCTAGTCACCATGACCAACAATGTATTAACCCACAATTACTTCTCCTTTGAATGCATTACCAATATCAAATCTACTAACCACCAGTAATAACCCCCCCCCCCCCCCCCCCCTCTCTTCGACACAGCCACCCTTCCATACCAAGAAGTCCCTGCCATACAGCCTAGCCACCTGTGGCCTTCACATTTTCAGTGATGAGCGGTCCCCCTCAAAATATACCGAGGGTCTTACAGAGGCCTTTACAGACTGTAATTAGCACCCCAACTTTGTTCAAAAACAATTCTCCCATGCCTTATCTTTCCGGTCACCCACCACCTCCCAAAGTCCCACTGTCCAGCCATAGAAGAGTGTTCCCCTTATAACTCAGTACCACCCAAGACTGGAATAACTGAATTACACTCTCCACCAGGGTTTTGACTACCTCTCATTGTGCCCTGAAATGAGAAATGTCCTATCCACTGTCCTTCCCACCGTACACTGAACCCATGCAATATCCTTTTCCATCCCTACACAATATCCTCATCCCTCACTATACAATATCCTCATCCATCCATAAACAACCCCTGTTCCCAACCTCTTGCATCATATTCCTGTAATAGACCTAGATGCAAGACCTAACCCATACATCCTACCATAACCACCACCACCACCACCAATGAGTAGCACTCTTATTTTTTTCGTAATATTGTTGGAAATAAGTGTGAGCTTCAGATTTGCTTCTTTATTTATCTGGTAAAATCTTTTATACATACAATGTGTGGCAGACATTGGACAGTGTTTTAAAGTACAGTAATATCGGATACTTATGATTTGACAGCTTTTTTTGAATGTGTTTACTTGATTGGTGCTCTTAATACTTTCTGGCAGCTTATTGTAGGATACTACACCTGAATGATAAGAACCCTTTTGGCACAGAGTTGTGCTGTAACAGTTTAGATGAATATTTTTCTGCAACCTAATGTGATGCTCACCCACAATAATGTTTGGAATTAAGACATTCTCCTTCTTCATCATACCTTTTCTTACAAGCAGCACAATTCCAAAAATTTAAATGTGGTGAAGGCGAAGAATATTTAAATCTGTAAAAAAGGCTTACACGAACTTCTATTTTTGGCTTTTCTTATTATTCTGTTTATTGTCTTTCGCTTTCTGAATGTTGTTACAGCATGAGGAGAATTATCCAGAAACACACCATATCTTAACAGTGAGTGTACCTGAGAAATGTACACGGTTTTTACAGTTTTTAGAGTTGCGTTGCTGGCTAGCATTCTGATCACATATGTTAACTTACAGAGTTGTGAATTTAAGGAAGATATGTGACTATTCCAATTTAGATTGTCTTGTGGAAAAAGGCCTAAATATTTTGAATTCTCTGGTTGCTAATGTGAACTACTGGCTTTTATGCATTTTTATTTTGTTAGGTCTAAAAGGCAAACCTACATTTCTAGCATTTGTAGACTTGGAGAAGGCTTTTGACAATGTTGACTGGAATACTCTCTTTCAAATTCTGAAGGTGGCAGGGGTAAAATACGGGTAGCAAAAGGCTATTTACAATTTGTACAGAAACCAGATGGCAGTTACGAGAGTCAAGGTACATGAAAGGGAAGCAGTGGTTGGGAAGGGAGTAAGACAGGGATGTCGCCTCTCCCCTATGTTATTCAATCTCTGCATTGAGCAAGTAGTAAAGGAAACAAAAGAAAAATTTGGAGTAGGTATTAAAATACATGGAGAAGAAATAAAAACTTTGAGGTTTTCCGATGACATTGTAATTCTGTCAGAGACAGCATAGGACTTGGAAGAGCAGTTGAACGGAATGGACAGTGTCTTGAAAGGAGGATATGATGAACATCAACAAAAGCAAAATGAGGATAATGGAATGTAGTCGAATTAAGTCGGGTGATGCTGAGGGAATTAGATTAGGAAATGAGACACTTAAAGTAGTAAAGGAGTTTTGCTGTTTGCGGAGCAAAATAACTGATGATGGTCGAAGTAGAGAGGATATAAAATGTAGGCTGGCAATGGCAAGGAAAACGTTTCTGAAGAAGAGAAATTTGTTAACATCAAATATAGATTTAAGTGCCAGGAAGTCTCTTCTGAAAGTATTTGTATGGAGTGTAGCCATGTATGGAAGTGAAACATGGACAATAAATAGTTTAGACAAGAAGAGAATAGAAGCTTTCGAAATGTGGTGCTACAGAAGAATGCTGAAGATTAGATGGATAGATCACATAACTAATGAGGAGGCATTGAATAGAATTGGGGAGAAGAGGATTTTGTGGCACAACTTGACTAGAAGAAGGGATTGCTTGGTAGGACATATTCTGAGGCATCAAGGGATCACCAATCTAGTATTGGAGGGCAGTGTGGAGGGTAAAAATCGTAGAGGGAGACCAAGAGATGAATACACTAAGCAGATTCATAAGGATGTAGGTTGCAGTAGGTGCTGGGAGATGAAGAAGCTTGCACAGGATAGAGTAGCATGGAGAGCTGCATCAACCCAGTCTCTGGACTGAAGACCACAACAACAACAGGTCTAAAAGTGGAAAGTATCAGGTTTTTGTGGTTTTAAAATGAGCCTGTGTTTCTATAGAAGCACTGGGAAACTTCATCCACAGAGACAACTGCATAAGTGGTAAGATCTTCTCTTTTTTGCTTCAATAAGCAAATGGTATCATCTGTTAATAGTATTGCAGTATTGCTTCTGCGTTCTTCATATGAGGGCAGGCAATTAAAGTACGCTATAAAAAGTAGCAGTCCTGGGACAGAGCTCTGCAATGTACCGCGTGATAATAAGGATGGCTCTGATAGGTAGTACTGTGTAATGCTATCGTGCTTGAGTTTGACCTCTGTAATATGAGATCGATTACATCAGTAAGAGCTCGCTCACTCATTTGGCACACCTCGCACACCATAACAGTGAACTTTAAGATAACTGAATGGTTTATAACACGAAAAGCCTTTGTCAAACCCAAGGAAATACCTGTGTTTTTGGAGTGTTTGCCAACTGCATTTGAGATGTGGTTAACAAGATTAAAAGCAGCAGTCTTAGTGGAATACTGTGCTCTGAAACCATGTTGGCATTCTGATGATATATTATTCTGACTGAAAAATTTTGTTAGCTGAGCTAGGAAGAGTAGTTCAGTAATTTATGGAAAGCCAGATAGTAGTGGTGCAGGTCTATAATTCGACGTTTCCTGGGCATCTACTGTCTCGTACAGGGGTACTACTGTAGCAGTTTTTAGAAGATGAGGGGAAAAGCACTTTGAAGTGAAGAATTGCAAGTGTCCAATAAGGGTGTAAGAAGAAAGTTTGCTGATATTTTACCGTGTAATCAGGTATCTCATAAATACCTTCTGAACAACTATCTTTTAATGAGTGTATGATTTTTTAGTAGCTCATATTGACAAACAGGGCAGAAGAACGTGCTATTTTTGTTGACTTCAAGATTTGCAAGGTTCAAATGGTTCAAATGGCTCTGAGCACTATGCGACTTAACTTCTAAGGTCATAAGTCACCTAGAACTTAGAACTAATTAAACCTAACTAACCTAAGGACATCACACACATCCATGCCCGAGGCAGGATTCGAACCCGTGACTGTAGCAGTCGATCGGTTCCAGACTGTAGCGCCTAGAATTGCACGGCCACTCCGGCCGGTCAAGATCTGCAAGTACCCGAGTATCTTTCGTATCAATTTTTCCAAATTTTTCAGTCACTAAATTATTTGCAAGTGTGGGATTGTGGCAGAGTACAAATTGAACAGATCTGCAATCAGCTTTGGGTCAGTAACTAGGCTGTGGTCATGGGATAAAGCAATATTGTTAGGAGTTTTCTTCTTTTCAGTTAGTTATGCTATTATCCTCATAGGTTCAGCAACTGGAGAGTTTGTTCTCATACCCTGCTCATCAATGATCCTTACAGATTTCCCCATTCACTTTAAGGAAACAAGATTTTATTTGCAGTGACTATAAAGAAGGCTCAAGGACAGACATGAAAACATGTTGGAACTGATTTACAATCAAAGTTCCTCTAGCTTGGTCAGTTGTATGTGCTCTTTTTCTAACTCTTGCCACATAGTAACCATCGAGTGAATATTAATAAAACCGAAAAACTGCAGGGACGGATTCCTGACTGGAAATGGAGGCAAAAAGGTCCTATGAACATGTGTGTCTGTTGCCACAGCATGTGGTGTTGACAAATAAAAGTTCATCTGACCATGTGCTGTGTGTTCCTTGTATTTTGCAGCCTGTGCGATTGACACAGCATACTGTAAGCAGCAAAATGGCCTGGTATTCATGTTGGGAACAAGCCAAGTAGGTGTTTATATGCCACCAAGCAGATGGAAATTGTCAAGAGGCTGAACACACTCCTCCAAATCTGCTGTATGCACAGTCCACCACCTCCATGTACATTCATCTGTCTGAAAGGACCCATGATCACACAAATGCCCAAAAAGGCTTGACATGTTGTGTGACACAGTTTTTGTCTGTGAGGGTACTTGTTTTGGTATAGACACGCTGCTTCTCGACTGTGGTAAGGGGAGCTTTCATTTGTCAGTGCCATCTACCGTGGCAGTGATGTGTTTCACACACACACACACACACACACACACACACACACACACACATAAAATTTTGCATGCTCAGTTGCATGTTGTCCTTCCAAGAATTGATATTTTAAAAAACCAGTTCATACCTGAAGTTTTGTAGTTGTATTGTGTACAAAATATTTAAAAAAAACCTTAAAAACAATAAAAACCAAAGAGGAACCGAAATTTGCATCCTGAAAAAATGTCCATGGATACCCTGTGTTAGGACATATAGCCAATTCCCATGCATATTTGGCAGTTGTGAAGCATTGCCATGTTTGCTAGTGCTAACAAATAGGTCCTTTGATGAAAAGAACTGGAACAATCAATTGCCAAAATAGTTTCCAGTTTCTCGTAGGAGTCTATGTATAGATGCAAAAGTATTGTGATGTGGCTCCCATCACTCTGGGAACAGCTTGGCATAATGTTGCTGTGCCACTCTGTATTGGCATAAAATGAAGTTGTCAACAGCAAGTACTGTGAGTATGTGTTACTGTTTTGTTTCCCTATTGTATAGGTATTTTCAGTGCAATGCAGGTACGAAGAAATATGTGGGTAAGAGATCAAACTAAATACAGTTACTTTGCAGGGAGCTGCTGGAGATCATGGAATCCTAATACGAAAATGCTCAGGAAAATCCCTGAACAATCTCTGAAATTTTGTCAGTGGAGTTTGGGTTCATCCTTTACATAGACAAACTGTGCCAACTATTGAAAATTGTCATCTGGAAAAATTCATCACTCATGCTATTGTAACGGCAGTTACATTCAAAGTGTGTGCGTTTCAAAGATAAAATTGTAAATTTGTGTAACACAGTTGAAGTTTTATCCAAAATCACTTGAATAATGGTGTCAGAAATTATTGGACGTAGCCTAAACAATGTACTGATGGTTGCAGCATTTTATTTCTAGCTTATCCAAATCATGGTTGTGCTGACACAGTACAGTGGTAAGTGTACTACACTAAAAATCCAAGTTTTTGTAACTGGGAGCATTACCCAAAAAGGCAAGGTTCCACATTCAAGTCACAGTCAGCCACACAGTTTCAATGTGCATAGAGGATTCAGAACAGTGGTGCTCTGTTGCAGAGTAAAATATTCAGTGTAGTAAAATAATCAATTTGCACAGACATTTCAAACCTCACTATACAGATTTGTAGATTCATTACTAAAAATCATGTTTCTAGTCCCCATCTTCATAAATTGTTGTAAAAATATATTATTATAATTTTGAATAACGTAAATGAATGTCCTCTGAAAAGGGTATCAGTAAGAACGATATGACTTCCACCAGTTATTGCACGAGTTAGGGAAGGCATCCAGTTTGATCTCAACCTGTAAGGCTTACTAGTAAAGCGTATTTTTCCTCTGTTTAAAATAAACTCACAGCTGCATCAAATTGTTCCACTTTCACCAGGCACTTAATTCAAATCTGTGGTGTCTCTGCATCTAACACACAAAACAGTCAGTTCTTCTAGGTTCAGATATCATGCTCTTGATGTTATCTATCCAGGGTCGTGGTTGGTTCCAAACGTTTGTCTGGCATACTAACTTGGAACATAACATTCATGGCAGGATCAGCAGGTATTTATTACAACTGCAGAACTCAAGAGAAGCTGTTGTTATAATGCTTTGGTATGTGCAGCTTCGATATTAGAAAATTGACACACTTGGTAAGATTGTCACAGTTTAAAATAGTTGTCATTTATGTATTGAGGTACCTGTAACACTGAAGATCAGACTTCGATACAGTCAGTTACCCCATGCCAAAATGACTCAAATTTATTTGTAACACCTGCAGGTCAAAATTTCATGGTTTGGGTTCGATTTTGTACAGAAGCATCTCATTATCTTTCCATTAACAGAAACAATGCGAGTTGCAGTGTTCATAACATATTGAAATTTTTCTCCATTTACAGAAGAGTAAAAACAGTCTTCTTGGTGTAGTCTTGTTCCACATGTTCCAGTTGACTGGTCTCTAGCTTTGTGCCAAGTTAGGACCCTCATACAACTGTAGCTTCACCACTATTTCTTGGTGTGGTGGACTAAAATAGCAGCTCTGCCACAGCTGTTACAAAAGGTCCCTGGAAGCCAACGGGTGCAGATATAATCAAAACACAATTACGACAGATGCAGCAGTGCCACTAGTCTGTTTCCACATTGTTGGCTGGGTGCCAGCATCCACAGTACTGACAACACAGCGGAAAAGCAGTGCAACCACCGCAATGGCAGGACAGTTGCTACACCTAGCCATTGCCTTAGTTTGGTGTACGTGGATTGAAGCAGAGCTTCGGCATGAAGAATAGGCACCGAAGCTTTATAAATACTTATCATTTTTTGACAAAGGCATCTCAGTCTGGTAGCACAGTCTGAGCCAAGGACTGCTTCGGTGCCAGGGTGATACAGAACAGTTCTGCAAGCAGTCACTACAAGACTCGGGCTGAACCACTGATAAGCCTACTGCTGGTTCTAACTCCACTCCCATGAACTTAGTGTCTTCCAGCTGGTGGGTCACCTTTGGGCTCACTTCAGCCATAGCCATCCTTTTGTCCTGGAGGTCAGCCATTTGTGACTGGGGTGGTACAGCTGTTCCACCACCTGCACTTGTGCAGGCAAACTGACACTGTACGGCTCTGCTGGATGCTATACCTGGAGGCCCATCTTCCTTTGTAAGAATCATAGCTTCCATGTCCTGCTCTCAGTTGCTGTCACACTTTCTGGCCCAGCTCCCAAAAGGCTGCTGGCCACCTATTGTATCAGCATTGCTGCACTTGCTGTTGCTGCACATACCAAGGGGGCATTGCCACTTTGGAATGATGCAATGAGTGCTATAGCTTGTTTTCTAATAAAATGTTTGACTCTTAAGGATGCTGTCTTGATCCACCATGGGTAACCATCTTGACAACTCACTGCCTCAACTCTGCCACTGTAGAGGCTACCTACCCTGAGCCTCTAGATTTTGGTGTCAGAAGTATCTCCAAAACATACATTGGTAGCTGGACCCAGCATCAAGTCACAGCCACAGCAGGTATCATAGAGTGTTACTGTTGAGTGATTGGACGAACTCTTTCGTTGTTCTCTTTCTTTTCTTTCTTTTGTGTGCAGTAGAGGTGGGTTCAAGATGAGACCATAATCATAACTTGCGTGTAACATTTACAAAGCTGGAGGAAGCAGCTGATGTGTCACAATTCCAGTAAGATTCTTGCGGTGTGACCTATTAGGGCACAGTGCACCATGAGTTGAGTCAATATTAGTGTAGTGTTTCACTTGCCATCATTATGGCCATACTGCTAGATAGTGTACTGACCTGAAGTGGCTCATGATTAGCTGTAAAGTGTAAGTAGTAGAATATGATTGTATATATTGTGCTGGTATTGTTGTATTAATGTACTTTGTTGTTGGGGGTAAAGGTTCCACAATAACAAGAGTCCAGGATGCAGGGTGTGTCCACACAAGAGGTGATTCAGTCATTGATAAATCAGGAAGTGCAATTGTCAGCAGATAAGGCAGAATTGCATAGGTCAGTGGTTGCCATGGATGGGGGTAAGACATCATTCAGTCTGTCTACTCCGTTGGGTGGTATCCACCTGCCATGTTGATTACTACCTTTCCTGGCAAACCAAGTGAGGATGTATTGCCCTCCCTAATTGATCTGGAAGCAGCAACAAAGATTAGGTGTTTGTCAGATGTTCAGCTATTGCAAATGGCTTAGTTGCGATTGATGGGGGAGGTATAAGCATTTGTAAGGTATAATGAGGGGTTGAGGAACACATTAACATTTGAGCAATTAGAAGAAGGGCTCCGGCAACACTAAGAAATGGAGTAGAGAGAGGTTTTCTGCAAGCAGCTGAGTGGAATGTCACAGAAGCACTGTGAGTCGTCAGAGTTTCAGTGATGGGATAAGGAAAGTCAGTGGTCACAGGTATGAACTAACAGGGATTGATGAAGCGAATAAGATTATACTCCAGGAAGCAAAGCGTAGGGCCTGCCACTCGGTATGTCTAAAAGGGTTCAGGCAAGTATGCCAGATGACGTAAATGCTGCCATTAGGATAGATACAGGGCAGGGGGAAGTACATATAGAGACATGAGTGTGCAATAGGTGAGATATTTTATCTACTGGCATAAGGTGTTACAGGTGTGGATGAGCAGGGCAGTGCTGCCAGCCAGATTGCGAGAAGTATTGTGTGGGGCAGAATATGCAGATATTAAATATGAATGTGGACTCTATGTTTGTGGGCAACATTGGTGTTAAATTTCAGTGCTTTAGAAACATGCACACAGGCAGTGTGTGTTGTGGTAGGGGTTATAAGAGGTAAGAAACATAATTTCTTGTTGGACAAAGGAGTGCATGCATCAGTGTGTTAAGCTTGGACCTCATAGGAAGGAAAAGGTTAAATCCACCACACTGCAGTTTGTGTGGGTGAGAGAGAGTGATGTGAGGTCATAAGGTTCAGCAATATTAAGTTTCAAGGTTGAGGCAGAACAATTTCCGGAGCCTCTTGTAAGTGAAGGCTACTACACAATTCTGGGTCTAGACTTCCTGTTCAAACATCATGCCAGAATTGACTTTTGGCAATGTATGGTCTAGCTTGGGGGACGATGTTCCAGCTGAAGAAAGCTGTTGCCAGTTTTTTAAAGACGTTTTAGCCAGACACCAGTGGAAACTGTTATATTCTGACTTTTTATTGATCATTCTCACAATACTTAGCAGTAATCACATTCCATATCAATGAATGTCTATAGTTGCTCAGGACATGATGAGTAACTGGTTGCCCAAGTTTTGTGTCCCTTAAATGATAATCACAGACCAAGACACTAACTTCATGTTGGACTTGATGAAACAGTTCTGTCATTTATTATAAGTTTGGGACCTAAGGACTATCCCGTTGCACCTGAAAACCAGTGGTAGAACTATGTGCAGACATCATACCATTGTTAGGATGTTGAGTTACTGTGTCAACAGCCACCGTAATGACTAGTATGTTTACTTACCATTTGTCATCACAGCATATAATTCCAAAGTACATATCAGTACTGAGATTTCTCGGTTTGAGGTAATGTATGGGAGGGCGATGCCATTGGAGTTCGGTGTAGTCAAACCAAAGATTGAGAGGAATGGGGAGTCAGTTCAGAATCTCACTAAGGCATTAAGAGAAGTGTAGAAATATATACAGAGAACAAACGCCAAAGCCCTGGAGCATTAGAAAGAGGTAGGAAAACATACAGAGAACTTGCCTGAGTATAGAATAGGGCAGTGGGTGCTGCTGTCAAACCCGTATAACCCGAAAGGTAAGACCGAGACGTTTATTATGTGGTACCTGGGGCTATACCAGCTGATCGAGATGACATCACCCCTAAATGTCAAGATACAATTGCCACCTCAAATGACCATAATTAACAGTGGACACCTGTGACCATTTCAAGGCACAACTACCAGCCCCGACAACAAAGAAAAGAGCAAGGGAAGATAGGCAGAATAAAAACCAAAAGGATCTCACACCATAAACACAGTATCCTGTACAGATTGAGATCTTGGAAGTAAGAAAGAAGGTTGTAGAGTACTATGAAATTTTCTTTAGCGTAAGTAGCTTGTAAGATTATTTTGGGGGTATAGGTTATGGAAGAGCATGCAATTGCTTCACAGTGTGATTTCACTGCTAGAAAGACTATGGAGGAGAATCTGTAAATATTGTAGTTTTACATCATGGTTGTAGTCACCTTCGAAGGGATTTTTGTTTGGTACCTGTTCATGAGAGGAGTTGTGTGAGGAAATGTCATGTCTTTCAAAAGGGGAAGGGGGAAAATGATAGCTTAATTGTCCCAGATTGCTGCACGCTAGGGGCATCCTAATTCTGGCAGTCCTACCATTTTTACTGAAGGTGGAGTAGGAGCACTACAGGACCAGCAATTGAAAAGTGGAGTCAGTCTGTGAGGCATATATGGATGCCACAATTGATAGTGTAGTGCTCCTGAAAAGCAGAATACAGGCTGCACTTCCAATCTGGAATGAAATTCTATTTTATTGTGCACAATTAACACAGTCTGTACTCTACACTGAGTACAGACTCTAGTCTCAGTTTATCAGGGGCAACAACAGAGTGATAACGGGATTAAAATGTGACTGTTGAAGACCAGAATATACACTAAAAATCTCTTGCAATGTAAGTGCTTTCATTTCCAAAATATGATTTAAACAGTTTTTGTGTGTTTTCCAAATCTTTGTGTGGTTATTTGGTGCATCTGCAGCAATAATTCAGTTATCAGTTGCTAAGTGTGATCCTCAAAACTAAGCAGTAAGAAGCAATGCTTTACTTTATCCAAATTTACAAAACTGTAAATGAAGTTATAAAAATGTGTTTGTTTAAATTTGAGCAAACACCTAAGGAACTGCCTTTTTCCTAAACACTTAGCTACATTCTCCTGATGAAATATTCTAATTAAATATGGTAATAGAAAGTTCTTGGCACAACATGAGTAATGGATAATGCAGATAGTAAAGGTAAGAATTCCCTGAATGGTTGAGGGACTGTCATTGATAGGCACATAAACAAGATGGAGAATGTTGCTGGACTTCTAATAAATCCTTCTTCAGAACTATAGTGTACATGTACAGTTGAGGCATGTCAGTAGTACAAGATTGTCGATTCTATTATCATAAAACCTTGTACACCCGTTGCTAGACAGTTAAACAGGAAGAAAGTATTCCAGAAAAGACACAAGTTAATAGCTAGTCTTTCAGTGTTGTAGACAGGAAATGAGATATTTTTATTGGAAGTGGATCATAACTTAAATACTTGAAGCAGTAATTGAAAGTATGGTTTTATAGTTAAAAAGAAAATGCCTGTTATTCATTTCTGAGTGTGTGGCCCATTATAGCAAAATTGCTCAGTTAGAGTACTGTAGAGGAAAACATTTCATTTTTAATTGAGTCAAGATAAGTTGGCAAGAAAATATGGTGGTGTTAGCCTCTCAAAATCAATTATGAACTGCATTTTAATACACTGATGACCCAAAACATTTTGCCCACCTGCTTAATAGCATGTTGGTCTACCCTTTGAATGCAATACAGCAGTGATTCTGTGTGGCATGGATTCAAGAAACCCTTGGTAGTTTTCCAGAGGTACTTGGCACAACATGAATAATGCAGGGAGTAAAATCTATGCACATCATGCAGTGCTCCTAAGTAATGCGCATGTGATTTCAGGGTATGGAGCTGGTGGTTACAAGCATTCCCCGTGTGTCCCCTTGGATTCGGATCAAATTTGGTGGCCTAAACATCAACTTGAGTTCCCTGTTATGCTCCTGAAACCACTGTTGCATGATTCTGGTATTATGGTAAGGGCAGTTATCCTGCTGGAAGATGCTACCGATGTTGGGAAAGACATTACACAGGCCCTGTAGAAGCTCACATGATTGGCCCCCAGAGCAGAGACAACCCTACTCGCCTTGGCCCGTGGTATGTTGTATCCTCTGAGCAATAGTGTATCCAGACACAACCAAAAATCTGATTTAACAAGGAATGTGTCATCTAACAAGGTGACAGTTTTCCATTGAACCATGGTCCAGTCACTATGATTCCACGCCCACAGCAATTGTAATTGATGTTGTTGGTTCAACATGGGGACATGTATGGGTTGTCTGCTGAAGAGTCCTATGTTCAACAATGCGCGGTGAACAGTGTGCTCTGAAGCACTTATGCTTGCACCTGAACTGGACTCTGTCGTCAGATTTGGCCCAGATTACAACCTATCCTGCTTTACAAACCATGTTCTGCAATGAAGTGTAGATGTGCAACACCTTGTCACTTTACAATGTAACCATCTTTAGTGGGTACATTGAGTCAAAAAGATGTTGAGGTGTGTAACTCAACTTTAATGTAGTTTCTCCACTTAAAATATCATCTGGGTTCAGTGATATGCGTTGACAGGCATTTTGTGGCGCGTTCACAAATAAATAATGTTGCTGACACACAGAAAATACTCTTAAGGTGTGTTTATTATATCATAACACAAATAATATTCATGGGTTTAGTGCTCGCAGAACTGATTAAAGACTACGCCTCATGGCTACAACAGCTGATCCTTTTATAATAGACAATGGGTAAATGTTCACTTTACGTATTGTTTAAACTGAACGTAATAGAAATTACAATTGAAATTTGTGCTTTTATAAAACTGGCTATGGATTTTAACTTTACAAATCATGACTACATGTTTCATATAAGTAGTATTGGCAATATTTGAGTTTTCATAATAAAATGTCACGCAGTATACATTGTTAACAGTACTTTAATTATTCAGTTAATTACTTCATAACTACAGTACAACTTTTGACCCTAACATAAATCTGGTCTCTTTACAATGAGATTTATCATTATTAATATTACTGTTCTATTTATTTATTCTACAAAGTATGAATTCAGCCTGTTTTTGCATTTGGGTTAACATATTTTTGATTTATAGTAAATCTTTGTATAGATTGAAATGAGTTGAATACTGTTGAAAACTTATATTTTGAGCACCAATGTTCAGTGTCCCACTTCTCCTCAAATTAATATAGAACACAACTATAGAAAAATACATATTTCTAAACAACTGAAATCCACATTTAGGTTTTGCTTGTTCTTTTATTACACAGTTGAAAGTTAAATGTCTCAAGTAGTTGTATTATTAAATAGTACAGTTATAGTTTCAGATGGTAAAACTTATTCATGTATACAGGTTCTTAGTAACTATAATCTCGTGTTCTAGCAGTGGGGATGCTATAGTGTATATGGAGTCAATGTTTACAAGATAAAATGCTAATTAAATCTATTATCAATTACAGTGTATTTAATTGTTTTGTTAATTCATAAAGTAACACTTACAATGTAACAGTATATGTATTAAATGAAGCATAAATTGTTTTCTTCTCCTTCTTCTAATGTTACTTTGGTTATTCAGTTACACTGACTAGTAAATTGACAGATAGTAAATATGTCTATTTATATCTTCAGTCGGGAGAGCACTTGCTCACGAAAGTCTTGGCCTAGCACACAGTTTTAATCTGCCAAGAAGTTTCATAACTTCAAAATTCTGTACATTCCTTTTACTGTGCCCTTCTGTTTCTGCAGTTAATAATTGTTTTCCTATGTGAGCATACTTCAGTGATAGATCAGTCTCGTCCTAGAATACTCCTTCCTAGAACAGTATCATAGTGTACGTAAGTGTTAAACCATAATGTTTGTGTAGGCAATGGCGAAGTTCTGCCTATCATACCAGTAACAGGATGACTGTGCATATCATATAATAACATAAATGACAAATAATATAAATATCCCCCACCATATTATAAAATTTTGTTCCATTAAAGTGATATCACATAAGCATTAATCATCTGAGTGTGTTATTTCCAGCATTTAACTAATATTTGTATATGACTATATATACATATAAACAGTATGGTAAAACCTTGCACACAGGGGCAATTAATGGAAAAATCATATTTCTTAAGTATTAATAGTCAATTAGTGTAAGGTGTTTCAACCAAGTAACAGTGTTCATCAATACCTGTCTAGTCCGCAGCTCGTGGTCGTGCGGTAGTGTTCTCGCTTCCTGCGCCCAGGTTCCCGGGTTCGATTCCCGGCGGGATCAGGAATTTTCTCTGCCTTGTGATGACTGGGTGTTGTGTGATGTCCTTAGGTTAGTTAGGTTTAAGTAGTTCTAAGTTCTAGGGGACTGAGGACCATAGATGTTAAGTCCCTTAGTGCTCAGAGCGATTTGAACCAATACCTGTCTATACAAAACGAACTAAAATATGATGAATGCAGACTTCATATCTAGCTTCAGTGCTAACTAATATAAGTTTTAGGATGTCAAAGTTCAGTTGTCTATGTATATATCCCATATGGCGAAATGTAATTGACGACAGGACAAAGTAACAATCTGTTATTTACTGAATTACCTTCCAAACAAATTTGAAAAATATTCTCATAACTTATTTACAATAAAGACACTTATTTACAATAAAGACTCTTAAGTATAATCTGACAGCAGTTTCAAATTCTCATCACAGAAGATGCTTCTAGGTAATATTGTTCCATTTAATTCATTACCTTTCTAGAAAATTATTTCATAGTAATAAAATGTTTGGTATAGAATCAGACAATAAAATCTCCCCCCTCCCCACACACACACACACACACACTTTTTTTGAACATAAAAATACTCTTATTTGAGTCTGGGTAATCCCCAGTTGCTCCTTGAGTACTATTCTCTTTAAATAGTCTAGACTTGCTACAAGAAACACTCAGTTGGCCAAAGATATTAACAACATCACTTTCTTACATATGTTTTCCACACTTACCTGTTTTGCTATTTTCATCATCACAAGAAAGGTCCTATCACTAACTCATCAGATATGGTCAGTGTACTCTTTTGTCTTATTCCTTGATAAAAACATAACACAATATAGTTGATCGCCACATACCACAGTCTAAAATAAAATTCCCAAGCAGATAGCAACCTCATCTTAATCATCATCTCCAAAATATTTCAATACAATCTATACTTCAACATCTCAGTAAATCATGAAGAAATTCCCTACTTTTCATTGTTACAGCATATAGAGGCAACTTCTCGTATTTAAACATAAATGCACAACCCACCATATCCACCTTATAAAATATTCTGACTATAGTGTATCAATTCTCAATTTATAATTATCCAGCACACGTTCAGTATATTCGAAAATGACAAAACCTTTTCTCCAGCATAACTGAAACTTTAGCTGAGTTTACTTATAAAGTTAATCATATATGACCAAGTTCTTACCTATTACAGTTTTCTAGAACTGCATGTGTCTAAAAAATTCTTACCAATGCTTTCATTATAATAGCTATATTCAAATACCAGCTATAGTTCACTCAAATGACAGTAGCAAACCAACAAGTCTGATAGCCTGTCTTTTCAGTTATAATTACAGCACAAACATTCCTCAACTAGATCAAGAATTTGTGTATATGCAACTTCCATAAAATGAGACAGCACAGAAACTCAAAATACCTTTAATGTTATCAAATGAAAAAAAATTTCTCTTCAAGAACAGCCAAATTTTGTACCGTTTCAAAATGCGAGACAACTTCTTCACTATACAAACATAAATGTTAATATATCTTTCAGTCACAACAGTGTAAAGTACCTTAAGTTTTGATGTTTCAGATATTTTCAGATTTAACTAATTAGATGCAAATGCCACTTCAAAAGCCTAAGAGGCTTTTGGACAATTAATACAGAAACTTGCCAGTAATACTGCTGTGAACTATACTTGAAAAACTCTAAAATGTATACACCTAGTACCTATTGGAGAAAGACAACATAACAGAAGATAACTTGAAAGATTTACAGAATAGTCAGAGAATGAAAGTGGCTCAGGAAACTGAAAATTTTGAAGCAAGATCCAAATTAGCTCTGAACTCTGTGCTTGCCACTCATAGTTTACAAATGGGCATATACCCCCGTGGAATCATTGAAGTTGTAGTGTACATAAATCATCACTATTTTGGAAATCTTCTGCTTCTATTTCTAACATAAATTTGTTTAAGTACAATTGTTTTGAATTGACTTTACACGTACACATCAAAAAGCACAAAAATAACTTGAAAGATACTTTAGACTTCTACATATTTCTTAGTATAACTGTGCTACAAACCCATAAGTTTTGGATTCCCAGGTAACATTTTTACCTTTGTCATTCTTTGAAACAAATAAATATTTTCATTGATGCTTAAATTTGAAATAACATTTCATTCTACAGTTTCAAATACATATTTTCTAATATCCCAAGTTTCTTTTTTCAGATATTTTCTTGTTATTTTAATTTTATGGTACTTTAACTTGTTTTCAGTATATTTATTTCCACTTTTGATGAATCGGTACAATCAATTTCATTTATGACATGTGTAACACTTCGTTGCCAAACAGCATCCAAAACTGCCAACCTGTCTACATCAAATGCTACACTTTTGGTACTCTCCGACAAAAGTTCATTTTCTACAGTACAAAAGTTTTCCACTTCATTTATCTGATCTACTTCTACATTTACAATATCAGAGAAGGAAAGTTGCTACTCACCATATAGTGGAGATGCTGAGTCACGATAGGCACAATAAAAAGATTCACACAATTAAAGCTTTTGGCCATTACTGTATTATTGTTTGGATAATTTTGTGTTTGATGGTGTCTAACTTGTACAAAGCATTCTAATTACAGACTGTTACAAGATACGTATCTCCCTTAAAGGCTTTAGCGTGAGATAATTGTAAGATATAATTGCTATATCTTTACATACATTGCTGGATCACCAACTGTACCATTACAGAAATGTTTTCTCGCTATAGTAAGAAGTGCACACTACAGATGCTTGCAAGAATCATGCTTTAACCTCATGTGGTACACTGCTACTTGCCACTGCAAAGCAGCTTACCACCCACCTTCTTACCTATACATCAGTGTAGCAGTATAAATGAATGTCTCTCTTTTTATCTTGACTGACTCTTGAGAGGGAATGAGCTATTTTTTATTAACCAGCTATGTAACGGCCATGGCTGGAAAATACCTCTTATTTCTATTTAGTTTATTTTAAAAAGAAACCTTTCTTTCTTTAACAGAATATGTTATGTTAACCTTGTTCTTGTATGCAGTTTGTCTTGAACAAATTACTGTAATTGTGTACAGTTTTATGTTCACTGTTGAACAATGTTGTGTATGAAACTTCCTGGCAGACTAAAACTGTGTGCAGACTCGAACTCGGGACCTTTGCCTTTCGTGGGCAAGTGCTCTACCAACTGAGCTACCCAAGCACGACTCACGCCCCGTCCTCACAGCTTTAATTCCACCAGTACCTCGTCTCCTACCTTCTAAACTTCACAGAAGCTTTCCTGCTAACCAGCTGTGAGGACGGGGTGTGAGTCGTGCTTGGGTAGCTCAGTTGGTAGAGCACTTGCCCGCGAAAGGCAAAGGTCCCAAGTTCAAATCTTGGTCCGGCACACAGTTTTAATCTGCTAGGAAGTTTTATATCAGCGCACACTCCGCTGTAGAGTGAAAATTTCATTTAATGTCGTGTATATCCGTGTGGTAAATGGAAAAGTTCTATCCACCTTTCACAGCCACTGTTAGTATTTGTGTATCTCATAATGCTGAAAATGATTTTGAAAACGAGCCTTTAGTTAGTAGAAGATGTGAAAATTTTGTGATGCTAGATGAGACTTGGGTGGTGAAAATAGCAAACACTGCCAACAAACATTTACACTTCTCTGTGAATTTTACAGTAAACTGTAAGATTGCATAGTTTAACAAAAGGATATCATAATACCTCAGTTTTAATTTTTAATCAGTTGACTCCTCATAGAGTATGTGCAAAGTTGTCTTTTGTTTTAAGAAACACCATCTTGAAACCACCAAAATCTGTTCTAATTTGCGTGCATTTGTCGGCGAACAGTTTTGGTCAAGTGACCATCTTCAAGTCATGAATACAATTACAGCAGGTTAAAGGAAGGTTACTCAGTGTGAAATACATAATTGTTACAAGTTAGAGCATCTTTTACTTTTATACGTGTCCAATGTTTTATACATTTTTTCTTTTAGTCACTAAGTGCCCAAGTTGGCAATTCATTGAACTATTCTGAATATAGTAGTTCGTGCTGCTGTTTAAACACAGTGAAGCTCTACATCACTATTTACAGACAATATTTTGCTCTGGGTTTACTGTAGCAACACAGTTCACACAAACCACTGCCTGCCTCTTTATCCCAGAAAACAAGAAAATTCTCTTCCTCCTCCGTGGAACATGATTGAGCTTCTCTCCTTTGCACATTATTTTTATTACACAGTATTCTTGCCCAAATTTGAAAAAAACCAGCCAAGTCAAATCAGATGTTACAATATTCGGTAAAAACTTCCTTTCCATTTTATAATAATACTAGACATTAGTTTGTGTCAAATCTTCAAGATATACAGTGTGTACATACTTCTATATAACCCAGGCTCTGAGAAACTAGCTTCATATTTCCTCAACTAATAAGCAACAAGAATAACAATTAATATTTTTATTACCTGAAAATTTTCATGAGCAGCGAGTTCTCGTTATTTTGTAATGTTGGAATCAACATCACTGTGTTATCAGTTCCTCTGGCATGGATCTTAGAGTTCTTACTATTTCTGTCAATGTTTGGCATAGTCACATTAAATAACATTAATATATTTTGTTGACTCTGTGTAAACTTTCTGTAAACACTCCAGAATGTGAATGATTGTTATGCCTTCTTCAGAACGAAATTCTATCACAACATATAATTTCATCCAAGCACCATTGTCAAGTATTTTGTAAGATGCAGTCTGCAAACTGATAAAGCTCAAAGAGAAAGTGTCTCGTTTTGAGTCTTCTTGTTCTTTGCTATTTCAAAAGCAAAAAGTATCAGTTATTACTTTTCAGTTGCCCTTCTAACTTTTTATATAAAAATCTATACTTGGAAAGTCCTGTTTGGATTGTCGGCAATATTATGAAAAGGTTGGTTGGCTACTCACCATAAAGATGGCATGTTGTGTTGCACACAGCCACAATGAAAAGGCTTACATTCTAGCTCACGCACACAAGCGCGCGCTCACACACACACACACACACACACACACACACACACACACACACAAAAAACTGCTATCTGGCCATTCAGGCCACAATGCAACATCGCGGTGAATGAAGGCTGGGTGGTGAATGGGGAGAGAAGAGCACTGTCTGGCAGAGCATGCAGGACTAGACTGCTGTAGCACAAGGCTGCCAGACACAGCATTGGAAGCTGTGGGTGAGGGAGAGGGTGTGGAGAAATGGGCAGTGGAAAAGGATGGTGGGTGCATTGTCATGCACGATGGACGTGAGGGGATGGTGAGTTAGGAGGTGGTGTGGGACAGAGGTGCGGAAACTATTGGATGGAAGGTGTGGGAACAGTAGGTTACTGTAGGTTAAGATTGGAATGATTTTAAGTGTGGAGAACGAGTTGTAAGGATAACTGTCAACTGTGCTTTTCAGAAAAGTTGATGATGGATGAAGATGGTGTGTGGTGGGAGACAGACATTGAAACCCATCATGTTAAATTTGAATGTTTGTTTTGCCACAGGATGGTCCACTTTGCTCATGGCCACAGTTTGATGGCCATTCAGCCAGGTGGACAGTTGTTTGATAGTCATACCAATACAAAAATCTGTGCTTTGATTGCAATAGAGCTGGTATGACATGGCTGCTTTCACAGGTGGCCAGGACTGCAATGGGGTAGGATAAACCTGTGACAGGACTGGAATAGGAAGTGCAGGGTGTATGTTAGGATGTCTTGTTCCTTGTGGCAAGGGTGGGGGATTGGGAATGCCACAGAGACAGACTGTGGTGTAGTGGAGGTTATGTTGGCAAAGGAATGCTATTTTTGGAGGGGTGGAAAAGTGGGCTACCATGTGGCATAACATGCAGCTGAACATAACATGCTTGATTTCAGTGGTTGCTTCACAACTGCATCCACCTGGATGCTCCCCTCCCCTCCCCCACCAGCATCTCTGAACTGAGCAGATGGGAGGTATCCTTTAAAATGCATTCTCTGCTTCTGAAATTGTCCTGGCCTTAATTTATGATAAGCAACTGCTCCCGCCCCCTCCACCCAATAGTTTATGCCTTCTCTGTCCCATACCTCCTCCCAGTTCACATCCCCTCACCTTCATTGCGCACCATTCTTTTTTAATGCACCCACTGGTCATTTTCCCTTCCTCTGCCCCTCTTCTTTCACTCCTGATTTCCCCCTCCCCTCCCCTATAGCATCCCAACACTGCACCTAGCATCCTTGTCTTGCCACAGTCTAGTCCCTGCTCTCTCCACCAGTCAGTGCTCTCCTCACCCTCATGCGCCACCCCCACCCCACCCTGCTATCCTTCTCTCTTTCCCATTGCTCTCCAGATTGCTGCTTCTGTTCAATGTGGCATTGCATTCTGACCCGAGTGGCCAGAGATAGCAGTCATGTGTGCACGAGATGTTCTTGCATGTGTGAATATGCGTGTTTCTTTCTTGAGCAAAAGCTAAAAGTGTAAAATAAATGTATGCTTGGATAGATTAATGTTTCTGCAAATTCCATCTGAACTTCATCATATTCGTAATAACTGTAATGTAGATGTCACACATGATCTTGAAGCACAATACAGTATACTGTTTTTGAAACCCATGACATTTGGATTTCTTTTCTGATATATTCTGTACATTGTTACTCTAAGCTACACTAATTACAATCTTGTTTCTGATGCAATGACTAACAAATGGCCAACATTGAAAAGAATAAAGATTAGTAGATCTGGAACTTTCCTTCTTTCTTTTATGATCCTGTATTAAGGACAACATAAAATTTTACCAGTGTAGAACTTTTGGGGTGGCACTGATTCATACAAATATGTGTATCCTACATATTATATTACATAGTAATGAATAGTTTCATCGAATTAAAAGTTTTTCATTAATAGCTTTCTGTGCTAGATAAAATTGCACTGAAATCATGGCCTGAAAGTTGAAAAAATGTAATGCATGAAAATTTCACGTGGCAGGTCTGAAGGGAAACCTCCAGGTTTTGCAAGTAAAGCTGCTATTGGCATGACAGCAGGTGCAACCGGGGCCTTTGTGGGTACTCCTGCAGAAGTGGCTCTCGTACGCATGACGGCAGATGGTAGACTACCACCAGCAGAGAGGCGAAATTACCGCAATGTTGCCCATGCCCTTTGGCGGATTGCATCTGAGGAAGGTGTACTTGCACTTTGGCGTGGTGCTGGTCCTACAATGGGACGTGCGATGGTGGTAAATGCTGCACAGCTTGCATCATACTCTCAGGCAAAACAGTTTTTACTATCAACAGGTAAGTGTAACTTACTTCTTGTAGTACTGAATTTTTTACTGATTTTGTTATTAGTTTCTTAATTTAAAAATACATAAAAATAAATAAATAAATTAATTAATAAAATAAATAAATAAATACATAAAAATAAATTTAAAAATACATGCAACTTGGTTCATTAGTGACATCAGAGATTTCAACTGATCTTTATAAATGGCATATATTTTGTACAGAAAGTGTAATATATAAAAGCATTTTACAAGAAATAACATGTTTGTAGAAAGTTTCTAAGGACACACACTTCTAGAAATTATTCTTTTACTGTGCTGTTGGAAAACATGGAAATTTGCCAAGTACTGTATTTTATGAAAGCTCAGAGATGCTATCTGTTCTTGATTTATTGTATCTCTAAATAAGACACAGAAAGGTGAATTAAGTGGTGTCTTTTAGAATGGTGTATATTTTTATTTTACTGATTGTTAAATTCTCTGTAAAATTAAGTAGATCCGTGATAAAAATGTGGCCCAGAGGTGGTGATCTACTGGATACCAATTACTCATTATCACAAGAACAAAATACACAGAGATAAAATGCATCGCCATACAGAATTTACAGCTTCACTGTCTTTGTCAGAAAAGACAAATGTTGCATCTGATCCAATATTGAAGAGTATGGTGCTGCTGTTTAGGTAGTGGACTTTTAACTCAGAAGGGGGTTCAAATCCCTGCCTTGCCATCCAGACTCAGGTTTTTTGTGGTTTCTCTAAATTACGTTGCATGCAGTGTGTCTCCTTTGAAATGATATTATCATTTTCCTTCCTCATTCTTGTTTGTTCAAATTTATGATCCATTTCTAATGAACTTGTTATGAAACATTCAGTTCTAATCTTCATTTTTTTTAATTTGATAATGCACAACTTAACAAAATACCAGGAGAGGTGGAGATACCTCCATTTTATTTCTCTGCTTGTTTGTTAATATGTAGTTATTACATGGAAGAAGTGAAACTTTTGCAGTAGTCCTCCAAAGTAATACTCATAACTTTGGAAGACTTTCATAATTATACTTACTTCTCTCCCTCCCCCCTCTCCCTCCCCCCTATCTCCCTCCCCCCTATCTCCCTCCCCCCTATCTCCCTCCCCCCTATCTCCCTCCCCCCTATCTCCCTCCCCCCTATCTCCCTCCCCCCTATCTCCCTCCCCCCTATCTCCCTCCCCCCTATCTCCCTCCCCCCTATCTCCCTCCCCCCTATCTCCCTCCCCCCTATCTCCCTCCCCCCTATCTCCCTCCCCCCTATCTCCCTCCCCCCTATCTCCCTCCCCCCTATCTCCCTCCCCCCTATCTCCCTCCCCCCTATCTCCCTCCCCCCTATCTCCCTCCCCCCTATCTCCCTCCCCCCTATCTCCCTCCCCCCTATCTCCCTCCCCCCTATCTCCCTCCCCCCCCTATCTCCCTCCCCCCCCTATCTCCCTCCCCCCCTATCTCCCTCCCCCCCTATCTCCCTCCCCCCCCTATCTCCCTCCCCCCTATCTCCCTCCCCCCTATCTCCCTCCCCCCCTATCTCCCTCCCCCCCTATCTCCCTCCCCCCCTATCTCCCTCCCCCCCTATCTCCCTCCCCCCCTATCTCCCTCCCCCCCTATCTCCCTCCCCCCCTATCTCCCTCCCCCCCTATCTCCCTCCCCCCCTATCTCCCTCCCCCCCTATCTCCCTCCCCCCCTATCTCCCTCCCCCCCTATCTCCCTCCCCCCTATCTCCCTCCCCCCCTATCTCCCTCCCCCCCTATCTCCCTCCCCCCCTATCTCCCTCCCCCCCTATCTCCCTCCCCCCCTATCTCCCTCCCCCCCTATCTCCCTCCCCCCTATCTCCCTCCCCCCCTATCTCCCTCCCCCCCTATCTCCCTCCCCCCCTATCTCCCTCCCCCCCTATCTCCCTCCCCCCCTATCTCCCTCCCCCCCTATCTCCCTCCCCCCTATCTCCCTCCCCCCTATCTCCCTCCCCCCTATCTCCCTCCCCCCTATCTCCCTCCCCCCCTATCTCCCTCCCCCCCTATCTCCCTCCCCCCCTATCTCCCTCCCCCCCTATCTCCCTCCCCCCCTATCTCCCTCCCCCCCTCTCTCCCTCCCCCCCTCTCTCCCTCCCCCCTCTCTCCCTCCCCCCCTCTCTCCCTCCCCCCCTCTCTCCCTCCCCCCTCTCTCCCTCCCCCCTCTCTCCTTCCCCCCCTCTCTCCCTCCCCCCCTCTCTCCCTCCCCCCCTCTCTCCCTCGCCCTCTCTCCGCCCCACCCCCCGCCCCCACATCACCCTCCCTTTCCCCTCACCCCCTACCGCCTCTCTCCCTCGCTCCCATCTCCCCCTCCCCTCCCCCTCGACCCCTACCCCCATCTCCCCCTCCCCTCCCCCTCGACCCCTACCCCCATCTACCCCTCCCCTCCCCCTCGACCCCTACCCCCAGCTACCCCTCTTTCAACAAAATGTAGTCCCCCCCCCCCCCCCCCCACCAATACTTAACTGTAATCTCTGTCTCTCATCACCTGTCTCATCCCTCTATCCCCACCTGTCTGTCTGTTGTCTTGCACCTTTTACTCTTACCTTTAGTGTCCACCCCTCTTTCCCATCCAAATGATTTAAAATGTGAACTCTTGAAAGTAAATCCTAAAGGGACTAAAAACATTGAGACATAGACACACATTAAATGAGCCTTTTAACTTTATTTATTGAAACAAATGTTTAAATTAGAATAAAAAATGCTATCATACATACATATATATATTTTTCGCCTGAGATAGTTTTAAAATTAACAAGGGGACAGAATGTTTGGCCATTATTTACCTTTAATGGACATAATTCCAAGTGCTGTCAATACCCACATTCAAAAATGGACAAAGTAGAGAAAAAATGTATACCTAGCTTTCAGAGCGATTAATTTCGTCCTCAGAGAGAAAAGAGGGATAGATTGGGGAAGGTTGGAAAGCAGGGACTGGTCACTCGTGTTGAGAGAGACTTACCTGGTGTGAGGATGAGGAGAGAGAAAACTCCTTTTTTCCCAGGTTGAGAGGAACTTATGTATTGTTAGGATGAGAGGTGACAAAATGCCTTCAAATCTGGTGGCTCCCTCTCAACGTAGGATGTGAGTTACAAGCCCGTCTTTCAATCCTCCCTTTCTCTTTCCCTCCTGTTGCAGCAACTAACAGTTCCAAAAGGTAGGCATAGTTTTTTCTTTGTATTTTCATACAGTTAATTTTCTTTATCAGCATTATGCCCTATTTTGCACCCAGAAGGTAAATCCTGGCCACGGATTGTCTCTCCCTTTAATTTTCCAATAAATACAGATTTTGATGTTACTATTCCTGTACTTCAAAAATAAGTGAAGCATTCTTTTGAAATTGCGTAATGTTTTCACTGCATTGTCTCTAATTAATTTTTCTATCTCTAATTTACATTTCAAGTTTTACAAAATATTTAATATTGTTAATTTTTTGTTTGTGTAGGTTACTTTCAAGAAAACATATTTTGCCATTTTGTAAGCAGCATGATATCTGGTTTGGTAACTACCATTGCTTCAATGCCTGTTGACATTGCAAAGACAAGGTGGGTAAGCAGTTTTATAAATTATTTCCGCTTATGAGAATTCGAACATTGTAGAGGAAATTGCTAATTTAGCATGTCAGGAGATGTGAAAAGCCATTTTGGTGTGTAATTAGTGTGATTTTTTTTTTTTCCGACCCATTGTGTTATGTGTGCAATCTACCCACACAATTTGTCATGGGAAACGTACACCAACTAGTGGAGATAAGTACAGTGTAGTTGGTGTTCAGTCTGAAATAAATGACTTGAAACATGACCTCTGAAACATACTTTTTTGAGGATGAGTATGAGCATGAAATCAGCAACTGTTGTAATCTTGTAATTAAGGGGCACAGGGGGTGATAAATTCTTTGTACCACTGTGATTTATCATGCAGAACCGTTCTTGCATGTGCATATGAATATAATGTATACAGTGGGTGATTTGCAATGATGAATTGCTTGGAAATCTCGTACAAGACTTATATGACATATTACAACATACAGTGAAGGTGCATCATTAAGATGTCCTGAAGGATAGCTGAGGAAAAGTGGTCTAAATTTAGCTTGCTGTGATACCAAACTTTGTGCAACAAGCAGTTGCTTTTCATATGCATACAGCTGGCCCAAGTTCCAGTGTTCTGATGGCCACAGAACTTGAAACACTTTAATACTTTGTGTCACCTAAGGCTGCCAAATAACATAAATATCGCCTGTAATGAAACACAGGTGTAATTTTGCTGTATTGAAGGTCACAATCATGGCCAACAGCATAACAAAAAACATGGACCAATTGTTGGGCAACACACAACATTATCTCCAGTTTTACTGTCTGAGGATCTATAGTAACTGTTGAGGATGCAGAGACTGCTTGTTACCATGGGAAGATTCTTGATATAATAGTTGTCCCTCAGCTGGTTAACATTAAATGTGAGATGTTGCTGCAGGGTAATGCATGCCTGTGCTCATATTGAGAGAAGCCTTCAGATACATTACAGCCTTATAGTGGCCAAGTAGGTTCTCCTGAATCTCAGCCCTGTTGCACATATTGTGGGATGAAATAGAGACAAAACTAGAACAGTCACCTGAACTGTGGAAGAACTGACTCTCACAGGGCAGGAAACATAAACTGCAATTCCTCTTGAATAAATCTGGAACCTTACTGACACAGCGCATCATAAAATTAAGCTATGTATTGCAGCACATATTGGACACAACCTGCAGTTGACCAAATGTTCACACACAAAAATAAAACTTGAAGACATTATAATTTTAATTTTATTTGTTGTTTGTATGAGTTCCATTAAATGTTATTATTTTTATAGTAAACTGCATCATGTATCAAGATGATAGATCATCATCTTTGGATGAGCATAGCTAAATAAAATTTCTGTATTTGTCACTGAACTTGCACTACAAAGAGGAAACTATGCTGTTACATTTAGTTACACACACACACACTATCTGTTCAAAAGTATCCATATACCAGTAAGTAATGTGAACTAGGTCACTAAATGTCATGATAGGTGGACCCACCAGTGTAAAAGGAGATGGAGAGTATTGTGTTGTCAGTAAAATAGGAGAATGGGGCAATAAGGAGAGATCACTGACTTCGAACGTAGACTAGTCTTGAATGTTGCTTGAGCAACAAATCTATTAGAGACATTTCAACCCTTCTCAAGCTGGTGATGTGAATGTGAAGTGGAAATGCAATGGAACAACCTCAGCTAAAGCAAGACCAGCAGATGTCTTGTACATATGGGCAGGGTCCACTGAACATTGTGAAGGTGAGTTGTAAAAAATCATATGAAATCCATGGAAGGAGCCACTCCTGAAGTGCTACCAACTATCCAACTACCACAATGACTGTGTGTAAGGAGTTAAGAAGAATGGGGTACAGTGGTTGGGCAGCTCCTAATAAGCCACACGTTTCTGCAGTCTATGCTAAGTGACACTTAAAGTGGCATAAAGAATGGTGCCACTGGATAATGGATGGCTGGAAATGACTGAGCTGGAGTGATGAGTCGCATTTGATTGAAAATTTTGAGTTGGCATTTGGCAGTCATGTCTAGTGCCAACAGTGACGAATGAAGGAGATGGTGTCACAGTGTGGGGTGTTTTTCATGGTTAGGGGGTGTTCTCCTTATTGCGATTAAGAAAGCGCTAAATGTGGAATGATATAAACACGTTTTCCATCATCGTGTACTGTGTGCAGTAGAGGAACAGTTTGGTGTTGATGATTCATTGTATCAACATGACAATACACTTTGTCATAAAGCAGCATCTGTGAGGCAATGGTTTATTTTCAATAACATTCTTGAAATGGACTCGTCTGCCTAGAGTCCTGGCCTGAAGGCAATGGGACAGTTTCGATATGAGTTAGAATGTTTGTGTCACTCCAGATCCCAGTGTCCAAAATAACTTCCTTTTGTTGTGTTGGCTCTTGAGGAAGAACTGGCTGACATTCCTCCACAGAAATTTACACCTCACTGAAAGTATCCCCAGGAGAGTTCAAGCCATCATAAAGACAAAAGGTGGACACACCATTTGTACATGTCCTGATTCTTTTGACCATATAGCATAGAAATGATAGTGGTGCATTCCAGATGATAATCATGATTTGATTTTTGTACTGGTCGTAACAGCCTTTTGTAACATAGGCACTAAGATACCACTTGTGTGTTTGTACAGCACAGTATCCAAAAAGTTGCGCCAGGGGGCCAATGGAGTACCTGTCCGATTTCATACAAAATTTGGCCATAATCTATTGCAAATGTGTTGATCAGATAACTCTTCCCAGCAATTATAAAAGTAATACAGGTCAGATCTATGTAGCTAAGGGCACCACAGGTGACCCATTAAGTTGAAACCTATATTACTCACTTCTGCTTGTAACTGAATTCTGTTAACACTGTCAGTGTTGTGGATAGATATAAGCAGGTTGAGTAAACATGTTTAGCCTTCTAAAAGGATTTTGCATTAGTGCCACAGTGATTCCTACTCCAGAAAATGTTCTCATATGATTTTCTGTTGGATTGCAAACATCTTGACTGGTAGAATGCAGCATGTTATTTTTGATGGAGAGTCATCAACGCACATTGAAATATTATCTAACATACTATAGGAAAGTGTAATAGGACCACCTTTTGGAAGCTATGAATAAATTAATGAATTAGCAGGTATTCTTTGCTACAATTTCATACATTTTCCAGATAATGTTGTTTTATTTTAGGAAAAGTAATATTATTCGGTCGGATATTCAACAACTGTCAGCATGAAGCATAGACTGGGAAGTAGTTTCCAGCACACAAAAAGCTAATGTTTCCCACCATGTGTTCAATTGTGTGATTTCTATATTGAATTATATAGGTGATTTGCAGTATATTAGAGATGATTTGTGAGAAAAATCTTTAGTAAAGATTTCTCTGAAAGTGAGAGAGGGGAAACTATTTTCAAAATCAACAGTGGCTGAGGGAAATAAAGAATACTAAATATTAGTTTGATGTATTCTGCCACAACTTCTTTCACTGTGCTAGCCTCTTCATGTCAAAGTAGCACATACACCCAACATCCTCAAATATTTGTTGGATATCTGTCTTCCTCTTCGGTTGTTGTCCTCATGAGCTCCCTGTAACACCAAGAAGTCAATTATTCTTGTAACACCACATCACAAATGTTTTATTCTCTTATTGTCCTGTCCCCCTCCCCCCTGCCAGGTCATTATTCACTTACATATGGTGGTGTGCTCAAAACATATGTTGTGGGAAATTTCTTCCAAAAATTAAGGCCTATGTTTGATACTAGTAGACTTCTTTTCATGAGGAATGCCCTCTTTGCCTATGCTAGTCTGGTTCTTACAGCCTTCTTGCTTCATTCATCACATTATTTGGCTTCAAAGGTAGCAGGATTCCTTCACTTTGCCAACTACATGGCCCTCAATTTTGATATTACATTTATAGCAAATGTCACTTCTGTTACTTCTCATTACTCCAGTCTTTCTTTGTTTTTCTCTGTCCATCATCTTTGGTCATTAGTCTGTTGAATCAGTTAAAAAAGTCATGTAATTCTTTGTTAAAGGATATCTATATCCTCACGTTCTCTGATGAATTATGTTATCAGAAACGCCCTGAGTTTTAATCCAACTTCTGAGTCTTACTTTTATTTGTCATTGTTTCATTGGTGTTCAGATTGAACAGCATGGGAAGAAGAATGCATCCCTATTTGCTGTCATTTTTGATTCAGGCACTACTTTCTTGGTCCCCCTTTTTATTGTTCCCTCTTCATTCTTGTACGTTCATACATACTTGTCCTTGTACGTAGCTCATACATGGAGACAACACTGGGAAGTCCTGAGTAGAATAAAGGCACTGGCGAGGGTAACGATAGTACACTAACCATGCTGTGAGGTATTGAGCAGTAAACAGTCACATAAACAAGACTGACTGACAGTTAAGCTGTCTGACAATGGTCTCCTACGAGCTAACAAAAGTCATATGTACACAAATAGCTATGTTACATTGATGCTGTGGCCTCAGTGTGGTGAGACATGGACTGAGTGAGAGGAACGAGGTGGAGGGGGAGGGGTGAAGACTATGGGGAAAAGCAGCAAGGGAATGGGATAGGAATGTGGCATAAATGACCTCATCCTGGTGCAAGCACAAGAAGCCATGCATGGTACCCAATGAAATAGTTGGGTCATCTGAGGAGACCCTAGAGAGAGTGAAATAGATCCTCTGTCTATTAATTTAGACCCTCCAAATTGATTGTGACATAGAGGTGATTTTTGTCTTGTTACTCTGTTGTAAAGTATGACTAACAGATTGGTTGTTCTTGACAAGCAGTTGCCTTGAAAAACTTCAGTATTCAGTTATGTGGTTTTACATTTTTATTTCTATTTTAATGCATTTAAACTGTGTGATATTACATATGCCAGTAAAAACTTGTTTAAAATATTATGTATTCATAACTCCTAATAAGAAAAAAGTGAATGAACTCTTTATCATTACAGAATACAAAATATGAAGATGGTTGATGGAAAACCAGAATTCAAAGGTGCCGTTGATGTGCTGATGAAAGTGGTTCGTAACGAAGGCTTCTTCTCTCTGTGGAAAGGTTTCACTCCTTACTATGCTAGACTTGGACCCCACACTGTGCTGACTTTTATTTTCCTAGAGCAGATGAATGCATTTTACAGTGTCCGTGTACTTGGACAAGATGCCAGCAAGACAAGTGGTCTGTAACATATGCCATGAAACCTTTCCCATTCCATTGTATAGTAACCTTGCCATAAATGCAAGCACCAGCACCATCTTTGTCATTGGTAATATGTTTTATACACAATATTGTTCTCTGAGACTCTTTTTATTGAAAAGAAATCCCTCTCTCCTCCGCCTCTAGTCTTTTCCTGTTTTCATTGCAGTATTTGATGTTCGTCCCTTTGTTAGCATCAACTCAACAACACACAAAATGCTGTTTATAGTATGAGTCAGATTAACTTAAATGATTAATGGGTTTGCTAAGTGGGCATTAAAAATTTCTTTATAAATGAATGCAATAGCTGGTTTCTTAATTTTTTTAATTAATACAATACCATTGTTATACCCCTTAAAGCCAACATGGAGCAATTACCTTTATCATTTTAGTCAGTTTGCTGTTCATTTAGGCACAGTTGAATCATTCCACAGATTACAAGTGTTTGAAATGCATTTAAAAAAAAGATGAAACAGATAAAGTAGGGAGGGATTGTGAATAGCTTCTCATACACATACTCTGCCTTTTTAGTTCCTGTCTGCAAAAATCTTTTAATACTCAGGAATTTTTATGTCACTCATGGAAATGAATGTATTTATTGCATTTGACCAAAAAAAATACTGATGTGTCTTCACAAAGATATTTGCTGCCTCTGTAGTTGACTGGTATAGAGTATATTCACAACTACAGAATAAGAAACAATTTGTGTTGTAACTTTGGTACTTGTCAAAACCCGTATGATATTCCATGTTCAGGATGTGCTGCTGGAAACTGGATAGTATGGATTATTCTAGTGGAGGAGTAGGTTAAATGTAGGACAATGCTTGGAAAATGTGACTGGTGTAAGACATGCAAAATGCAGCCTTGATCCGAAAATTTCAGTTTCTTTAGGTTGCTGAACATTATGATAAAGAAATGGTTTTAAACATTGAAAAAATAATGATTGATTGTGAAACACAAGTATCCTTAGCTGCCCAAATTTGACAGCTGTACTTAGGCACAAAATGTCATTATTATTCTTGGGGGAAAACTATTTTTAATAACCTCAGTTCATGTAGAAATAATGAAACGTGTTTCTTATTTATAAAAATATCTATTGAATTTGATACAAAAGAGCAAAGACAATAATTGTTTTTCTGCATAATGCAGCATATTGCTGTCATCTTGTCAAATTATTTTCCTCTTGTAAACTGGCTTACACCAGTACAAATGTAGACTGTAACAGAACTGTAATTGGTTACAATAGATGCATCTACAATATTTCAATATGAGTGTTATGTATATTTAATGCAAGATAAATTTTGTTTTACTAGTAAAAAGAAATATTATAATATTGTACAAATGTGAAAGATTTATAGATGAAATTTATATTTTGGATTTATAGTTTTTAAATGTTGTTATGTAATGTTGATGAGTGATGAAAGTTGAGTGTTGTGTAAGTAAAATTTGTGATGTAGTTGTTAATGTTATTGTAAAGCGCTACATGCGAGATTTTGTGTGAATATGTAATGTAAATATACAGTATTTAATACAATAATGTTTTCTTTAATCTTTGATCACTTAACCAAAAGTTATAAAATCTGTGTAAAATAGTGACAAAAGAACAAGAAACAGAAATGGAAAAAAAGTAGGTGAAATAACTGTTGTGATTCTAGGTATGGTGTATTGTAACTACAGTATTCAGAAGAAAATTTCTTCTCCAGTGATCAATATGGACAAAGGGACATATTCTTAATGAATCTGTAGAAAAGTATATACTGTTACACAACTCATTGAAAAAGCCTTGATGGCTCCCTTTTGTGGGTAGTAACCTCACCAATTAAGACAAATTTAGTGATTTGCCTCATAGCTTCAGTCTGCTGGTATTTTTCTCAAAAATTCAAAATGCCAGGAGAGGTTCTGTGGTGTTTAGGAAGTTGAGAGAGGTACAAGTAGATAGAATCTGTTTATCAGACTGAAGGATGCCCAAATACCTCAATTGGTAAGAACAGAGACCAGGACAGATAATGATAGTTTCCACTCCAGTACATAATATTCTCTCTCTCTCTCTCTCTCTCTCTCTCTCTCTCTCTCCCCCCCCCCCCCCCCTCCGTGTGTGTGTGTGTGTGTGTGTGTGTGTGTGTGTGTGTGTGTGTGTGTGTGTGGAGGGAGGGGGGGAGTGCATCTACGTTTTTTGATGGAGTGTTCTACTGCCCAACCAACCTGTGGCCAACCATTCGCTATGAGTGATCTATTTATGAAAGATCCAGGTGCAGAAACTATCTCATGCCTCCATGTATCCTACCGCTGGTACTCCCTATCCCATTAATCATTACCACCTGTGAAATCAGCCGTGGGGCAGAACATGCTGCTAAGTATAACATCGTCAACTCTGCCATCCTTGAACACTGTCACTCCTGAGTGGTACGCTAGGAACGGTTTCTGTAAAATATCATTTGGTCCTGCAATCCTCCTAGTTTCAATGCTCTGTATTTCCTAACATGCACTTTCAACTATTCTTCGCACCCTATTTCTTTCTTCTTGCACCCATCAGCTTATTTCTCTGCCTCTCACTGTAGTTGATGGTAGGCATGTTTATTCCAAATTCCTTAATTCTAAAACAAATAAGTGTTGGTGATACCTGTAATTTATCCAACCTGCCCTATAACCTTTCTCAAACACGGGGACAACCTGTGTTCTGACCCAGTCACTTACCAGCTGTTTCTCCAGCACCTTTTTCTTACCAGTTGCTCTCTATACTGCACACCTTGCACATCTTGATCTCATGATTTGTTTTTAATGACCTCATTGTGTTAAGGAAAGGAGAAGCAAGTAAAATTTGCTTTTAAATCACTGTTGAGAGACCCTGTCCAAAATCTTATCAAATTGTCTCCCTTTTCTATATAGCAGTGACCTAGTTATTAATATCTCCATATCCCCATATACAGAGTGAACATGAATAAAGCCAACAACCTGCAGGAACAGATTCCTGACTGGAAATGGAGGGAGAAAGTTCCTATGACCATTTGTCCAGAAATGGACGGTTTGCATGCAAAAACAGTAAATTGTCGTAGAACATAGTATAGAGCTGCACCACACCCACGTCACAGCAGATGTTCAAAGTGGCCTCCTTGGGCTGCAATGCGCGCATTCCCACATCACATTATGGATTGCTGCACTCTTTAGCACATTCTGGCCTCTCTCTAAATAGCGTCACAGGTGTTGTGAACATGCTTTTGAAGGGTCTGCGCATCAGGAACTGGTTCAGCTTACATAACACTTTTCTGTTCCTGGAAGTTTAAGTCCGTTGATCTAGCAGGCCATCCTGCAGGGCCTCTGTGTCCTATCCAATGTCAGGGGAAGATGCTGTTGAGGTGTAGGCAAACTATGATGCGGAGCTGGGGTGGTGCTCCATCAGGCACATTCTTAAGCTGCCCAGGCAGAGTATTTGGTGGGAAGTTCAGGTATGTTCCTCCATCAAGGTGGTGTGGAATAATAACCTGTCTAAGTATGTGGTCACCAAGAATCCCTGCCCACACATTGATGCTGAACCGATGCTATGAGACACGTCAACGAATCCCTGAGGATCTTCTGTAGTCTACAATGATTATGCAGACTGATGATGCCAGTTTTGGTAAAGGTTGCTTTGTCAGTAAAGAGGACTGATGATAAAAATCCCGCAATTGTGATGGTCTGGTGCAAAAAACATTGACAAAATCCTTCCCAAAGAGGGAAATCCACTGCCAATAGATAATCCTTGCACTTATTGCAGGTGTTAGGGATAGTAGTGGTTATCATGCAGGATACACATAATCATACTTCAGCTTAACACCATGTTGACGGGTCACTTGTTTGGAGCTTCTACTAGGGTTTGTCTCAATATCATGTAGAACCTGGTACTCAAAAATATACTCAGTATGCCACCTCCCTGCACGTTTGTCTGTCTGAAAGGACCCACACACCCAAAAAGGGCTTGAAATGTTGTGAGATGTGGTTGTTGTCTGTGAAGGCAATTGTTTTGTTATAGCCACGCTGCCTCTCGACTGTTTCCCATCTGCTTGGCCATACACAAACGCCATCTCAGCTTCATCCCAACATTGATACCGGACGGTTCTGGTGCTTACAGTTTGCTGTGTCAATCATGCAGCCTGGAACACAAAACAAACCCATTGCACGTGGTCAGAGGAACTTTCATTCCTCAGCACCATCTGCAGTTGAAATGCTGCATTCCCAGACACATGCTCAGACCTTCTCACCTCCATTTCCAATTAGGAATCTGCGGTTTGTGTTTATTAATGTTCACCTTGTATAATTAGTGTGCATTTAAACACTTTTCTGGAGGCTGTTGAACATAGGTAGCTTAGGAGATGATTGTGTTTGTCCCTTGTCTCTGATCCAAAGTTAGTGTCATAGGAGGACAGTACCAACCGTTCCTCCTCCTGCTATTATAGGTGAGTATTGCTGTTATTCACTAACTCAGATTTAGTGAATTGCTGCAGCGATTAGTATACCGCACTTCTGTTTGAGAGGAGTGGAGTTCAGGTCCCCAACTGACCATTCAGATGTAGATTTTTCCTGGTTTCCGTGAATTATTTGGGTGTATACCAGTATGCTTCCTTTGAAAAGAACAAAGCAGATTCCCCTTAAAATGTGACGCCATTGCAAACCTCAATCTCAACAGTATGTTAAACTCTTCCTTTCTTTTTCATAAATGGAAATTGTCTATTGACAACAATATTCGTTAAAAACTAAATGTACTTTGAGAATGTGGCTAGTACATCCAACTGCTTAGATGTTTAAAAAGTGATGTATGTGAGCCCCACATTTAATTTTAATTACTTCTGTCTGTACAGTGAATGGGTATTAAGTGAAGAATTACATCAAAATATTTTACGAGATATCAGTAGATGAGGTCTTCCAAAATTATTAACTTTTTTATTTCTATTCCTTCAATTTGCTAATTGTTTTCATTGTAAAGTCAGGTAAATCCCATCCCTTTACCAGATCTACAAGCTTTCTCTTTTCTGCTTCACGTCAATGTATATACCTTATTGTACAACCTATTTGTTTTCTCCTTCCTACCAGTTACTGACCAAAACTAAATGAGCCCATCCCTCTTCAAAGTCTAAAGAAAGTCTGTTTATACAAAATAAGTAATTGACTTCTAAAACATTGCCATTTGAGACTTACTGAGTGAGGTGACATAGTAGGAAGATTCTGGATTCGCATTTGGGATGACTGACGTTAAAATCACCATCTAACCATCTAGGTTTAGGTTTTCATAGTGTCCTTAAATCACAAAAGACAAATGCCAGGATGGTTCTTTTGAGAAGGTGGTGGCCAATTTCCTGTCCCAGTATGATTTTATGCTCTGTCTGTGAAGACATAGTAGACTGGAAGTTAATCCCAAATGTTCTGTACTCCTCCCCCCATTTACAATTTTCATAGCTAGTAGAGATTCTCACTGAAGAGTTATGGTTGGCTTTTGAGGAGTTAACAGTTTGTGGCACTGAATTTTAAAGTTTACACTTTTTTGATTTCTTCACAAGTGGATATATTGGCCTCCATTTGACTTAGTGATCTGTTACTGTACATAAATTAACTTTTAAATTCAGCAATGCTAACTGCACAATGGATTTACTAAAATGAAAGTCATGGAGTTGGCAGTATTAAGATGATTATGTTGTAATGTTTTCTCATAAAACTTTATAATTTGTTAGGTGATGCGACATGGAAATCTGTAGATAGAAAATAAAGCATGTCCTGTTAGGAAATTTTCATTTAAAATTTTTGTTTCCCCTCCCAGAATGAAACATGTGGAAACTAGAACTGGATACACCATAGTCATGATCTCACATGAATTCTTACTTGTCATTCAAAAGTTCAAAATAAGTATATATTTCACATAAATGTAGTTCAGCAATGTAAGACTAGAACACATTGTAAACTGTCACACTGTAAACTTAACTAACAGAGCACATTTATAAATGAAAAAATTATTGAATATTGAGTGTACAGTGCTTCAGGCAACTGACTATAATACCAACTGGCGATAACAGCACAATACACTAATTTCTAAAAATTTTGTAAAGGAAATAAATTGAGATGCTTGAAATTTGTTAGCATCTGTGAAATCAGTCATCCAATTGCAGTAGTAAAATAGGCAATTTCAGTTTGAAGATTTTTCCTGAATGAGCCATTTACTACACTTTGACTAAGAAATTAAAAATTACAGTCACATCTTATTGGGGTTTTACTGAAAATATTAGTAACCGTGAAATTTCACTTTTAAGAGATTTGCTTGTTTTACTTCTTTAGAGGGTAGGGTGAAATAATTATTCTTAATGCTATTAAGTCTTATATGCCATTGCTTCTACATTTCAGTAATTTTCATTTCAAAAGCATATATCAAAGATACTTGCTACAGATGTTTTACATTATAGCAGTATTGCCATCTTCAAAAGCACCTTTCCTTTTCTCTCTTAACAATAATGCAACACTGATTTTGTTTTATCATCTGAACTGTCAATATTGTAAATGGGAAATGTATTTTTAAATGTTTTACAATTTATCTTGGCATATACTGTGACTTACAAGACAAAAGTACATGCAATTGGTTGAGCCTTGTGGTTTTTATATACAGGCTGTCCCAGCTATCTTGTCCACCCAAAATATCTCTGGAACAATAACAGCTATTGGAAAAAGACTTTCACCGGTATCAATGTAGGGCTGGGGCCCATGAATGTACATATTTGGAAACATTCTAAAACTAAAGCATATGTGTTTTTTAACACAAACTTATGTTTTTTTTGTTTTTTTTAAATGGACCTCCTATATTTTTTCTTCAGCAATCCATAGCATGACAAGGCACATACACAATGGCGTTGATTGCATCGCAATATTCCCATTACATCCGGAGATATTGAGACACGAAGCTGACGCTTGAAACACCGGACATGCGCTGCTAGTGCACGTCCTGAGGCTCAGGCATGAACCCCATGCTGCCCGTAATCGCGATGTGATTGACATGTGTAATCACACCTCCATACTTATCAAGAGGTCCGAAACGAATAATACGGTCTGCTGCCATCAACTCTCATAAGCACATAATGGTTTCCCTCTTGCACGTTTTGCGTATCTACGTACACAATATGAACCAGTACCGATCGGTGTACACCAGTCAGGTTGTCTTATTTATCCTGCACACCCAAAATAAGGTTTATCTAATGCGTTATATGACCCATTGTGCCTGTCGCGCAGGGCCTGGCTCTACCTAGTCAAGTGTCCAATGTAGTTCCCACTACTGCCACAGTTACCACTTCGCCTTGTTTATGATTTGCGACCCATGCAAACTCCTGTACTCCACCACCCTCCGAGCATCCCATTTGTTGTTGCTTTGGTGTGCAGTACACCGCTTGCCAGTGTAGTCGTGCATCAGAGTAATCTAGCGACGGCACGGAGGTAGTACACATTGTGAATAAACATTGCGTTGTGGAACTTATACTGTACCGTATAATGTACACACATGAAGATATGGTAGAAATGCTGCTGATCTATGGAGAATGTACGTTGACGGGAAATACGTTATGAGATTGCTTGTTTGTTGATAGTACTGTTAGCGAACATTATGATTATTAAGTTAATATGTCTGTTTTCTACCCTACTCTACATACCTGTACTGTACCCTGTTGTAAGTGGACGAAATGCTGTTCAGGCAGAACGACTGTACAGAAGACGACTCCCTGAGAAGCCATTGCCTTCGCGCCGGATGTTTGGTCGTCTCACATCTCGTCTACGTGAAACGGGAAGCTTAAATCCAAGACCTCGACATCGTCCTAGAACACGCACAGATGAACGTGCTGAAGTTGCTGTGCTCGCTACCATAGCTGTGAATCCTCAAATCAGCACACGTCAAATTGAACGTGAAGTTGGTATGTCAAAATCAAGTGCACAGTGTATTCTTAAACGTCATAAATTTCATCCTTACCATGTTCATTTACTCCAGGATCTTCATGGAAATGATTTTCCGCAATAGGGTAACATTTTGTAGGTGGGCTCAGCAAAATCTTCTGAATAATCCAAATTTTTTTGCAGATGTTCTCTTTACCAACAAGGCATCATTCTCCAACAAAGGAATTGTCAATATGAGGAATATGCATTATTGGTCCGCAGACAATCCAAAATGGCTCCGTCAGGTAGAGCATCAATGTCCGTGGAAAGTTAATGTTTGGTGTGGGATTATAGGAGCTACCATTATCGGACCTTTCTTTATAAATGGCATCCAAAATGGCAGACAATACTCCAGATTTATACGACACAATCTTCCTGTTCTCTTGGACACCGTACTTCTGAACCGGAGAATGGTCATGTGTTATCAGCATGACGGATGCCCTGCACATAACGCCTTACGAGCACGACGACTTCTGAACCGTAAGTTCCCTGGTAGGTGGATTGGACGAGGTGGTCCGGTTCGGTGGCCTGCCCGATCTCCGGACCTTACACTGCTGGATTATTTTCTTTGGGGAGCAGTGAAGGATGCTGTTTACCAACATGAACCAACAACACCAGAGGACATGAAGCAACGCATTATTGATGCTTGTACAGCCATCAAAGAGGAAACAGTAGCACGAAGTATGGCATCCTTCATCCGCAGAGTGACCCTATGTATGCAAGCCAATGGGTATCACTTTGAGCATGAGATGTGAACGCTATGTTTAGTATGTAGTGCTGGTATCACAGTGGAAGTTTCTACATAGGGCCATTTTACCCAGTGATGTTAAGAAACATTTGTTTGCAACAATTTGCCATTTAACGCATTAGATAAACATAACATTGATAATTATGTGATAATAAAACTAATTGGTCAAACATGTTTACATTCATCTTCTATGTCCTACCTGAACTCCCCAAATCAAAACATTTTTACCTAAACAATGGTAAAACTTTTAGTCCACTTGCTCGTTTCCCCAAAAACCATCAACATGAATTTTACTATTATGAGTGAATGATTAACTGTCACTTGCGCTAGATCTACAGTAAAGTAAAGTTTTAACGTTGAACGGCATTACCTTTTTAGTAACGGATTAACGATAAGCGAAGTTAACTTTGTGACTAACGTTGCGGTACACAGATATGTTACAGAACCGCATCACCCTAGCCTATGGGATAAATACCTGGTGGAATGTACGACGTTAATGCAGGATGGCAGCAGACCGTATTATTCGTTTCGGACCTCTTGATAAGTGTGGAAGTGTGATTACGCATGTCAATCACATCGCGATTATGGGCAGCATGGGGATCACGCCTGAGCCTCAGGGCGTGCGCTAGCAGCGCATGTCAGGTGTTTCAAGCGTCAACTTCGCGTCTTAATATCTCGGGATGTAATGGGAATATTGCTATGCAATCAATGCCATTGTGTATGTGCTTTGTCATGCTATGGATTGCTCAAGAAAAAATATAGGAGGTCCATTAAAAAAAAAACAAAAAAAAACATAAGTTTGTGTTAAAAAACACATATGCTTTAGTTAAATATAAGTCACTTAAGAATATAAGCCACTTAAGAATAAAATAAACTGAAAGTGCAGGAAGCTAGGGCAAAATGACTGCATGAAAAATGTGAAGAAATCGAAAGAAAAAGGATTGTCGGAAGGACTGTCTCGGCATATAGAAAAGTCAAATTAACCTTCTGTGAAATTAAAAGCAAGGGAGGTAGCATTAAGGGTGCAATGGGAATTCCACTGTTAAATGCAGTGGAGAGAGCTGATATGTGGAAACAGTACATCGAAGGCCTCTACGCAGGGAAGGACTTGTCTGATGTGATAGAAGAAGAAACACTAATCAACAGGGAAAAGACAAGGGTCCAGTAGTAGAATCAGAATTTAAGAGATTTGGGAGATGTAAGATCCAATAAGGTAGAAGGGATAGATAACATTCCATTGGAATTTCTAAAATCATTAGGGGAAGTGGCAACAAAACAACTATTCATGTTCATGGGCAGAACATATGAGACTGGCAAAATACAGTCAGATTTTCAGAAAAACATCATCCACATAATCCCAAAGATAACAAGAGCCAATGAGTACAAGAAATGTTGCACAATCAGCTTAACGGCTCATGCATCAATATTGCTGACAAGTATAATATATAGAAGAAAGGAAAAGAAAATTGAGGCTCTGTTAGATGACAATTAGTTTGGGTTTAGGAAAGGTAAAGGCACCAGAGATGCAGTTCTGAAATTGTGGTTGATAATGGAAGCAAGACTGAAGAAAAATCAAGACAACACTTTAAGAAAAGACAGAGTGCTACTTACCGTAAAGAAGGCATGTTAAATTGCAGACAGCCACAATTAAAATACCCTTACATAATGCTTTCGGCAACAGCCTTCATCACTAAAAGAGAGACACACACCATTCATACACATAAGTAACCACACCTCATTCACATATGACCACCAACTCCAGCATCTCAGGCCAGAATGCAACTATCAATTTGGGTGCAAGCAGCAATCTGGAGGGAGCTGGGAAGGGGGAGGGATGTAGTTTATGGGTAGGAAGAGAGACGAACGCTGTCTGGTGGAGTGTGCAGGGACTAGAATGTCGACGGGCCGAGTGTCAGGAGTTGTGGGGCATGGAGGTGGGGAAAAAAAGGAGAGGAGCACTGCTACCTCTTCCCATTCCCTGCCCCTCCAGATTGCTGCTTACATCCCACATTGTAATTGCATTCTGGCCCGAGATGCAGGGTGGGCAATCACGTGCGCATGAGGTGTGCTTGCTTGTGTGTGTGAATGGTGTGTCTCTCTTTTACTGACGAAGGCTGTGGCCAAAAACCTTTGGTAAATGTGACAACTTAAAAGCGTGTCTTCTTTATGGCAAGTAGCAATCTGTCTTTTTCTAATTTCCTCATATTCCCACCTGGAGTTTCCATTGTTTGAAAAATCAAGACATGTTCATAGGATTTGCTGGTGTGAAAAAAGTGTTCAACAATTTAAAATGGTACAAGGTGTTCAAAATTCCAATAAAAATAGGGTAAGGTGTGGGGAAAGGTGGGTGATATTCAATATGCACAAGAGTGAAGAGGTAAAAATAAGAGTGGGGGATCAAGAATGAAGTGCTCGGATTGAAAAGGGTGTAAGACAGGGATCTAGTCTTTCACCTCTACTGTTGAATCTGTACATCGAAGAAGCAATGACAGAAATAAAAGAAAGGTCCAAGAGTAGTATTAAAACTTAAGGTGAAAGAATATCAGTCATAAGATTCAATGATGCCATTGCTATCCTGAGTGAAAGTGAAGAAGAATTACAGAATCTCTTGGAGGTTATGAACAGTCTTATGATTACAGAATTGGACTTGAGAGTAAATTAACAAAAGACAATAATAATGAGAAGTACCAGGAATGAAAATAGTGAGAAACTTAATGTCAGAATGGGGGATAATGAAGTAGACGAAGTTAAGGAATTCTGCAGCCTTGGCAGCAAAATTAACAGTGATGGGTGCAAGGAGGAGAACATAGGAAACAGATGAGCACTGGGAAAAGGGAATTCTTGGCCAAAAGAGGTCTACTAGTATCAAACATAGGCCTTAATTTGAAGAAGAAATTTCTGAGAATGTACACTCCTGGAAATTGAAATAAGAACACCGTGAATTCATTGTCCCAGGAAGGGGAAACTTTATTGACACATTCCTGGGGTCAGATACATCACATGATCACACTGACAGAACCACAGGCACATAGACACAGGCAACAGAGCATGCACAATGTCGGCACTAGTACAGTGTATATCCACCTTTCGCAGCAATGCAGGCTGCTATTCTCCCATGGAGACGATCGTAGAGATGCTGGATGTAGTCCTGTGGAACGGCTTGCCATGCCATTTCCACCTGGCGCCTCAGTTGGACCAGCGTTCGTGCTGGACGTGCAGACCACGTGAGACGACGCTTCATCCAGTCCCAAACATGCTCAATGGGGGACAGATCCGGAGATCTTGCTGGCCAGGGTAGTTGACTTACACCTTCTAGAGCACGTTGGGTGGCACGGGATACATGCGGACGTGCATTGTCCTGTTGGAACAGCAAGTTCCCTTGCCGGTCTAGGAATGGTAGAACGATGGGTTCGATGACGGTTTGGATGTACCGTGCACTATTCAGTGTCCCCTCGACGATCACCAGTGGTGTACGGCCAGTGTAGGAGATCGCTCCCCACACCATGATGCCGGGTGTTGGCCCTGTGTGCCTCGGTCGTATGCAGTCCTGATTGTGGCGCTCACCTGCACGGCGCCAAACACGCATACGACCATCATTGGCACCAAGGCAGAAGCGACTCTCATCGCTGAAGACGACACGTCTCCATTCGTCCCTCCATTCACGCCTGTCGCGACACCACTGGAGGCGGGCTGCACGATGTTGGGGCGTGAGCGGAAGACGGCCTAACGGTGTGCGGGACCGTAGCCCAGCTTCATGGAGACGGTTGCGAATGGTCCTCGCCGATACCCCAGGAGCAACAGTGTCCCTAATTTGCTGGGAAGTGGCGGTGCGGTCCCCTACGGCACTGCGTAGGATCCTACGGTCTTGGCGTGCATCCGTGCGTCGCTGCGGTACGGTCCCAGGTCGACGGGCACGTGCACCTTCCGCCGACCACTGGCGACAACATCGATGTACTGTGGAGACCTCACGCCCCACGTGTTGAGCAATTCGGCGGTACGTCCACCCGGCCTCCCGCATGCCCACTATACGCCCTCGCTCAAAGTCCGTCAACTGCACATACGGTTCACGTCCACGCTGTCGCGGCATGCTACCAGTGTTAAAGACTGCGATGGAGCTCCGTATGCCACTGCAAACTGGCTGACACTGACGGCGGCGGTGCACAAATGCTGCGCAACTAGCGCCATTCGACGGCCAACACCGCGGTTCCTGGTGTGTCCGCTGTGCCGTGCGTGTGATCATTGCTTGTACAGCCCTCTCGCAGTGTCCGGAGCAAGTATGGTGGGTCTGACACACCGGTGTCAATGTGTTCTTTTTTCCATTTCCAGGAGTGTATGTTTGGGGCAAGCATTGTATGGTTGTGAAACATGGACTGTGGAAGAAGCAGAACAGAAGAGAACTGAAGCATTTGAGATGTGGTAATACAGAAGAATGTTGAAAATTAGGTGGACTGATAATGTAAGAAATGTGGAGGTTCTCTGCAGAATTGACAAGGAAAGGAATGTATGGTAAACACTGACAAGAAGAAGGGACAAGATGACAGGGCATCTGTTAAGACATCAGAGAATAACTTTCATGCTACTAGAGGAAGTTGTAGAGGGTTAAAAGCTGTAAATGAAGACAGAGATTGGAAGACATCCAGAAAATAACTGAGGACATAGGTTGCAGTTGCTAATCTGAGATGAAAAGTTGGCACAGGAGAGAAATTCATGGCAGGTCACATCAAACCAATCAGAAGACAAAAAAAGAGGACTTACAAATACAAATGTACGCAGTTCTCCTTTGTACATAATCTCCAGATTATGAGAGCCTGTTTGGCTCTATTGTTGTTTTTGCTCACTTGATACCTACTGTATGTATTCTGGCTAAGAAGGTGAATCCCACTTATTTATTAGTTGTTTGCCTTTCTTATCTATTTTATTTCCTGTTTAATGAAATAAAATGTTTGTCTGACAACAGTAGCGGTATATTGCATTTCTATTGCCACCTGGTGGAATATAATATATCTGTACACTTATCTGATGAAAGTATTCTCATTTTGCCCATACTATGTAATTGGAGCACCAACCAAAATGAGAATATTATCTATTTTAGCCCCCTTTTCCTGATGTGAATTGTAGTCCCTATTTCATTTCCATTTTTTTTCATTTCTATTCTTTAATACTTTAGCTTATACCTTACCTCCTCCTTGTTGCAGTCATACATAAAGTCATTGTCTCTCTTTACTACTTCTTCCGTAATTTTTGGACCACATAAAACAGTTACTTAAAGGAGCTGTTCTTTTGAATAAGTTTCTTCTTCCCATCATCCTGCTACTTATCACTCTCGCTCTGTTATTGGTTTTGTTTGTGGATCAAGATTCCCCCACTTTTTTCTTTTTCTTGAAAACTCTTGTAGTTTCTTATTTTGTTTCTGATTTTTTTCTCTGTTTTGAAAGTCTTCCCCAGTTACATTCATCTCTCTTAAATCTTTTTGGGTATCTTTGAACAAATGATTTTTGTTCTTTTTTACTGAAACACTGGAAGCTTCTTTTAGTTAATCTGTTGTCCTGCATTCCTGTCATGTATCCAAATAAAGTGACCCACCTTCTTTGGATTGTGTCTAAGAGTTTGGGGATTTTTTGATAGAGTTCTTTGTTGATTCTTAGCTTCTAGCTGTTATTTTCTTCCTTGATGGGTCTGAGAACTTTTTGAAGGCCCTCTTTTTTGTCTCTTTTATTTATAAAATTAAATTTATTTTCCTTAATGTTCCATCTCTCTCCTCCATATGTATTTTATTTTATGAAATTCGTATGCTTCCTCACAATCACAGTTAAAGAATATTTATGGAATATTTATGCAGTCTCCAGGAAAACAATAATGGTAAGCTTTACATTACATTTTAATACAGTCGTTTTTCGTAACAACACAGATTTATTAATTGGTTTAGCATTGATTATTATTATCATTATTAGACTTTGCAATATGTGTGAAACAAAATGTACATTATTTATTTGTATTATTAAGAGTTTTCAATTTTTTTTGACATACTTCTCTGAAACTTGAGAATTAAATTTGACTTAAAATATTTTATTCAAGAGAATACATACTGTTTCAATGAAGTATTTCTTTTTTAATGAACGTGGACAATAGTAAAATTCTATTGCTATAGTAATTTCGTTATGACTCTACAGATGTTTCCTTGTGTATCTTCAGACATAATTTTCATAGTGTAACATTTTTCACTAATTACAAAAAAAGTCATTTGCTCAGCGGCATATATATATTCTACATTTCACTTTCCATACCACAAAAATTTTAGTAGTCTTTTAAAATATCAGTTATTGATCAGATGAAAAGGAAGAAGAAAGATTAAGTTTTAAAACCCCACAAAAACAAGGTCATTAGAGGTGTTACAATCTTGGATTGCACAACGAAAAGTAAAGACAACGGAGTATCCCTTCTCAAGTAACAATTGCAGCATTTACTGTAAGTGGTATTGGAAACCATGAAAGATGTAAATATCAATGACTGGATCTAAATTTGAACCCCTCTACTTCGGAATGGGAGTCCAATATCTTAACATTGTTCAAAATCAGTTACGTTGCTTACGGTCTGTATTTTCCAAAGAAAAGTATCTTTTAAATACATAACTTCCAATGAATTTGTGCCATGTCATAGGTTATATGTGCAAACACAAATTGATTTCAACATTTTAAGCCCAACAGTAAATATGTGTATAAAAAGCAGTTAAGTAACCTCTCATGCTACATTTAAATATAAAACTGTTCTAGAAACAGACAGGATTTGTGATATACGTCCATTACAAATGCATAGAAAATAAAGTAGTGAAAGACTGGAGAGTGTTCTTCCTCCTCCCTCCATTTCACAAATCACCACCACAGGCCCCAGACACACAAACACAAACAGTAACAGCACACAATGAAATACTGTTAGCATTTCATGTTATTTTTTACCAAATAAGGAATTTAGTAAAAGAAATATCTCCAGGTTCTGGTTTGTGTGTCATGTAATGTTACAGGGCTGGATAACCTGCTGCTCAGTCTTTCTCCTTGTGAGCATGCTAATTGTAGTTACTATAAAATGATTTTTTAATTGCAGCAGTTGACAATAGACTAAATGTTAGTATGTGGGGTACCAATTTATTTTCTATGCGTGACACAGAAATTAAAATTAATGTAAACATTATTTGTTCTTTATTGTTATAATTTTAGTTTCACTTTGTTACAGGCAATGTAGGATAGCATGAAGTTAGTTAGGATAATGACTGTGAATATAATTTAAATTTAACTGTGAACAGTAATTCTGTGTTTCAATTATGGGAAGAATAACAGTGGAATGATGACAAAGAGTGAATGTATGAGAGATTTGTGCCTTACAAAAGTCAGGACTAGCACAGTAAATATGAGCATCTAGCTACAGAAGAACAGATGAATAAATAAGCACAGAAAAATGAGGGTTCGCCCAATGCCACTCCCAGCATAAAAGGAGTAAGTAAAGCTGTCCTGGGGACTGGCAAAGCATACAAACACTTGTTTTAAGTAGCACCCTCCACTTCAGCTGTTCATCGTCCATTGCTTTACCTTTAAGTGTGTTGTGGTCTGTCCATTATACAATTTAATACACTATGGATACAACGGAATGTACTATCACCATCAAATTACAATGTTAATTTGTGTATCTGTCAGCCTGCCTCCTGTTCATTCTGTTTTGGTAGATGTTTAACAGATGCTCCTCTTCTGTCTAAAATACATGTACCTCAATTTGAAAATATTTTTTAAAATATAGGCTACATTATCAGTGTGCCCACTTATCACTTTGTGGTGAAAGTACAACCAGGAATAGAAGAAGACCTAAAAATCTTCAACTGGTGATACCAAAACATGAATACTAAGGCATGCCAAGAAATATAGCTTGTTTTCTGAATTTCAAATTGCATTTAAAAATTCTAAATAATTGTTTTGGGTTTGATGATATTGCTCAGCAGCTCTGTAATATTCTTTTGTTATATGAGATTCTATGCCTACATCTCTAGTCCACTAGCAAGCTTATTGTATGAGACAGAGGATATTACTGGCAACATTACAATTTCTTCTTTATCATCTTCCATTCATAAGTGATACACATAGAGGACTGCTCATAAGTCTTTTTAGGAGTTTGAATTTCTCCAGTTCACCCCTGTTGATCCTTTGTGAGATGTGTGTGAGTGGAAACAATGAGTTGGAACATACATTCTCAGAATTTTGACAGATTTCTCGTGTTCCTAAAGCATCCATCACTGGAGTTTGATAAACATGTCCATGACACTCTTCTAATTACTAAATGAAACTAAATGCCAGGAATGCCTCTCTTTTGAACTCCTTTATCTCCTATATTTCACAGTAATGGAAAGTCCTTGATGTCAATATAAATGATCAAAGGGGTAAAGATAAAAATCCAGCATATAGTTTAGGCATTGACATGTTGACAGGCACACAAACGAGGCTGAGAACACTTCCAGCTTTCAGAAGAATCATTCTTCATAGCTAATAGAATACACATACACCCACATGGCTGCATTGTTCTGACTGTTTGCACTGTGCTTGACTCGAGTGAGCAATTGCACTGCTGGAGTGGGAGATGTGGGGAGCAAGTCAGAAGGTTGTGGTAAGTGTATCTGACCACTTGTAGAGACAGTCAGCTGATACACAAGTTACAAGTGTGGCACCAGTGATCTTACAGTAGCCACAGACAGGAGGAGTTGTGCACAGTGATGTGGAGAAGTGGATTGGGAGGGGGATATAGAATTGTTGAAAATGAGCCTCACAAATGTTATCTACAGTCAAAATGTGTGGGAGCTTGTGGATGGTGATTCACCTGTGTGTGCTTTTTAAACTACATTGTGTGTAAGTGCTGGGATTGTGTTATTACTGTTTTCTCATAATACATTGGATATCACAGTGTGTCAGATAAGAACTTTATTCATCTGCTTACTGAACCACAAGAAATACGTTAAAAGTGATCTGTCAAAACTTTTGTATTACTTTGAGGGAGAAGTTGAGGATATTTGTGACCTACAATAAGATGTGAGTCTACAACAACATGTTGCAGGACATAAGGCTGGGTATGGAGTGGACAATAAGAAAAAAGGAGCTTCCACCTAATATCAAAATTCGAATGTCAACAATGAAAGCTTTCACTGTTTTTCGGAATTCAAAAGATGTGTTGTTTTTCTCATTTTCTGGACTGCAGGAGGACAGTTAAATAAATACAGCTAAGTGTTGGATGATGTGAAAATTGTTGGTTCCAAGAAATAATTTCATTGTCCCATTTGTGATGTTCTGCCTATACATGACAATGTATCACTGCACACAGCTGCAGTAACCAACAATAAATTGTGTGAATTTCAATGGAGAGCTCTTTATTATGCTTCTTGTAGTCTCAACTTATCTTCGGAAGGAAGAGTCAGAACAAAACATTAAAACAAAGCAGTGCTTAAATGGTTGGTTCACAATTGGTTATTGGAGCACCTAAACACTCTTTTTTTTAGGAAGGTATCAAGAAGCTGCTCAGCTGGTGGAGAACATGTACTTCTGTCGATTGAAATTATATATAAAAATAATAAACTATTTTTGTAATTCTATTTCATAATAAATTTGTAAAAAGGGAAATATTCCTAATTTTTATTTGGATATTCCTTTTACTTCTTTTTAACATAAAATAATGACAACTGTAAAGTGTAAGGCTCTGTGGTCCATTCTCAAATCAGAGTTAGGCATTAGAGTTAGTAGTCAAAGCTTTCGGCCATTAAGGCCTTTGTCAGCAGTAGACACACACACACACAACTTGTACAAACGCCTGCAGTCTCAGAGAGCTGAAACTACTCTGGCAGTGTAGTTTCAACTCTCTGAGACTGCAGATGTGTGTGTGTGTGTGTGTGTGTGTGTGTGTGTTTTTACTGCTGACAAAGGTCTTAATGGCTGCAAGCTTTGATTTTGTGAATCTTTTTATTGTGCCTATCACGACTTAGCATCTCCACTATATGGTGAGTAGCAGCTTTCTTCTCTGGTATTGTTACATTCCATCCTGGATTTTCCATTGTTTGATACCATTATTATAAACTCAGCCCCTATGATAAACTCAGCTCAAATATCACAGAGTTTAAATGCCACAAAGTGAGATATTGACACATCAGAGTACCAGAGTAAAGTAAATCCCATTAGACTCCACCAAGAAGCTGAGTATCTCTCAGATTTTAAAAAGGTCTCAATAAAGGATGTCGAAAATGTTATATTATCATTAATAAATAAAAACTCTGCTGGGTGGGATGTATACACTGTAAACTGATTAAAGCAGTGTATCATATAATAGCACCTCCACTCAGAAAATCAACCTATCTTTTGAACAGGGATCCTTTCTTGAGGTATTGGAGTAAGCCAACATCAAACCTGTGTTCAAGAATGAGTCAAGGGGAGACATGAAGAACTGTTGCCCTATTTCTATTTTTTCAGTCCCGTCAGAAGTGATAGAGAAAGTAACATCAAACCAGATATAAACTTTTATTGTAAAACATGATATTATTATAAGTAATGAATTTGGATTTCAAGAAGGCAAAAACATGCTGGACAGTGTGAATAACTTTATTGAAAAGATATGCGAAGCATTGGATCAGAGGAGTAAAGCTGCAGGTATCTTCTGTGATTTTACAAAATCCTGCGACTCCATAAACCGTGCCTTGCTTATCTACAAATTAGATAAATATGGGATTAAGGACAATGCTCTCATATGGCTTACATAATACTTGGAGAACAGGAAACAAAGGTTAACTATCACTTTAAAAGTAGTGAATTATTATTCTATATGGAGTACAATATCACAAGGCATTGTCAGACCAATTCTGTTTCTATTCTATGTAAATGACTTATCTGTAAATATAAATTCCCCATCAGTTCTGTGGGCAGACAATACTTCCATTTCAATTGAAGATGATAATACAGAATAAATTCAAAGCTCTATTGTGAGCACACTGGATACCCTTGAATAATGGATACCCAGTTCAGTGGGTTGAAATTGAAGACTACAAAACCCATATCACACATTTTAAAACCAAAAATTCACAATGTGTAGAACTTAAAATACAACATAACCACCAACTTACAGAAGAAGTTGACATGATCAAATTCCGTGGACTAAATGTGGACAAAGACTTAAGCTGGAATACACATACTGATTTCCTGTTAAGTAAATTAAGCATTTTCAGACATTGGAAATTCCAGGACGGAATAACAACAATATTATAAAATTAAGCAGTTTTGCATTTTCAATCAGGTACCTGCAAAGTTCTACTGACATGATAGCATATCATAATTATTTTGTATCTATCATTGGTGAGGGTATAATTTTCTAAGGAAGTTCAAATAACATTTCTTAAATACTGAAACTGCAGAAGAAAGTTATGAGGTACATTTGTACTGCACAGCACAAAGAATCTTGTCACTCATTATTTAGGAAACTACAAAGTCTAATTGTTCCCTCCATAGATGAGGTTCATTCAGATGAAACCTGGTCAGTGTGTCTACCCTTGCCTTACACGTAAGGTGGCACCACGTAACTGCGGGTGTGGTGGCGCCATCTATTGGTAGAGAGACTGACGCATGCGCACCGTTTGATGTTGCATGGTGCCAGTGTGGTTTCACGCTGAAGAAAAGGTGGTCAGACAAGTTACTGTCCGCTACCGAACATACAGATGAGTAAGCAGGAACAACGAGGAGTGTTTCGATTTTTGGCAGCGGAGGGAATGGAGGCTGTGAAATGTACTGATGGATGAAGGCTGCATACAGTGAGTACAGTCTGAGTCGTTCAAATGTTGTGAAATGGTGCAAATGATTCCTTGAGGGGTACAGGTCACTGGAAGACTATGCTCATCCTGGAAAGGCTCATCATGTCACCACATCTGAAATGGTTGCGGAATTGAACAACCACAATTGGACAACCGCAGAATCACTGTGGACCTCTAAAACAAACTATTTGTGGAAAAAACAAAGATGATGTGACTTACCAAACGAAAGTGCTGGCAGGTCGAAAGATACACAAACAAACACAAACATACACACAAAATTCAAGCTTTCGCAACAAACTGTTGCCTCATCAGGAAAGAGGGAAGGAGAGGGAAAGATGAAAGGATGTGGGTTTTAAGGGAGAGGGTAAGGAGTCATTCCAATCCCGGGAGCGGAAAGACTTACCTTAGGGGGAAAAAAGGACGGGTATACACTCGCGCACACACACACACACACAGTTCAAATAACATTTCTTAAATACTGAAACTGCAGAAGAAAGTTATGAGGTACATTTGTGTGTGTGTGCGCGAGTGTATACCCATCCTTTTTTCCCTCTAAGGTAAGTCTTTCCGCTCCCGGGATTGGAATGACTCCTTACCCTCTCCCTTAAAACCCACATCCTTTCGTCTTTCCCTCTCCTCCCCTCTTTCCTGATGAGGCAACAGTTTGTTGCGAAAGCTTGAATTTTGTGTGTATCTTTCAACCTGCCAGCGCTTTTGTTTGGTAAGTCACATCATCTTTGTTTTTTGATAAATTTTTCCCACGTGGATTGTTTCCCTCTATTACATTAAAACTATTTGTGGACATTGATTCGCAATGGATGACCAGGTGTGTAACTGGGGCCAGGCCTGGATCCGACAGCGGCATACTAGCTTCTTCAAGGATGGAATCGACTGGCTAGTGTCGCAATGGAATAAATGTGGCAACAATTTTGGTGATTATTTTTAAGTATGTATAACTACACTTTTGAGTTAATGAAATCGTTGACATTACTTTACACTAGTGACTGGGTTCCATTTGAATGCCCTTTATACATTCAGAAATTACAGAAATTACAATCATTCTATACACCAGACAAAAATTATTTGAGGAAAATTATTTTAACCACACATACAACACAACAAATAAAAAGAATTTTGTGCTACCCACACGCCAATTGAAATTATACGCATGGAATCCACAGTATATGGGGATGAAAATATATAATAAATTATTGGGAAAAAACATTTTTAATATGATGCCAGAGATTGTAAAAATAATGCTACAGCAGATTCTGTAGGAGAAATGCTACTATTCGGTAGAAGAATTCACAGAGGAAGAAATGATCATCTCAGCAAGGGGCAAATTAGTTTTTGATTTTTTAAAATTTTACGTATATAAGTATTACTACTGTTAGCGTCAGTTGTTCTATGTTTGTGGTGAAGTTTTAGCACAATTCTGACATGCCTCCTGTACCCGTATCAAATGATGTAGATTATTTATGTTATGAGACTAATAAAACACAATTCACGATTCACTGAACTTCAGTTCTGATGACATCAACAAAACTTTGTAAATAGAGAATTCAATGTTAATATTGGGATCCGAACACAAGATTACTGATGAATATCTGGAGCACATTACAACACATAAAGAGGTGATATGAAATGAAATGATCACATAAAATCTGCAGTAGATAACTGGAAGACTTACATATGATGGAAAGGCTCTTATAAAGTGCAGTGCTCCTTTTTTTAAAAAAAATCTCATACAATAAAGTTGTGCAACTGACTCAAAAGTGCTGCTCCAGCTTTTGGAGTCTTTGTCAACTTGGGACTTAACAGTTGGTACAACTCATTCACAAGTGTAACAGAGATGTCCAGTCTTTTGAAGGAACATATCATCAAGAAATCTTGCTGGGTACATTTAGAGAAATGTAGTAGGTAAGAAATACTATGTGACAATTCTGTTGCCCCAACTTTATATCATGTGTAGGGATCATGAGGGTAAGATAAAAGAGATAGGGGTCATACAGAGGTATACAGTCATTTTTTCCTTTGCTCAATGTGTGAATGAAACAGACAGTAAATCATTAATATTGTTATGAATTACTCCCTGCCATGCACTATACCATGGATCACTGAGAATATATGTAGATGTATAGTTAAAATATCCCAAACACATGTAGGCTGTATATCGTAAAATCCAGGATCAGATGTGAAGAGCACTAGGCATCACATAGTTACAAGGAAGAGAGATCAGCTTTCACGCTACAAGTAAGTTGAGAGTAGTAAGTAAACTCAGGATGGCGGGGGAAACATACATTATTAATAAAAATAGGTCAGGTGCATCTGTTCTGGCACTATATCAATTTGTGCAGAAGGTTTCAAGAATTCCCTTTTAACCTCATGTCTATCTGTAAATCAAGTGACAATTTGTTCCCTTTGTAGTGGAAGATAAATATTGTACAAGCTGTTATGAAAGAAAAACCATGTTTCAGATTACTCCTATGTAACCATCTGAGCTAGTACCAAATAGACAAATAAGAGTCATATATTTTCTGCTTCCTTTATCTTTTCCTGTTTGTTTCTATTGTATGCTATAAACAGTGGCCTGCTATTACTGACTGATAACATTTGTACAAGAAAGCAGTTTTACTGCTGACTAAATGATTGACAAGAAATTCTCTGGCTTCTCTAAATTAATTTTTAAGAAACAGCAAAGTTTTATGGCAATATTTGGTACTAAAACTTCTATAAATATCAAACAGTTCATAAAAATTTTAATTAATTTTGTACAATAATAGCAATATGCATTTGTCACAATTTAGCTTAATAAATTCTTATCAGCTCTTAAAGAGAAACATTTGGCAGCAAATCTTAAATGTTTGTTCTTGTACACAAAATGGATATGCTATTCTGAATTTCCAGTCTTGTGAGAAAAATAATTAAAATGAGGAATGACAAACAATAAATTACTAATATCACAATGGTTTCTTAGAAACCATGAATAATGAATGAAAGACAAAAAACAATAGTCTTTATCTAAGAAGTACTATACTTCATGCAGTACTGCCACTCAGTTTTCTTATAATACTATGAAGTAACAAACTAATAAGTGGCAGTATCACATTAAAAACAAAATAATGTAGAGATTTATTTTTACAGTGAATAACTGATATTTAAAAGAATGGACAGCACAGCCACAAACATGTCAGTTAATACATTTCATTTGCTTCCAACTGATATCCAAGAACATTAAATATCAACAACAATTAAAAAGAGTCTACAACAGTCTCAATAAAAACAAATCTGATATGTAGGTCAACAATAAAAAAAATGGACTGAACAACTGTTCAGATAGGAGATCAATGTATACACAAATGATACAGTAGTTTATATTCAACAATATCTTTATCTGAAACATTTTAATAGTAATAGTTCTCAAACACAAAAATTGTGTCAGGTGCTATTGAAATTTAATGTAGCATAGTCACTATATGAATTCTGTTACCTTGCTCTGAACAAATAACTCTAATAAGAATAAGTCATTACAAATGGATGGACAAATGAGGAAAGGAAATGATAGTGAGTGGAACACCTCTTTGTGAAGTGATATGTGTTAAATCACAAGTCCATAGAATGCCAAGTATTTCAAACACATGTAAGCACAGTTATATCACTATTTGCTTATCAAAGTCACAGTATGGACTTAAAACTTCCTGATCTTATCAAATTAATTTGGGCATTCTTTTATCATGTTGCATACGAAACTTCCCATGTTTGTAGTCACAGCAGAATATATTTGGTAATTATAATCACAAAAGTGTGATAGTACCTTAAAAGTTTCTTGACACATATTTCAAACTGAGTACATAGCAAGGTTAAAATAACTTGTTTAAATTTCAAATGGGAAGTTTGTTACATACTGTGTATGTGTCATTCGCTCTATTTTTATTACTCTTGAATCATTTAAAACTGATAGGTTATGATATTGAAGTATACCATACCAGTGAAGTGAGTTACAATTATCATTTAAGGATCCTCACTGTAGTTGAATTACATACACCAAAATAATGATTACTGAATAAATGAGAAAAGTTACATGTCAAATATATCTTGAGTTTATCTACTTAAGTGAGGAAAATAACAAATGATGCATCTTAGATTTTTCTACAACCATCATCATCATCAACAACATCTATTCATAGTATCTGTTTTTGTTGAAATGTCATGTACATTATTCTCAGATATCAATCTGAGATGAGAACGTCATGAGGCAACTCCACTGAAATTGTGTGACTAGATCAACCCTTTCCCATACATGCATCCTTAAAATTGGATGCATTAAATGGTGCAAAGTAATCCTCATGCAGAAATCTGATTATGCTCTCAATTGGACAGAGTTGCCTTTGGCGGCAGAAACTTGTATGTGGTGTGAGATCTCGCCCATCACCGACCAGCCGCAGGAAGAAATCACGGGCACGAGGCAGAGTCTGATGAGACTCACGATCACGACCACGGTATACCTGCAAAGTAAGTAATAAAATACGTGATATTGTCCCACTGGGTTCTAACATGACACACAACATACTCTCGTCTTGCTTACAATGTCTGTAATGATTGTATTTTAAAATAAAATTCTAAAAATATTAAGTTATAAGTTAAGCATATATGTGGCACAATGACTGCAATAAATTTCATGTGACAGGAATAACATCATGTTAAAGTATCAGTTATGCTGCCTCTTCCCCTCTTGCAAGTAGTTGCTGTAATAGTGAACACGCTATGTAGGATGGGTAGACAGGTAGTAAGGATAGCTTATGGTGGACACTGTCTGACTTTTTTTGTTGTATGTGCCAGCAATAGGTTCCAGCTGCCGTAGTTGAAGGAAGAGGTGCTTCAAGATGGCGTAGGAGTAGCAAATGTGCAGCAGACTCTGCCCATGAGTACTGAGGCTAGGAGTAACACAAATGTTAGGAAGAATAAAGGACTGCTGGTAGGCAGCAATCCTGGGAGGTGTGGTCTCCACCTCTCCCAGGATTGCTGCCTAACAACAGTACTCTCTTCTTTCTAACACCAATTACGGGAGAAGTTTGGGGAATCAGATTACCAGCATTTTCAAGCCAAGTGTTTGGTTGAGTCAGGTGACTGATGATTTAAGGCATTTGTATAAGGATTTCACAAAAGACAATCGGATAGTGATAGTGGGTGGGTCAAGAAACAGCCTGGATACAGATAAGGTGTACAACATAAATGGTGACCTGAGTAAGCTAGCTGCCCTTATTAGTAGCGTCAATGTGAGCATGGCTGAGCTGCTCCAGCGGTATGATCAGCCTTGTCTTGGTAGTGCTGTATGTAGAGCCAAAGCATTGCTAGAGATGGTACCGATAACTGCTCACCATGTACATACTGCACTGGTACTGGTGGAGACTATCAGGAGCAGGACACTGGGCTACAATAGGCATAGTCTGCACCTCAACATGACTGGGTAAGGAAGGTTGGTGAAGTTAATGAGAGAGAGTATAGCACATGGGTGTGGAGCTACACATGGTCAACTACCTGTTATGATGGGTAGGAGGATTAGGCCTTTCTTTAGGATAAATCATGACAACAGATTCCCTTACCTTAATGGTGCCTCAACTGCTTTAGAGAGTTCTTCATGTGTACATGAAAGATAGAATGGAGTGCACAAACTGCACAGAAAATTGTACTCAATTCTCCATTCTTCATCAGTCTATTAAGTTCAAGAGTGTTAAGTTGAAGTTGAATTACAGTATTTGAACAGTACAGTGATATGCATTTCAGAGTACTACTGTAGATGCAATGAGATACAGCATAATGCTAACATCACTTGAATGTGCAAGTTGCTACTGTAGAACTGTCTTAAAGGGCAGGGGATCATATATTTACATCACATTTTACAGCTAGAGAAGATCTGATCACAGTTAGTGTAGAGAAAGGTTCTGAATTGGCAGCTGTTGGCTACACAAAACTAGACATCCACAAAAAGTTAATCGTTCTGTGCATGTACCACTCACCTACTTTCTTCAACAAATTGATTATAACATGTGAAAACATTAATACTAACATAGAGGCTGAGGATGAAATTAATAATAATTTCTGAAACATTCTGAACACTTCTAGCATGGCACAAATGGTAAACACTGCTACTATGGTATGAAAAGTTCAGATACATCTTAAATAATATACTTACAGACACTGACAGGGAAAATCTTAAATAGTTACAAAAAAGGCTTGGCCTCTCTGATCATTCCTGCCAGATAATAAAGCTAAGGGCAGGTTTGGTAAAACCCACAAAACTGCAGACCTACAAAAGGATCTCCTCAGGACGTAAAATACATATTTTGTCTAGGACATTCATAAATCACACATGTGGTGAAGGGTATACGAAAAACAATGTAGATGCTAGTTTCTCTAAATTTTGCACATTGTTAAAATTAATTTTCAAGGAGACATTTCCAAAAGCAGCCATTTCAACAGCAGCAGCAAAGGAAATAATGGTTAACTGCAGGTATTAGAAAGACACACAAATTTCTCAGTTCTGTACAAAAGCACTACACTAAAGTACTATTCCAGAGTACCTAGATTGCTACCATAGGTGCAAAAAGATATATAGGAGGGTACTGCTTGCTTGGGGGAGGGGGGACAAAAAATAATGCAGAAAAAAAGAAAAGCAAAATAGTGTGAGATGTCATAACACATTAAACTGGAAAAAGAAGACATAAGTATAATAACACAAAAATCAAAGATGGGGTTAGAAGAATAGAAACTCCTTGAGAATTGGCAAATTATGAAAATGACTATTTCTCTGGTAATGAGTAGAAGTTGTAACAAAATCTTTCTAAAACACATGTAGTACCCCACAATAACTTGCACAGAAAGCACAATGATGTTGTTTGTCACAACAGAGATTGATGTCTGGCCATCCTGATTTAGGTTTTCCGTGATTTCCCTAAATCGCTCCAGGCAAATGCCGGGATGGTTCCATTGAAAGGGCACGGCCGATTTCCTTCCCCCTCCTTCCCTCATCTGATGAGACCAATGAGCTTGATGTCTGGTCTTCTTCCCCAAGACCCCAACCCCAGCCCAACAGAGATTGAAGTCTGGAAGACAATACAGAAATTAAATGAAGGCATGCATAGCTAGCATAGAAGCCCCATTAAAAAACATAATAAATGAGTCCTTTAGTTCCAGGATTTTTCCAGAGTACATAAAACATGCATAAGTTGTGCACTTTCTAAAGAAGGTAATATCAAGAGTATTAAAAACCACAGGACAGTTTCACTACATCTACATTCTCAAAAATTATGGAATCAATCATGAAAGATGGACCAGTGAGTTACATGAATAAATATAATCTTTTTAAAGAAGCAGATTTGGTTTCCCAGATGGAAGAAGTACAATTTTGGCCATTGCAGAGTTCACAAAAGTGGCATTTGAAGCTTTTGACATGGATGACTATGTTACTGGCACGTTCCTCGACTTGCCCAATGCATTTGACATTGTTGTCCACAAAATATTACTAAACAAGTGAGAAGCACTAGATGTAAGAGGAATAGCAAATGAAAGGTTCTAGTCTTTCCTAGAAAATAGGGTGAACAAGTTAGACAGTCATACGTCTGTTGACAAAAAATTTTTAGTTAAATATCTACCACGCAAGAAACACGAACATAGGCAACCTCTGGTCGGCATACTGGGTCGTTCTGTTCTTAATATATTATTATTACTATTATTGTTATTATTATTACTATTATGAGGTATTCTGCTTAGTGGCAGGTCCATGTTTTCGTACAAAGAATTTATAATGCCAATATTCCCTGTCTCAGCTTCTTTCTTCAGTCTGCTGTATATCCTTCTGTCTTTCATGTCATTCAGGTGTTGAATTCTTCACCTTCCTGTATTTTCTTTGATCTTCCCTATGGTGAAATCATATATGAGCCACTCATGTCTTTGTAATGTGTCTGACCCAGTTGGCCTTCCTCTGAAGAACTGTATTCAGAATAGCTTTCTTCTCGCCTCCTCTCCTCGGAACATCATCATTTGTCAACCAATCTGTCCACATGATATTCTCTAGTCTTCTCCTGCACCACATTTCAAAATTTTCCAGATATTTTTTCTCTAATTTTCTCATAGTTCAGCCTCTGTTCCATTCAGTCCTCTTCTTGTTGAATGTGGCTTTGGCTACGCCAATTCTTACTCAGATTTCATTTGTGCAGTGGGCATCCTTTGTCTCCAAGGTTCCCAAATACTTGAACTGCATCACATTCTCCAGTTCTCAACTGTTGACAGTTATCCTCAAAGGTTTCGCCCACTTTGATACCCACATCACTTTTGACCTCATTCCATGCCACATTACCCTCAAGTGTCCAGCAACTGGTTCATTATGTGTTGAGGTAATATACCGTATATATGACTTTCCAAACAATATTAAAAAAAAAAGAAAAAAAATTCTCTTTCTTGATGACAATAACATCAAAGTCATTGATAAAGAGCCAGAACTCTTATCAGAGGAAGCAAATGAAACCCTCAAGGATGGCTATGAAAGGGCAGTATGTAATAAATTAACAATGAAACATAAGGAAAACAAATGGTGTGTATTTCAGCGTAAAGATGGAAAACAACTCTGTCACATTAAGCATAGTTGATAAGTCTATGGAGTTTGTAACCAACATAAAGTTTTTAGGGATGAAAATTAATTATCAATTATTATGAAATGAACAAAGTTTCTGGCAGAAAGAATTTCATCAGCAGTTTGTAACAGTTAATGTCTTGTGGTAACATACTGTTCTTTTAAAAAGAGCTGTAAGAAGTGGTAGTCGGGCTCACTGCAAGAACAATTTAATAAACTGGGCTTCCTTATTGCACCAAGTGAGTACTTCTACCATTCTGTCCTGCAAATCAGAAAAAATATTACTAAACAATGGAAAATTCAAGCTGGAATAATGACAGTATCATGAAAAGGATAGATTGCTACTCATCATATAGCAGAGATGTTGAGTCACTGACAGACACAAGAAAAAGACTGCTAAGCAAGTAAAAGCTTTTGGCCCTCAGGCCTTCTTCTGAATTAGACAACAAACTCGCACTCATTCACGCAAACACAATTCACGCACACATGACCACTGTCTCTGGCTGCTGAGGCTAGACTGTGAGCAGCAGTATGTGATGGGAGAAGCACCCTGCATGATGAGAGTAAGGAGGAGGATGGGGTGAGGAGGGGAATGGTAGGAATGGGGTACAGTAAAGTGCTGCTCGTAGGAGCATACAGGGATGAAGGGGGTAGAGACAGGATAGGTCTGCTAGGAACATGACACTGGTGGGATTCAAGGCATGTGCAGTACTGGAACTGAAACACGGAATGTGATAGACAGGTGGAGGATCAGGGCTAGCAAAGGTTGAGACCAAGAGGAGGAGGGGGGGGGGGGGGGGGGGGTTATGGGAAGAACATGGTGCAAGAAGGGTTCCAGCCTGCACAATTCAGAAAATTTGGTGTTGGTGGAAAGAATCCAGATACCACAAGCTGTGAAGCAGTCATTACAATAAAGCATGTCATGTTGGCCAGCATGATCAGCTACTGGATGGTGCAGTGGTCCTTTGACCACAGTTTGGCAGTAGCCTTTCATGTAGACATACAGCTTGTTAATTGTTATGCCCTGTACAGTGGTTGCAGCTAAGTTGGTAGTTCACTTGGTTGCTTTCACATATGGCCCTTCCTTTGATGGGGTAGGAGATGCCAGTAATATGACAGGAGTAGGCTATTCCTTTGTGTCCATACAGTATGTGGGAGATGGTAGGTGACTGGGGAGACAACACATGAGAGTTCTGTTTCTGCAAGACTGGGAGAGTAATTTTGGTCTGCTAAAACCTTAGTGAGACCCTTTGCATATTTGAAGATGACACATCACTAGAAATGGGATAACGAAGAGTGGATAGGTATATGTACATGGAAGTATGATGTAGCCATCCGTGAGGTGGCAATGACATCAAGGAAGGAGCCTGTTGGGCTGAGGAGGACCAGGTAAAAATGGGAGAGAAGGTATAGAGGTTCTGGAGGAATGTGGATAGGATGTCCTCACCCTCAGTCCAGATCATGAAGATGTCACTGATGAATATAAACCTTGTGAGTGCTTTGGGGATCTGGTTGATTAGGAAGGATTCCTCTAGATTGTCCATGAAAAAGTTTGCATAGAATGGTGCAATGTGGGTGCCCATTGCTGTATCACGGATTTGCTTGCAAGTGATGCCTTCAAAGAAGAAGTAATTGTGAGAGAGGATATAGTTGTTCATAGTGACCAGAAATAAATTTACAAGTTTGGAGTCTGTTAGGCAATGGGAAATTGAATAACAGAAGGGCCATGGGCTCAGGAGTGTGGAGAGTTGGTGGAGGAAAGGATTGTCATCTTTATAAATGAGGGTAGGTTACATGTGACAGGCTGAAGGTGTTAGCCCACAAAGGCAAAGATTTTCTCTGTAGGGGCACAGAAGCAGCCACAATGGGGGGTCCTGAGTGGTTAGATTTATGAATTTAAAGGAACATGTAAAAGTTAGTGTGGAGAGTGGTGTAGGATAGTTAGACTCAGGAGAGAGATTGTGGGACAGATATAAGTATCTGAAGAGAGACTGGAGATCCTGTTGGCTTTCTTGTATGGGGTTGCTATGGTAGGATTTGTACGTGGAAGTGTCTGACAACTGTCAGAGGCCTTCCACCACGTAAACTCTGTGCTTCATAACCACAATGGTGGAGCCTTTGACTGCAGGTAGAATTATAAGGATCGGATCAATTTTTAGGTGGTGGATTGCAGTCCTTAAAAGCCTCAGTTCCACAATAATATCAGTCCTTTCCAAAGGCTTTACCTTTTGACCCACTCCCAAGCTCATTCATGCTGCTCTTGCGTAAGTCCTTCTATCCTCCCCCAGTTCCTATAGTGAAAACACTTTTTTACCACTACACCTACCAGTCAGACTAAATACAAAACCAACACAGTCCAAAATCAATTTCTCCATATAGATGTGATCCATCCCCACTGCTCCCAAAGCATCCCTGGTTAACTTTATGATTTTCCTAACCTTCAATATTGCCTCACCATCATCCCCCAAATCCCTCAACAAGAAACCAACCTCATATTTGCAGAAAAATCAGCAATCCACCACCTGAAAACAGGTCTCAACCTTGTAATCCTACTTGCTGACAAAGGCTCCACTGTCACGGTTCTGAAAAATAGCCAGTGGAGAGACTCTGCCAGCTGTCATATACTTCCACCAACAAGGCTTGCCACAATGACCCCCATATCCCACATGTTGATTAACAATAAAGAAACACTGCTGTTGGCCACAATTACATTGAATTTATTTATCTCTAACTATTTTGGAGCCATGGCCCATCTAACTGCAGCATACATCTATTACACACTGATACATATTCACTGTATGGCTTTATGAAAACAAATTACACAATTGTATGCATTGCACACTATGTCAACAATTTGTAATTTGACCTTTTTGGTAAAAATTGTCTTGCTCATAAATTTAGAAACATAGTATGGTTCGAAGAAAATCATATGGATTTGCTGAACAGGTCTGTGTAGTGCCACGGTCTGAATCCCCACTGAGCATTTTAGGAGAGAACTGAAGCTTTATCATGTGCCACAGCAGTATGCCCAAACACTGGTCTTTTGGAAGGGAGGAAACTAATTCTGTCTTCAGTGTCACTTATATGTATTGTGAAGACCTATAAATTAAATTCTGCAATAGTAGAAAAAGAAAGTACTACATACTATTGGTATGTTTATTCTTCTTCTAAACTCCCACTCAAAGAATTCTTCCACGCAATTAAAATGGTAACTACCACTTATGGATGTTGCAATGTTTATTTATTGTGGCTGCAGTTTTGAAGATTTGTCATTTTCAAGTATCATGAACGCAGATATGTGCACATTGCATTTATGAGATTTGCCAAAAAGTGTCAGTTGCATTGAATTGCAAATGCAATATACTCTCCTGACAAAAAAAGTGAAGACCTAGAAAATGAAGAGTGAATGAAAGAAAATTTTATGGTTTGAGAGGATAAATGTTATTTCAGTGCTTACAATATTGAGTAAAATTTACAAAGAACTTGGCTGTATGAGCCCATTTTTGAGCCCACTTATCAGTCTGACACCCCTCTTCTGGCCTGGATGTATGCACCGATTCAGTTGGGAAGGGTATCATAAAGCTGTTGTATCCTCTCCTGAGGCAAACTGGTTCTCATTCCTTCTAATTTGTCCTTGATATTCTGGGTACTGGCACTGGCATGGAGTTGACATCTGAGCTGGTGCAGCACAAGTTCTATGGAGGACAGGTATGGGGATCCAGCTAGTCACAGGAGAATCTCAGCATCACATAGACAGTTCTTAGAGACATGTGCCATGTATGGATGAGTATTGTCTTGTTGAAAAATAGCACAATAATACTGATGCACGACAGGTAACACATGAGGATGCAGGATGTCCATGACATATCATTGTGCCATCAGAGTTCCCTCAACACTGCCAGCCACGACCCGATGTCATATCCGATGGCTTCCCACAGTGTGATGCCAGGAGTAACACCACTGTGCCACTCACCAATGATGGACATCCACTGTACTGCAGACCCATGTTTCATCACTGAATGCAATGTGATGCTATTCATCAGTAGATCATGATATTTGTCATAGCACCACTCCAAACACAGCCTTGCGTTGTGCTGTTACAACACCCCAAGCAAGGGACAGTAATTTCCAATTCTGGATGCTTATAGTCTCCCATCAATGGTGCAGAATGACACAGAGTGATGTATGGAGTCTATTACTTGGTTTCAGATTGCAAGTGCAGATGTGAAAGGATTATGATGCACTTGGTGGACAGTAAGGTGACCCTCCATTGTGATGGTCAGATTTGATCAACTCGAACCTTGACGACAAGTATAACTGACCTCATGTTCCTATGCAGACCGACATTGGATCACTGTCACATCTGAATGCCCCACAAATCTGGATACAGCATGATGTGATCTGCCAGACAAATGGAGACCAACAGTGAAGCCCCTTTCAGCCTCTCTTAGGTCCTGATAGTTTGTCTTACAAGAGAACATGACGTCTCTGCGTCCTTCAGTGATCACTCAATATCTGATGCTGTTCACACCATATGCCCTACCAAGCCTGCTAACGGTATTAAAGTCTAACAACACTAATGCACTTTGGTGGCCATTCTAAACTATTACAGAGAACTGCAAGCCTAATCATTTGCATACCCACCAATGGTGCGTACATGCACGATGTTGCACCGACATCCAAAGATATTTTCTGGGTGCTCCACTCTTTCAGTCAGGCAGTGTATAGAAATATTGACAGTTATAAGTGGTAATTACCATGTCTAACAATTACCACAAAGGATGCGGAGCCATCCCTCCTAAAACTACTGGATTTCTCTGAGTATGAAATTACAACATAGAACCAATTTAAAATTAAAATATTATTTAAAAACAACATATAATGTAACTTTCAATTATACTGGCAATGAAAAGCTGGATGATTCTTGCTTACATTAAAAACATAATATGATTATCTTTGAAATTGAGTTTCAAACTTACCTCTATAACAAAGCGAGCACCATAGCGTGGTTGAGGCCATTCTAGGCCTAATGCCCCTGCTAAGTATTCAAGTGTTCGATCATGTCCTGAGAAGACTGCCACACGTGGCCGCCTCTCGGACACAACACGCACAAGCTGTGCTACAACAGCACGCACCAAGCCATAGGCGCGAAGTAAGGATGAGCGACGGATAGGAGGAGAATGTGACTGCTGACGGCACTCCCATGCTAGGTATGCGGCCAGTCCTGTAACCTGATGGTTTGCAAATGCAACAATTTAGGTTTTTTATATTTTATTTAGCAACATCATTTGAATTCTTGGATGCAAAAATGCTGTGGGTGGCAATATATTTTTATTTTGCCCCATCCAGTTACATGTTATTTCTGTTTGAAGCAGTTCTGTTTATAAAATGTTAATTTTTTGCTACGACCAATATGTGTAGTAGAAATTATGCATATATGAGTATAATGGCCCTAAACTTATGATAAGCTATGGTCCATAAATATAAGGGGCAGTCAAATAAAAACAAGACAGATGGAAAAAAGCAAGTAAACTGTTTATTATTTCAAAACTAATCACCATAACCATTAACACAGAGACAAGATGGTCAGTACCTTCATGGAAAAATGCTTGCAGTTGCCTACAGAACCATGATTGTACCCAAGTGTGCATCTCTTTATCTGAGGCAAATTGATGGACATGAAAGTCTTTCTTTAGAACTTCAAAAATTTGGAAACCCCATGGGGAGAGACCACGCCCATATGGAGGATGTATAAGGGCTTCTCAGCAAAACTTGTGGCAGCATACTCAAAACAACCTTGTATCACTTGTTGCAAAGGTTGTTTCCAGTACAGTGTCTTTATGATTCAGTAATTAAATTGCTTTATTTAATTTTTCTCACAAGTATCATTGTATACTTATACTCTGTTTCTTCTTTGCAATTCAGTTCAGTACAAGAGTCACTGTAAGTTTTGAGACTTCTGAATTGCTATTGTTTGTTCCATTTCCAAAAAAACACAATAATAATGTCCATTGATACTAAGTCTGACAAGTTTCAGCTTGCTTGTCCAACTGGATGAGCTGCTACTCTTTCATTTGTGTTGCTACATGAGGCAGTTAAACTGACACAAAGATGGAGTTGAAATGAGAAAATGTCTGTAGTAAAAATTTTACAATGATTTTTTCTAAAGGTGGGACTACATGAAAATCATTGTTTGGAATGTTTGCAACAGATTTTTGGTAATTTTCAGTCCTCCCCACTTATTCAACAGGTTCAACATTATTTAAACTTTCAAGATCCCCATTGGAGCTCAATTAACTGTATGGCATTCTTGGGATCATATCATTATCAGTTTATAATTTCCTCCATGAGATTTGAGAATCTTTGTATTAAAAAAATCTGTAGTCATTGGATACTGCACCTTCTAACTCCTAGCTTGAAGGCAAAAGAAATACTTCAGATAAGTACTCAAAAGATTACTTGTCCAGTTACTTTAAATGCCTCAAAAAGAAATGGGAAAAATCAGGTCTGTGTGGCATCTTACTCTGTCATGACAACATACCACCTCACCATGCAGCATAAATGAAGTGTCAGCCTGAGGATTCTTGGGTCCAATAGATGAATACAATAGAGAGGCCACACAGTCAAGGCATTGATGCTGAACAACCTTCTGCCACTCTGTATTATGTTAGATAGTAGTTGCTAATATGTAAAATAAAGACAAAATAACATTCAACATTTCGTGTTAGCACTCAGCCAGAAATTAATTTATACTTGGTTATAGCAGGCAGACACTTAATGTATTTTGCCTCTCAACCATTTCAGTAACCACACGTCAATACTGCAGTCTTGGACAATAAAGTCTGTGACATTCACTAGGAAAAGGCATCACAATCTCAAAAATTCAGTTTAGTGTCAATCTGCAAAATTTTAATATAATTTTTTCTGTACAAAATTTATATATCCTGCTCAAAAAATACCAAAGTGTGTTATCTAAAACTTTTTGTAGATAGTATAAAGTGCAAAGAGTATTCTGTATCTGTGATTTTTGTCGAATGACCTTGATGTAGGTAGGATGTTAAACCCAATCATCCTTCCTTCCCTTGGGTATAAAGAAGATATCAAAAAGATGTGTAGATATAAATTTTAAAATACTGTTATTTTTATTCTTCTTCTTCATTGCCCATTCTAGCTTCCCAGTTGAAGTTGTGACTTTAGGACCTGCATCACTATTGGTCTCTCCACCACTGTTTTCTTTCTTTAAGTACATCTTTTAGTTTTCCTCCCCTCTTCTCTATGGACTCACAGGCTGTAACTGCCTTTCTCTTTCTGGGTCTTCTTCATAGTCTCTTTCCAGTTGCCCTTTTAGAAAATACATCTTTGCCACTCTCTTCTCTCCTCCTCACATCACTTGAACTTCATTACTTCTATCTTGTCCTGAAGTACCAACATTCCTGTCCTTTTTTCTGACCTCATTTCTGTTTCTAAGTGTTTCTTTCTTGCTTCCATAACCTCTTACATATATCGTCTCTGTTGCCTGTATTCTGTTCCTTTCGATTTTTGTTGTCGTCTGTATCTTAGCTGTAATATGATTTTGTGGTACCTATCATTCTGGAAGAGTGACTATATTGTGTTTTGAAGACAAATTAAGTTTGTACTGTACATTGATTCTGATTCTGAATTTGTTAATAGAGTTCTTGACTTTAATGTGAAGGTTGAAGTATTTGTTATGTGTAGATTATTGTAATGGTTTTGAAGAATACAAGTAATATATATACAAGAAGTGTAGGCATATTTATTGACAAAAAGTAAAAACTGTTCCATATTATGGTCTTCCAGCATATATTCCATCATAAGTAAAAGAGACCAAAGGTTGCTGCATGCAAGATAATTGTCCACTACATAAAAAAAAGGATCTCTCCACTGACTGAAGGGAGCAAAATCCAAACTTAGTAGTGTGATGGAAGCACTAAAATGCAAGAAAGGGCTCATAATAAGTTGAATATAGAACTTTTTTTACATTCCTTTGGGATGTTTCTGTTCAACAGAACACCCCCTACATCCTGGTAGAAGCTGCATCTTGTTGTATTCTCTTCCCTAGTACATTATGTATCCTTCTATCATTTGTGACCACACGTCTGCAGCTACATGTACATCTACGTCTATACTCTGCAAACCTCAATGAAGTGAATGGCAGAGGGTACATCCCATTTCACCAGTTATTAGGGTTACTTCCTGTTACATTCACATTTAGAGCACAGAAAGAATAATTGATTGAATGCCTCTGCATGTGCTGTAATTACTCCAATCTTATCTTCACAATCCCTGTGGGAGTGATAAGTAGGTGGCTGTAGTATATTCCTAGAGTTAGCATTTAAAGACAGTTGTTCAAAGTTCACTAGTAGATTTTCTTGGGATAGTTTACTTATATCTTCAAGAGTCTGCCAGTTCAGTTTCTTCAGTATCTCTGTGACACTTTCCAATGGATCAAACAAACCTGTAACCATTCATGCTGCCCTTCTCTGTATACTTTCAACATCACCTCTTAGTCCTTTCTGGTATGGGTCTCACACAATTGAGCAATTTTCTATAACTGGTCACACAAATGCTTTGTAAGCAATCTCCTTTGTAGACCGATTGCACTTCCCCAGTATTCTACCAATAAACTGAAATCTACCACCTGCCTTATCCACTACTGAGCCTATGAGTGCTACACCCAGGAACTTTTATGAGTTGATCAATTCCAACAGTGACTCATTGATATTACACTCATAGGATTCTACATTTTTTCATTTTTTGAAGTGCACTATTTTACATTTCTGAACATTTAAAGCAAGTTGTCAATCTTCGCATCACTTTGAAATCTTATCAAGATCTGACTGAATATTTATGCAGCTTCTTTCAGAAAGTACTTCATTATAGATAACAGCATAATCTGCAAAAATCCTGAGGTTACTATTAATATTGTCTGCAAGGTCATTAACATATGACATGAACAGCAAGGGTCCCAACACAGGTCCCTGGGTCACATCCGAAGTTACTTCTACATCTGACGATGACTCTCCATCTCAATTAATGGGCTGTGTCCTCCCTAGCAAAAACTCCTCAATCCAGTCACAAATTTCAGTTCACACATTTCACTTGATGCCCCGTACGGTTACACTTTTGACAATAAGCATAGGTGTGATACTGAGTCAATTGCATTTTGGAAATCAAGAAATACTGCATCTACCTGACTGCCTTGATCCAAAGCTTTCAGTATGTCAAGTGAGAAAAGTGCAAGTTGGGTTTTGCATGATCAATGTTTTTGGAAAAAATGCTCATTGGCATGGAGGAAGTCATTCTGTTTGAGATGCCTCATTAAGTTTGAGCTCAGAATATGTTCCAAGATTCTACAACAAATCAATATCAAGGATATTGGACAACAGTTTTGTAGATCACTTTCTACTACTATTCTTATGGATGGGTGTGCTTTTTTCCAAGAACTGGGCATGGCTTTTTGTGCAAGGGATCCATGAGAGATTATAGTTAGAAGAGGTAAAATTCAGTATAGAACCTGATAGGTATTCTATTGGGTCCTGGGGCTTTGTTCAGTTTTAACTATTTCAGCTGTTTCTCAACACCACTGACACTAATACTTATCTTACTCATCTTTTCAGTGGTATGAGGAATAAATTGGGGCTAGTCTTGGGTTTTCCTGTGTAAAGGGACTTTTGAAAATGGAGTTAAGCACTTCAGCTTTTCATTTGCTATCCTCAATTTCAGTTCCTGTCTCATTCACTAGGGACTGGACGTATACCTGTACATATGACCAGAATTTCCTTATGCATTGTGAAAGATCATTTGGCATTATTCTGCTACAGTAGTATCAAAGGATTCTTGCATTACTCTCTTGATAGACAAACACATTTCATTCAGTATCTCTCCCTATCTATAGCGCTATTCTTTGTTTTACACCCATGAATCAGTAATCTCTGTTTCTTTAGAAGTTTCTTTACACTGACTGTATACCATAGAGGCTGCCTTCCATTAGAACTGTTCTACTGGATAAATCTCTATCCAGTTCAAGCTAAATTATTCTTTTAAATTTGAGCCATAGTTTCTCTACATGCTCCTGCCCTTTGTTGAATGTTTCAAGTTCCTCGGTCAGATATGACACTAGTGATTCTTTCATCTAATTTACTGGAGATAGATACAGATATATTGCTTGTTATAGTTGTACTTTGGTAATCATTGTCATCGCAACCGCATCATGGTCGCTGATACCAGTTTTGATATACACACTCTCAAAGAGGGCAGATGTGTATGTTACGATTAGATCGAATATATTTCCATCATGAGTGGGGTTCCTAACCATCTGATCTAGTAGTTTTCAGAGAAAATGTTAAGTAATACTTCACAGGATGTCTTATACCACCCAACACTACAAAAATTGTAATTTTCCTAACTGATTGTTGGATGACTGAAGTCTCCACCGAGGTTTACTTTATGATTTGGGAACTTACTTACAAGTGAACTGGGGTTTTCTCTAAAGTTTTCAATTACATCAGGAGACGAGTCTGGTGGGTGACAGAAGGATCCAATTATCATTTTATGCCAACTTCAGTTACTGAGTCTTGCCCAAACAATCTCACATGCAGTTTCAAATTCTACCTCAGTGAATTTGAGTTTCTTGTTTACTGCGGCAAATACACCACCTCCATTTTCCATTTGCCTACCCTTCCTATACAAGCTTAAATTTTCCCCAAAAATATCATGGGCATTGATTTCAGGTTTCAACCTGCTTTCTGTACCTAGTAGTATGTGAACTTTACTGCTTTCAAACTCTGGGATTTGTTGCGAATGCTTCAGCAGTTAACCAGTAGGATTTTATTTACCTGTGGGAGATACTTCTTTCTGATCTTACACTGATACTTCTAGGTTTCCTACAGCTGTAATTATCTGGATTGGATGGAGAGTCACCTAACATAAAAAAAACCCCTTGTATGCACTCCACACACATTCAGCTACCCGTGTAACAGCCCCTGATGTGTACTGCACACTTGACCATTTAGAGGGACCCTATATTTCTCACCTCTATGGCACAAGTCCAGGAAGTTGCAGCCTAGCTTGCAACAGTGTCTGGTTTAGTCCTTCCACTCGACTTGGAACCAAAGGGTCACAATCAGTTCTGGGGACAATGCTGCAGATTGTGAGCTTCATTGAAATCCCATGTGCAAGGCTGACCTTCTCTACCTTCTCTGCCAGTCACTAAAATGACCCAAGATTGACCTTGGAGCTCAGATATTTGTTCCAACATGCACCACAATCTGCAGCTGGTTGCACCCTGTTCCTTCAGTGACTGCCAGAATAGCCTCTTCAACATGATGAATGAGGCACCCAGGTGTACATACTGAATGCAAACTTCCTAACTACTTGAAAATTTTGACCACATCCAGAATTATTCCATACAGTTTTATCTTTCCCCTTCCTTCCTATTTCCCCTTGTCATAATTACTGTTTTGCTTTTCTCTGTATTTACTCTAACTTCAAATTTTTCTATCTCTTGGTTTCATACATCCACTTGGCTTTGTACTTTCATTTTATCATCATCCTGTATCACTTTGTTGTCTGCAGACAATGAGGCTTTTGTTACATTCTCATTTTGACAATGAATATGATGAATAATATAGAGAGAGCAGACTTCCTTGTCATAAACCCCCTTCAACATTACCCCCTTTTGTTTCTCACATACTGGTCTTTACTGTATTAACACATTTTTGTGTAGCTCTTATCATTCCCACTTCCACTTTACTAACTTATTTATCTTTTAATGTTTCCCAGACCAGCTGTCTTGGCACATTGTCATAAGCTTCTTCAATATCAATAACTGTCATAACTAGGCCTTTTCCAAAATCTCTTCTTTTCTCCATTAAATATCTTAATGTAAAGATCAGGCAAAACACTGAACTCTCTTTCCTGGTCCCATACTGTTCTTCTTCCATTATTCTTCTAGTTTCTTCTTCAGTTCTCTTTCTGATACTCCCTGAAAAATCTTAGCTGCACATGCAATAGAGCAATCCCACTATAGTTATTACTTTTTTTCTTATCACCTTTCTAAAATATGAGGACATTTTTTCATTCTTCTGGTATTTCTTTTTTCTTCTTACAGATTACTCTAAATAGTCTGCACAGTATTCAGCAATACTGACCCTGCAGCTGTTATCATTTCTGTGATCACCTCATCCACTCCTGCTGCTTTACACTCATCTTCAATATGGCTTCCTATATTCTAACACAGATATCCCCATTTCTTGATCTTCTTCCAGCATGTCTTCTTCTTCCTCCTTGTCTACCAGCTCACTGTATTCAATATTCAGCAATTTTGTGGAGTATTCTTCCTATCTTTTTAGCACATCTGCGTCAACAACTGTCCTGCCTCTGGTTTAACAAGTTTTGTGTCTTCTCTGCTTTTTAATCTGTTATTTATCAATATATACAAAACATTTTTACTTCCCTAACAGCCTTTTGTAAAGTTTCGGTGAAACTTTCTCAGTTCTTCTTCTTCCCTTCTTGTGCCATATTTTATGCACATGTTTGTCTTCTTTATATTTTTGCTTTTTTTCAGTACTTTTACTGCCTATCCAGTTCCTCCAAGCCATTTGATTCTCTTTAGCTGCTTCCTTTACCCATTTTTCCACCAAGAGGTGTCCTTTCCTCTCTTTCTTCTTGGCAATCTTCCACAGGTGTTTGCTGCACACTTTACAAAACCATTTCTAAAACACATCCATGCCTTTTCTATACTACTCATTTTGTTTTGGAAATCCTTTTCTTAAAATCTTATTGGAACTTTTTCTTCTCTTTTAACTTCCATGTGTTTATTTTTCTTTATCTTTTTCTGCTAACTTTGTAAGTTTTCCATCTTACTTTGCTCTTCATCACTTGGCATTGCTATCATGTCTTCCAGCTGTCTACATTCCTCCTTCTCAAGCAGAAAAAGATCATTGTCATGGTCTTTTTCTCTCACCATCCATAACTTGCTATATTTTTGAGTTCTTTTTTTCTAAACCATGTGTTTCCATCAATTAATATATTTCTTCTGGAAAAGTCTATTAACAAATTTCCTTATGAATTCTTGTTACTGCATTTAAAGAGGTCAAGTCTTTCCTCCTTCCCTTGACTCTTGGTTCCCACATGTGCATTTATATCTCCCATCTCCTCTGTCTTCCGTACTGATTTCCAGTTCTCTTCCAGGTATTCATTTACCTCTCCTGATTGAGGAGCATAGATCTGTATAAATTCTTTTGCTCCGTTCTCTAGTACAAGTCTAACTTCACTTATTCTGTCAGTAGCCTGGTCAACTTTTTTCTATGTATTGAACTAAACCTTCTCCCAGTATGAAACCAAATACATTTGTTGCCATTTTTCCTTTACTCCAATATACTCTATACCCTTTCCTCAATTCTTTCTTACTTATAGTCTCCCATTCTGTCTAACTCACTCCGATCATTGCTATGTCTTTCTTCTCCATGTACTCAATCAGTTCTTCTGTCTTACCATTTAAAATCCTCACATGTCTGATAGCAACTTTCATGCTATTCCCCCAGATCCTCCAGACAGTGGGAACTGCACATCGCTTCCAAGGGATGCCTTAGCGTTTCTTGATGTCTCATTCACACAATCAATGTTACAGGCTGTTTAGACAATAGGTTCACTGTACCCAAAGGCATTTTATAACCTTCTGCCAGTTTCAAATTAGGCTTCCCTGACATGGAGTCAGACAGCTTTTGTAGTTATTCCAATGGAGTACAGACATTACACATTTGCCTCTACCATTCATCAACACCATCCTGAAGTCCATTGTCTTTGCTGTAGATCTGGTTGGGATCTTCACCCATAACCCTGGGCTTGGACCCTCCATATTATAATCCCTGGAGAGATCATGTCCCAGTATTTTAAAGCCTCATTGGCACTAGGCTGCCTGTTACCTTAATTATTGTCTCAAAACAGTTGCTGCGTTACTTTTGAGTCTTCCTCTGCTTTAGTCACTTTCCTTATTCTCCCACTGTAATTTTAAAACCTACGTCATTTTTCTTCTTCTCAATATTTTTTCTGTATGCGCCACCTTGAGAGATCAAATAAAGACTGCAAGGTGACTGGTAATTATCTGCATACAATTACCACATCATATTCATGCAGTATTAAGCCACATACCACAGTCAAAGTAAGCTTCAATTGAACAAGATGGAGAACCAAATCATGTTACATAACAAGTTATTCAAAATGTTGTTACCTATGTTGTTATCTATTAGTAACTCAGAAACATGTCAGTTAAATACTATTTTAAACCATCAGACTAATTTATCTGTTGAATATATCTAGAGGCATTTTCATGGTTTATGCAAGCCATCAGGCTGTAATCACACTGTACAACAATTACAGCAGAACTGTATAAATAATGTCATCTTTAAATTAGTTTCTGCATAAGAGTGAAACAAATATAAAATAATCTATTAGAGTGTTTTCCATTTAGGACAGAGTCACAACACAGGTATTTATCAATATCTAACTATGTTATGATGATGACAAAAAGAAAATGTTTCCACTGCTAAAATTTTCATGCACAGCAGAAACTGTGACACAGATGCAAAGTGATGAGAGGACTTACTTGTTCCATGCGCAAGCAAGAATCATCAGCGCAAGGTAGAGGAGCTGCATGACACACATAAGTCAGAAGTGCATCTTGGAGCAGACGAGGGTCTGTGTCGGGCTCCTTCTCAGGCCCTGTACCCCCGCCTGGTGGCCGCTCCAGAGCTACAGCTGCTGCCTGTTTGACAAGCCGTGCAACAGCTGGGTGGGAGTGCAGATGTGCCACTCCGGCTGCCGTCTGACCTCGTCGGAGCTGTTCGGCTGCTGCACACGCACAGTCATTGAAGCAAAATGCTAGTGACTGTGACTCGTGTAGCACAGCTTTCTGCAGATCCTCTGGTGGCAACAGCCCCGCAAGAAAAGCCAGAGTACTCTGCACGGTTCGCCTGGTGTAAAGGTAGGTATCGACATTTTGTGAGTGTTAGCTGTTATATTGGTATGGAAATGCACATAACTTACAATTACTAATCAAGAACAAAATTCACAAATGGTTCAATAATAACAGGAAAGATAAAGTTATGATTTCTGGACATCTCAATATTATGAAAGATCATTTCCAGATCTCCCCAGTAACAAGTAAAAGGTGGTCAATACATCAAAAATATTACTTAAATTCAAGAAAAATAAACGTGAAAAATGTTAAAGATATGAAATCCACTTGTAGGAAATGCTAGTGGAAGAAACTTACCTGATGAGGAAAATGTTTCTCATTATTAAAAATACCCCAGAATTTATATCTAGGTTTTTAGTTCAATTTCTGTGCCTTCTATGTTTTATTATCAAGATTTGGAGTCAGTTTTTTCTTCACTGCAACATCTGAACACAGAAATTTTCTTGTCCTCACATTAAGATTTTTTAATTAATTTAAATTCTAATGTTCAGGAGTTTGTGTAAAATATGGGTTGTTTGTTTGACATTCTCATTAAGAAAACCATTTTTGCAATTTGTGGATCACTCCGTAAATTTTCATTACTAAGTGAACAGGTCATGAATGCTTAATTCCTGACGATGAGAAGAGACTGGTTTGATGCAGCTTTCCATGCTACTCTATCCTGTGCAAGCCTCTTCATCTCCAAGTAACTACTGCAACCTAAATCCCTCTGAATCTGCTTAGTGTATTCATTCCTTGGTCTCCCTCTATGATTTTTACCCTCCAAGCTTCCCTCCAATACTAAATTGATGATCCCTTGATACCTCAGAACGTGTCCTACCAACCGACCCCTTCTTCTACTCAAGTTCTGCCACAAATTCCTCTTCACCCCAATTCTATTCAATACCTACTCATTAGTTATGTGATCTACCCATCTAATCTTCAACATTTTTCTGTTGCATCACATTTCAGAAGCTTCTATTCTCTTCTTGTCTAAACTATTTATCATCCTTGTTTCACTTCTATTCATGACTACACACCATACAGATACTTTCAGAAACAGATAAGAAATTTCTCTTCTTCATAAATGCTTTCCTTGCCACAGCCAGTCTACATTTTATATCCTCTCTACTTCGACCATCATCAGTTATTTTGTTCCCCAAATAGCAAAACTCATCTATTACTTTAAGTGTCTCACTTCCTAATCTAATTCCCTCAGCATAACCTGATTTAATTCGGCTACATTCCATTATCTTTGTTTTGCTTTCGTTGATGTTTATCTTATATCATCCTTTCAAGACATTGTCCACTCCGTTCAACTGCTGTTTCAAGTCCTTTGCTGTCTCTGGCATAATTACAATGTCATCAGCAAATCTCAAAGTTTTTATTCCTTCTCCCTGGATTTTAATTCCTACTCCAAATTTTTCTTTTGTTTCCTTTACTGCTTGCTCAATACACAGATTGAATAACATCAGGGATAGGCTACAACCTCATCTCACTGCCTTCCCAACCACTGTTTCTCTTTCATGGCCCCCAACTCTTTTATAACTGCCATCTGGTTTCTGTACAAATTTTGAATAACCTTTTGCTCCCTGTATTTGACACCTGACACTTTCAGAATTTGAAAGAGAGTATCCCAGTCAGCATTTTCAAAAGATTTCTCTAAGTCTACAAATGCTAGAAACATAGGTTTGCCTTTCCTTAATCTATCTTCTAAGACAAGTCATAGGGTCACTATTGCCTTGCAGATTCCAACATTTCTATGGACTCCAAACTGATCTTCCCTGAGGTTAGCTTCCATCAGTTTTTCCATTGGGTTGTAAAGAATTTGTGTTGGTATTTAAACTGATCGTTCAGTAATTTTCACACCTGTCAACACCTGCTCTCTTTGGGATTGTAATTATTATATTCTTCTTGAAGTTTGAGGGTATTTCACCTGTCTCATACATCTTGCTCACCAGATGGTAGAGTTTTGTCAGGGCTGGCTCTCCCAAGGCTATCAGTAGTTCTAATGGAATACTGTCTACTTCCGGAGCCTTGTTTCAACGTAGGTCTTTAAATGCTCTGTCAAATTCTTAACCCAGTATCATCTCTCATATTTCATCTCCATCTACGTCCTCTTCCATTTCCATAATATTACCCTCAAGTATATCGCCCTTGTATAGACCCTCTATATACTCCTTCCACCTTTCTGCGTTTCCTTCTTTGCTTAGAACTGGTTTTCCAAAGGAGCTCTTGATATTCATGCAGGTGGTTCTCTTTTCTCTAAAGATCTCTTTAATTTTCCTGTAGGTAGTATCCATCTTACCCCTAGTGATATATGCCTCTACATCCTCACATTTGTCCTCTAGCCGTCCCTGCTTAGCCATTTTGCCTTTTCAGTCGGTCTTATTTTTGAGACGTTTGCATTTCTTATTGCCGGCTTCATTTACTGTATTTTTATATTTTCTCTTTTCATGAATTAAATTCAGTACCTCTTCTGTTGCCCAAGGATTTCTACTACTCCTCATCTTTTTACCTACTTGATCCTTTGGTGCCTTCATTATTTCATCTCTCAAAGCTACCCATTCTTCTCCTACCGTAAGTCTTTCCCCTGTTCTTGTCAATCATTCCCTAATGCTCTTTCTAAACTCTCTACAACCTCTGGTTCTTTCAGTTTATCCAGATCCCATCTCCTTAAATTCCCACCTTTTTGCACTTTCTTCAGTTTTAATCTACAGTTCATAACCAATAAATTGTGATCAGACTCCACATCTGCCCCTGGAAATGTCTTACAATTTAAAACCTGGTTCATAAATCTCTGTCTTACCATCATATAATCTATCTGAAACCTTCCAGTGTCTCCAGGCTTCTCCCAGATATACAACCTTCTTTCATGATCCTTAAACCAAGTGTTAGCTATGATGAAGTTGTGCTCTGAGCAAAATTCTACCAGGCAGCTTCCTCTTTCATTCCTTACCCCATTTCCATAATCACCTACTACTTTTCCTTCCCTTCCTTTTCCTACTGTTGAATTCCAGTCCCCCTTCTCAACCTGAATAATTTATTTTATCACATCATACATTCCTTCGATCTCTTCATCATTTGCGGAGCTAGTTGGCATATAAACTTGTACTCTGTGGTAGGCATGGGTTTCGTGTGTATCTTGCCTATGATAATGCATTCACTACACTGTTCATAGTAGCTTACCTGTGCTCCTATTTTTTTTATTCATTATTAAACCTATTCCTGCATTACCCCTATTTGATTCTGTATTTATAACTTTGTATTCAACTGACCAGAAGTCTTGTTCCTCCTGTCACTGAACTTCACTAATTCTGACTATATCTAACTTTAAACCATTTATTTCCCTTTTTAAATTTTCTAACCTACCTGCCTGATTAAGGGATCTGACATTCCATGCTCCGATCTTTAGAACACCAGTTTTCTTTCTCCTGATAACAACGTCCTACTAAGCAGTCCCTGCTCAGAGATCCGAATGGGGGGGGGGGGGGGGGGGGGGCTATTTTACCTCCGGAATATTTTACCCAAGAGGATGCCATCATCATTTAACCACACAGTAAAGCTGCATGCCCTTGGGAAAAATTATGGCTGTAGTTTCCCCTTGTTTTCAGCTGTTTGCACTACCAGCACAGCAAGGCCGTTTTGGTTAATGTTACAAGACCAGATCAGTCAACCATCCAGACTTTTGCTCCTGCAACTATTGAAAAGGCTGCTGCCCCTCTTCAGAAACCACATGTTTGTCTGGCCTCTCAACAGATACTCCTCAAATATGGTTGCATCTACTGTATGGCTATCTGTATCGCTGAGGCACGCAAGCCACCATGGTTCATGGGAAACATGATATTAATATTTGCACAGTTTACAATTAAATCCCCCCCCCCCCAATTCAATAAACAGAGGACATATCTATATACCTAACTATATAGGTACTATGTCTCTTTATGTCTCTAACTGTAAATTGGTGTTTTTTCCTCATCTGGCCTATATTGTTGTTTGTTAACAACTTCAACTCAGTTTCACAACAAGTTTTAAGTGAAACCAATAACTGATTAGAAATAACAAGAGTTTGAATTGTTTTAATAAATATTTTATTTCTTATTCTAGGCTATGATGACTTACATAGTCAGGAATGATTGTAGAGAAGAAAGAAAGGGAATGATATTATCAGCAATGGGAAGGTTTAGGCATGGGTAAATTTCAGCATAGCTTCTGAGATTGACAGTCAGCAATAACCTTGCATACTGCACTGATGAATTTAAAACTGGAACATGGAATATGAAAATACTATTTAAAAAAAAAAAATGGAAGAGGTGAAACTAGATGTGGAATGGCATGTCATGGGATATTTATAATTGTCATGGGAGATTTATAATTACATTTTCTGGGAAATAAAAATTAGGTTCAGATGGCATAGTAATTGGTTTGCAGAGCAAACGAAAGAACAATATGATTAACAAGATTCGTTCTAATGACTGAGTAGTACTGATCAAACTAAAAGTGTCTCCAGTACATGTCAGCATATTACTATCTTATTTTTGAGTAAGAAGTCCACAGTTCATGGTCTAGTAGCTAACAATACTGCTTATAGATTGTGGGGTTCTGGGTTTTGCTTCCTGGCCAGGTCAGAGGTTGTCTTCACTTGGGACTGCATGTCTGTGTTGTCCTAATTATTTCATCTTACCTTCATTACAAAGATGAGTCACTAAACTGGCATCACACAGAGAGACTTGCAGACAATAACATGTATGGTGTCCCAGCCAATAATGTCATATGAGTGTTTCATTTCAAACAACAAACAGCAAAGATGAGAAATCAAAGATATTTATGATCAAATAATGGAAATAGAATAACAAATACCAATGATAATGTCACCATAACTGCCAGTGTATCCAGCCACCAAAATCTAAAACTGATTGGTAAATTTAAATTAAGAAACATAGAAGTAAACACAAGAGGCAAAAGATTGTTGGAATTTAATTAGCACTATCAAATTGTTTTAAGGAACACCTAGCTCATTGTTTCTAACAGAAGATAGTGCTTTTCAGGTACAACAGGTAATACTAGATATCAAATAAATTATAGTCTATCTGAGCAATGATACAAACGTCAAATTAAATTAAATCATCCCTACCCAAGCTTCAACACTAGTGATCACATAGTAGTTACAGCTGAGTGCAATATTGTATTTTTAAACAAAGTGCAATTGAAAATAAGTGTTGTGCCAAAGGCTAAAAAAATGGAGACATGTCAGAAGAACAAAGAGCTGTGACAGAAAAGATAAGCAAGGCAACTAATCTGGGAGGAAATAAAGAAAATGCATCGTTGGAGAGGCATATGAAATGTTACCTAGGAAAAAAACTTAAGCCAATACACTATGGATGAAAAATAAATATACAACCTCATAAAATAAGAAAAGAGAATTAGAACAAACAGTATTTGACCAGTAAATATAAATCAAAGTGCAAATAAAGTGGCACAAAGAAAAAATAATATGATGAGAAAAATAATTAATGAGACAGAACAAGACTTAACAAACCAAACACAAAATGTTCTCAGAAATTAAATCACTGCAGTTCAAATACAGCATACATATTCAAGGATAAGAAAAACAGCATTGTCTAAATGTCTGTAAAAGTGGCAGAACATTGAAAAGAATATGATGTCCAGTCACATTAATGTGACCCCCTGTGTAACCTTAATAACCTTTTGCAGCGTGGACCACTGCAAGACATGAGGAAGAAAGTCAGTGAGGTTCTGGAAGGTACCAACAGGGATGAGAAGCCATGCTGACTCCAGTGCTGTGACCAGCTATGTTAGGTTTCTCAGCTGAGGCTCAATGGTGCATACAGCCTGAACTAGGTCGTCTCACGTATCTAAATTTGGTTGAAATCCATGGAGTTTGGCACCCAGGGGAGAATGGTAAAATCATCTTGGTGCTCTTCAAACCATGTACTTATTTGAGAGCCATGTGACATGTTGAATTAACCTGCTTGTAGATGCCACTGTGCCAAGGAAAAACAAACTGGATGTATGGGTGGATTTGGCCCCCAAGGATAGATGTACACTATTGTTGATCCATTGTGCCTTCCAGAATGACAATATCACCCAGCAAATACCACAAAAACACTCCTCAGACCATAATGCTCCCTCCTCCAGACTGGACCCTTCCAATGATTGTAGTATTGTAGTAGGATATTTGCTTTCGGATGTTTCCCGCTGTACACACCAATGGCCATCTGTCCAACGGAACATAAAATGTGATTCATCTGAAAAGGCCATCTGTTGCCATTCAATGGATGTCAATTTGCATTTGTCACCAATGAACAACAGCCAGCACGGGTGCACAAACCAGGCCTTGCTGTGGAGGCCCGTACAAAGTAACATTTGAACATTTGCTGGAACATTGTTGAGGAAACACTGTTGGTTTTCCTTGATTTGCCTGGGCAGTCAGTTGCTCAACAATTGCGTATCTATTTGCCATACTCACCTCTGTCATTCACCTCTGTCACCTGTGGCCTGTGGTGCATCCCAGCTGCCTTGGTGCCAGTTTTGGACAGTGCCATTTTTCCTTGCATGGATACTTTAACCACAGTAGCACACAGACAGACTACAAACTTAGGCAATTTGGAAATGCTTCCTTCCTTATGCCCTTTTGGATATCAGATATTGCTCTTTGTTTTCGCATTATGATAAGAACAGAACTGTTTTCCATGTCCCCCAACACACTTTATATACCCTCCACCGTTAGTGCTACTGGCTACCATCTGTGAGTGGTTATTGCACATTGATGTTGAACATAGGTGGTTACATTAATGTAATTAGACCCTGTGTTAGATGGCTTTCACATTACATATGTAATGGAAATCAATTAATAGGATCAAAAATTAACCTAGTCACACTTAAATAATCCTGTAAACAACCTGAAAAACAACAATCAGTAGGCAAAGTATGTGAGATGATGAGACAATGGACTTGCAGTTGGAGAAAGTGGGATGCAAACCCCTGTCCAGTTAACCAGATTTAGGTTTTCCATAGTTTCTCCAAATGGATGAAGGTGAATGCTGGGATGGTGCTTTCAACAACATGGTCAATTTCCCCCATATACGAGGGGGGACCCAAAAATAACCGAAATTTCTTTCTAAAAAGCATATACTTTATTGTTTTCAAATACAACCTTAATCTCCTTCAAAGTACTCTCCATTAGCATTAATACACTTGCCCAAACATTCATCCCAGTGTTTGAAGCACCTTTTAAATACATTCTCTTTGATACCTGCTAGCACTTTCATGACATTGCGTTTTACATCTTCCACATCCACAAAACACTTCCCTTTCAAGTCTCTTTTCATCCTCGGGAATAGAAAGAAGTCCGAGGGTGCTAAATCTGGTGAACAGGGCATGTGGGTCAAGGCAGTCATCTTTGTTGACAGGTTTGAACGTGACGATCCCTTTGATCTCTGGTAAGAAGCTTTGGAACAAATTTTGTTGCCACTCTCCACATCCCCAAATTGATGGTCAAGATGTGCTGAATTGAGCTCCAGGACAACCCAGACAAGTTCTCGAGTTGGTTGATTTTCCTGCGTCGATCTTCACTGATGATATCACGGATTTTGTCGATGTTGTCTTCGCTTCGAGCAGTTGAAGGTTGACCAGAACGGGGCTGATCTTCAACCACCATTTCTCCCTTTTTAAACCGAGAAAACTATTCATACACTTGCGTTTTACTAAGAGCATGGTCTTTGTAGGCTGTCTGAATCATCATCGCAACAGTTTCTGCTGCGTTCTTGCCGAACAAGAAACAAAACTTCACTGCCGCACGTTGTTTGTAAGAACTAGCCATTTCCTCGTCTCACGTCTGCACTGTATGCACACTCAAATAACTGCCAAAGAAACCACACTTCTCATTGTTGTGTGACGCCGTGTGGCAGAATGACTCAGCAGAGCTCCTACTACAACCCTCTGGGGGCACAACCTGCTACTACAAGTACATGATGTGCAGCGATTCCAGTTACTTTTGCGTCCCCCCTCGTATGTCCTATTCAAGCTAGTGACTCATATTTAATGACCTTGATGTTAATTGAATGTTAAACATAAATCTTCCTGCCTTCTTCAGGAACAAACAATATCCTTACTGAGTTACCAAGGAAAGCTGCAGATAAGTTGGAATACCAGTTACACATCATTATTTGTGTATGGTACATGAATGGAAGACTACATTGAAGTTTGTAAAAAGTAAAACAGTGAATATATCTTGGAAAGGAAATGCCAATGACAGCTCAAGTTATAGACCTCAAAGCTACTGTGCTTTACTTTAATAATGCTATGAAACATTGTTAAAGATTTTAAAAACTAATATTTACCAGCATGTAAGAAAAGATGTAAAAAGATTGGTTGTTATTGTTGTTACTGTCATCAGACCAAAGAATTTGCCAATGACAACTCAAGTTATAGACCTTGAAGCTACTGTGCTTTACTTTAGTAATGCTATGAAACATTGTTAAAGATTTTAAAAACTAATATTTACCAGCATGTAAGAAAAGATGTAAACAAGTTGGTTGTTATTGTTGTTACGATCATCAGACCAAAGAATTGTTTGATGCAGCTTTCCATGCTAGTCTATCTTGTGGAATTCTCTTCTTCTCTGTGTAAATGCCGTAAACTTACATCCAACTGAACCTGATCACTGTACTCAAACCTGGGTTTCCCTCTACAATTTATACCCTCTACATTTCCCTCCATTATTAATTATCCTCAGCCTGTCCTGTCAACCTATCCTTACTTTTAATCAAGTTTTGTCATAAAGCCCTTTTTTCTGATTTCAGTTAGTACCGAAGCATTGATTATACAGTCTACCTATACAATCCTCAGCATTCTTCTGGAAAACCTCATTTCAGAAGTTTCTATTCACTTCTATTTTCTGTTTATCATCCAACTCATGCTCCTCTGCACATAAATACTTTCAGGAAGGGTTTTGTATTTAGATTTAGCTAAGTAAAAGGAACAAGAGAAAAAAATCTAAAAATACTGTGTACATAGTTCTCAACAGTGCTTGTAGTTACCAAAAGTGTAAATGTATAGCAGTCTTTCTGTTGTGGTTGTCTATGAGTTAGTGTCCCCGCTTCATGGTTAGTAGCAATCTATCTTTTTCAAGTGACGGCAGGATACACACACAAAAGATGGTTGTGACTGGGAAGCTTTTGGAGCCAGTGGCTCAGATAGCTTGCCGGTTGCAACTGTCTTTTATGTGCATGTGTGCCACTTGGCGGTAGATTTTTTTATCTATCTTATTAAATAATTTTGTCAATAATTGACTGTTTTTGTTGTTATAAATCTATCCTTTTCATAACTTATAAATAACGTACTGAAAAAAACAAAGAGATAGGCAAAAATATAGAAGTGTGAAAGTAGAATCACTGGAATGAACTGAAAAAGGTACAGCTCAGTGGTACGGAAGGCACCTGAAGTCCCAATGACGATGAGATCATTAGATATATTAAAAAACTAGAAACCCGCCTTGATTGCGTAAAAAGCACCTAGTGTTAACCTAGGTTTTGGCGTGGATAACTACACTTTCTTCAGAACAATAAAACCCTCAAGTGCCTAAGAAGACCTTTGTCAATGATTAAAAGAACACCACAGCTATACATTTGTAAACGAATAAAAGGGAAAAACACAAACAGTACATGTGTACAAAGTCTAAACCACTACTTAACTTAATGGTGTAACCTCCACCTCACACCAGCCCATGTTCGATGGGCCATGACCCGCCATAAACTGCAGCTACAAATTGTCGCTCACTTACACGCCCGACCCGCTACCTATGCACATGCGCAAGACAAGGGAAGTTACTTGAATGCGCATGCGCATACAAATACGTGAAAGTTTATACATGGGTCGTGGCTAAATATAGAATGGGCAGAATACGCGACGAGCTGAATAGGAGATGAAGCCTAAAAATAACCGCACACGGTTGCTTATGCTAGGAAAGAAACATATATGAAGCTACCTATGACAACAGGAGTAACTCTTCAAATCTATTCCTAAAGCCAATAGTTAGCCTGGGGCGGGGGGGCAGAGAGGATGTAATCTAAAGAAGTCGTGGTAATAAAGATATAGGGATAAAGCGTGAGATGTTCAACAGGCTAAAATACCTTCATCGTAAAAGGAAATGAGGAAAAAAGAAAACAGATGAACAGCTTGACCAACCACGCTCACCAATCAGCGCACGCATGTGAAAATCCCCAGATCATCAGATTTTCAAGTATGAAGAACAAATTAAAGGTGCGAAACCTTCAAAACATTTTCTGTTTCTTAGTAGGAGTTGGTCGTTAAGGATATTGTCTTTATCATATTGCAGATGCATAAAGATCTGCATTTCTTCCAAAACATCCAGTTTTAAGCCCTTAACCTCAGGATGAAGTAACTCGATATTAACTGGAGGGCTCAGCGCATGAGCCGTTTGCACAAGGTGTTCCGCGTAAGTAGAGCCCTTAGTACCGCCACCGCTTCTAGTAGGAATATGCTCTTTATACCTGAGACCCAGAGCCATTAAGTTAGGTAGTGGTTTAGACTTTGTACACATGTACTGTTTGTGTTTTTCCCGTTTATTTGTTTACAAATGTATAGCTGTGGTGTTCTTTTAATCATTGACAAAGGTCTTCTTAGGCACTTGAGGGTTTTATTGTTCTGAAGAAGGTGTAGTTATCTACGCCGAAACCTAGGTTAACACTAGGTGCTTTTTACGCAATCGAGGCGGGTTTCTAACTTTTTAATATATTACTAACGATTGCTGACGCGCTGTGGTGTTGAAGGTTCTTGAGATCATGAGAGACAGAGTGCAAGCTCAGACAGCTCGGACAGCCTGCACCCCCTGCGTGGTGCTAGTTGCCTTCACCAAATCAGCCATCCACCGAAAGGAGCCAAGGATGCCCTCAGAAGCCAATCAGCTGGCAAGGACAGAAGGGTCGAACCCATTAGGCAGATGTTCTACCTGCTGTCATACTGCCACCCCACACCACTAAGTTTAAACCTTATGCTGGTGCACAGCTTAGTTGAGATCAGTGCACTCTGGTTTGCATACTTATCTCATGCATGATAGCAGTCAATTATCCTCTTGTCCGTTCACAATGATCACAGTCCCTAGCCATACCATAGTGTATAAAAATAGATATAAGATCTCAAATGGTGCTACTGAGTTTGGAATGTACACAAAATATAATGAAGAAAATAAAGAAACACTAAAACCTGCTCTGCAGATTTCTCACTATGCCCTGAGATGGCAAACTCTTGAAAAGAAATAAATTTCTCTATTGAAGTGGATGTATCCACAATTACCTGTTACTAGAAACGCTGCTTACCTGAAAGCTACTGCATGAGGTAAGTATGCAAACCAGAGTGCACTGATCTCAACTATAAGCTGTGTACCAGCATAAGGTTTAAACTTAGTGGTGTGGGGTGGCAGTATGGCTGATTTGGTGAAGGCAACTAGCACCACGCAGGGGGTGCAGGCTAACCTGTCTATTTGTAGCATAGTACCCAGGGTTGATCATGGTCCTGTGATTTGGAGTGGAGTGGATGGTCTAAACCAGAGCTTCAGATGACTCTGCAATGACATCGGATGGAATTTCTTCATCTGCGCTATTGGGTACAGATTTGTAGGGTTCCCCTTAACAAGTCACGCAAGCACTACATGCAGGAAGTGGCTAATAAGGTAGAGGAGGATGTGTGGCAAGCACATGAGGCATTTTTAGGTTAGAGAAACCCTCCCTTGGAATCAAAGATGATTTTCTTGATAAATTAGCCACAGTGTCCTCAAAGAACATTTGTTGTTAGAGATCAGACACAGAAAATGTGAATATGATTTTAGTTAACTGCAGGAGCATCCAAGGAAAGATTCCAGAATTTGTATCACATACTGAAGGTTATAATGAACAGATAGTGTCAGAAACAGAAAGTTAGTTGAAACCAAATATTAATGACAATGAAATCCTAAATTCAGACTGGAATATTTGTCATAAGGATAGGTTAGATGTCAATGGTGGTGGCATGTATTGCAGTAAGGAATTTGATAAAATCTAGTGAGGTTATCATGGAATATGATTGTGAATTAAACTGGGTATCAAAAATTAGTCAAAAATGGTAAAGTATTTCAAACAGAACTTGCACAATATATCATTAATAATTTTCCCCATCATTCTGTTGTAATAGGGGGTGACTTCAACTTGGCAGGTATAGATTGGGGATTTCATGCTGTCAGAACTGGTGTCAGAGACAGGGATTCAGGTGACATTGTTCTGGATGTCTTGTACGAAGTTACTTTGAGCAGATAGTTACAGAACCAACTCGTGAGGGTAACATGTTAGACCTCCTGGCAAGAAACAGATCCCAACTTATCAAATCATTTAACATACAGGAAGTTGTCAGTGACAGCATCTATGACAATGGATCTGACAAAGAATGTTAAGAAAGGTAGGAAGACATTTTTGCGTAGCAGGAGTGACAAGGTACAAATTGCAGAGTGTCTGAGCAGTCAGCATCAAATACTCAATGATGAGGACGAAGATGTGGAAAACGAATGGAAAAAATTCAAAGGAATCATGAAATATACTCTAGACAAGCATGTTCTGAACAAGGCCTTAAGCAATTAGAAAGACCTGCATTGGTTTAGTAGCCATGTTAGAAAACTGCTATGTAAACAAAGAGAACTTATCTCATATTCAGGAGAAGTAAAAACCTAGCTGACAAACAAAAGCCAAATGAAGTGAAAATGAGTGTAAAGAGAGCAATGAGAGAAACATTAAATGGCTTTAAGGGGAGATGGAACGCCCTATCATGACAATGTTAAATTTAGTGACTTGGCTTTACTGTATCTCAAGAATCAGGAACCACTGTATCCATTGACATGAAACAGTGTGTTCTGCGTCTACTGAACTACAATAATTGCATTTCAGCCACTGCTTTCAGAAATATAATCCTTTAATTACATGGTTAAAATTTTGTGTACTTTCTTACATTACCCTAAATAATTTTAATTATACATAACATTATGTTCTTCTTTTAGTTCAGTAGATTCAGGATATGTATGTTATTACTCACTGAAAATTTGAATACTCTACTCGAAGTGGTTTCTGAGATTTAGGGAAAAATGCAACAGAAAATGTAAATTTTCATGAACGGCTCCTAAAGTTTCAAAAGACTGTAACTCACTTAATATATGCTTAATTTTTTATGTTTTAGTCACTCAGAAGCACCCTGCACTGTACTGTATATCACCCTCTTGATCTTTTTCCAAGTTTCTTCTTCTTCTTCTTCTTCTTCTTCCTGGATTCCTTAGTGACCAACTGTGCTGTGTACTCTGCTTTATCAATGCGAATCTTGTCCATCCGTTCAAGTCCTCTGCACAGTTTGCTCCAGGATTAATTCCCATATGCAGCAGTACTTTCACTCTACCAATGTTGCCATCATTAAAAGCAATACAGCATCACTGACCCCCCCCCCCCCCCCCCCCCACTTTAGTGTCTTCCTTCCACCGTAAACGTTTTTTGGTGAGTCCATATAAGATTACTGAATGACTCATTGGGATTATGAGTCTGACCATGCAGACACTTCTTCAGTAATTCAGGATTTGCCAGGTCTCTGTAAATAGGTTTTATAATATCCATGACTGCTGCTGGGATGGAATGTTTACGGCTGTATGAACTGTTTTGAGTACAGGGCATTGCGGTAACTGCACCATGAATCAGGTCCATGAGGGCAAAGGTGGTTGTAGCAGCAGCAGGATAGGGAAAGTTAGTTTTGTGCAGTAATCTGAGCACAAGTTAGAGCCAGGTGTGGGCCAGATTGCAGTGAGCTATGCATACCAGCAGCTGCGAAGTAGAATAGAGGCCACAAGGCCGTCAAATTGCTGAAAGAGTATACGTAGCAGTTTTGCATGTCTCAATTCACAGGCAGAAGGGGCCCACTGGCCAACCTAGCATGTTATGAGTATGTGATGTGAAGCGGCACATATGGCAAAACAGAGGCGCGCAGCCGCGTATAAATAGGTGAGGGTTTCTAACGAGATTCGTTCACATGCAACAGCTCTCCTGGACAGCGGGGCATGTCACACCACCATCTACACGCAGCAGCAGATGGGGCCCCAGGGTTCCAGACCACGGCAGGTCACTGGTTCGACCCTTTGAGGTTGACGCGGGGTCCATAGCCAGCCAGTGGCGGGCCACTCCACGGCTCGCTACCGCGGGCAGTCGTCCTGACTTCCAACACACGCTGGAGGCATTCTGAGGCGAGGGCCGCAGATTCAGACTCCGAAATGCAGGCACTTGTTGTCGCTGTGATCTTTGCCATGCCAGCGAGAAGCATGCAGCTGGCCGCCTGTGGCTCATGCTGAGCGGTGCTGTGTTGGCAGGGTTGCAGACCGCTGAATCAACTGCCGGCATCCTGACGATGCTGCAACTCCACTGCCGTGCAAGGGCAAAATACAGCAGTGCATGCACGGGTCACTGAGGCAGCCATTCCACACCAAGCTGTTTCACAGACAGCAAAGTGGTATCCTCAGCATTGTGGGACCCAGTGACGTAGATCGAGAGGAACAGGGGCACTGTAGTTGGAAACAATAAATCATTTGGAAAGCTCGGACGTGTCTTAATACAGTGCCTTTTACCTCTTCCCATTATATTTGGTGTTGCTGTTACATTCGGTTTTCACTACATTTGGTGTCAGAATAGCGGATGTCATCTATCCAGCACAATGTTCGAGCCCACTGTCCGCATTAGAGTCACAAGATGTGGTGAGTTTTGACCAGTTTTCTTTTGAGTGTTGGATGTTTTTTTTGTTGTCCGAGTAAGTGTCAGTGTATTTGGGGCAGTAAGATTTTTTTTTTTTTTTTTTTTTTTTTTTTGGCATTTAATTACTTTTCTATTGATTTGAGTATGATGTTACCAAGTACGACTGAGGTGTAGGGAGTCAGGTTATTCTTGTACTTAAATGTTTTGTTTTGAGACTAACTGGGAACGAAAGCAACACAATGGCAGAGTCAAGGAAGCAACGTGTGTCGGAACCAGAAGTGGTATGGATTTTGTTGGAAAAAGTAGCATGACTGACAGCACACAATACGCAGTTGAGAAATGAATTAATATCTAAAAGTAAGTGGGAATCCGCATTTGATCAGTCGCTGTTGCCTATGGTGCAGGAGATTGATCCAGCTGTCGCAAGTTTGATTATTCCATTTTCTGGCAAGGCATCTGAGGATGTGCGTTCATTTGTGGAGGACTTGGAGACTTCAGCGGTGATGAATGGTTGATCTGATGATCAGTTGTTACATATAGCCAAGATAATATTAATGGGTGAAGCAAAAACATATGTAAAGTGTTCTGAGGCCTTAAGGAAGGCAGAGCAGTTTAAGAAGTTAAAGGAAGGGTTTTTACAAAGGTACAAAAAACAGAATAGCACTCGGTACTTTAGAGAGAGGTTAAGTACAATGTCAAAGAGACAGGGGGGAGACGATGGAGAAATTTCTGGTTAGGATAAGGGAACTTAATGAGTATACTTACAAGTTGGGTCAGAGCAATGAAGTGAATACTGTTCTGTTGCAGGAGGCTGAGCAAAGGTCACGTGATGTATTTTTGACAGGGTTACCAGTGCATATGTCACGGAAAGTGTGTGAAGGGACTCTGAAAGATTTGTATTCGGCCATTCAGCTGGCAATTCAATGTGAGGAAATAGACAAGGCAACAGGGGTACGCGAGAGGCAAACAGTGTTTACAGTGGGTGTGAAATATTTTAAGTGTTGTCGTACGGGACATGTGCAGAGGCAATGTACCCAGTCACCGAGGAATAAAGGAGGGAGTGGGAATTGGCAGCGGGGAGAATGGAGAAATGGAGATAGGGGAGGTGGATAAGCGTTAAATGGCAGAGGGGACCCAAGACCCAGCTAAGGTAGCTCCTATTTAATTTCAATGCTACGAATACGTATGCAGAGGTGGAATTCAGTGGTAGGATCCATAGAAACTAAAAAGTTTAAGATTTTGTTGGACACAGGGGCGCAAGTGTCAGTGGCTACTAGGAATATAATGGGATGAAGGAAGCTAGACTCACCGCATTATAGGTTGTGTGGAGTGGGGGACAAGGTCACACCTCTGGGGTCAGTGACAGTTGACTTTCAAACAGAGAAATTCCGATTTAATGCATGCATGGAGGTAGTGCCATGGGTAAGGGAAGGCTATGACACGATCGTAGGAGTAGGTTTCTTGCATCAACATCATGCCAAAATTGACCTTGGATAACAAACTGTGGAATTTGGTGGAATGTTATTTCAGCTAGGGGAACTGTTGTCAATGCAGAGCTGTTACAAGGGGCATTCAACGCAATGACCAAACCAAGTGAACCGTGTACATTAGCATTAAGGCTTAATTCACATGAGTGTGTGTCTACTGGCACCGGGAAGTCGCTTTGGGTAAGGGGTGGAGTCAAATCTACATGTGGGTACAGTATGTGTTATTGAACCATTGGAGGATAATTAAGTTTTGGGTCCATTGGGTTGTTTTGTGAAACATAGTGTTGTAGGCATACAGGAGGGGAACGACGGGCGAGTAGTTCCTGTGAACATGGATAATCTTAGCACTGTAGACGTGAATTTGAGGAAAGGAGTTTTAATAGCAAATTTGGATGGGCTAGATGATGAAGACTGGTGTTCAAGAGGTAGGTGAAGCGATCAACCACTAACTGCCAAGAGAACTGCATTGCATGACAAAATTAAGCATTTGAAAGGAGGAGAAAGAGAGCATATGGAAGAATTATTGTGGGACTTTAAGGCTTTGTTTTTTCCACAAGGGCCGTTACCAGCAACTCCATTAGTTCAACATAGGGTACCAACGGGGAATGAAGCACCTGTTTACCATAAACCATACAGAATACCGAGGTATTTGCAGCCGACTGTGGAGGATTTCATTGATCAGTAGCTTGCAACGGTATTATGGAGCATAGTAATAGTTGCTGGGGAGCGGGCATTGTCATTGTGCCTAAAAAATCTATGGGTGGAACTAAGAAATACAGGTTCTGTTGTGACTACCAATACCTCAATAATAAGACAGTAATGGACGTATACCCCATTCCAAACATATCGGAGACTTTGGATCACTTAGAACAGTGCCAGTACTTTTCTACGATGGATTTGACAAGTGGTTATCATCAGTTAGAGGTGGCTCCAGAGGATCATCCAAAAACTGCTTTCTCTACTCCTGGAGACCATTACCTTTACATTAGAATGCCATTTGGTTTGAAAAATGCTCCGGCAACCTTTCAGAGGTTGCTAGACAGTGTCTTGAGGGGTTTAAATCATGGCAGTTTGTGGTCTATTTGGATGACATTATAGCGTTTTCAAGTAGAATGGAGCAACATAGACAGTGGTTAAGGGAAGTCTTTATAAGGTTAAGAGCATCTCGTTTGATGTTGAGCCTGGAGAAGTGTCATTTTGCATTAGAAGAAGTAAAATATTTGGGTTATATTATCAGTAAGGACGGAGTGCGAATGGATCTGAGGTTGGTAAAGGCTGTAAGGGATTTTAGGAACCAAAAACAGTTAAGGAAGTGCAGTCATTCATCGGAATTTGCAATTTCGTGAAGGGATTTGCAGATTTAGCACAGCCATTGACACGATTGTTATGGAAGTGTATGTAATTTGAGTGGACAGAAGAGTATCAGAAAGTGTTTGACAAACTGAAAGATGTGTTAACATCAAGTCCGGTTCCTGTTTTTTCAGGTTTTGAAAAGGAGTTTATACTAGCATGTGATGCATCGAATCAAGCATTAGGGTGTGTTCTTAATCAGGAAATTGATTGGAAAGAACATCCTGTAGCCTATGTGTCTATGCAGTTGAATGCAGGAGAGAGGAATTACTCAACAACTGAGAGGGAGATGCTTAGCATAATCTATGGGATCATGTATTTTAAATGTTATTTATATGGGAGAAGATTTCAGGTAGTGACAGATCATGCTGCATTGAAGGGGTTGTTGGGGTTGAAGGATCCATCTACTAGACTCGCTAAATGGGCTGTGAGGCTTAGTGAATTCGACTACGAGGTGGTGCACAAGGCTGGGAAGAAGCACGGTAATGCGGATGCAATAAGTAGGAATGTGGCAAAAGTAGAGGTCATAGGTTATGACCTAGCAGTATGGCAAGAATTACAGGATGCGGACAATGATAGTAAACTGTATCAGACACAGACGCAATTTAATATGTACGATGGTCTTCTGTGCAGGGAAATGAATTGTATACCATGTGTGCAAAGGGCAGATTTGAGTTGGAAACAGATACAGCTACAATGACTGCCGGAATGGACATGTCCATTATCTATGCTGGGGATCGATGTCTTAGGACATTTTATGTGAACACCATAGGGAAACAGATCCAAGGGCATGAGATGAGTAGGTAAGGAGTTGATTGAGCACTGGTCGTCCAGTAAGGAATTTTTATGATTTGTTTCATGGTTTATGGGGCACTAGATCACATTTAAGTTTTTTAATAGTAAGGAAATATGCCATAGGTGCTGACCCAAACATGTTAAGAGCTAATTAAGGGTCGACATGGGGACCTGGTCTTTCTGAAGAGGGGAGTAATGTAGCAGCACCACCATTTAGGATGGGAAAGTTAGTTTTGTGCAATATTCTGAGCACAAGTTACAGCCAGGTGCGGGCCGGATTGCAGTGAGTTATACATACCAACAGTTGCGAAGTAGAATAGAGGCCACAGGGCCATCAAATTGCTGAAAGAGTATACGTAGCAGTTTTCATGTTGCAAATTACAGGCAAAAGGGGCCCTCTGGCCAACCTAGCATGTAATGAGCATGTGGCACGAAGCGATGCATATGGCAAACCAGAGACACACGGCTGCGTATAAATAGGTACAGGTTTCTAACAAGATTCATTCAAGTGTGGCAGCTCTCATGGTCAGCGGGGCGTGTCACACCACCAGCTACACATGGCAGCAGATGGGGCGCCAGCGTTCCAGTCCACGGCGGGTCGCTGGTTCGACCCTCTGATGCTGACACGGGGTCTGTAACCAGCCAGCTGCGAGCCACTCAACAGCTCACTACCACGGGCAGTCATTCTGGCTTCCAACATATGCCAAAGGCATCCTAAGGCAAGGGCCGCAGATTTGGACTCCGGATCTCTGCGCTTGTTTTCGCTGCAAAATTTGCCACGCCAGCGAGAAGCATGCAGTTGGCCGCCTGCAGCTCACACCGAGTGGTGCTGAGTCAGCAGGGTTGCAGACTGCTGAGGCAACTTCTGGCATCCTGATGATGCTGCAACTCCGCTGCCGTGCAAGGTCGACACACAGCAGTGCTTACACGGGTCGCTGAGACAGCCATTCCCTGCCTAGCCGTTTTTCAGACAGCGAAGTGTTGTCCTCAGCATTGCAGAACCCAGTGACACAGATCAAGAGGAATCGGGACACTGTAGTTGGAAACAATAAATCACTTGGAAAGCTTGGACGAGTCTTAATACAGTGCCTTTTACCTCTTCCCACTACATTTGGTATTGCTGTTACATTCGGTGGCAGAAGTTGTCTCTACAGTGGTGTACTGGTATTTCATCAGTTGACAGTCTTTGGAAGAAGGTAGCCCATACTGCCTGCTTCATTTTCAACAAATCCTCAGTATTATTTCTAATGGCCATCCCATAATACTGCTGTAGTTCATCAATCATTTTGTCTGTCAGCCTGCCTCTTATGGTTTTACCACCAGAAAGTTTCTTGTCCCTCAAACTTTGTTTCAACTTCCTCAACCTGGTTCCCATCCTTTTCTGGATCTGGTGAACACATTCCAGTTTTGTGATAATCTTCTCACCATAAGGCTGAGCAGCTACTACACCGTTATATGCTTTTGAGTCTCCATCACCTAAGAACTTCGTGTAACACACTCCCCTTTCATTCACATATCAACTAAAACTTTCAATAGCTGCAGAGGCCTACATACCACCACTTGTTCCTTCACATTTTTTGTCACAGGTATGCCCTTCTGCATTTCATGATTTGCACTTGTAACAATGTTTGGTTAAAATCTGGAAATCTATTACCTTTCCAGTATCCACACTGGTCACCATAGCAACAGAATTCTTAGAACTGTCGCCATGCTTCTGCCATGTGCCATCAAAAGCTACTGGTATGTCAGTCATACCATCATTTATTTCAGCAGTTTTGTTTGCAGCACCCATCATTGACTCACATGCAACAAATTCCAAAGCAGCTCCAATAAATTCTGCATACTTTGGGCGTGGCGTATTCATCATGGCACACATTGTTCCTGCTGCAGTTTGTACATGCATACAGACATACATACATACATTAATCCTTGTTCAATAGAACACGAATATGACATTTCATAATTATGTGGAACATGTCACTTTAACATAAGTTTTCTTTACACAAAATAATTAACAGTTTTTTTTTTCATTTACTACTTCATATCTAAAAATTCATCTGTTCTTCACCAATAGCTCTCAATCCATAAAACCACCTAACCTTTACTTCAAAATATTTATCTTTACACTCATCAGAATTCCAAAATGAATGAGTATATTTACAACTGGCACAATTAATGATAAGTTTCCTGGCTAGTCCATTTGATACCTCACTGTCTTCATATAAACTAACTAGCCCTCCACATATTTTACAACACACACATTCACCTAACACCATTGTTAGGATGTGTAAATCTATCAGAATATAACATAACCTACCAATTACATCACTTTCATTTTGAGAAAACTGTGTATCACAACATTTTATTTTAATCTTTGAAGCACTAATGAGTGTTTCTCTAGATACCGAAGAGTTTGCCTGTATTTCATTTTCTGTAACTTCACATGCCACATGTTGAACCCAATGATTCTCTTTATTTGAAAATCTATTACCACAAAACACAAGTTTCTTAAAAACAATTTGTTTTGGCGCCATACTTTACTTTTTGAGGGATTTACAAATCTATCTGTCACTTTTCCTCAGAAAAACGTTAGCACTTTGACATACAATGCGTGTTTATACCATGAAATGATACGATACTGTTTTTGACAGTGCTACCAATACAAATACGTAATTTAAGCCTAGTTTACATGATGACATTGGGTTGCATCACTTGTTGAGTGGAATCAGATGCATGCAAGTGGTTTCATATATGACTGTAGAGACGGCGACACCAGTATACACTTCAGTTTCGTCGTTTTGTGGGTCCCTGAGTCATGTCTGAAATGAAATTTTTGGCAGCTGCACATCACACAAGTTGTGATGGAGTTAGAGTTTGTTGCGTGGAATCGCTACATAAGAAAAAAAATAAGAAACATGTTTCGATTCATGACTGGATGAAGAAAAGATGTCAGCTCGGTTGCTCAGCATCCTTGCTGAAATAATTTATAATGGAACATCCAAGAAGTTCTTTTAATTATCGTAGAATGTCACCAGAACTGTTCACATTTCTTCTGAATAGAGTTAATTATGTGATAGGGAATAAGCTTACTGTAATGCATGAAGCACTGTCACAAGAACTGAGATTATATATCGTATTGCGTGCATTACAACTGAGAACACTCGGTGTGCTATAAGATACAGTTTTAGTAGCTTATGACGCTATTTCATTAACACCAATAATTATTAACATTAACAGTAATAATTATTAACATTAGCAAAAATAATTACTCGAAGCGGGCTGCATTAAGAAGATAATGGTTTGCAAACTACTCTCTTGAAGAGAGATCTTTACAGTGGCAATACTTCAAAATTCTAACATATGTGAGTGGGGAGCACTGCAGCGACGTTTTAAATAGATGAATATTGAATAAAGAATGCAGCTTCTTGAATTTGTATAGCCTTCCCTCCTGTCATCAATATTCCTTAACAAAGAGTTGGCCAACTCAAATGATGGGATTTTAGTCTTTTAGACGAGAGCATTGCCACAGCTAGAATTTCACTTCCTAGTATTTTTCTTAACTCAGTTGTATATGTGCTCCTAACTCAATAAATTTTGCTCTGCAGCTCAGATATTGTCAAATGATCTATTTCATGATTGCACATGATGGTCTCAGCGGCAGCAATATGTTGCTTATTGTTGTAATCAGCACCACTGAACTCCCACTAACACTTATGCAAAGCATAGATATCCAAAAAGCGAAAATTATTCTCCATTCCCCACTTCATATTTCAGTGTTTCTACATTCTACAATCACACATAACCTCAAATTTCATGCAACTAGTGTCACCAAAGTTGGAACACGCTGAAGGTTTCACAAAGTTACGCAACCGCGTGGCGCGCATGCACAGTGGCCGGTAGCATAGTTGCCTGCAACCTAGTGTCATCATGTAAACTAGGCTTTATAAATGTTATAATAATATACAATATTTAAAGTGGAAGCTCTACCAGCATTTGCCGGCCTCTGTGGCCGAGCGGTTCTAGGCGCTTCAATCCGGATCCGCGCTGCTGCTATGGCCGCAGGTTCGAATCCTGCCTCGGGCATGGATGTGTGTGATGTCCTTAAGTTAGTTAGGTTTATGTAGTTCTAAGTCTAGGGGACTGATGACCTCAGATGTTAAGTCCCATAGTGCTTAGAGCCCACTGAATCATTTTTGTCTATAATAAAGCACCAGTGCCAGAAGATAGTAATGATTTCCAGAATGACCTCCAGAGAAATGATGAATCATGCAGGCTCTGGCAGTTGACCCGAATGTAAATCTGCCGTAAAATATCTAGGAGTAACTATCCAGAGCAACCTTAAGTGGAATGACAATATAAAACAAATAGTTGGAAAAGCAAATGCCAGATTCAGGTTCATAGGCAGAATCTTAAGAAAATGTAACTCATCCACGAAGGACGTGGCTTATAAGGTGCTTGTTTGACTGATTCTTGAGTACTGTTCATCTATCTGGGATTCCTGCAAGACAGGACTGACAGAAGAGGTAGAGAGCATTAAAGAGATGCTCAACAAACTTCATTGGCAGATGTTACAAGAGAGGTGTTTGGCATCACAGAGAGATTTACTACAGAGATTTTGAGAGAGCATTTTCAGGGAAGAATCAGACAACCTATTACTTCCTCCCGCATATGTCTTGCATAATGACCAAGAAATTAAAGTCAATACAGAGTCTTGCTGACAATCATTCTTGTCGCGTGCTATTCACAAGTGGAACAGGGTTAGAGGACTCAGTTAGCAGTACAAAAAGTACCCTCCACTGCACACCATTAGGTGGCTTGCGTGGTATGATGTAGATGTAGAGACCAAACTGGCACAGCAGATTTGAACAATGACTTGGACTACCTCAGCATGCATTCCTACTCAATCCAAATTCCCATTCACACCTCAGCCCACTTGGTATTCTCCCTAAGCGTGATGCTGAGGTGCTATTCCAATACAATAGGAGAGCCTCTGCAATGCTGTTCCAGTTTATGGGGAATACCAAGTGAGTTGAGACATAAATGGGAATTTAGATTGAGGAAGGAGGCTATGATTTCATAGTTTGTGTAAGTGGTGGAAATGATGTGGGAAGCAATGAAGCTGGTGTCTGCATTGATGCTCTGAAGAATTTCCTTGAAGAAAATAAGCAGAAACTACTGTCCTGCATTGGTACAATCTGATCAACAAATAAATAAGGAAATAAGAAAAACAAATATTAGAATTAAGGCACTATGTTCAAAACTATGGCAATTGTTTAATTCTAGATATAGGAAAGTTGGGTATGGGTCAGCACACTAACCATGGATTTTATTTGAATTATGAAAGTAAATGTTAATTGTGTGAAAAATTAAATAAAACAGCCTTCAGCATGTATACGTGATGGTGAAATACTTGACAACAAGATCATAAATGACAGTAAACTAAAAATAATATCACAAAATGTCCAATATATTATCAACAAAACAGAACAAATTGATGAATTTTTTAAGTGTTGGTAGTCCTCATGATTATCTTGTGAATGAACTAGGGTGTAAAACTGAAGAAGTGTGTAGCATTAATTTAAGTAATTATAAAAAGGTCAGTGTCTATTGTAGGAAACAACGAAAAGGTGGGGGTCTTGGTATTTATGTCAAAAATAATGTACAGTGCAAAAAAATTGATTGGGGAGATAAACTTGCATGTGAGATGGTTTTTGAAATAGCTGTAATAAGAATAAAGCTTAGAAATAGCAGTTTAATAATAGCTGGTCTGTACAGATCCCCTAACAGTAACATGGAAGAATTTTTCTGCCATTTAGAGGAGCTTGTTGACAAACTCTCACCTCATAAAAAATGGTAGGGGATGTGAACATAGACTCTTTAACTAACAGTATAAATTACCTTAGATATATTGATATTTTACAGTCCTATAATTACATCCATGTGAATTCAATGCCAACAAGAATTACATACGACTCTCAGACATGTATCAAATATGTTTTTACAAACTTGAGAAAGAATGACCTTGTAGTTGGAACTGTTGAGAATCACATTTCACATTATAGGGCATTAGTCCTAGAGCTACATACAGACAAAGAAATAGGATCTGAAGGGGACTATTTACCTATAAAAGAAAGCTTGACTATCATATATTAAAAGAAACCCTGGCACACATAAATTGGCATCAAGTAGGCCTATATGAAATAGAAGATATCAATGAAAAGTGGGACAAATTTTATACAACATTAACCCATTGTCTTAATCAACTTTGTCCAGTGTTCAAGATACTAAAGAAAACTGACAGCTCCAAGAATCTTAAACTTCTCCCTAACATGATAAAATTAAAGGACGACATGAAGGATTTATATATTCTTTGTAGAGACACCAAACTGCAGTACTTCCACTCTAAATACAAAGCCTGTAGAAAAACCTACAGGGAAGCACTTACGACATTAAAAGAACAGATGTATGCTGAAGAGATGAGGCAATCTAGTAATGTTACCAAAACAGTGGGGAGTATAGTAAAGGAAAGAGGAGGGAGCAACAATGTAGTGTGCAATAACATAATAATTAGTGACAATGAAAAATTGCTGAGTGACCCAAAGGAAGTATGTGAGAGATTCATAGACCAGTTTAGTAAGATGAGTAGGGAGGATCTGATCGACCCACCACAGGTACTAAATACCAGTAATGGCAGTAATTCATTCTTCCTGAGGTGTGTTACAGAACTGGATATCCTGAAAACCATTTCCAACTTAAAAGCAAATACATCCAGTGGCTGGGATGACATCTCAGTGAAATTTCTGAAAGAATGTAGTAATGAATTAATAAAGCCACTACAACTCTTTCAGTCAGGGGTCATTTCCTGACCTGATAAAAGTCACTGAAATAAGACCGTTGCATAAAAAGGGAATAACTACAAATATATAAAATTATAGGCCTATTTTATTGACATCAGTACTTAGTACGCTGTTGGAAAGGCTACTCCTTGATCAACTTGAATCTTTTTTTCTTAAGTACAATCTATTAAAAAACTGTCAGTATGGTTTCAGGAAGAGCCAATCTACAATGACAGCTGTAGCTACATTTTTGCAAGTGGTATTAAATAAACTTGATGATGGGAACAAAGTTACTGGCACCTGAAACTTCCTGGCAGATTAAAACTGTGTGCCCGACCGAGACTCAAACTCGGGACCTTTGCCTTTCGCGGGCAGGACCTTTCAGGAGTGTTAGTTCTCCAAGGTTCGCAGGAGAGCTTCTGTAAAGTTTGGAAGGTAGGAGACGAGATACTGGCAGAAGTAAAGCTGTGAGGATCGGGTGTGAGTCGTGCTTCGGTAGCTCAGATGGTACAGCACCTGCCCGCGAAAGGCAAAGGTCCCGATTTCGAGTCTTGGTCGGGCACACAGTTTTAATCTGCCAGGAAGTTTCATATCAGCGCACACTCCGCTGCAGAGTGAAAATCTCATTCTGGGAACATCTCCCAGGCTGTGACTAAGCCATGTCTCCGCAATATCCTTTCTTTCAGGAGTGCTAGTTCTGCAAGGTTCGCAGGAGAGCTTCTGTAAAGTTTGGAAGGTAGGAGACGAGATACTGGCAGAAGTAAAGCTGTGAGGACCGGGCGTGAGTCGTGCTTTGGTAGCTCAGATAGTAGAGCACCTGCCCGCGAAAGGCAAAGGTCCCGAGTTCAAGTCTCGGTCGGGCACACAGTTTTAATCTGCCAGGAAGTTTCATATCAGCGCACACTCCGCTGCAGAGTGAAAATCTCATTCTGGTTACTGGCACCTTTTTAGACCTATCCAAGGCATTTGACTTTGGAAATCATTCTGTTCTTCTACATAAATTAGAAATTTATGGAGTAAAGGAGTAGCATTAGATCTATTAAGATCCTACCTTACTGACAGGAGACAATGCGCAAAGCTGTATTATACAACTGGGAGACATACAGAAACAGTAAAATCATTTTATAGAATTCTTAACTGTATAATAAATCCACAAAATTCAAACCTATTAAATTATGCTGATGATAAAGGAACAGAAGGAAACATAGTAGGTGAATATGGATTGGGGCTAGGAAATGAAAGAGGAAGCCGCCTGGTAGAATTTTGCACAGAGCATAGCTTAATCATAGCTAACACTTGGTTTAAGAATCATGAAAGAAGGTTGTATACATGGAAGAACCCTGGAGATACTAAAAGGTTTCAGATAGATTATATAATGGTAAGACAGAGATTTAGGGACCAGGTGTTAAATTGTAAGACATTTCCAGGGGCAGATGTGGACTCTGACCACAATCTATTGGTTATGACCTGTAGATTAAAACTGAAGAAACTGCAAAGAGGTGTGAATTTAAGGAGATGGGACCTGGATCAACTGACTAAACCAGAGGTTGTACAGAGTTTCAGGGAGAGCATAAGGGAACAATTGACAGGAATGGGGGAAAGAAATACAGTAGAAGGAGAATGGGTAGCTTTGAGGAATGAAATAGTGAAGGCAGCAGAGGATCAAGTAGGTAAAAAGACAAGGGCTAGTAGAGATCCTTGGGTAACAGAAGAGATACTGAATTTAATTGATGAAAGGAGAAAATACAAAAATGCAGCAAGTGAAGCAGGCAAAAAGGAATGCAAATGTCTCAAAAATGAGATTGACAGGAAGTGCAAAATGGCTAAGCAGGCATGGCTAGAGGACAAATGTAAGGATGTAGAGGCTTATCCCATGAGGGGTAAGATAGATTCTGCCTACAGGAAAATTAAAGACACCTTTGGAGAAAAGAGAACCAATTGCAGGAATATCAAGAGCTCAGATGGAAACCCAGTTCTAAGCAAAGAAGGGAAAGCAGAAAGGTGGAAGGAGTATATAGAGGGTCTATACAGGGGTGATGTTCTTGAGGACAATATTATGGAAATGGAAGAGGAGGTAGATGAAGATGAAATGAGAGATATGATACTGCGTGAAGAGTTTGACAGAGCATTGAAAGACCTAAGTCGAAACAAGGCCACGGGAGTAGACAACATTCCATTAGAACTACTGACAGCCTTGGGAGAGCCAGTCCTGACAAAACTCTACCATCTGGTGAGACAGGCAAAATTACCTCAGACTTCAAGAAGAATATAATAATTCCAATCCCAAAGAAAGCAGGTATTGACAGATGTGAAAATTACCGAACTATCAGTTTCATAAGTCACAGCTGCAAAATACTAACGCGAATTCTATACAGACGAATGGAAAAACTGGTAGAAGCCGACCTCGGGAAATATCAGTTTGGATTCCGTAGAAGTGTGGAACATGAGAGGCAATACTGACCCTACGACTTTTCCTAGAAGAAAGATTAAGGAAAGGCAAACCTACATTTCTAGCATTTGTAGACTTAGAGAAAACTTTTAACAATGTTGACTGGAATACTCTTTTTCAAATTCTGAAGGTGGCAGGGGTAAAATACAGGGAGCAAAAGGATATTTACAATTTGTACAGAAAGCAGATGGCAGTTAGAAGAGTCGAGGGACATGAAAGGGAAGCAGTGATTGGGAAGGGAGTGAGGCAGGGTTGTAGCCTCTCCGCGATGCTATTCAATCTGTATATTGAGCAAGCAGTAAAGGAAACAAAAGAAAAGTTCGGAGTAGGTATTAAAATCCATGGAGAAGAAATAAAAACTTTGAGGTTCGCCGATGACATTGTAATTCTGTCAGACACAGCAAAGGACTTGGAAGAGCAGTTGAACGGAATGGACAGTGTCTTGAAAGGAGGGTATGAGATGAACATCAACAAAAGCAAAACGAGGATAATGGAATGTAATCGAATTAAGTTGGGTGATGCTGAGGGAATTAGATTAGGAAATGAGACACTCAAAGTAGTAAAGGAGTTTTGCTATTTGGGGAGCAAAATAACTGATGATGGTCGAAGTAGAGAGGATATAAACTGAAGAGTGGCAATGGCAAGGAAAGTGTTTCTGAAGAAGAGAAATTTGTTAACATCGAGTATAGATTTAAGTGTCAGGAAGTCGTTTCTGAAAGTATTTGTATGGAGCGTAGCCATGTATGGAAGTGAAACATGGACGATAAAAAGTTTAGACAAGCAGAGAATAGAAGCTTTCAAAATGTGGTGCTACAGAAGAATACTGAAGATTAGATGGGTAGATCACATAACTACTGAGGAGGTATTGAATAGAATTGGGGAGAAGAGGATTTTGTGGCACAACTTGACTAGAAGAAGGGATCGGTTGGTAGGACATGTTCTGAGGCATCAAGGGATCACCAATTTAGTTCTGGAGGGCAGCGTGGAGGGTAAAAATCGTAGAGGGAGACCAAGAGATGAATACACTAAGCAGATTCAGAAGGATGTAGGCTGCAGTAGGTACTGGGAGATGATGAGGCTTGCACAGGATAGAGTAGCATGGAGAGCTGCATCAAACCAGTCTCAGGACTGAAGACCACAACAACAACATACCCCCTTCATAAGTTGGGGCTCTACAAAACAGTTAGCACTGCAAAATAATGCATAGCACATTAGCCTCGTCACGGAAAATGCTACTGGCCATTAAAATTGCTACACCAAGAAGAAATGCAGATGATAAATGGGTATTCATTGGACAAATATATTATACTAGAACTGATATGTGATTACATTTCCACGCAATTTGGGTGCATAGATCGTGAGAAATCAGTACCCAGAACTACCACCTCCGGCTGTAATAACGGCCGTGATACGCCTGGGCATTGAGTCAAACACAGCTTGAATGGCGTGTACAGGTACAGCTGCCCGTGCAGCTTCAACACGATACCACAGTTCAACAAGAGTAGTGACTGGCGTATTGTGACGAGCCAGTTGCTCGGCCACCATTGACCAGACGTTTTCAATTGGTGAGAAATCTGGAGAATGTGCTGGCCAGCACAGCAGTCTAACATTTTCTGTATCCAGAAAGGCCCATTCAGGACCTGCAGTATGCAGTCGTGCATTATCCTGCTGAAATGTAGGGTTTCACAGGGATCGAATGAAGGGTAGTGCCACGGGTTGTAACACATCTGAAATGTAAAGTCCACTGTTCAAAGTGCCGTCATTGCGAACAAGAGGTGACCGAGACGTGTAACCAATGGCACCCCATACCATCACACCAGGTGATACGCCAGTATGGCGATGACAAACACACGCTTCCATTGTGCGTTCACCATGATGTCGCCAAACATGGATGCATCCATCATGATGCTGTAAACAGAACCTGGTTTCATCCGAAAAAATGACGTTTTGCCATTCGTGCACCCAGGTTCGTTGTTGAGTACACCATCGCAGGGCTCCTGTCTGTGATGCAGCATCAAGGGTGACCGCAGCCATGGTCTCCGAGCTGATAGTCCATGCTGCTGCAAACATCATTGAACTGTTCATGCAGATGGTTGTTGTCTTGCAAATGTCCCCATCTGTTGTCTCAGGGATCGAGACGTGGCTGCACGATCCATTACAGCCATGCAGATAAGATGCCTGTCATCTCGACTGCTAGTGATACGAGGCCATTGGGATCCAGCACGGTGTTCTGTATTACCCTCCTGAGCCCACCGATTTCATATTCTGATAACAGTCATTGGATTTTGACCAATGCAATCAGCAGTGTCGTGATATGATAAACCGCAATTGTGATAGGTTACAATCCGACTATTATCAAAGTCGGAAACGTGATGATACGCATTTCTCCTCCTTACATGAGGCACCACGACAACGTTTCATGGTCAACTGCTGTTTGTGTATGAGAAATCGGTTGGAAACTTTCCTCATGTCAGCACATTGTAGGTGTCGCCATCGGCTCCAACCTTGTATGAATGCTCTGAAAAGCTACTCATTTGCATATCACAGCATCTTCTTCCTTTCGGTTAAATTTCGCTTCTGTAGCACATCTTCGTGGTGTAGAAATTTTAATGCTCAGTGGTGTATCTCACTAAAAACAAATTGGCACTAAATAAGGACAAGACAATTCTGATGGAGTTTCTGCTAAATTATAAATCAAGACAAGTGGATACAGAACCAGAGATATCAGTTGAAACAATTGATAAACATAAATTCCTGGGTATTATAGTAGACAAACTTCTTATATGGAAGGAGCACATCAGCTACATGTGTAAAAAAAATCTTCTGTTCAAAAATGGTTCAAATGGCTCTGAGCACTATGGGACTTAACTTCTGAGGTCATCAATCCCCTATAACTTAGAACTACTTAAACCTAACTAACCTAAGGACATCACAAACATCCATGCCCAAGGCAGGATTTGAACCTGCGACCGTAGCGGTTGCGCAGTTCCAGACTGTAGCGCCTAGAACCGCTCGGCCACCCCAGCTGGCAAAAATCTTCTGTAACACCTACCTGCTATAACACCTTTCTAGCACAATAGTGCAAACTGTTTTAAGACAAATCGATTTTGGAATTACCGTATTTACTCGAATCTAAGCCGCACTTTTTTTCCGGTTTTTGTAATCCAAAAAACCAGCTTCGGCTTAGAATCGAGTGCAAAGTAAGCGGAAGTTCTTAAAAATGTTGGTAGGTGCTGCCACAACTAACTTCCGCCATCGAATATATGTAGTGCAACACAGGCATGCTTTGCAGGCACAAAGATAAATACTGGCGCCAAAACCTCTGCGTCAGTAAATAAATTTAAAAAAAAGTGGAAGACAAGCTTTTTTCGCCGCCCCGAGTTTCGACCACTGCATTTTCATACATTATCCAACGAAGTAAATACAAATTCCATATTGTTCATCTTTGAATGTAGCAGCATTTCAATGTACTACAAAAATCCGACTGGCAAGACTATTTGCGATGTTTGTCAATATGGCCAATTTTACGTTCTGAATTTTTTCCTACCTGTGAGAAGAGATGGTTGCTAATAGGAACTTTTATGAATTGTGAATCACGTGCAGTATTCTCTTCACCATAAGAATAATGCAAATATAAACATTTTGCCATGTATTCTTTCGTGTTTGCTGCTATCTCATTTAAATCCTATCTGCCTAATAACCTACGAACCTAGTGTGAGACAGCAGCAAATGCGGAAGAATATACATATCATGTCATGTTTATATTCGTATTATTCTTATGCCTAATAGTGATACAATCAGAAATGAAGCACGGCAATTGATTAGATTTTTAAATCTAAGTTGACTCTAATTTCTGTGCAGAATGTAACGTACACAAGAGGCATCTGCAAAGATTTTCAAACGGAGAAAAATTTTAGCTAAACTCTCGTTCAGCACATCTATCATATGCAGTCTATTATTTGGTTCTTGTTGGTCATTATCAAAGAAAGCAGCAGCGTAAGCAACAACAAATACCAGTCTCTTGCCATTCTTTCGCTAATGAGACAATTCCTCTCTGTTTTTATTGTAAGCGGCGGTAGTGCACACAAAAGCAAGCCATGCCGCGAGCGGCGACAGGTCGTAAACACTCATTATCAGAATGCATCAAACAATGCATGACACAGTACAGTAATGCATTTTCAGATTAGAGTGACGTAAACACCTATAACAAAGAGAACGGCACTTATCAGATCGAAGAAAAAAAAGCAACTGATTCAAACCAGACGAAGCACCTGAAAAAGGAAGGGTATCCGTATAAATACGGACGGAGCACCTGACGCATAGCAATGGCAACCTGGTAAAGCTCAACTGCTAAGCTTACGACTCGAACCAAACTGTAGCTGTATCGTCATTCATTCGACCTAAATTGTGTCTCATATTACAATAGACCAACTTTGTTTCGATTTGGAGGTGTGGCCTAAAACTTTTCTCCCCCCTTGAATTTCGAGTCTCAGATTCCAGGTGCGGCTTAGATTCGGGAAATTTTTTTTTCCTGGATTTCAGGTCTCATTTTTCAGGTGCGGCTTAGATTTGAGTGCAGCTTAGATTCGAGTAAATACGGTATACACTCTCACCAGCAACATGGTATCGAGATTTGTGGTGGGGCACCAACGGTATATATGGATAGGGCTTTTAGAGCCCAGAAAAAAGCAATTGGGATAATAGCTAATATTAGTAAGTGTCAGTCCTGTAGAGAATATTTCATTTAGTATAACATACTAAAAGTGTATCCATTGTATGTTCTCAGAACTATACTGTTTGTAAAAGAAAAGATGGAGCATAGTGTAATCAATAGTGAAATCCATAATTATAATACAAGAAAAAGGATAATACAAGAAAAGGATTACCACATAAAATTTTGTAATAAAAGGGCAATAGATCATAGTCCATTTTCTGCTGGAAGACATTTTTACAACGGATTACCAAATTATACGGCGCGAAAAGTATTTAAACCGACAAACTCTGGGAGGTTGTAGGGTACAGCAAAACAAGTATTTTTCCCTAATATCATTTTTTCCTATGAGGAGTATTTAAACCAGTAGAGGATGATTTCTCTGGCAGCAAATTAATTAAACCAACAAACACGTTTCCATTTTTTTATGACCAAGAGACAACACATTAACACAACCGAATTTCAATTACAATAGATTTTAAAAAATGCCTCCATTGACACGTAAACAAAGGTTACACCGTCGGATCATGTTCTGTCTGACATGGGCAAAAACCCCAGGAGTATCCTGAATTGTTCCTGTTGCTGCAACTATCCAGGCAACCAGATCCTCTTCTAATGCAACAGGAGTTGCGTAAACAAGGTTGCACATCTCTCCCCACACAAAAAAGCCCAGAGGGGACATATCTGGGGATTGAGCAGGCTATGGTACGGGACCACTTCAGCCACTCCATGTTTCTGGGAACTGTCGGTCAAGGAATTGACGCACACGATGACTGATATGTGCCGGCGCCCCGTCATGTTGGAACCACATGCGTTGTCTTGTAGGGAGTGGTACGTCTTCCAGCAATTCTGGCAATGCTCTGGCGAGAAAATTTTAATAGTACTTGCCATTTAATGGAATAGGTAGCAGATACAGCCCAATTAAACAGTCCCCAACAACACTGACCCACACGTTAACAAAGAACCACACTTGACGAGCGCTAGTAACTGTGGCATGTCGGTTATCCTCACTCCAGACATGCGAATTGGGCATGTTGAAGACTCCATCATGCCCGAACTTCGCTTCATCGGTAAACAACACAGAGGATGGAAATGTAGGATGCATTGCACACCGTTCCAGGTACCACTGCGAAAACTGTGCTCTGGGTGGATAATCAACTGGTTCCAGGTTGTGGACATGCTGTAAGTGAAATGGACGTAACGATTGCTCTTGAAGCACTGTTCTTACATTTGTTTGGTTCATCCCCATGTTACATGCAATTGCACGAGTGCTGATTGAAGGATCCTGCTCCACACGCTGCAAGACAGCTTCCTCAAGTTGCAGTGTTCTTACTGTGCAATGACGTCCCTGTCCAGGTAATCTGATAAATGACCTAGTCTCACGCAGACATTGGTACACAGCAGCAAAGGTTGTATGATGCGGGATACTGTGATTGGGATATTGTTGTTGATAAACCCGCTGTGCAGCTCACCCATTGTAGTGCGCTACGTGGTACACACCAACCATATCAGTGTACTCACTCCAGGTGTATCGCTCCATTATTAAACAGAGACAATGCACTACCACACTGGTGGACAGCAGTTGCCTACAACTGAAGAGCGTAATACGCCCTCTAACAACTGAAGATCGTAACACGGCCTCTAAAAGCTGAAGAGCGTAATAGGGCCTCAACCGGTTTAAATAATCCTCATAGGAAAAAATGACATTAGGGAAAAATATTTGTTTTGAAGTCCCCTACAACCTCCCAGAGTTTGTCGGTTTAAATACTTTTCACCCTGTATAAAATTGTTAAAAGAAATCATATTTAAGACACAATTAAAGCAACTGTTAATTGATAAATGTTTGTACTCCATCAAGGATTTCTAATGTAATTGTGTATAATTTATCTTTACTTGTAAACTTTTTTAATGTTCTTGTGTTTGTAAACTGCCTATGTCCATGACTGTTAAGTTATTATGGACAAATAAACCCTTCATTTATGTATTTATCTTAGGATAGTTGGTGCAGTTGTGCAAAGCCATTGTGCCAAGGTGGCATCAAATCTCATCCTTGGTACAAATTTTCATTTGTCCCTTCAGTCTGTATTTATACAATATTTCTAGGATCACACAAGAAATTAAGTTCATCATTTTGCTGCTCACCTGTATTTGGTGCTGTAGACAAGTATATCCTCTGGTGCTAAAGAACCATTTCCAAAACCAAGGCGGTCACCATATGTATGCCTTAGTATTGTGCCACTTTTTAACATCTGTGCAGCCCCCACAGCTGTCAGTTGTCCCAACTGGCACTCCCCTCCAAATGGGGGCAACAGAGGAAACCTAACAAAATGGCCATTAAAGACTACTGTAATATCTTTGTTTTTAAATTAGAAAACACGAACACAAAGTAGTAACAACATCTCTCCAAAACTAATGAAAGGTTTTTAGATTATCACACAAGGGAAATAAACATTTAAAATTGTAGTCCATGTATTTAAAAACATTTTAAGTTGTGGGCCATGTACTTAAAAGTTTCTGTTACAGAGGTACTGGCAGCTAGCAAGCTGGCACATAAGTAATTTGCTGTCTTCATAGTCACAATATTGTATGTTTGAAACCCCATTTTCATTAACCACATATGTCACTATATGAGAGTGCCAAAAAGATTTCCTCAATAAGAGTGTAGAAGTCTGATCCTTCCCCATCAGTGCCAGTGCCCTGTCTCCAAGGACCTTTTATTTGTTTGTTTACTATTATTATTTACTTTTTCCCCATGGATCCATTGCTAGGATATAGAACATGTCAGATTATTACAGTAATAACCACAAGTTAATGGTCATATGATCTACAGTTTAAGTAATATGTAAACAGATATTTGAAAAGTGAGGAGCAGGTGCTCAGGTAATAACTCACAAAGTTGTTGTGATAACAGTCAACCTACAAATTATAAGGCTTGTAGCTCTAGTTCATATACAAAGTGAACTGTTCAAGACTAAGGTATCAGCACTACATAACAAATTCATATAATACTGGTACTGCTAAAGACTGAATACAGTTCACAATGACAGATTTGACATGAACTCGAACTTCATTGCATACCTTTATGCTTGAATAATGTACTTCCTTCAGTACCATATTGAGATTTTTTTGTATCTTTTAGGAGATCACGTTTACTTCTTGTATCATGATCATGATGTGCACTGTTTATTTTGTAAACTGTTCAATTTTTGCTCCAAAAGCACATACGTGAAAAGATATACTGGTATGGCATGGTGAGAATTCCCAGCTGTCTGAATACATTTCTGCAAGAGCATTTAGGGTGGACTCTACTCAATTCTGATGATGCTCTTCTGTGGCAAGAAGACTGTTTTTGCTTGTAACTGGATTCCCCAGAATATGATACTATGTGTCATAGTTGAATGGAAATATCCAAAGTATGCAGCTTAGATTGTTTCCAAGTCACAAGTAAATGCGACTGAATAATGGAATATGTTGCCAAATTAAATCTTTTACATAGATCAAGGATGTGAAGTAACCATTTAATGGTAAGTCATTAACATAAAAGAGAAATAGGACTGGGCCTAATGTGGAGCCTTGTGGAACACCCTGAGATATTTTTTTCCACTCAGAAAAATAATATGTGCCATTTGAAGAAATGCTAACTCTTTACTTTCCATTGGATAAGTAGGATTTAAGCCATTGTAGGGCACTGCCGCTAATGCCATACTTTCACTCAGTGAAAGATTGGAGATGGGGAAGGGAGTAAGATATAATAGAGGAAGAGGAAGGCTACTAAAAGGAAAATGCAAATAAATATTCACGGACTCATAGACTTATAAACTGAACTAAAATGAGATGACACATTGTAGTAATATGGAACTGTTGAAAGCTCTTCAGTCTGAAGAGTGGTTTGGTGCAGCTCCCCATACTAGTCTATATGGTGCAAACCTCTTCATCTTTGAATAACTACTGCAACCTAAATCCATTTCAACCTGCTTACTGCATTCACACCTTGATATCCCTCTCCAATTTTTACTCCCCACACTTCCCTCCAATACCAAACTGACAACTCCTTCCTGCCTATTAACTCATCCCTTCTTTAGGCCAAATTGTGCCATAAATTTCTTCTCTCTCCAGCAATTTAGTACTTCCTCATTCGTTACAGGATCACCCAATCTAATCTTCAGCATTCTTCTATACCACCACTTTCAAAAGCTTCTACTCTCTTCTTGTTTGAACTGTTTATCATCTGTGTTTCATATCTGTACAGGTCTACACTCTAGACAAATATTTTTATGAAAGACTTCCATTTAGATTTACATTTTATGTTAACAAATTTCTGTTCTTCAGAAATGTTTTTCTCACCATTGCATCTACATTTTATATCTTCCTTTTGTCAGTGTCTCATTTCCTAATCTAATTCTCTCAGCATCACCTGATTTAATTCAACTACATTTCATTACCCTTGTTTTGCTTTCGTTGATTTTCATCTTATACTCTCCCTTCAAGATACTGTCAATTCAATTCAATTGCCCCTCCAATTACTGACTCTTGACAGAATTACAATGCAATCAGTAAACCTGAAAGATTTCATTTCTTCTTTCTGAATTTTCACTTCTTCTCAAAATTTTTCTTTAATTTCTTTTACTGCTTGCTCAGTGAACAGATTCTTTATCAGTGATAAGCTACAACCTTATCTCACTCCCTTCTTTGTCTGTCTTTCAGCTTTCCCTTATTTGCTCAGTACCAGTTTGCTATCTGAGCACTTGATATTCATACAGTTGCTTGTCTTTTCTACAAAGGTTTCTTTAATCTACCTATATATGGTATCTTATCTTTCACCTAGTTATACATGCTCCTGGCAGTCTTGTATTTGTCCTACAGCTATTCTTGCTTAACCACTTTGCAGTTTTTGCTAATCTCCTTTTTTAGACACCTTCTGCCTTGTTTGTTTGCTGCATTTTTATGTTTTCTCACTTCACCAATTAAATTAAGTGTATCCTGCATAATATAAAACTTTCTAATAGGCCTTGTTTTTTTACTTATTTGAACCTCTGCTCCTTTCACTATTTTGTCTTTAAAAGCTGTTCATTTGTTTTTTACTGTATTCCTTTTCCCTGTTTCAGTCAAATTTTGCCTAGTGGTCCCTGTGAATCTCTCAGTAATCTCTATTTCCTTCAATTTATCCAAATGAATGCATTATCTATCTTTTACAGTTTCTTAAGTTTTAATTTACCATCCATAACCAATAAATTATAGTCCACATCTTCCCTGGAAATGTCTTACAGTTTAAAATTAGGTTTTGAAATCTCTTCCATTACCAGTGTGTAATCAATCTGAAACCTTCCAATGTCTCTAGATCTCTTCTACTTATACAACCTTCTTACATGATTCTTAAACCAAGTGTTAGGAAAGATTAAATTCTGCTCTGTGCAAAATTCTACCACACTGATTCCTCTTTCATTCATTTCCCCTAGTCCATATTCTTGTACTGTTTTTCCTTCTCTTCCTTTTCCTACTGCAGAATTCCAGTCCCCCAATACAATTAAATATTCCTCTCCCTTAACTATCTGAACAATTTCTTTTATCTCATCACACATTATTTCAATCTCTTCATATCTGCCAAACTATTTCCTTATTCATTAAATGTTCATAATAGCTTACCAACATTCTTATTTTCTTATTCATTAATTGACCTACTCCTGCACTGCCCGTATTTGATTTTGTTTTTATAACCCTGCACTGTCCTGACCAGTAGTCCTTTTCTTCCTGCCGTACCACTTTAATAAATCCCACTAGACCTAACTTCAACCACCCATTTCCTTTTCTAAAACCTTGAGCTCCCTACCAATTAAGGGATCTAATATTCCATGTTCTGAGCCTTGCCTCTTCCAACAGGTAATCCTTGCAGCTCAAAACAACAGTGGTAGAGCCTTTGTCAGCAGGTAGGGTCATAAGGTTGGGATCAGTTTTTATGTGGTAGATTGTGGTTCTTTCTGCAGATGTAAGGTTAGTTTTCACACTGAGGGATTTGGGGAATGATGGCAAGGCAAGGTTCAAAGTTAAGAAATTTTGTTAAGTTTGCAGGTGGTGATCTGGGGGATGTGGGGGTGGATCACAGGTTGATAGAGGAGTGAACTGAATCAGGCAGGGTTCAACATTGGTCTTTGGTTGAGTCTGGTTGGTAGGGTTGGTGGCAAAAAGGTTTCCACTGCAGGGACTGGGAGAAGGATAGAAGGTCTTTAACAAGTCCTGCATGACTGAATTTGGGAGAGGGGCGAAAGGTGAGGCCTTTGGAAAGGACTGATACTTTTGCAAAACTAAGACTTTTGGAGGGAAGATTCATGACTGAGTTTCAAGTGCGTTTAGGTTCTGGATTCTGTATGGTGGTGGGAGGTAGTTTTTGATGGTGAAATAAATGTAGTAAGTCTGCAAGGCAGGGTTTGTCAGCTATGAGGGGATGTGAGAGAGGTTTGGAGGTTGTTGTAGAGGTGGTGGATGCTGGTAGTCCAAGATGGGAGTGAGAAGTGAACAGGGTGGAGTGTTTTTTGAGGTGGCATTGTGCATGTTGCTCTAGTTTCTGGAGAGCAAGGATTTCAAGTGTGAGATGGGATTGAGCAATTTGGGATTGCATAGCAGGAGAATTTTACAGATGGAGAGGAGGTATAGCAAGGAGCTTTGGGCCTGATTGGTGTGGTTTTGCGGACTATGTTAGTGAGGGTTAAGTACTAGAGGAATCTGAATTGATGAAGGTCATTGTGGGGGAAAGGGTGGCAGCGGGAGATGGGTTATATGATGGTAAGGCCATTTTGAGGGATTCCATGAGCCAAGCAACAACACAGGAGCACTATATTGGTCTGGGTCCTGGCTAGGGATAAGGAAACTTTTCTGTATTGAAGCAGATGGAGGATAAAAATATGTAAAAGAACATAAATAATGTAGAATTATGCCCGAAAAATTACACCCAAACATGTGGGAAAAATCATAAAAAGGATGAAATGGATGGAATGGGGTGAAACAAGATGAAATCTGAGGGAGTAGGCCGATAGTGAAAGGTGGAAACCAACTGAAATTGGCATGAAGACACAATGAGATCAAAGAAAAAATAAATAAAAATATTGTAATGAGGGTGGTTGGTGGGTAACTGTGAAGAAGAGGGATGGCACACATGAGTTTTAAAAGTGTCTTTGATCACTCCACAGAAAGAGGATATGTCACAACTTTTCCAAAATAGTATTCTGTCACATGCTACAAATCATGTGCAACATGTTTGTATCCCTACATACACTGTGATGAGTTCTTCCAGCTGCCACATTCCTATCCTCTCCCTTTGCTGTCTATCCCTTCTCTTCACCTTTCTCTTCCATTACCATTTACCTTGTCCATCCTTCATCTCATCATATTAAACTGATGTAACTCCTAAGCCCACCTGAAGTGTAGTCCAAAAAAAAGTAAGCTATGTTATGATGTTGCAATTCCTCTTTGTGTATCTGTCTACCGCTCAACTCCCCTACACAGTAAGTATGATTTCATTGTTTGTATGAAATTATTCTGCATGGTGCATTAGTCTGAGAAAATTACAGAGATAAAATGCATAAAAAATGGAAGTATTACTTACTTGTACATGGTGTCCAAACCTTTAGGCACAAAGTTGTGCAGATAATAGAGAACCCCAACTGACTATATTGTGATACATGTGCAAAAAAATGGTTCAAATGGCTCTGAGCACTATGGGACTCAACTTCTGAGGTCATCAGTCCCCTAGAACTCAGAACTACTTAAACCTAACCAACCTAAGGACATCACACACATCCATGCCTGAGGCAGGATTCGAACCTGCGACCGCAGCGGTCGCGCGGTTCCAGACTGTAGCGCCTAGAACCGCTCGGCCACACAGGCCAGCGATACATGTGCACCTCTGACCACTGGTTCTCCTTATTTTACATGTTTTTTTTAATTTAATAAACAACATTCATTTCACAGAAATTATTTAGATTTCAGAGCAATTGCCCAGTTTGGCAACCTTTAGTCTCATTACAGGCATTACAATAACACATCAAATTTTGTTGCCACACTCAAATATTTCTGCTGTCTGTTGTGCAATGAGATAGACAGCCACAATCCAACCAACTAGGTCTTCACCAGTTTCATCTGTTGCATCATACACCAGTGACTTAGAGCATACATTGTCCAGATAGTCACAAACAATCAAAGTAAACTCATGCACTGCTGTGTTGAAACTGCATCCATTCACACAGACAACACGAGGTACAATATCCAGCACATCTCAGATGTGCTGCTGATAATGGCAACCAGTCAAGTAAGACCACAGGAGTTAAGACCCTAGTAAGTGAACTTGTGCAGTTCTAGATCATAACTTGAAGAATCAATAGCACAAACATTTTTTAATCCATGAACAATGAAACTGCTTATAAGTTGACAGCATAATACAGTGTTCAATAATCTGTTGATAGAACCAAACTTGAGGTGAAACAAGCAATCCAGTTTTCAAGTTGTGATCAGCTGATGCCTGTGACACTGAGCAATAAGAAATGGCAAAATAAAATATAGCAAGTAGCCATGGGAGGTGCATTATGTGTAAATTAATGATCACCAAGAATATATGATTCAACAAAAAGTTAATTTGTATTATTGTTTTCTGTTTTGTGAACTTCCAATCTACAACACTACCACTTCCTTCGGTAAAGGATGTATGTTTTATATTACACCAGATGATACTAAATACTTAACTAGTTACTTGAAGAAAAATGTTCATTTGTACAGGAGTATCTTGCCTTTTTTATATCTAATTATGTAAAATGTTGCTGCATCTCCTCCTTCTGTGATAACAAAATCACCAATTAAAATAAAACATTTTTCTTTCACTAAAGCTTGTTGAGGTTTGTAATTTACAATGACAAAAATATAGCAAACATCAGATATGTAAAAAAATTTCAAGGCAAAGGTATAACGATGTTTTGTATCCGGGACTATAGATCGAAAGATAATCTTCTCTGCGAATTGTTTTAGAATGGCTGTATGACAGAGTAATGAAGGAATATAAGTCTGCTCTAGTAGGAGGTAATTAAATAGATTCTTTATGGAAAACTAGAATTTTCATTTATAGAATACTGCATAAAAACTTCAGCCTGAAAACATGACAAGTAAGTTGTGTCCAAATGCCTCACATGGACATTTACAACATACGAAGATTTACTTAGTGGATGACACTGTGTGCAACTACAAACTATAGATTCATAATCATTTTGTCCCAGTTCCTGCATTTGTCTGTGATAGGTGGTAAGTGTTGGTCCACCACAGATCTCCACACACTGTCATTTCAAATCTTAACTTCACATGCAAGTTCCTTGATGTTTATTGTTGGTGCTTCTCCTATTCACTGCCATTTCCTCAAATTCTCATTTTGTAACATTTCTTTGTTCAGTATCCTGCCCAACAGTCTGTGACTTGAATGACCTACTGCCACAAGTTTCTAATGAAGATAATAAATGTTTTCCAGTTCAGACAACTCTTGTTGTGAAATCTTTTTCTGTAGATTTGTTCTACATTTTGGACATTACACCTTTCTATACCATATGAGGTCTTTGCAGTGCAAATGGTGTAACTCACATTATTCTTGTTTTGAGATATTTAATAGTTTCCTAGGATTATTATACAAAAGTCAGCAGTACTTTTTGTATTACTTTTTTTATTATTTATCAGAATAGTGGAGGGCAAACCACTGTCTCCGCAACCTCCACCCAAAACTTACCCCTTCTTCCATCCTATCATGCTTTCCCAAGTCAAGTCCCAATGTCATCTCCAGACTGTGCTGTTTCCCACTGGCTCTGACACTCGTGCATCACATGCCTAACCCGTGCACCAGCCATCCCTCCCTCCAGCTTTCCTAACCATCAAACTGGGTGCCTTCCCCCAAGCCGCTAGCCACCCACCCCAAAGACATCTTCCTGCCTACTGCTGCCTCCTACCTCTTCCTTACTCTACCCACCCACCTGACACAACCCCCACCCCAACCTAGCTCACCTGATGAACTGCAGCAGAATTCCAAGCACCATATAGGGGCATAGATGTGTGTGTGTGTGTGTGTGTGTGTGTGTGTGTGTGTGTGTGTTTGGAGGGGGGGAGGGCGCATTCACCTATTGAAGACTCAGCTCTTCTGCCTTTCAGTGAGTGATCTCTTTTACTCCTAAAGTATTTACATTCCACCACAACTGTCCTGTTTGAGATCTCAGCTCGAACTCCAACTTTTGAAATTCAATATTGATTGAAAGAATTTTCTTGAAAAAGAGCATTAATTGAATAGATGACTTTTTTGGTACTGAATGCATTGCATCTTTAGCCATGAGATTGGATGTTTTTAGGTGTCAGTCTTCCTTTGGTGATTGACTTCAACATGTATTCCATAGACAAAAAGTCACTGTTTGTGATTATAGTGACACGAAAGAGATTTTTTTCTCTGCTTGCCAATAACATTGTACCAATCACTGGGACAAAATATCTGTTGTTTCTTCTTAACATTCTATTGTGCTAAAACAATCATCATAGGAGTGATGGGAGTGGCCACCTATTAGTTTACTGTAATGCTGAATTTGTCTACAGTTGTTATGTCTCAGATGTATTTTATATTGATATGAGCATACAAACACAAGGAAATATTAGTTTTGATGTAAAGTAATAATATAATGAGATACTATGAAACATCTACCAGCACTGGATGACTCTGGATGTGATGGAAAATATTCATTGCAGGATCAATTAGTATTTCTACAAAACGGTCCCAAGATGCTGTTTCATGGCAGGATCAACCATCATTCCAAACAAATGGCCCTAAGATGCTGTTTTTATAACTATAACTCATGGTGTATCACACTGAACACAATTCAAACAATGAAACAAGTCAAATCCCATTAATAGAGCACCCAGGTAAACTAACAACCACAGCGAATCAAGAAAATTCAAAACAATAGCAGTGCAGTGGTTGAGCAGCCAACTACACCACTTCAGCAGTCAAAAGATTGATACAATTGCTTACAGCAAAAACTACTGCTGTTACTTCTGCAGTGGCTGTTTGAGTTACGAATTACACCATTTGGTCTGTTAACAGACTGCCACTTGCTGAACAAGATCCTGACCCTATTTAAAAAATAAATAAAGAAAAATTATAAAAGAGAAAAGCAATTGTGGAGTTACATGACTTGGGCTTTAAGGGGATCATAGAACAGATTCACATCTGCAAGCTCGTGTGATGAATGAAATTTCATGTCTGACAACTACTCATGGATTGCAAACACTGACAAGCGGCACATTTCAGCACGGACACATTGAATTCAAGTGTACTATTTTGCAAGATAGCACCAGCAATGTTGATGCAATGGACAGTTGTACATCACAACAACTAAAGTACATCAGTCACATGCATTACATATTAAAGACTTCATAGTAGATGAAATATACATTTATGACCAATATATGCAATAAGCAAACTGGCAATAGCAAGAAAAGTGTTCCTGAAAAAGATACGTTTGTTAACACTGAATATAAATTTAAAGGTTAGAAACTCGTTTTTGAATGTGTCTGGAATGTAGCCTTATAAGGAAGTGAAACATGGGTGGTAATCAGTTCAGACAACAAGAGAACTGAAGCTTTCGAAATGTGGTGCTGTGGAATGATACTGAAGATTAAATGGAGAGATCAGATAGGTAAGCAAGCAGTTTTGAATTGTTGGGAGAAAAGAAATTTACAGCACAATGTTTGTTACCAAGCTACTGCTTCTTCATAAACATAGTAACTCTCATGATGGCTGTTCACAACATCTATGTTGGCAGATCTGCAAGAGATAAATTGCTAATGAAATCATGAAAACAGATAATTATTCCAGATATTCAGTATACTAGCATGCTCCTCAGCAAATTATATCTGTGGGTTTCATTAACATGTGTATATACATGGCATATCTCAAATATATTCGCATGCTAACACAGCATGGACTCCATATTTGTCTTGTCTGATGAGGCTCATTTACTTAGTGCTAAAAATAAATGCTTCAATAACTTGCACTGATTATAGATTTATGTATCTACAATATTTATCAACTGCAAGAATAACATGTCTTTATTATTATTATTATTATTATTATTTGAAGGTACACAGCTTGTTGGTTAATTGATTAAGTGAAACTGTTGATGAGTTGCTCAGGAATATTTTGCTGTTTATCAGGAAAAGAAATCTGCACTACCCCTGAAACAGTCAGCAGTGGTGTTGATTTTCAAATGAGCACCAGATATTTTCAATGGATTTTCAGTTCAGAAGCATGATGTCAACAGCATTTGATCCAACAAGTGAGTAATATATCTGCAAGTGCAGACTTCCAGAAATAGGAACAAATTGCCAGTGGTACTAGCATTTAGTAGAACAAAAGCTGGGAATGCCCCATACCTTTAAGGCATGAAAGTAATATCTGAATGTCACGGAGGTTACTATATTCACCAATGTCGATTTTTGCCTATATCATTATTCTGTCATAATGACACTGGGAGTACTTTGGACATAACTGCAAGGTTGGTTTGCATTCTATATGTCCCTCAGATATAAATGTGTTGATTATCAGCTTCACACTTGATCATGATTCACCAGTGTGCTCCTGACTGCAATATTCATTTGTCCAATGTCTTTTTGCACTATGATATGTCACTGTTATCAGGGGAAATGATGTAAGTGGGTCTATGTGCTCAGAAATTGCCTTAATGAAATTGATTGTGGACATATTGATTAACATTCTACCATGATATGCAGCCTTCTCTCAAAATATTAGTTCAGCATAGACATATAACAGAAGAATTGCTATAGGACTAATATTTTACTTGTATGAAATGATACAATTTGAACATAAGTAGTGCCTGTACTACTAAACATGGATGTTTCAGCATCATTCCTGTATACAAGCTGTTCTAAAAGATGTTTGCTGCTGTGGTCTTCAGTCCAAAGACTGGTTTGATGCACCTTTGCATGCTACTCTATCATGTGCAACCCTCTTCATCTCAATATAATTACTGCAACCTACATCCTTCTGAATCTACTTACTGTATTCATCTCTTGGTCTCCTTCTATAATTTTTAACATCCACACTTCCCTCCAACACTAAATTCGTGATCCCTTGGTGTCTCAAAATATATCCTATCAACTGTTCCCTTCTTGTACTCAAGTTGTGCCAAAAATTTCTTATCTTCCCAATTTTATTCAGAACCTCCTCATTAATTACATAATCTACCCATCTAAGCTGCAGCATTCTACTGCAGCACCCCATTTAAAAAGCTTGTGTTCACCCCTTGTCTAAACTTTTTATCATCCATGTTTCCCGTCATGGCTATATTCCAGACAAATACCTTCAAAAAAGACTTCCTAATACTTAAGTCTGTATTCAGTGCTAACAAATTTCTCTTCTCTAGAAATGCCTTTCTTGTCATTGCCTGTCTACATTTTATATCCTCTCTACTCTGGCCATCATTAGCTATTTTGCTGCCCAAATAGCAAAATTCATCCACTACTTTAAGTGTTTCTTTTCCTAATCTAATTTGCTTGGCTTCACCTGATTTAATTCAACTACATTCCACAATTCTTGTTTTGCTTTTGTTGATGTTCACCTTATATCCTCCTTCCAGAGCACAGTCCATTCCATTCAACTGCTCTTCTTAGCCTTTTGCTGTCTCTGACAGAGTTACACTGTCATCAGTGAACTTCAAAGTTTTTATTTCTTCCCCCTGAACTTTAATTCCTACTACAAAAATTTCTTTGGTTACCTTTACTGCTTACTCATTGCACAGATTGAATAACATCGGGGATGGGTGACAACCCAGTCTCACACGCTTGTCAACCAATGCTTCCCTTTCATGCTTCTTGACTCTTATAACTACCATCTAGTTTTTGTACAAATTGTAATTCAAAGAATGTATTCCAGTTAACATTTTCAAAAGTTTTCTCTAAGTCTATAAATGTTTTAAATGTAGGTTTGCTTTTCCTTACCCTACCTTCTAAGATAAGTTATAGAGTCAGTACTGCTATGGATGTTCCTACATTTCTCTGATATTATCTGACGCTGGCTTCTAACAGTTTTCCATTCATCTGTAAGGAATTTGTATTAGTATTTTGCAACGATGATTTACTCAATTGATAGTTAAGTAATTTTCAAATCTGTCAGCAACTTCTTTCTTTGAAATTGGGACTATTACATTCTTCTTGAAGTATGAAGGTATTTCACCTGTCTCATGCATCTTGCACACCAGATGAAAGAGTTTTGTCATGACTGGCTCTCCCAGGGCTATCAGTATTTCTGACAGAATGTCACCCACTCCCGGGGCCTTGTTTCAAATTCATTTTTTCCGTGCTCTGTCAGATTCTTTTCACGGTATAATATCTCCTACCTCATCTTCATGTACGACCACTTCCATTTCTATAATATTATCTTCAAGTTCACCTCTCTCATATAGACCCTCTATATACTCCTTTATATTGTATTGTATTGTATTTATTGATCCAGTAAATCTTACATGTACAGTACAGCACATCAGATATTGGACAGGTCAAAGTATATCTTACAATTAAAACACTTTAGAAACTAGAAAATTATGTTCACAAAATTTTACAGCACTTCATATACTGGGCAAGTCAATGTGTAAGTTATAATTAAACCACATTAGAAACTTGAAGTTTACAACTGAATACATGTATAAGCCAATATTAACGATTACAGTATTTGCATGATTCTCACTTAAGCTCTAAGGATTTTTGAGGAACTCTTCTACACTATGAATTGACATGTACACTAGAGAATTACATTCACAGAATTTTACTTCATATACTGGGCAAGTCGGTATACAACTTATACTTGAACCCCATTAGAAACTTGAGAATTACATCTGAATGTATTTATAGGCCAGTATTAATGGTTACAGTATTTGCATAATCATCACTTAGACTCTCAAGGATTTTGGAGGAACTCTTCCATGCTATAAAAGCAATGTGTCAATAGATATTCTTTTAATGCTGCTTTAAAATTTTTTTACATCGTCTTTACTTTAAGTTCTCTTGGCAATTTATTGTAGGTAATTTTTCCATGGTGTAATGTTCCTTTTTGGCACAAACTGGTTTTTGTATGGAGTACATGAAAGTCAGTTTTCTGTCTCGTATTATGATGATGAACATTTTCATTTTTGGGGAGGATACTAGGATTTGTTATTGTATATTTCTTTATAAACATTGCACTTTCAAATAGGAAAATACATGGAAGGGGAAGAATCCCCATCCTTTTAAATAATGGTCTTCATGGTTTGTTCCTTTCTATTCCAGCCATGATTCTCACTATTCTTTTTTGCATCCTGAAGAGTTTTAGGCAGGATGGCGAGTTACCCCAGAAATTGATCCCATATTTTAGGACAGAATGTATATTAGAATAGTAAACTGTCATTAGACAGTCCTTGTGACAGCAGTTTTCTAGCACTCTCATTAAATAACACATGGTACTTAGCTTCTTTAATATGTTGTCAATGTGAGTTTCCCATCTAAGATTATCCTGTAGCCAGACCCCCAGAAATTTTGTATTAGGCACACTCACAATATATGTGTCTGACATCTGAATTCTTATATCCTCTTCAGTGTTTCTCTTGACATTATGAAAATTTAATGCTACTGTTTTACTTTTATTTATTATTAGTTTGTTTTGGCTGAACCAGTTGACAACATTTGTTAATGCCTCAGAGAGTCTTGTCTGTAGTATCTCTGCAGTCTTCCCACTGACTAATATGCTTGTGTCATCTGCAAACTGGATAGTGGTATGGTACTGGTTAACTGATGTTAGGTCATTTACATATATCAAAAATAGGATGGGGCCCAGTACTGAGCCCTGCGGTACTCCATATTTTACTGCTTTATAATCAGAATAGTGTCTTGTTGATTTATTTTCTTTGTGAAAATGTATTTCTACTACTTGCTTGTGGTCAGTAAGATATGATCTAAGCCAGTTGTTAGGCATACCTCTGATACTAATTCTTTCAAGCTTCTGCAGAAATAGGGTGTGGTCTATGATGTTGAAAGCCTTAAACAGATCAAGGCATATGCCAGTTACTTTTTGTCCACTATCATTTTTTTTGAGTACTTCACCCAGAAATTCATATATTGCTGTTTCTGTTGATCGGCCTTTCCAGAAGCCATGTTGGGTTGTGGATAATATTTTGCACTTTTCTAGAAAATCTAGCAACCTCTTATGAAAAATTTTTTCTAGTATTTTCGAAAATGTAGATAGCAAGGCAATAGGTCTATAATTGGTTATGTCTTCTTTCTTACCCTTTTTGAACAGTGGTTTCAGTTTCACTGTCTTTAAGCAGGCAGGAAAGACTCCATTTGTTAATGAACTGTTGAAAATGTGGGCTAATGGTATTGCAATGAGGTCACCCACACTTTTAATGACATAATCTGGAATCTCATCCACACCTGTTGAAAATTTTGTTTTTAACTCTCTAATTGATAGTATAATTTCCTTAGGGTTGGTTGGAGTAAGAAATAAGGAGTTGCAGTTTCTATTTTGATTTGATGGTGTTGTAGCAGGATTTTTATTTGAAGATTTTATGTCAGAGAGTAATTTTTCGCTAATATTTGCAAAGTATGTATTAAAAGCATTGGCTACTTCTTCTGGATTTGTAATTTTTTTGCCATCTTGGATTACCTGGAGATTTACATTTTATGAGGTCTCATTTCCTACTTGTTCTCTATCTTCCACATGGCTTTCATTTTGTTCCTGGCCATTTTTATATGGTGATCATTTCTTGTTTTTTTTAGCTTCTTTTATGACTTTGTGAAGCACTCTCTTATAATTCTTGAAATACACCAGAAATTCTTCTGTAACATTTTGTGTTTTTGAGATTTCATAAAGTCTCCTCTTTTTAGCACATGATATTTTAATGCCTTTCATCAGCCATGTAACATTTCTTTTTCTAGTTTTTAATGTTTGGTTTTTAACTGGAAAAGAAATATTGAAATAATGGGAGAATATTTCCATGAACATATCAAACTTTTTACATGTGTCCTCATAGTTGTCTATATCATTCCATGTTTCTTTTTTTAGTAAGTGCCTGAAGTGTTCTAGGTTGTGCTCGCTAAAATTTCTACCTTTTCTTGCCATTTGTTGTTCAGTATATCCTGCAGCCTCTAATGGGAATTCAATAAACTGTGCATAATGATCACTGAAGCCTGTATTCATATTTCCAGATTTGTATATATATTTATCTGTATTTATTAGTATCTGATCTATAGCACTGGTTGACGATTTGGTGACTCTGGTGGGGGATTTGATAGTTGTATGTATATTGTAGGTTTTTAATAAGGCCTCAAGGTTTAATCCGTCTTTTGAGTTCTTGTTGAAATCTATATTAAAGTCACCACATATGATGGTTGTTTTACTAACTATTTTTATACTGTTAAGTGCCTTCTCAAGATTTTCAATGAAAGTAGTTATGTTTCCATTTGGGCTTCTATATATGCAAATAACAATTATATTTAAATTTGTCAGCTGTTTAGCAGAAATTTCGAAGTTTTGCTCTTCTCCTAGCTGGTTAGTGAACTTTAAATTATCGTGTTTGATGTTCTCTCTAACATTTATGCATGTTCCTCCATGCATGGAGGTTTTCCTACAAAAAAAAGATGAAAGGGTAAAGCCCTCTATCCTTGTGTGATGTAACATATTTTCTGATAACCAGTGCTCACTGACACATATAACTGACACTTCTTTTAGTTCATCTGATAACAATATTTCTATCTCACTAACTTTATTTGATAAGGATTGTACATTTTGGTGCAGGAGCATAAATTTCGACGATGACTTATTTACTAGGTTGTTTTGGCCTACCTTATATTCGATAGCTGCACATGACATATCATTTTTAACACTTTTACAATTGAAGTTTTCTTTCCAGAGCGATGTTTTAGAAGATGAAATCAACATTCCTCTGGAATCACTTGCCATAAAAAACGTTGTGGTTCTTTCCTGTTTCGTGTTGGGCGAGTTGGCTTGTAGTGTGATGGCGTTTCTGCTGTAATTTTTGAAGTTGTAATTTAAGGACTGCAACTAGGCTAGATGGGGATCCTCTTCTTGCCGCTTCCACACTTCTTGAAGTCATTGGAGTAATATGCTCTTCATTTGAAATTGGTGATTCCATTGCTGCTGCTGCTACAATTGGAGGCTGCACTAAGCCTGGCTGATTTTGGTTTAATTGTTCCATGATTGCATCACACAGTGCTACTTTTCCTTTCATGTTTCTATGCTATCCATTGGTAGTGAAATCTTCTCTTTTTTGACTGTCTGCATTAATATATGCCACATTGCTGAAGAGCTTGCATATTTTCTCGAACTTTCGGTTAGTTGCTTCGATTTCTGCATTCACACACGATGTTTTGATGAGGTCATGTCTCATAGGGATGCTTATTATGAACACTTTCATGTCCATAACTTTTGCCAATGTTTCCCTTAAAGATCGCAAAGCGAATTTTGCCTCATTCTTGTAGACATTGTTTGCGCCAGCTAAAATAATGAACCACCTTTCAACTTTCCATTCTTTTTTTAAGACTGGTTTTTCACCTGAGTTCATGATATTTGTATGGCTGCTTCCCTTCTTCTCCAAAGGCCTCTTTAATTTTCCTGTAGGTGATGTATATCTTTCCCCAAGTGAAATATGCTTCTAGATCCTTACATTTGTCCTCTAGCCACTCCTTCTTAGGCATTTTGCACTTCCTGTACCTCATTTTTTAGATGTTTGTATTCCTTTTCACCTATTTAATCTGCTGCTTTTTTTGTTTTCTCCTTTCATCAGTTAAACTCAATATCTCCACTGTTATCCAAGGATTTCTACTAGGCCAAGTCTTTTTACTTTTTTGATCCTCTGCTACTGCATCATTTGATCTCTTAAAGCTACCATTCGCCTTCTACTGTATTCCTTTCTCCTGTTCTAGTCAACCTCTCAACTGCCTCTTGTTCTTTCAAATTATCCAAGTCCCATCTCCTTTATTTCCTGCTTTTTTTGTAATTAATTCAGTTTTAATCTACAGTTTGTAACCTATAAATTGTGCTCACAGTCCACATCTGTCTGAGGAAATACCTTACAGTTTAAAATCTGTGTCTTGCCATTGTATAACCAATCTGAAACCTTCTGTGGTCTCCAGATCTCTTCCCCATACACAACCTTCTTTCATGGTTCTCAAACCAAGTGTTAGCAATGATTAAATTATGCTCTGTGCAAAATTCTACAATGAGGTTTCCTCTTTCTGTGCTCCCCCGCCCCCCCCCCCCCCCCCCCCCCCAGTCCCTCTTCGCTAACTATTTTCCCTTCCCTTCCTTTCCCTACTGTTGAATACTAGTGCCCCATCACAACTAAATTTTCATTTCCCTTAACTATATGAATAATTTCTTTTATATCATCATACATTTCTTCAAACTCTTCATCTTCTGCAGAGCTAGTTTGGCACATACACTTATACTACTATAGAATGTAAGCTTTCATAGATGGTACTGACATCAATTAAAACTTCTGGACTACCGTATTTACTTGAATCTAAGCCGCACTCGAATCTAAGCCGCACCTGAAATCTGAGACTCGAAATCAAGGAAAAAAAAAATTCTCGAATCTAAGCCGCACCTGAAATCTGAGACTCGAAATACAAGGGGAGAAACAAGTTTTAGGCCGCACCTCCAAATCGAATCAAAGTTGGTCCATTGTAATATGAGACACAATTTAGGTCGAATGAATGACGATGCAGCTACAGTAGTTTGGTTCGAATCGTAAGCTTAGCAGTTAAGCTTTACCAGGTAGCCATGGCTATGCGTCAGGTGCTCCATCCGTATTTATACGGGTACCCTTTCTTTTTCACGCGCTTCGTCTGGTTTGAATCGATTGCTTATTTTGCTTTGATCTGATAAGTGCCGTTTTCTTTGTTATAGGTGTTTACGTCACTCTAAGCTGAAAATGCATTACTGTACTGCGTCATGCATTGTTTGTCGAATAGATAGTTCGTGTTTACGGCCTGTCGCCGCTCGCGGCATGGCTTGCTTTTGTGCGCGCTACCGCCGCTTACAATAATAAAAAAGAGAGGAATTGTCTCATAACCGAAACAACGGCAAGAGACTGCTATTTGTTGTTACTTACACTGCTGCTTTCTTTGATAATGATCAACAAGAACCAAATAATAGACTGTGTATGATAGAACATAGTTCTGAACGAGAGTTAGGCGAAAATTTTTCTCCATTTTAAAATCTTTGCGGCCGCTTCTTTAGTACATCAAATTCTGCACAGAAATTAGAGTCACCTTAGATTTAAAAATCTAGTCAGTTGCCGTGCTTCATTTCTGACTGTATCACTATTAGGCATAAGAATAATATGAATATAAACATGAAACGATACATATATTCTTCCGCGTTTGCTGTTGTCTCACTCTAGTTTCGTAGTTTATTAGGCAGATAGGATTTAAATGAGATAGCAGCAAACACGAAAGAATACATGGCAAAATGTTTATATTCGTATTATTCTTATAGTGAAGAGAATATGGCATGTGATTCACATTTCATCAGGTTCCTATTAGCAACCATCTCTTCTCACAGGTAGGAAAAAATTCAGAACGTAGAGTTGGCCATATTGACAAACATCCCAAACAGTCTTGCCAGTCGGATTTTCGTATTACATTGAAATTCTGCTACATTCGAAGATGAACAATACGGAATTTGTATTTACTTCGTTGAATAATGTATGAAAATGCTGTGGTCGAAACTCGGGGCGGAGAAAAAAGCTCGTCTTCCACCTTTTTTTTTAAATTTATTTACTGACGCAGAGGTTTTGGCGCCAGTATTTATCTTTGTGCCTACAAAGCATGCCTGTGTAGCGCTACATATATTCGACGGCAGAAGTTAGCTGTGGCGGCACCTACCAAAATTTTTCAGAACTTCCGCTTGCTTTGCACTCGATTCTAAGCCGCAGGCAGTTTTTTGGATTACAAAAACCGGAAAAAAAGTGCGGCTTAGATTCGAGTAAATACGGTGTTAGGCCATCGTCGATGTATAAAACTTTTTCCTAACATTTCCTCTCTGACTGCAGGGGACATCTTCAGAGGTAAAGTGGCGAACTGCAACCAGAACTTCAGAGTGCCAAATATATGGGCAGTGTAGAGGGCACCAAAGTTTATTGTATGACATCAGCTATGTGGTTATCTCTGGTAGTGGTAACATTCTCAATTGAAGGTAATTGATTGTCACTCTTATGTTACAATGTTGACATCCAAATTTTATTTAATTTAACACCTTATGGTGTTTATACATCTCAATAACCTCCCTATACATACGGGCATGATAATGTGATGTTTTCAATATTACACTTGTATTAGCAAATTTTATTTCATGATCACCCTTCTGGAAAAGACATTTCACTACATGGCCAATTTATCCATATGTTCCAGGTGGCAATTCCTCTTGTGTTCAACCAGAAGAGCGATAACACTTCTTTTTGTGGTAGCTATGTGTCTCTCTAAATGGAGACATTATTGTGTAGCAACTCAAATGGGCTGCAAAATTTGTAAATGTATGACTGCATGTTCTGTTGTGTTGTACTCCACACAATTTACGAGGATGCCAACTTCTGGAAAGTATAGCATTTTTTAACTTTAATTTTCATACTTTTTATTTTTTCTAGTGCAGAAAACGAATTTTTCTCAATCTGACTGTTGCATTTGGGTCCATAAATGAAGCACAGATAAGTACAACTTTGTTTATAATAGCCATCTTCTTCAGGGTCTGTTAAAATCACTATGCTGTTTAAAACTGAATGCAGTCAAGCTAACATAGGTCTTTATTGTGCATGGATGAAAGATAAACTACTTTTGTGATTAAGTCATGTAGTGTTGAGTTAGTGTCCTTGTGGGAACTGCATACAGATGTCATCCAGGTACACTAAAGTAATGTTTGTTTTACACTGGTGAAGGAGGAAGGAGAGGAGTGTCTGAGACTTTGTGATGATCTCTGTGCACCATTGGTATTTTCCTGCAGGTCTGTGTGAGAAAGCAACTTTTGGTATTGCTCTGCAAAGGTTTGCACCAGCTTTGACAGAAAAAGAGCATAAAACTGCCACAGTGGCAAACAAATGTCACACATCTTGAGAGACAAGAAACCTAAGCATTATAGTGATTGCTGAAGCCTCAGTCTTTCTTATCATGCTCTGCAATGCTAAATCAGCAGCTAGATAGTTAGTTAGTTAGTTTCATGTTACATGGATCATTCTGCAAAATCACTCATAATGATGGGGAATGAGTCATTTTAAATTCACATCACAAAAGAATTTGTAAATATGGCTACAATCCTACCCACCACAGTTTACACATTGCAATAATAGAAATTCTTCTACAGAACAGGAGTTGTCAAGGAGAAACTTCTTCAGTTTGTTATAAAATTTTATTTTGTTGCCTGTCAGACATTTTATATCACAGGGTAAGCGATCAAACATTTTTTCTGCAGCTTTATGCACCCCTTTTTGTGCTAAAGACAACCTTAACATGGAGTATGAATGTCATTTTTCCTTCTGTCAGTGTAATTATGTACTTCATGATTCCTTATTAGAATTTCTAACAGTTAGTTGTAGATAAACAAAAGAAATCTGTAAATAATTAAGTCACTACACCAGATTCCAGGAGGGAGCAAGTGCATCTTCTTGTCTCCCCTTTGAATGTCTATGATCAGTCTCTGAAATTACACACTCTTAGTTTATGTGCTTATCTGCAAATTAACAAAAGTGAAAGCACATTTTACTTTTGTGAATTATGTGTATCATAATATATGAACACTTTCTGGTGGTACATACCCAAACAGAAATATAGTTTTTTTATTGTTGAAGAAATAAGCAAAATAAAAAAGAATTGAATCACTTTATTTTAGATAACACATTCTGTGATAGGAATTCAGTAACTTGTATGACACAAGAAATGACTCAAACTGCCATATCACCCAACACTCACTGCACAAAATCCCATGGTATTATGTCGTGTCACAGGTTTTTCATAATCGGCAGGTGTGGTAATTAAGACGGTCAATAGCAATGACTGCCCTAAGAAGACACCATGGCTAACAGAGCTACAGTGCCATGCCTTCCATAGAGGCCAATCAACCACTGGATGATGTCACATTATGCAGAGAGCCAATGAGTAAGCAACCTGTCATCAAGGCCAGTAGCAGCCAGTCATGGGGATCAAGTGTAAGACCATATAACCAGCGCTGTCAAGCCTCTACAATCAGTCTACATTCAGCTTGCAGTGAGTATAGCTCGTTCATGGAGGACCATAGTCAGAGCCCACACCAAGAATCCAGTGAGCTACCTCATGCAGTTATCATCAGTGAGTGGTACTGCTGCCAGTACAGTGGACCTCAAGGAAGCCATCTCAGAATACAGCTTGGTAGAGACAGACTTGTAAGAGGAACAATGAGACTTGTATCGCATTGTCTAGTTATGGACTAGAAGTTTGAAGTTGCATGTTCCAAGAAGAGAGATTTGAGTTCAGTTATACCCAAGTTCTATGTTTCATTTGAGTATTCTAACAAACACAGTTATGGTACTTTATTTGTGTAGTTGTCTCTGACACTACAATGACATAGTTGTTTTTGAGGTGACATGCTACTGGACAGAGAGATACATCGTAATAGTGGTGCAGCTATGTCACAAAAGTGGCACAGTCAGTTTTGATCCACAGTCTACGGATTTTGCAACTTCTTGGTATTGTGGTGCAAAGCTTCTGCTTCTCTGGTACTGCTCAAGTAGTGACCATTTTTGCTGACTGTTGTCTAGTACTTTGCACTGACTTGTGGCTGTCTCCATCAAGGTACTTCTCATTTTTTCATGGTTGCTGTGGCGCAGTGTGCTTGCTCTGATCTCTGGTTGTTTTGTACACGGGTTCCCCATTTCCTTAGTGACTTGGACTAAAACTCTGGACAGTGCTTTGTTCCCTTCAAGGATTGGTTGCATGTACCTTGCTGTGAATTCTTATTGTGTGTGTCTTATTCCAGGAGACAGAATCTGTAGACTTTTCTGTTCCCATGTTTACTCCCCTCCACTCCCTGCAGACTGTACTGCACATGTTGGCAGATGCTCAGGCCTGCTTGCAAAACCACTTGGAACTTGAGCTGCAGCACAACCTACATGTTCAGTGTCCAGCCACTGCATTTTTCAGTTCGACCCATCATGGGACCATTGGACCTGCTATGTGGACTGCTTGGATCAAAGCTTCACTGTGTATGGACTTCAAGTTGATGTAATGAATGTGTATTTTTCTTCACTACCACTGGTGCTCCTGTGTTTGAACTTACAATACAACTTTTTCTGGATAAACATCTGAGTGAATTTAATTGCTCAGACATAAAACATAACTAGGCAAATTTTTCCAAGATAACCTTTCTGTGGCAGCAACAGACCAGAGGATTTTTTTCTTTGTATATAAACATCTAGAGAACCATACAATGAATGTATTGCCTCTTTGTAAGGCCTAGCTCATGACTGCCAGGTAACGTGTTACAATCTGACCTATGCCTGGTTTTGCAGATTCAGTAGTCAGGGACATGTTACTAATCACACTCTGCACTCATTGCTTCAGAGCAACCTCCTTTGCCTGTACAATCCCTCATTAAATGGCTGTTTAATCACAGAGCAAACTTCTGAAAAAGCACTGCAGCTCTGCGCAGGCATTTCAGTGTGATAATTCCAGTGTGTTTCAGGTGACTTTTCAGTATAATGCAGTTACCCACTGTGCTCAGCCAGGTCATCAGAGCCACTCTCGTAGACCTTGGGCCACACCTCAGGATATCCTCTTACCCCCTACCCTTCAGCTGGTCATCTGCCACCTAGGCATTGGACAGTCATCAAGACCCAGACTCCGCTTCCTCCGTTAGTCACTTGTCAGTACAACATTGGGCTACACCACAGAACCAGTACTCGTTGCTTGCCAGTAATCTGGTGTCACCCATCAAATCTTGTGCCCAGTGTTTCATCCACCATAACAGGCCATCTTATCCTTTCGTATGCCTGCACTGCCTTTTTAGCCACAACCAGGGTCATAAAGCTGAAGTATGTTCACAGATACTGCGCCGTACAGATCCACCTGCTGTTACAGGTGATCCTTTGTTTTCAAGTGACTTTGCCTACTCAGGCTCAGGAACCTGATTCTTATACTAATAGTTTTGACAATAATGCAAACTTTGTTTGATTACTATATTCTCATGGTGAGACTACTCAAGATGTTTGTTCTATTGTAGATTTTGTTACACACTATGTGGATAATGATGAACCTAATTGTTCTTTTGTTCATCTGTTCCATGGCCTCAGTTCTTGAACATTTTGTTGAAGCAATTTTTGTGAATTTAGGCATTAATGGACATTTTTTTAAATTTCAAATAAATACTGGATTATCTCGGTCTATTATTGATGCATATACTTGTGCATAATTGTTTTCTTCAAGTACTCTCAAAAGCAGTAATAACCACAATATTGACAGTGGCTGTGTTTATGCAGTAACTGCATTTACTACAACACAATGTATAGTAAAAACGCACTTACTATATAAACACAGGCACTGTCACTGTTAATGATGTAATTGAGTCTGGCAGGGCTAAAATGATGATACAAAACACATTTGTCTTCCTGTGCTTAGTTTCATGAATATGCAAGCATAGGGGTTATGACTGCATGGGATATGGAAGTTTGGATCAGCCTGGGGGCATGACTGGATAGCCAAAGTTGTTAAGATGAATTTTCGTTTACCATTAGTCAATGGCACTAATACATAGTCACAGTAAGTGAATTCATTTCACAATAACAACCGTCAAGAGCCACTTCATAGTAGCTGTCATGTAGAAGTACAGTACTGTTCAGTCAGTGTGCAAGTGCAGTTTCTTGTCACGTATTCACATACATCAGCTAACTTTTTGGGCAATCTATTCCGGCATCTGGGTTTCTGCGACCATGATTCAAGCGCCCCCCAAGGATCTCAGATGTGACCAACAGTGGTACCCACTGCCTCCTTCCCTGTCTGGACTGGAGCCACTGACACCAGGGTCTCAGCTACCCTTACATTCCAGTTGATCCCTATGGGATGCAAATTGGTTGGTCATTCCAGATACTTCCAATGGGTAACCATACATCACTTGCTGGGGCAACCTAAGGATGCCCCCCCCCCCTCCCCCCCAATCACCCTGGTGCTTCAGCAGATCTACAAGGTGGATGGCCTTTCTCACCCATCATGTTGGACACCACTGCTCATTTTGCGCTATGAGATCCTGTGTCATCCTATATGACCAACTCCATATGCCTTACCTCCACTATGGCACTTTGGGTGGACCTAATGACAGCTCTCTCCATCTGCCACTGGCCTCCATGTAGGGCCCTTCTGTTGTGGTTCTTCAAGTGGATATCACTATTCTGCTTTGCTCTCATTCTGGGTTCTCTTTTCTCTGGGCTGCAGCACTACCAGGTGGGTCTTACAAGCTCAACGGGCTGCACGTTGTATCTGGCTCTGTATTCCAGTACTGTGGTGCTTCTTGTACTCCTGGCTTCCCTCCTGTGTTACGGCAACAACCTGTCTGGGCCTTCATTTAACTGTCAGTGCCACGAGTGGGCTGGCCCGAGTGCGCCTGCTGTCCATAAGCTACTGACCTACGCTCATGCATCAGTTCTTTTGCTGCTTTGCTGCCCAGAGGCAGTAACCTACTACATCAACCGATGACTGGGCACCAGATGAACGTCACCCTAGTCACAGTTTCAGACCACACCAATGGCAAATCTCTTCACATGAGGTGGCAGGAAAGCTACATCCTCCAGCACTCGCCAGGTGACATCCTGTGATACAGGATGACATTCCTGGTTGCATAATCACAAGTCCGATTGTTCAACAAGGTTGATAGTGACAGCTGCCCTAAGAGAGCACCACGGCCAATAGAACTACAGCGCCATGCCTTCCATAGATACCAATCAATTACTGGAAGCCAATAAGCAAGCCGGCTGTCATCACAAACAGCAGCAATCAGTTATCTGGATTGAAAGTATTCATCCACACGATAATATAGCCAGCGCCATCAGGCTTCAACAGTCAGTCTACACTCAGCCCTTAGTGAGTACAGTGAGTTCATGGAGGTCCAAAGTCAGAGCCCATGCCAGGAAGCCAGCGTGCTATCTCCTGTGGCAGTCATCGGCGAGCAGTACCACTGCCAGTACAGTGGACCTCAAGTAAGCCATCTCAGAATGCAACTTGGTAGAGGTGGACTTGTAAGAGGATCTATCAGACTTATATTGCATTGTCTAGTTATGGACTTAGTTGTCTGAAGTTACTTGTTCCAAAAGGAGAGATTTGTGTTCAGTTATACCAGAGTTCTAGGTTTTGTTTGGAGTGTTCTAACACACTGTCCAGTCACATTAATTTGGTCACCTATGAAAAGTCTGAATAACCACCTTTTACAGCACAGACTGCTGTAAGATGTGCAGGAAGAAAGTCAGTGAGGTTCTGTGGAGCCATGACAACTCCAGTGCCATGGCCAGCTATGCTAGTTTTCTCAGTTGCAGATCCATGGTGGAAACAACCTAGTTGAGGAGGTCCCACAGATTCTCTATTGTGTTTAAATCCAGGGAGTTTGGTGGTGAGAGGACATGCAGGGTGGATACGGTCCCCAAGGATAGGTCATGAAAACGTTCCCCAGACCATAATGGCCTGGACCCTTCCAATGACTGTTGCAGGGTATTTGCTTTCAGCCGTTTCATGCTGTATGTGCCACTGGCCATCTGTCATCTGAAAAGGCCTTCTATAGCCACTGAGTGGGCGTCCAGACTCAGTACTGACGTGCAAATTGTAGCCTTTATCGCCAACGAACAACAGTCAGCATGGGTGCGAGAACCAGGCACCTGCTTTGGAGACCCACATGCAGCAACATTCACTGAACAGGAGACACTGTTGGTGCCCTGTGGTTCACCTCGGTGGCAAGTTGCTCAACAGTTGTATGTCTATTTACCGGGACACATCTCCACAGCTATTGTTCACTCCTGTCATCTCTGGTCTGCAATGCACTGCAGTAGCCTCAACACTGGTTTCGGATAGCACCATTTTTCCATGCATGGTATACTTTAACCATGTGGCATGTAAAGAGTTTAAAAACTTAGTCATTTTGGAAATGCTTCCAACCAGGACCTGAAAGCCAATGATCATGCCCTTTTGGACATCAGATTAATTACTCTGTTTCCACATAACAATAACTGTACTGTTTTTCACATCCCCCCAACATGCTTTATATAGCCTCCACTATTAGTGTTGACGACCTGCCTTCTGTGAGTTGTTATTGCACATTGATGATGAACTTAAGCAATGGTCACATTAATGCTACTGGACCTTGTAAATATAGTTATGGTACTTGGATTATTTATTTGTGTAGTTGTCTCCAACACTCCACTTGTACAGTCATACAGAGGTGACATACTAATGGATAAATAGACATGTCACAACAGTGTAGAAGTCACATCACAATCACAACACATCTAATGTGACATGGCACAGAGGATGAATGTTGTGTAGTCCACTGTGAAGCATAATTCATATCCACCCTTACCCGTCATTCCTACAAAAGACCAGATCCAAAGTGTGTTCTTGTAAGTCACTAAATAAAAATAAAATAAAACTAATGCACACAAGACAAACTGTGTGAGGACTTTAAAGGAAGACATTAATTTCTCACACTAAATCAGGGGTGTCCAACATTTTACTCTATCTGGGCCACATTGGAAGAAGACATAATATACTTCACACTAAAACTAACTGCTGAGGGAGAAAAAATTGGGGGTGACGAGAGAGGGACACAGTCAAAGGTATGTAATTAATACATTTAAGTAATTTATAATTTATTAATTTATGATTCTTTATTCTATAAAAGGAACATGGAGTTAATCTGAGATTTTATATATGAGATTTCATTGATAATTTTACATATATACTGATCAGCCAGAACATTATGACCACATTTGGCATGGATAACAGTGGTGACATGTTGTGACATGGAAGCAATGAGGTGTTGGTAGATCACTGGAGGAGTTGGCACTACATCTGCACACATAAGTCACCTATTTTTAATACAATAAATAAAAAAATAAATAATTCCCAATGAGCTCTGACGCAATATTCAATCACATCATCCCAGATGTGTTCGATTGGGTTCAGATCTGACAAGTTGGGGGGGGGGGGGGGGGGGGGGGGAGCACACCAACTGGAACCAGCCCCTGTGGTCCTTGAGCCATTCCACACGTTGAAAAATGCCACTGCTGTCAGCAAACATGATCGCCATGAACTGGTGTACGTGTTCTGCAACTAGTGTACCATATTCCTTGGCCATCCTAGTGCCTTGCACGAGCTCCACTGGACTCATGGATGCCCATATGAATGTTTCCTAGAGCATAATGGAGCCGCCACCAGCAGTACAGGTGTCAAGGAGCTGTTCCCCTGGAAGATGACAGATTCATGCTATCCCTTGGCATGATGAAGAAATTATCAGGAGTCATCAGACGATGCAACACTCTGCCACTGCACCAATGCCCAGTGCTGATGGTCACTTGCCCGTTTCAGTTGTAGTTGATGATGTCACGATGTTAACATTTAACATTAGCATATGCATGAGTTGTCAGCTGCGGAGGCCCATTGTTAGAAGTGTTAGATGCACTGTCTCTTCAGACACACTCGGGATCTGCTCAGCATTAAAATTTGATGTTAGTTCTGCCACATTTCACTGTCTTTTCTGTTTTACCAGTCTGCCCAGCCTACGATTTCCAACGTCTGTAATGAGGGGTGGCTGCCCAACCCACGACATTTGGATGTAGTTTCATCTTGGTTTCACCACATGTTGAAGACACTCACCACAGAACTCTTTGAATACCCAACAAGTTGTGCAGTTTCTAAAATGCTTGTGCCAAGCCTCTTGGCCATCACAGTCTGCCATAAGTCAAACTCAGACAGAGTGTGCACCTTCCCCATTCTACACAGGGACAGTATGAACACTGATACTACATGCACTGTTCGTGTGTCTAACACTGCTATTGCCTGGACAGATTTATAACAAAAGTAGGTCAGTGGTCATAATGTTCTGGCTGACCAGTGTAAGTTAAGTACAATTCATGGGATTAATGGGACATTTGGCTCTGAATTTGGAAATGTATCAGTATCTCATTTGATCAAAGTTGTTGCAATTCTCAGGGTGTTCTCAAGACTTTTAGATGAAATTTTGGTTGTATTTTTACTCTTTGTGTGCTTGTCTCTCGAAAAAATCTGTTCACAAATGTACAAGCTTCCAAACAAAGATGACATATATAACGTGTGAGTGTGCAACAGGGAATATTTGTCTCTGGGCAGGTATGATTTGTGAAAGTCCAACAAAGATACATGATCAAATATTTCTTTTAATTGGATGTCAGACTGCAGCTCTATGCATTCCATCTGAAAACGTTCTGGCACTGTATCCATACTGTTCATAAAAGATGTCGAATGTTAAGTGTGGGCTGGACCAAAGAGAGAATGGCATCATGAGGTAGGAGTTTCAAATTCAATTTATCATAACTTTACATAAACAGAATGTTATGGATTATTATTATTATTATTATTATCTTTCCTTTCTCAGACATTATGTCTGGTTAAAAATGGAAAGTGACACGGACCTTGATCAAGCATGACTTCCTTTTAACTGTGAGGTATATGTTACATTGCATTTAGGAACTTTCGGGTAATTGAACATGTATCAATAATTACAGATTTCTGTAGTTGTATATATACGTTTGGATGTAGCTGTATTGCGTTGATGTACTGGTGGATATTGCGTGGTATGACTCCTGTAGTTGATAGTATAATTGGTACAATGTCAACTTTATCCTGATGCCACATGTCCTTGCCTTCCTCAGCCAGTTGGATGTATTTTCAATTTTTTCTCCTGTTTTCTTCTGTATATTTGTTGTATTGGGTATGGATATTTCGATTAGTTGTGTTAATTTCTTCTTTTTATTGGTGAGTATGATGTCTGGTTTGTTATGTGGTGTCGTTTTATCTGTTATAATGGTTCTGTTTCAGTATAATTTGTATTCATCATTCTCCAGTACATTTTGTGATGCATACTTGTATGTGGGAACCTGTTGTTTTATTAGTTGTTGATGTATTATTTTTGCTACATTGTCGTGTCTTCTGGGGTATTCTGTAATTGCTAGTATTGTACATCCGCTTGTGATGTGATCTACCGTTTCTACTTGTTGTTTGCAAAGTCTGCATTTATCTATTGTGGTATTGGGATCTTTAATAATATTCTTTCTGTAATATCTGGTGTTTATTGTTTGATCCTGTATTGCAATCATGAATCCTTCCATCTCACTGTATATATTTCCTTTTCTTAGCCATGTGTTGGATGCATCTTGATCAATGTGTGGCTGTGTTAGATGATACAGGTGCTTGCCATGTAGTGTTTTCTTTTCCCAATTTACTTTCTTTGTATCTGTTGATGTTATGTGATCTAAAGGGTTGTAGAAGTGGTTATGAAATTGCAGTGGTGTAGCCGATGTATTCATATGAGTGATTGCTTTGTGTATTTTGCTAGTTTCTGCTCGTTCTATAAAGAATTATTATTATTATTATTATTATTATTATTATTATTATTATTATTATTATTACTATTTTACAAATTTTCTGATAGTTGCTCATTTCCTGGGCTGCATTGATACTTGCTTTGGGACGCATGCAGCCTGCAGGCTGCAGGTTGGACACCCCTGCACTAAATGAAGCCTTATTTATCTCACACCTTCAGTTATATAAGTGACATGTTGAGTTTTACAACTTGTGTGGACAACATTTTCCGCAGCTGTTGCTAGATTTGAATATGAAGTGTAGTCTGTGACAAGTATGGAAAACAAAGTAATACGGTGATTTCTCCCTACTTTCCAGACTCTATTGTAATCTCAGTTCATTGCACCTAAAGAACCTGTTTGTATGGAGACAAAACCAAAACTGGTGTGGGTCCACATGTCCAAGGTGTTAATGCAAAATGCAAGAAGCTCCTACATTTTTATCAGGCTGTGGAGCAATATATGGTAATCATGTTATTATTTTTCATGATGGTTTCATCAAAAGACCTGTTAACATTGCCTTGGAATTTTTGCAAATTCTGTTATTATAACAATGTTTGAGACATCATCTCTTGCATCCCATTATAGCTTGAATAAAATAACTTTGTGACAGACTGCAGTATGCTGCAGGTGTGGAACCAGTCATGCTTGACAAGGCTCTGCATTATATACATGCAAATTAGGCCTCACAGTGAGTACATGGTATTCAAAAACGAAATTCAATAGGCAGGCAGTTGGCCCCCACCATTCAACTAGCTGAAATGTCAATCATAAAGTTAATTTAACTGAAGTACACCCTACCCTATGGGGAGACAGCAGGGAGCAGTGGGTTAGAATTCCAATACCTGTGCCGCATTATCATCTTTTGGAATGGAATTAAATGTCGAGCTATACTCCCCAGGAACACAGTTGATAATGGTAGTACAGATTTTCATACCAGTACACAAATCACTTTTTGGAAACTGTCAGATATAACTAATGGACATCTAGTATTGCATTCTATTAATTCTCTGTGAGCGTACACAGACCAAATAAAAGCTCCCTGGTTCCCTGATTAAGAGATGCAGAAAGGTTACACGACTCTGACAAATACAATAGTTTTGTATATGGACATTTGACTACAAGGGTCATACTTCCTGCAGAGGTTGTAACTCTTCATCAGGGAAGCAGCTTAAACTTGTTCTGCTGATTTTCTGAAGAGTATAGATGCATGTGAGCAATATGTTCTTACATTTCAGTAGCTCAAATATAGCTGTAACATCAAAAGGCACTCTTACTTCCCTGCACTAAACACATTGAATTTCTATATGCAGATATCTGTGTTATTTTCACAAAACAAAAAGTGTTGTATTTAAAAGAGACTCTTCACTTTAGATGTTGTATCTTAGACTGCATTTCTGATTTTCACAGAAATTTTAGTTAATCTAAAAAAACTAAAACTCAACTCCGTCCGAACAGGCCTTGGAAGGCCCAATAGCACTGACTGGCTGTCAAGTCATCCTCTGCCCACAGGTGTCACTGGATGCGGATACGGAGGGGCATGTGTTCAGCACACCAATCTCCCGACTGTATGTCAGTTTACGAGACCGGAGCCGCCACTTCTCAATCAAGTAGCTCCTCAGTTTGCCTCACAATGGCTGAGTGCACCCTACTTGCCAACAGTGCTCGACAGACCGGATGGTCACCCATCCAAGTGCTAGCCCAGCCCGACAATGCTTAACGTCGGTGATCTGATGGGAACCAGTGTTACCACTGTGGCAAGACCGTTGGCAGTTAATCCCCTCCCCCCCCCAAAAAAAATAACTAACCTCTTAAGACAGACAGAATATTATTATTAAAAAGAGTAATTTCTTACCCATGAAATGGCCCCATTAATTGGGGCGAACTTGCGTTGTGTAGAAGCTGCTGCAGTTGTCGTACTGTGCGGTCGTGATCAACACCTGATAAATCAACTGCACAATTGACAGTTGAGACATTTCGAACATGTGAGAGAGGACCTCTATCTCCATGCCTCAAGAATATCAATATGGCTTCCAGTGACAGATTGTTGCTAGGTACTTGACCTGTACAGGGATACAGAAAAACATATTTCATGTTACAATTACAGTCTGGCAATTAATCTGTTTTAGAAGATTGGGACAGTAAAATTTGCACTGATTAGATCCTGCAGGTGACTGCTAAGTTACAACTGAAACATGTTTTATATATTTGAGTGCTAATTTTAGACTGTGATTATAATAAAACGCTGGATTACTAAAGTTCTTGATTTGGATGACATTATGGACTAAAAGCTACACAATTACACATTTTCATTATATGGAGACACGTTAACTATTTGTAGCTCTGTAGCTGTACTTTCAACAACATATTAAATATAGAATTACTGGTCCATAGTTCATCATATGGCATAAATCAAAGCCCTACTTTTAGCACATGACAAATTGACATTCACTATCAGATCAAAAGTATCCAGACACCCTTAGGTACTGTGGAATTGATGACTTGATAACATGAGAGGCAGTCACACTAATGTAATAAGAGATGTGGATATGTGTTGTCAGGAAAGAAGCACTAACAGCAGTATGGGTCAGTCAGGAGAGCTCAGTGATTTCAAACATGGACTACTAATTGGATGTCACTTGACTAATAAATCCATCAGTGACACTTCAACCTTTCTAAAACTTTTCATGTCCATTCAGTGATGTGATTGTGAAGTGGAAAAGCAGAGGAATAATCACAGCCAAACCAAGAGCAGGCATTTGTCATGTACTTTTTATTTATTTATTTATCCATCTGTAGACAATAAATATGGTATGAGTGTTGTCCAAAAGTACATGTAAATTTATGGTAAATAATTTGTGAAAAAGGAACATACAAAATTTTACATTAAGTAGTAGAAAGAACAATACATACAAAATTGTACAAAAAATGTACAAAGAATAATAGTTGGTCATACAAGACACAGTAATACAACTTTTTATACATGTATACTAACAGTATTGTAACTGCATGTCTTTTGTCTTTTCTAAACAGGAAGCCCTTATATTCACTACATCTATTCAGTAAAGATTTTATCACACTCAACAGCTGTCCATCAGATTTAAAAAATTAACAGAAACTTTAGGGGATGGAAGGCGGTGTTTTCAGTTTTGCATTAATATAAATATTATTAGAATTATTTATTGACCTAAATAGTCATTTACTGAGTAAAAACACTGTTCAAGTAGAAATACTTTAAATTCTACTTTAAATCTGTTTTCATGTTCTAGCTTTCTGATGTCGGCTGGCAGTATGTTGTAGGGTTTTGTACCAATATGGCTCACATTCCTTTGTGAGTGTGGTCTTTTTGTTTGCTGAGTACACAGTGCTGTGCTATTTTGAGTATTGTAGTTATGCAAGTCGGCATTTGTCTGAAAATCTGCAAGGTGGCCCCTAACATATAAAACACATTTTGATATATATAAGGAAGGTATTGTTAGAACTTTAAGCTTGTTGAATAAGGGTTTGCATTGTGTTTGTGGATGACTGTGTGTTATTATTCGGGTAGTGCTCTTCTGTAACAGAAAGATTTGTTTTAGATGGAACCCCTAAATATTATTCCGTATGTTGCAAGAGACTGAAAATAGCGAAATATGGCATCCTGGCACCCTCTGCAGTACAAACATTTGCAATAATTCTAAGAGCAAAATAGGCTGAGTTACGTTTCTGCACAAGTTTCATTACACGATCACTAAAATTAAGATTTTCATCTACATGAGTCCCGAGCAATTTTATTGATGCCTCTCTGTCTATAGCCTTGTCACCCAACAAACAGATCAAGATTTACATTTTGACATATTTTCCCAAACTGCATATAATTTGTTTTATTTGCATTTAATGTCAACCGGTTTGCACTGAACCAAGTGTGGACATTACTTATTACTTGATCAGTAGTTGTTTGCAGCATCTGCTTTGGTGCACCTATTATCACACTAGTCATCTGCGAACAGTATGGCCTTTGCTGCTCCATCTAAGGTGTGAAAGTCATTTATGTGACAAGGAACAATAAGGGACCTAGAATACTGCCTTGTGGCACTCCTATTTCCACTTTTTTTCTGCATCTGATACTAAATTTATTTTGTGGTTAGAGTAATCTGACATCAGTCCTACAATCTGTGTTCTGTTTTAAGGTATGATTCAAACCACTTTTTCCCTGTCCCATGAATACCTAATACTTCCAGTTTTCTAAAAGAATGTTGTGACTGATAGTGCCAAATGCTTTGGAGAGATCTAAATTTATTCCTACTATGCTGTTGTCTTTTTCTAGATTTTTGACTATTTGTTCAGTGTAACACATTAGTGCTGATTCCGTATTTTTACTGTATTTTTACCAGCCTGCAAGCCATGTTTATTTCTATTTAATAACTTATGGTCTTTTAGGTATTTGTTGATTCTGTGCTTCATAAATTTTTCTATTATTTTGGAAAATGCTGGAAGGAGGGATATTGGCCAATAGTTTTCTGCCTTTGCTTGTCGCTGTTTTTGAATAATGGCCCCACTTTTGACATTTTCATCCTTTCTGGTAACACTCCTTCACTAAATGATAAGTTGGCTATGTATGCCAAGGGCCTTGCAATTTGTGCAGCTGTCATTGTTATGATATAAACAAGCACCTCATCTACTCCTGCTGACATTTTAGGTTTCAAGCTTTTATTACTTTGAACACTCCATGTTCATCTGTTGGATATATCCTCATGCTACAAGCAGCTTTTGGAAATTCAGGTTTTCCTTGGTTTCTAAATTTCAAGCTTAATGAAGTTGAATTTTTGAAATAAATGTTGATGTAATTTGGCAAATCTTGTTTTTTAATATTGACATTTTCTGTGTTTTTGAGAATGATATCCTGATCTTCGCATTTCTTTCCTGTTTCCGTCTTCGCAATAACCCATATGGCTTTTGATTTGTTATCAGACTGTCTTATTAAGTTGTCATTACTCATAAATTTTGCCTTGGCAATTACTTTTAGATATACCCTCTTGTAATTCTTAACATATTCTATGAACTGTGGCTCTGTAGATGTCTTCAATTTTGAATGAAGTCTTTTTAGAGTTCCACAAGTAGTTTTGATGCCAACTGTGATCCAAGAACTTGGCTTTGTATTGTGATGTGATGTGATTCTGGACAGCTTCTTTGGAAAGCTCATTTTGAAATATCCCATGAAAATTGAAGAAAAAGTGTTATATGCATCTTCGTATTTGTTAGGGACAGCACTTCTGCCCAGGACTCACTAGTTAGGATATTTGTAAATTCTACACAGTTTTCAGTGGAAAATTTCCTTTTATACATGAAGTACACTTTTATACTTGCAGTGGCATTGAAGGAATTTTGAAGATAAGAGCATTATGGTCTGATAATCTCAAATCAGTATTTGTTACTCCTACTTCTGTGGATTGTACATTTGAAAATATATTATCTATAAGACTGTTCATATTATCTGTTATTCTTGAGGGCTCGTGTATGTGTGGAAACAGACTGAAACTAAATAATAGATTTAGGAATTGATTTTTTAGCCTACTTTCATTCATTGGATTTATGTTGGAATCCCTACAGACAACTACAGTGGCTCTTTCAGTAAAAAGAATGTTAAGCAGTGTTTCTAATTGATTAATGAATATGTCTGTGTCCCCAGTAGGTGGACTGTATACTGCTATAACTATAACTTTTCCCTGTATTTCATACAACTCTACAGCTGCTGGTTCAAAATGGTTCTCCACCCTCCATAATTCAGCTTCACACCTTCTTTTGTACCTGATACTTGATTTAGAAAAGATACATACACCTCTGTTTTTGGCATTTTTTCTACAATACTGACTTGCCGACTTATATGGATGAATATTAATGATAGTTAGTTCAAAAGTTCTGCACCAATGCTCCATGATGCACATGCAGTCAATGTTTGCACCATTCATTGCTACCTCAAGTTCTAGTGATTTATTTCTAAGGCACAGAATATTTAGACCAGTAGTTCAGCTAGCACAATGACTGCACGTAGGAATTTATGCAGAAGTATATGAATGCATTTTACAGCATTGTGTCCTGCGTGCAATAGAGGAACAGTGTGGAGATGATGACTGATTGTATCAGCTTCACAGTGTGTCATAAAAAAGCATCTGTGAGGCAATGGTTTATGGGCAATTATGCTCTTGAAATGGACTGGCCTGCCCAAGCCCCAACCTGAACCCAATGGAACAGCTTCACAATGAGTTAAATGTCAACTTCACTCCAGAGCCAGCATCCAGCATCATTACCTTCACTGGTTTTGGCTCTTTAGGAAGAATGAGGTACCATTCTTCCAAAGACATCCAGGCATCCCCCCCTCCCCAGCAGAATTCAAGCCGTCATAACATCCATTATTAATATTCACCAATAGGTGTCCGGATAATTTTGATCAATAGTCTAGATCTCACAGGGAAATTTGATCGCAATAGCTGATCAGTACTCAAACTATCTGTCAGCCTGAATATTTAGTTTGGTTGTCTTAATGAGGAAAGTATCAGTGGATTTGAACTATTCCTCAGAGCACCCACGTGAGCAGAATATACACATTCTTGACAATATGCACTGTGCAGGACAAATTATGTGGCATATTACTCTGTAGATTTAATAAGAAACGTACTTGATCAGTATTCTAGGATGGGCCACATGAGTATTTTGTACATATCTCATTTGTAGACTGATTATTTTCCTAGTATCCTGTCAATGAACCTGCATTTCCTATGACTGAACCTGTGATCATTTCATTTTATAAAATGAAATTTTCACTCTACAGCGGAGTGTGCGCTATATGAAACTTCCTGGCAGACTAAAACTGTGTGCCGGACTGAGACTCAAACTTGGGATCTTTGCCTTTCGCGGGCAAGTGCTCTACCGACTGAGCTACCCGAGCACAACTCATGCCCCGTCCTCAAACCTTCAATTCCACCAGTACCTCGTCTCCTACCTTCCAAACTTCACAGAAGCTCTCCTGCGAACCTAGCAGAACTAGCACTCCTGGAAGAAAGGATATTGCAGAGACATGGCTTAGCCACAGCTTGGGGGATGTTTCTAGAATGAAATTTTCATTCTACAGTGGAGTGTGCACTGATATGAAACTTCCTGGCAGATTAAAACTGTGGGTTTTAATACCTTGGTGGAGCAATTTGTAGGGATATAAAATGAAATGAAACTTCCTGGCAGATTAAAACTGTGGGTTTTAATCTGCCAGGAAGTTTCATTTCATTTTATATCCCTACAAATTGCTCCACCAAGGTATTTGTACAAGTTTATCATTTCCAATTGTGTCTCAGTGATATTGTAGTCAAAAAGTATTTTTGTTTTTTGTTTTATGAAGTGTTAATTTTACATTTGTGAACATTAAAGCAAATTGCCAATCTTTGCATCACTTTAAAATCTTATCAAGAGCTGACTAGATGTTTGTGAAGCTTATTTTAGACAGCATTTCATTACAGATACCTGCAAAAATTTTCAGATTACTAGTAACATTGTCTGCCAAGTCATTAACATACAGCATCAACAGTAAGGGTCACAATACACTCTCCTGGGGAATGGCTGATGTTACTTCTGTATCTGTTGACGATTCTTCATCCCAGATAACATGCAGTATCCTCCCTACCAAAAAATTCTCAATCCAGTCACAAATTTCACTTTAGTTTTGGTAATAAGTGTTGACGTGGAAATCAAGAAATACCGCACTTACCTGCCTACCTTGAGCTACAGCTTTCAGTATGTCTTGTGAGAAAAGTGTAAGAAGAGTTTCACTTGAAAGAAGTTTTCGGAGGAGATCATTCTGTCTGAGATACCTCATTACATTTTAGCTTAGTATATGTTCTAAGATTCTACAACAGATGGATATCAAGAATATTGGACAGTAGTTTTGCAGATCACTTCTGTTACCCTTTTTGATGATGTTGTACTCAATTCTTTCTGCTAACTTATGGGCAGAGTTTCTTGATCTAGAAATCTATAGTATATTATAGATAATAGAGAGGCTAACTCAGCCACAAATTCTGTATGCAATCTGACAGAAATTTCACAGGGCACTAGACCATGGCAAGGTTTAATGATTTCAGCTGTTTGTCAATGCCAATGACAGTAATAGCTATATCATTCTTCTTTGCAGTGTATGAGAATTAAGCTGGGTTGATGCTCCTGGATTTTCCTTTGCAAAGGAACATTTTAAAATGGAGTGAAGCATTTCTGCTTGTACTTTGCTGCCATCAGTTTCAGTTTCTGTGTCATCCATGAGAATCTTGCCACTAACGTCGCTACAATTAACAGGTATTACACATGATCAGAATTTCTTTGGTTTGCGTGAGAGATCTTTTGATAATATTCTACCACCATAGTTGCTGAAGGTTTCATACATTACCCTCTTTACATCCAAACACATTTCATTCAGTATTTCTCTACCTATAACCCTGTTTTATGCCTGTTATGCAATAGTCACTGTCTCTTTTGAAGTTTCTTTACAATGATTACTTACACAAAGAGGATCCCTCACATCATGAAGTGTTCTAATTGGCACATACAAATACGTATCCAGTGCATGGTCAACTGTTCTTTAAAACTGGAGCCACAATTCCTCTACATGCTCGTATCTAGAGCTAAGAGTTTCAAATTCTTCGTTTAGATATGACATTAATACCGCTTTTTTAGCTTATTGAACACATATAACATATGGCAAAAAGATTTACCATATTTTTAAAGTTAATTACAAACAAAGAAAGATACAATGAAAATACTTTATCTGTGAAAAACAAATACTATGCCATTTTAAATTAGTTGGTTTTTAAAATTATGCCCTCTGTTGTTGACATGTTGACAAAGCCTTTTCCAGATGTTGTCCATAGCACTTTGTGTCATTTCCAGTGAAATGTCAGCCACTTCCTGGGTAATTGCCTCCTGAAGTGCTTGCAAGGTTGTGAGGCGATGGTAGTACCCTTGAACCTTTAAGTATCCCAAAAGAAAAAAAATCACAGGATGATAAACTAGATGACCTTGGGGCCACATGATGCCTCCTCAAGAAGAGAGAACACATCCAGGAAACAACTCGTCTCAATTTCTAGAGAATGCCAAGAAATGTGAGGTGTTGTTCCATCTTGTTAGAATCAGACTTCTCCCTCTTCATAGTCCCCAACAAACTGGTTTAATTTAGGTAGGGGTCTGGTCTCTATCATGTGGCAGTATCAATTTGAATTAACTATTACCATTATGCCATTTTCTTAAAAAAAATACAGGCACACACACTATATTTAACAGTGGCACACCAAACTGGGATACGATGACTGCAAAGTGGTCGTTGGTGAAGTGCCTGAGGATTTCTGCTGTCCAGTAGTCAAAACTGTGTTTATTTACAGTACCTGGCAAGAGGAGGTGGGCGTCATCAGAAGAAATCAAAACAGTGCCCTCCTCACACACAGCTCTGTGAGTTTTAAAATCTCTCTTACTAAATTCTTCTGTAACGGTCGTTTTGAAAGGGTGCATGTGAAGATCTCTGAGCAGGATTTTTCTTACACCCCTATCAGACAATCCCAGGGCAGCTGCATGTTTAAAGGCTCAACACTTTGGAGACTGCTGGACAGACACATTCACATGCACCACATTTTCTGGAATTGTTAAGAGTCCACGGTCAGCTAGTAGATTTTCTTTTTAGTGCAGAACCTGATGCTCTAAAGTTTGATACCCACAATCAAACAGTTTTTCTCACAGGAACAGAATCATGTTGGTCAAGTTCGAACTGAGTGCGAAATGCTTGCTGAGTTGTAATCACAGAACAACCAATATGGATATACTCCCCCACAATAAACACACACTGTTCACCTAGCCAAGCAATTGCCCTAATGAAAAATGGCACATACACTGCTATCAATCGATATCTACCGCCACTCACACAGTGGCCTGTCCAAATTCAGGAGATCTGTTTGCCAGGTCCTGTTCATCTTATTTGTTTTAATTTCCCTTTGTATTTTGGTAATCACTGCTACAACAATTGTCTCAGGGTCTCTAATACTAGTTTCAACATGGACATCCCCAAAGGGGTCAGGTGTATTTGTTGCCATTAGAGCCAACAGATTACAATCATGAGTGGACTTCCAAACTACATGTTGTACGAGTAGACTGTTTTCAGGGAAGGCATTTAGTATTGTTTTGCAGGATGTCTTGTCAAGCTCAGTACTCAAAAAACTATAACTATCACAATTGATTCTTGGATGATTAAAGTATTAGCCAATGATGACAGTATGAATGCTGAACATACATACTAACAAAACCAGTTTTCTCTAAAGTTTTCCATTGCATCTATGAGTGAGTATGGTTGCTGAGAGAAAGTGCCAATTAAAAGTTTATGCCCACCCTTGGTATGATTAGTCTTACACAAACAACCTCACATGCAGCTTCAATTTCTGTCTCGGTGGCTTTGAGTTTCCCAGCAGCCAGACAATACACCACTTCTATTTCTCATGTGCGTATCCTATTGAAATATAATTAAAATTTCTCCAAATGTTTGGGTTTGTACTAGCTTTTTCTACCAAATGTTACATGAGCTTCACTAGTTTTTAGGAGAACTTCAAACTGTACAGTACTTTGTTGTGAATGCTCCAGCTGTTGATCACTAGGATTTTAATATTCTTTCCTGTAGTGGAATTTCTTTGAATCTTAAACTGATACTTTGAGGCCTCCTACACATCTATTGCTGTAAAACCGGACTAGTTAAGAAACTCAGTTTGATGTGCTTTACACTCAGAAGTATCTCCCACAGTGTTGACTTCTGGACAAGCATTTTACGTAATTTTGTGCATCTTTATCACCTCTTATCTTACAAATGTGTTCTGCGATAATTCAGCTAAAGCAGAGAATGTATTCGCTGACCAGAAGTTAAGTATGTTCAGTCAATAACTTAGTATCTGACACGGACAGCTGAAAAAAAAGGTTAGAAATTCTCTCTCTCTCTTCCAGAAGATTAACTCCTTAAACGTATTGGAGGATAATAATTTACATTTGTGCTTTGCTGCCACGTCTGGGGATCAGAATGACATCCTGAATTCTGTTACAAATGCAACTATCAAGGTGCCAGAAAATATCTGTAGATCCAAATGAAAATTTAAAAAGAATCATTTTAATAACCATTAAAAGTACCATTTATCTAGAGCTAAGAATTAGTGCTAACAGATTTATTTTACTTGACAGTACTCATTTTGCTTTGATGGATAGATTTTTCAATGGACACAGTCAAATTAAATAACATAATCTCTATTATTTACTATTCATTGAGTATATTTGGGGCAAAGAGGGGGGGGGGGGGGTGTTACAGTAAATGCTGCACAGCAGCAAACATGTTTCTGCCATTGTGTGCACGATAGCAGTGAGGAACACTCCACACCTATATTTGTATGTTGGAGGCTTCGTGATTGAGTGGGTGTTCTTTTCAGTTAGTTACTTTTCTGTAGTAAGTGATTTGCAAGTGAAAGAGTTTTGTGTGTGTGAGTGCAAGCAAAGCCAAGTCTCACAATCACAACTAGCCCACTCAAAGAAGAACAAAAAATGTCAACTGGGGGAAAAATTGGTGTAGTCACAAATTTTTGTACAATGGTAGGGCAAATTTCATGAACAATATACTAAAAATCATGACCATTGGTTGTGGGGTGGGGGATGGGGGGTTGGGGGGTTGGGAGGGGGGAAGAGGAGAGAGGGAAAGGCAGGCATGTAAAGATCTTTTTTTTTTTTTTAATTTTTCTTGAAAATTTCAAAAACCATGACTCCTAGTGAAAATGTTTCCCAGTACAAAATTAAACCACATAAAATTTCCTACAAGAAAAGGTCCTATTTATTTTTTCTCTAGGACAAATAGTTACTGCTCTGCAAGGGATGGAAAACTTGCAGACTATTAAAAATGGCGTTTGAATGGTGTAAACATAATGCATATTGTTAAATAATGTAGGTTAAGAACAAGTATTAAATGTGTATACCACATCTAAATGCAGTAGAACCATATGAAGAGATACATTGTGTCCTGGGGGTGTAACAGGATGGAAAGGTGGATGTAGAGATTAGATGCATGAGGTAGGGAAGTATGTTGGATTGTGGTCATGCGCATCCCTCCTTCATAGGTCTGAAAAATGAAGAGCTAAAAGACAGGTCTTCATTCTCTCTACCACACTGTAATATAAAAAGCAACTACATGGTTTTTCATGGAGTTATACGTACCCTTCTGCAGCTACTCTTATGAATCACTGGCGACACAGTGTGTACACAAGCCCGGGGTGTTTGTTTTCCGGAAAGAGAGTTAACACTGCATGGAACACAGATGTGAATTTCTAATAATATTGGTGCAACAAATGCCTATAGACAGAATCTATGCAAATCTCTGCACACTGTTCTACACTGCTAAAGGGGAAACTGATTCTTATTCATCCTGTTCTTCCAGGAAATGTGACTCCCTCCACCACAAGCATTGCTCAATTTTCAGTTTAAGGCAGACTATATCTTCCCAGAATTTTCTGCCCAGTTATCTTTTGTAAGTGTACGAAATTACTTTCCTGAGCTCATGGTTATATAGTGGAGTTATTTTCAGTTTATTAAGTGCTTAAATTTCCCAGTTGTTAAGCGAACTTTTATGTAAAATATGTGGCTGAGAAGTGCTTAATTTGTAAGCATGATGTTGTGAGTGACATATGTAAAGAGAGGGGGGGGGGGGGGTGTTGGATTCGTAAATCTGGCATCTTGCCGCTATCTCTTGTTGACAGCATACTGTAAGGCCATGTAATTACGTTATAGCGATTTGGTGATGAGTTAATCAATGACCATAAAGTTGCAGCATTTCTCTCGCGATTAACTGTGTTACTAGTAGACTGCATAAGTCTCTCCCACAAATTGCTGACACTTGTAGAGGGGGTTGCACTGAGTGGAGCCACTTACTGCACAGCCACAGTATAGCCTGGAAGGTGGGTGTCAATAGCTCTGATGGAACGGGACTGATCATGTTTAAATTTATAACAGTAATCTATTGTAATGCAGTACTTGACTTGTGTTGAAATCCCGAAACATCTAGGTACCTACTTCTGTTAAGAGGGACCCAGTTTAAGACCCTCAACCCTTTCAGATGTTAGGAGAGCAAAGGCTGGAGTGATAAATTTGATAACCTCAAGCTTTGAAAAGTATTCCAACCATTGATAGTGCACACAATGAAACATACTGAAAGCATGCTACACTTGGGGCAAGCTCTTCAGTGTGATGGCCAGTTGCCAGCTCCAGATCTTGAAGGTTTTTTTTTATTTTTTTTTAATAATATCTCTTTCAACTCTCCAAACATACTTCCTTCACAAACTGAAAATAACTCCACTATATGTGAAGTTATTTTGTCTACTCACATAAGAGAACTAGGCAGGAAATGCTGGGATGGATAGTCTGTATGTAAACTGAAAAGCGAGCTGCACTCATGATGGGGGGAAGCTGCCTTTCCATGAAGAATGCCATACAGGATGATTAAGAATCAATTTCTCCTTAAGCATTGTAGTACACTGTGTGGATATTTACATATTCTATCCACACACATTCTTGAGTTCGTGTTACTAGTTATTAATATCTGAATTCAATACAAAGTTAACACACTTTGTGGAAAATAAACACTCCCAGGCATGCCTGCACACTGCATTGTCGGAGATTCAGAAAGCGTGATGCAGAAGGATTTTTTTTTTTTTTTTCCTCATGAGTACAAAGAATGGGGAAGTGCCTGCTAGCTCAAGTGCCTGCAAGCTCTTCATTTTGCGGACGTATTAAGGGGGAAAATGCATGACCTCAATCCGGCGACCTACCTTCCCTTGTGCTTCTATCCTCAATCCCCACCTTCCCACCACATTATGACCCCTGAGAACACAATTCATCCGTTAATTGTTACCTACTGCACTTAGACGTGGTACACACCTTTAATATGGGTCCTTAACCCATTTAACAGTAAACAGTACTTTGTATCATTAAAAGTGGAAAAATAGTAGGTTATTAAACCTACTATTTTTCCATCGCCTGCAATGCAGAAATTTTTAGTTCTAGAGAAGAAATGAATATAACTTTTTATTAATGGAAATTTACAGTAACATGGTTTTATACTGGGAAAAAATTTTGTTAGCATTCACGAAAAACAAAAAAGTGACCTTGAAAAGCCCCACAACCCACCGACCAGGACTTTTAATAATTGCGTTACTCATTGCATTCCCCCGTGCCAGGATACAAAAACTTCCGACGTCACGAGTTTTTCTCCTAATTTTCCTTCGTTGACTGTGCTAAATACTTAAGGAACTGAAGTAGAACTTCATGTAATCTTTTGCGATGAAGGTCTGTAAAAGATTTGACTGTCGAAATGCTGTGGAGAATATGCTCTTGTCGTTTCAAGGAAACGAATTATGTTAGAGATTTCCGCTCGGAAGTGCTAAATTTACCGCGGAACGAGTGCTTAAGAGCAATGAAATTCCACCGTTTAATTTGCCTTGTGATACTAGCGCCACGTGCAACAAATGAAACAAAGAATTGCTCCAATGGCATCCATAGAAAATCCATAAAGACTTTAGAAATATTTTCACCACGCAAAAAGACTGCTGATAAATGTACAATTACAGATAAAGTTGTTTGTGCTGATTCAGACAAAGCCAGTTTACAGAATTCCGTACCTGCATTACACAGGACTTAGAGGAGATACGTTCAAGAATGTAATAAAAATGCTTTCGTATCTAGTGCAAGAGTTGGAATACTGGGCAAAATATTTTCGCCCAATGAATTCCGAATTTTGTCACTGGGGTTAAAACAGGTTCTTGCTAGAAGCCAATAAAAAAAAGAAAGAAAACAGGTTCTGTGGGTCAAAGAGGACATTTCCAAATCGATTATTTTGCTCGCCGTTTCGCAAAAAAGTTACAATTTTCTCAGGGAATTCGAAATGAAAATGAGCATTAAATAGATATTGTTTATTCGTTAAAACTTTTCCCAGTGCCAACTTAGAAAACTGCATGCTCAGTTTGACGATTTACAGTAGAAACTAAAACATACCATAAATGCGCGACCCACGTTTTAGAGGGTTCGCTAGGAAGACGTGTTCCTTAGCAACATCGTCACCCAATCCCAGCAAAGAGCTGTTACTGCCTAACCACATTTTCCTACGGACACTTTTTATATCGGTTCGTCTATGCAACTTTCATGTATTGTAAAGGACACTCAATATTTAGTTGCATATCATAACAAATGTATCCGTGGCACAGTAATACCCTTTGTCACATGAAAGAATGTTTTCGTGAAAAAGTTGCATTATATTGTTGTGACATATGCGTACTACAAGGTGAAGGGCACGGTTGTCTTGTAGCGTAAAGGCTTAGGTTTAGGTCCATGGGGGGGCGGTTTCATGGAGTCATAAATCGCTTCAACTGAAGCAAAAGTTGTAATGTACCACATTTCAAAATCTGCGCTTCTGATTTTTTTTTGTCAGAGGTACAGTTACAGGGTACCGTTACGAACCAAGCATTGGATTTATATATAAGTTTTGTCATATTGGTAGCTGACGGAGGTAAGTTCGTGAGCTATAATGTGGGCACTCCTCCCATATGGTGAAAGCAAGTGCTAGTATAAGGTTCCAGTCCTTAGATTTTTGGTAAACACGTGTAACGTTTTTCCTTGTCGAGATATTGTGAGACCATGTATTTTTTGAAATTTTTGAAGGAGACTAAGAATGTTTTTAACGGCATACATGAGCTCTTGAAAATATGTATTCAGTAACAGATATGACGATTGTAGTGGTTCGGAAGTTATTCATGAAGAGGTGGCAAATTTGTCAGAAGATATAACCAATATAGCTGGGACAGTACATTTCTGTTCTGTTAACCTACCAGGTAAAATGTCACTGCACTGACTTATTTGGCATTTGTATTTAGTACTTTCCCCACCTCTTTTGTGAACTATTTCATTTCAGATTTTAAAAATCGTCATATCTCTATATTTCTATATTAACTGCGCCTCAAGTGCTGTTAACAAGTATTTTGTTTCAGCAAAATAAGCAACAATACTTCGGTAGGGCGAAATGTTAAATGAAGACAAGCAAAACTGCACTTCTTTGTGAACAGTATGACCACTTTCGAAAACGATATTTCGATATATCGAAACGTTTACTACAAACTAACCATTTTTACTGATGTATACTACTGTGTTTAAACCGAACAAACAACAGTTATCAGTCTGCTCATGTTATTTACAAAAACCATAGTTGTACTAAATATCCTAACCACTTTTAAAGGTTCGTTTTAAGAAATATTGTTGCTTACAAGAATTCCTACTGCTTTCACAGTTTTCATTAACTCTTTCAGAACTAGAAAAGATTCACAGCTGACAACTGGCCAGTGAGGTATTTTTTTAAAATTATTTCCTAGCATTCCTTTAAGTTCTCAATTTTTCATTTTGTATGCAGCACAGTTAAGACTTGCTCCATAATAAATGTATTCAACCTGTCTGTTGTATACAATACAATTTATCTTGAACAGACTTTTACTATTATCAATAAAACAACTCATCTTTCTCAACCAGGACTAATTTCCAGTGTGTTAAGCGAGCAGTCTTTTTGTTTCATGACCTTTGCTGCAGAACAAGTCATGTAATATGGAACATCTTTTATTTCGTTTGTAAATATTAAAACAAGGTTTTCAGCGAATGATAGTATGTGGAAGCGCATGTAGTTCTGTTAATTGAGTAATACCACTAACTCTAGTATCAAGTGAGGTACTGAAGTAAGTATGGCTTTTTGGAAAGGGTACCCTATACTTAAGAGGATTCGGAGAATCCTGAGAAGACGAATTGGTCTGCAGTGATATAAGGCTTGCTAACGTTGGCACGGAAAGTTTTTGCAATAGCATTTGAGAAATGTGCTAAAACTGAGGGCAAAGGCAGCCGAATCTCGCTTTTGCGATGTAAACATTATCAACTGGGGCCTCAAGGAAGGGTCCATTGTCATATGCAGCAAGATGGTAGGGCGAGTTTGCTAAGATAATGCATCGTCTTCATCATAGTTCTACTGCGATTTTTGTAAAGGAAACTGTTCGTTAACATTTAGCACATGGAAAAGAGAATACATAGACCACTTCAAATGTAGGTTTGTCTTCATGTTTCATATGCAAGGTATGTTGGAAAAATGAGATTAATTTTTTTTATAATCATGAATTTTATTCTTTTACATATCAAGTCAGCCCTCTTCAAACTAGTTCCCCTTTACAGGTACACAGAGACAATGTTTCACCTGCTCATAGCAGGAATGGAAGACATCAGTTCATCTGTCTCACTCTTCTGGATATTATCAAGAGCAGTAAAGTGACACCATTATTTGTGGATCCTGAGCCATGGAAATAAAGAGAAGGCAGAATGAGTGAGGTCAAGCAAGTGAGGGAGTTGAGAAACCACAGGAATTCAGTATTCATTGATGTGTATTGCTGCAGGGCACAGTACATTATGTTGGTGCAACATCCAAGTATGTGCAATGCCTAGTTGCACACAGAACCACCACACTTACGCTGAGCCTTACAAGAACATACAAGTACAAATTTTAAGTGAGAGTTTACCCTGGATGTTTCAAATTATTTGTGGACTGTCAACTTCATATTTTGACATTTTGTCTTGAGTTCATATTCGAAAATCTGTGATTCCTGTGAAGAATCTAATTCCTTCTCAAGGCAATCCAAGACACACATCCTAAATCTACATTGCATCTACATCTACACTCTGCAAACCACTTTGAGCTGCATGACAGAGGGTATAACCCACTTTACCATTTGTTAGTGTCTCTTCCTGTTCCATTCACGTATGGGGCATGGGAAGAATGTTTGTTGGAATGCCTCTGTGTGTGCAGTAATTATTCTAATATTATCCTCATGATCGTTAAGTGAGTGAGATGCATGGGGCTGTAGTAGATTCCTAGCATTATCATTTCAAGCCTGTATCTCGAAACTTTGTTAATAGACGTCTGTCTTCAAGAGTCTTTTGGTTCCGTTCCTTCAGTATCTCTGTGACATTCTCCCACAGATCAAAAAAAACAGTGACCATTTGCGATGCGTTTCTCTGCATGCATTCAATGTCCCCTGTTAGTCGTATTTGGTGCGGGTCCTACACACTTGAGCAATATTCTAGAAACAGACATACAAGTGGCTTTTAAGCAATCTCATATGTAGACTGATTGCACTTCCTCAGTATACCACCAATAAACTGAAATCTACCACCAGCCTTATCCAGGACTGGGCCAATGAGATCACTCCATTTCATATCCCTACAAAGTCCTATGCCCAGGAACTTTTATGAGTCCGTCGATTCCATCTGTGAGTCATTGATGTTACAGTCATAGGATGCTATGGTTTTTTTTTCTTTTTTCTGAAGTGCACTGTTTTACATTTCTGAACATTTAAAGCAAGTTGTCAATATTTGCACCACTTTGAAATCTTGTCTTTATGCAGCTTCTTTCACACAGTACTTCATTATAGATAACTGCATAATCTGCAAAAAGCCTGAGGTTACTATTAATATTATCTACAAGGTCACTAACACACAACATGAACAGCAAGGGTCCCAAAACACTTCTCTGGGGCACACTTGATGTTACTTCTACATCTGACGATGACTCTCCACCTAATTTAACCACTGTATCCTCCATACTAAAAAGTCTACTGCCTGCTTTACCCACAACTGAGTCTATGTTATTATTGCATTTCATACCACTACAAATTGTATGATTTAACTGATTCCAGTTGTGACTCAATGGTATTATAGACACAGGATACTAAGTTTTTTTCATTTCATGAAGCGCAAAATTTTTCATTTCTGAACATTTAAAGCAAGCTGCCAATCTTTGACCACTCTGAAATCTTATCAAGATCTCACTGAATTTCTGTGCAGCTTTTTTTTCAGACTGTATGTCATTATAGATTATTGCATCAGCTGCCTACAAGGTTATTAATATACAACATGAACAGCAAAGGTCCCGACACACTTTCCTGGGGTACATCTGAAGTTACTTCTACACCTAAATAGATGACTCTCTATCCAAGGTAACTTACTGTGTCCTTCCTACCAAAAAATCCCCTGTCCAATCACAAATTTCGCTTGATATCCCATAATATTGTACTTTTTATAATAAGCATAAATAAGGTACAGACTAAAATGCTTTCTGGAAATCAAGGAGCATTGCATTTTACTGATTGCCTTGATCCAATGCTTTCAGCATGTCATATGAGAAAAGTGCGAGTTTGATTTCACGTGATTGGTGTTTTCAGAATCCATGCTGGTTGGCATGGAGGAGGTCATTCTGTTTGTACTCTGAATATGTTCTAAGATGTTCTCAGAATATGTTCTGTGATTGATGTCACAGATATTGAATGGTAGTTTTGTCGATCACTTCTACTATTGTTCTTGTAGACAGGTGTATCCTATGCTTTTTTCGAAGAACTGGGCACAGCTTTTTGTTCGAGAGATCTATGACAGATTACAGTTAGAAGAGTGGATAATTTAGCTGCAAATTCAGTATATAATCTGATAGGGATTCTATTGGACCCTGGAGCTTTGTTCAATTTTAACCATTGCAGCTGTTTCTCAACACCACTGACAATATAATACTTATCGCACTCATCTTTCCAGTGGTATGAGGATTAAATTTGGTTAATTCTCCCTGGCTTCCTTTATAAATGAATATTTCAATATGGAGTTAAGCATTTCAGTTTTTGCTTTGATATCCGCAATTTCAGTTCCTGTTTCATTCGCTATGGACTGGACTTAACTTTGGTGCCACTAAAAGCCTTTACATAACACTAAAATTTCTTTGGGTTTTGTGAAATATCATTTGACAATATTCCGATATGGTAGTCGTTGAAGGCACCACAAATTGCTGTCTTGACAGCTTAATGCTTTTCATCTAGCATCCCTCTATCTATAGCACTACCGTTTGTTTTACACATATTATGCAGTAAGTCATGTTTCTTTAGAAGTTTCCTTACAGTGATTGTATATTATGGAGGGTCCCATCCATTACGAATTGTTCTACTGGGTACATATCTATCTGGTGCATGATCAACTATTCTTGTAAACAGGAGCCATAGTTCCTCACTGAAGTATGATACTACTGATTTTTTGTCAAGTTTACTGAACATATATATCTTTCTGCTTGTATCTGTTGTCCTTTGTTCTTGGGTAACTATTGTTGCCACAACTGTGTCATGGTCACTGATACCTGTTTCGATATGGGCATCCTCAAAGAGGTCATGTCCATTTGCAGCCATTAGATCCAATATAATTATATCATGAGTAGGGTTACTAAATATCTGTTTTCAGAGAAGGCATTTAGTAATGTTTCACAGGATATCTTATTGTGTCCACCACTACCAAAACTATAGTTTTCCCAATTAATTGTTGGATTATTTAAGTCTCCAACGATGATTACAGTATGATCAGGGAACTTACATGCCAGTAAACTGAGGTTTTCACTAAAGTTTCCGGTGACATCAGAATATGAGTCTGTTCAGTGATAGAAGACCGAATCATTCCGATTGTTGTTCTAATCATTGATGAAGTTCTTTTGAATTATCTTTGTGCATGCTATCTGGTTGTCCAGAACTTCAGTTAAAATTCGATGGACGCTAAATAATTTCAAATTTTATGCACCACTGATCATTCTCACTGGCAATCGACAATTGTACTTCGCTTTCCTTTTATATTGACCAGAATCATCTCTTCTTGAGCTTGAAGGTCTCCCAAAAAGCTTCACCTTTCACTCGTCCTCACATTCCTAGAAAAGGCTTGTGCAATTTGAACACCTTTGCCTTGCATAGCGAATGTGTCCCATGGTCGCTGTTTAACTTGTCATGAGTAACGGTTTCACTAAGCAGTACACAAAAGTGGATGGTGCACTGTTGCTCACATTTTTGCGAATCCTTGTTCTTAATGCTCTTGACGAGCATAGCTTGACTTTAGATGCACTCAACACTTGTAGAAAGAGAAAAAAAGATCCAACTGATATGAAGTAACAGTCACAATTCAATCTAACTGCAGGGTGAAGAGGGATGCAACATAGTTGCATACATTGCATATAACAATGCAATCTATAATAAGAGGCCCATTTGATGGGATTTACATTGTAACAGCTGGTCGTTACTGCTTTGCCTCGCAATTGTGGCGTACTTTTTTAGACGTTCTTGCAGAAAATTTCAACACTAATATCAATACATGGCAGTATCAATCTTCTCAAATGAGTTTTCGAACGCCATCACAAGTATGTTAAGTGTTCCATTGAAAAAAATAACACCTACGTCAGTATCACATTTGATATTAGCGTTATTGTTATTAACAGTGTGACAGAATTACATGCTCTTTTGCTTTCTCTTATATGCTTAACATAGTGATGATGTGGCTCACTCTGTTTATGTTCACGAGTTTTGTCACAACTGATGAGCTTTGTTCCTTCTCGATCATGTCCCTGATTATCTTCAAAGACTACTGGGTGTGAGGACTAGAAATTTCTTCATCAGCTTATCCAAGTGACAGCGAGTGAGAGAAATGCCGTGTTTTTTTTCCTTACATTCTTATTAATTCATCTAGTTTACTCCATTTATGTTTATTAACCACTCTGACACAAAGTACTTTTTGCACTAAGCTTATGTCACTGAATAGCATTTAATATCATGGTTTCTCTTCTAATTTAACACTGATAGTTCCTGTTTTGTTACTGAAGACACATTTTTTCGTTTTGATAATATCAAGACTTAAATTATTTGAAATGGAGGAACTATAGATTACTTCTACTTCTGTCTGTATGGGTTGCTTTCTGAATATTCATTGGTGGGTTGTTACCAGAAAACATTAGAGGTTGAATAAAATAATTTACTTTGATTCCTATGATGTATCTGAATAAAATTGTAAGTTAAGGTCCTGACATTCCAGGTGTCCCAAGTGTGATATGGTTGTTAACAGCAGCTTTATTACTTTTCAGAGAGAAAGATCTAAACTAATGAGCATATTGCTAGAGAATCTTCAAATATATGGTATAACACTTAATGGTTCACCTCATACATAACGAAATGGAAATAGAAACTACTGGTCTAAGAATGAACTTTGAGGGAAGTGTATTTTTTCTGCCTTCTATATTGAAAAAAATATAAAAAGGAAAAAACGATGGGATTCCTACAAGGAAAAGTTCTTGGTCCACTTCTTTTCCTTCTGTTAATGAATTACTACTACTTCAAGTAGCTCCTTCAGTGGCATCACATAAATGAGTGAACCTATCCACCAACGAAAAATTCCTGGCAGTGCTGGGAACTGAACCCAGGTCTTCTATATGACAGTCAGTCATGCTTACCACACACCTATGGAAGTGGACTTTATACATACTTAAACTGTGATTACTGTTGCAAGACCACAAAGAAGAACTTATGCATATCTAAATGTTAGTAATCATGATGCCTGTTGAGCAGAAATAACAAATCCAACCAAAGTATTATTCCAAAAGTGGCATAAAACTGTTCTATGATAATGCAATACTATTATCATCTTTAAAAATTCTGCAACTATAGCAAACATCTCCACGAAATATTTAAAATAATTATACTGTTTATTAGCTAATTCTGATGTGAAATGTTTTGACTATACAAGGTAGAAGGTAGAGAATACATCATATAGAATTTTGAAGTATAAAACAAAATACCATCTAGGGAAACTATTTATATATTGCAAACTTCATGCACATGACTCATCACAGGAGAGTGCTATGGACTTCTTTAAGATACACAATAAAATATATATATAACGTTTCCAGAAACACATAACATGTGTACTACAAAGTGAATATAACACTATACATTTCCCAGGTGGTAGGTATGAAGTATTGTTTCTAGAAAGGTACTTATATTGAATAGTGAAGCATAGAATGCAGATAATCTAATTTTGCCTAGAAAAATCATCACAGGAATAAAATGCATATTTAATCAGAATTCAATTTTTTTACATTCACTGTTTTCCATTTATTAAAACATCCAGTATATTATCCCATTGCAATTACATCTTGTTCAGCTTTATTTTAGCAGACAAATACCTCCAATGAGATGTATGGCATAGTTATATACAATTATTTCTTTAAACATTTCGATTTTTCTTGACCACAGAAGCTCTTTGTTGAACCTTAATAATGGGCACTGAATAATGGGTACAGACAATAATACTTGTTTAATTGATGAAATAAAATTTGAACATATGCCCAGTCTAAGTTTGCTGAAATGAAATATAGTTCATATGTCTGTGCATGCCAGAACACTAACTGTAAATATATAAGTATAGCATGCACAAGCTCTACATAACTTTCTTCATGTCAGCTTCAGACTGGAGTTTGTTTGTATTCACAATTACATAAAGTTTGTTTCCTTTGCTTCAACTGTTTATGTGTTTTCAGCTGTAATTGGCGGTAATATGGTGGATGATTTCTGGATAAGCATAAATGCATTTTGTCAATTTGTCTTTGTTCAACATCCATTTATTTTCGCATACCTGGGACAGCTCTATTGAAAACAGAATTAACTTGTCAGTTTCATAGCTGATTCTATGTGTCTTGAAAGTACATGTCCTTGTAATTTATGTACGAAAATGAAATGACTAGTTAAAAGCAACACAGCTTAATAGTATCTCACCCTGAGATTTGTACCAGAAAATGTTTTGAGAATTAGGAGACCGGATTTTTGAAACTTGTCTCCACCTGCTAGGCAATATGGAAAGTTTTAACACTCTCACAATAGAGTTATAAACCCTAACGGACAATAACTGATTGTCAATAAATATCAATTAAAATATTGTGATAAATAATTGTGAAGTATGTGTTAGTATCAGATTTGTTTCTGAGAAATCCAGACTAATGGTTTCTCAGTAAACTGGCTACTTCTAGAAATGTTATGACACAGTTGTAAATTACTTTCTTCCTGTAACCTTGTTCACAGTCAGGAGGGTGAAAATTGGGAGATAGTCAATTATATTGACTCTTCATAAATATTGCTTTAACTTGCGGAGTTTTGAAGCCTAGTAGGAAATGTCTTCTGGCTTCTCTATTGCTCATTTAATTATATTAATGTATGGCAATTTTTTGTAGCAAATACTGGTACCCCAGGTCTTACAGTTAATAACTTGAGAAAACAGTTTTAAAATTGTTGACACTTTCAACTCTTTTTTTAAATATCACTGAATGTCATGTTTGCTTCTGCAAACATTGTCATCAATGACTATGTTTTAAATGGGGAAACTGGTGATAGAAGTTGTATGATAAATGACAAATCCTTGTAAACAATTGTGCTCACGTCTTTTGCCATCCATATCTTGATTTAACTTTGTTAAAGACGTTAAAGTGAACCTTGTTTTTATTTTGTTTGTTGTAGTATGTTTAACAACAGTTTAAATGTATGTAACAATTTCAGAATAAAATTCAGTTGTCAGTTGCAAACATATTTTTATTTCCTTTTACCGATTTCGACAAATTAATTTGTCATCTTCAGATGCCTAAAAAAATTAGGGATATTATAAAGGTTTAAACCTTGACTACATATTTATGTAAAATATAAGAAGTATATGACAGAAATGTACTTAGGATTGGTTTAGCAGATGTCAATGTCTTCTTCACAGTGGCATACTGCCATGATATGTCACAAAATGTACATATTGTATGTGATTATTGTAAACACAGATTGATAGATTGATAATTTACAGTATTTGGATCACATTTATGTACATATCAAGCTTTTATAACAACAGGAAAGTATTCACGGAGTTATATATAAAACATTTGAAAAAAACATAACATATAGTTCTAATGTATGAAATGAATGGGCTAATTTTCACATTTTACGAGAGATGCTATGCAATCAGAATAGTGTGTATTTTTAAATACAAGTTGATCATTCAACAAATCTTTTGTTTATTTAAATATTTCAAATTCTTCTGAAAGGTTCATTTTGTGGCCCTTGCGAACTATAAACAAAATTTTGATGTTAAGCAAGGATTGAGAAGGAAGAGAGAGTTGAAAATTGCATTTACTTGGGTGTTTCCTGACTCCATCTATGGTTTTTCATGCATGTTGATGGTTGTACTTTTTGTGATTTATTATTTGGAACATTGTTTTTCCAAAGACTGCTTATTTGCTTTATTTTCTTACAATGAAGAAGACAGGTAATAAATGGTAATGACTAGGCTCTAACAGCCTTTCCAGAGGATAGCCTCCTATTTTCCTTACATGACTCAAGGGGTTTGAATGCTGCTCTGTGGTATACAAGCCCAGTGAATGCAACAATGAATAATCGATCATATTCACACAAATTCTATATCTGTTTTAGAAAGAAATAGCCATAGAGATGTACGTGTATTACACTAATCCAGGGGGGGCCCAAATGGCCTGCGCAGATCGGCGAATATTTCGTCGTTCTGCGCTTGACGTCAGCATAGAAGCATGTTGTGTCAAGGCGCCAAAAGAGCTGTTTTACCGATGTTGTTGTTTTGCTTTAGTTTGTGGTGTTGTTGCGGTGATTTGTAAAAGTGTTGCGTTAAAATGCCTGGGTGTGCTGTAACAGGGTATCTGTCGTACAGCCAAAAGACAAAAGGCACGGATATAATTTATCATTCGTTCCCAAAAGACGTTAAAGTGCAGAAGGCCTGGATTATGAAGTGCCACCGAAAAGATCGCTTCAATGTTGCGACGTCAACTGTTTGTCATTGCATTTCACATCCGATTATTATCTACGTGACTTGCGAGCAGAACTTCTCAATCTACCGCCGAAGAAAACACTTAAACCAGACGCAGTGCCGAGTGTGAATATACCAGGAAGTGTTCCCAGTGTTAGTGGAAATTCAGGCCCTGATAACACAGTTTCTCCAAATAGGGCAGACAGGTTGCAGGCAAGAAAGACAATGAAAAATTCAATTGAGCACCTGGTTAGTGTGTCTCCGAAAAAAAGAAAAATAGACCAGTCAACAGCGACAGATCACTGTGACACTGATAGTAAACAGATCAGCGAACTCTGTAAACGTATAGAAGAATTAGAATACAGGAACCGCAGACTGACAGCTATGTGTGCAAATCTCAGGTGTAGTGAGAAGCGTTTGAAGCTCAAAAGTGAAAGCTTGTGGTGAGAAAATAAAATATCAACAAAAGTGTCAAAAGAAGCAAGTGCAGGAGAAAGTGACTCAAATATTAGGCAAATTGTTTTCAAAAACACAGATAAACTGCTTGTTGAGTGGAACGAAACGAGCAAAATGGCAAAGGGAAGATATTTGTAAAGCGGTTACACTTCGCGCTGTGCCTAGGAAGTGTTATTTGTTTTTAAGAAATCAGGTCGGTTTCCCCACTTCCAGGTCTGTCAACACTTAAGAGATGGACGTCACGCTCTTGCAGATGCTTTCCTGGTGTGCTGACAGACGTTTTGCAACTAATGAAAGCCCACTCATCTGTATTGACAAAAACTGAACGTGTGTGTGTGCTATCATTCGACGAAATGAATGTAGACAGCAATATTATTTATGATCCTGTTGAAGATCGTGTTGTAGGTCCACACAGTAACGTGCTATTTGTTATGGTACGTTTTCTGGGTGGAAGCAACCCATTTACTATGTTTTTGACACACAAATAACAGCTGATCGGTTAAATAGTGTTATCTGCTCTATACAAGATGTTGGTTACGATGTTGTTGCGGTAGTCTGCGACCTTGGAACAAAAAATCGATCTGTGTGGAAAGATTTTAATGTGACAGCAACAAATTCCTGCTTTTCCAATCCGCAGTATGAAAATAAACGAATCTAGGTGTTTTCAGATGTTCCACATTTGTTTAAATTAATGAGGAACCACTTTCTGGATGATGGACTAAAGCTTCCAAGTGGGAAAATTGTTAATAAATCTATTGTAGAAAGACTGCTCGCATTAGATAGGAGTGAAATGAAGTTGTGTCCTAAACTGTCACAGCTTCATCTCAGTGTCAAGGGGAGAGAGCGTCAAAGGGTTTATTTGACAATGCAACTTTTTTCGAGTACCACAGCTAAAGCCATAAAGTACCTAATGCCTGAAGAAGAGGAAGCAGCAAATTTTTTTAGTTAGCAAACGGCGCATTTGACATTCTGAATGCTCGGAGGCACAATGAGAATGTGTTATCATGTGGTTATGGGATACATAATGATGTTCAAGAAAGAATATTGAGAGAACTGTATACGTTTGCCGAAAAAATGCGCTTAGGCAGTGCAAATCACTTGCTCCCATTCCAGAAACGCATTATGACAACTGTTCGGTCATTATTTGGACTGTTTTCAAATCTTCAGCCACTACAAATAACATATATTTTAACTGCAATATTAAACCAGGATGCACTGGAAATTTTTTTCTCACAGCTCAGAGGAATTGGTCATTTCCATTTGAACCCTTCTCCAACAGAAGTAAAATATCGATTACGGTGCTCATGACATTCCTCTGTCAAGTGACACATCAGTAGAGGCAGATGAGTGTGACGGATTTTTGACGTCACATCTGTTCACAGGAATTTTGCCTGACATGAGCGAAGCACTGCAAATGATAGATGGTGAAAAAGAGCTGCGAGATATTGATTTTCCTGTTCAACCTGCACCAGAAGAATCTGCTGTCAAAGAGGGGTGTGACTGCTCTGCAGAAGGATTCCGTTACCTGGCTGGCTACATTGCATATCGTGCAAAGAACTGTGACAATACACTGGGAACTCCATCTGCTGATATTTTAAGTCCTCCAACAAATGAAAATTATGGTTGCATTGAATTTCTATCTCGCGGTGGGCTTACAGTTACAACAGATGAGTGGCTACATGAGGTGTCTCAGTTTGAACTAATTTTTAATGAATTTAATGGATTGGATAGTATTTCCAAGGAAAAAAATATAGTGAAAACAATTTGCACTGCTGTCCAAATTAAATATCCGGAATTTTCGTCACACGTTATAAAACTGTATGTCAGAACACGACTTTTCATTCGTATGCAGTAAGCAGCAGCAGCAGCACAGAAGCGGAAATCAAGACAGTGGCACTCTTCTTCTACTGCAAACATCTAAACAGGTAAATTAACTTTTTTAAATAATTTCTTGAGAACTTATTGGTGTTATAAGTAGTTGCTTGTCCTTAGCTTGCTGCGCTAGCCGCTGCCTCGCTTTGCTCCTACAGTGACGTCACTGCGCCAGCCAATCACAGCCGATTTAGCTTCGGGCCTAACCTCCCTTTTAAATAACCTTGCACTAATCTTAGCAACTGTTCTATGTCAACAAAATGCACAACAAATACCATACATCTAAAGGGTGCATGATTTTCGAACAGCTGTAAATCAATCTCACGTGTGTTCTCTGTAACGGCTTCATTATCGTTGGGTAAGTCAATGGGTAATGACATTTCACACTAATTCCCACAAACGTGACATCATTTTGGCATAATGTGAGATATCGATGACTGCATGATCGGCTATCAACTTTGTGCCAAGGAAGAATATAAATCTTATTGCTCCTCGATTCATTCGCAGCAACTTAAGCCGTCCTCTTAGGTTCCTGCCTAACCACACACTCGGAAGTCACTACATATTCGGAAATAAAGAGCCAAATATTAATTAAAGGGGAGAATATGAATTTTATTGCTGTTCGTTTCAGTCACACCAATTAAAATAATACTCTTAGGTTCCTGCCTATCCACACCCTCGAAAAACGCCACACATTCGTAAATAAACAGTGAAATATTTGTGACAAGGAAGACTATAATGCTAATGCTCCTCGTTTCCCTCGCAGAAATTTAAACTGTCCTCTTAGTTTCCTACCTAACCAAACACCCGGAAGTCGCTACACATTCGAAAATAAAGAGCCGAATATTTGTGAGAAGGAAGAATATGAATTTCATTGTTACCTGTCTCAGTCATAGTAACTTAAGCTATCCCCTTGGGTTCCTGCCTAACCACATACTCGGAAGGTAGCTAAATATTAATTTCATCCTTCGTCCTCAGATCAGACTGAATGTAAATAAAATCCGAGATTGTAGAACGTAAGTTACAAAACGTGTCAACGACGCTAACATGAAAAAAAAAATGCATGTAACGGCATGCGAACTAGCAGCTTTCGACTCCAGAAACTGTGACATCATTCATTACACTACCACTTAACAAAGTGATGTTTGACACCGGTCTTTGTTATCATATTCTATCTTGAAGGCTTTTGTCGTTGATGCGTAATTAAGTGACATTTAATGATAATGGTGATGTGTTGTGATAAATTTTCAATGCTCCGTTGCACTGAAACGGCATACTGCGAATTATAAAACAAATTAGTTTCATTCTTAATTTGTAAGAGAGCACTCTTGCGTGAAAATATTTACCGCCGATAAATGATTACGTAAAGTTTTATTATACCAATAGTTATAATAAATTATTCAAAGAACGAAGTGTTTTTGTAAATCTCAGGTACGCGCGTATGAAGTCTTGTGAGAGCCCTGTATCGACTGCTAACTAAAGTCGATAGCCGATGATGCGGTCGTCGATATTGTGTGACGTCAAACTGATGTCACATTTGCGGGAATTTTTTGTGAGACGAGCGTTACCCAAGTGAAATTGTCCACTGAATTTGGCCTCACACGCAATTTTGACGCTGATTAGAATTGAAAGTACTATTCTTTCTTCGTATGTTTAATTGTCACATTCCTAATATGTTGCCCTTTTGATGTCTCAATTTCTTTTTTGTTTGAGCTATTTACTCTCTACGAGGACATTATCATCATTGTGCCAGATGCTGTAGATATGTGAGAAAAGAGATATGACCTTTTCATGAGCTCCTTTTTCCTATGTTTTTCAATGAATCCACACTCTAACAATATTGCTATTCGTCTATATCGAAAGAAAGTAAGATTAGTGAGCACTAAACGCGCTGTAACATATTTGAACCTTGTGTTGTTAATGAGTACAGCAGAGACGCGGAAGTTATCTTCGCAATGAATAATGTTGCTTGACCACCTTGCCCTGCGTTCATTTTCAAATTTTCCTGACCGTTCTCTGCACTATATGACTAGACCACCAAAAATATAATAGGCCGAAACATTGTGTCTAAATTATTTCTTTTATTTTGGTTTCCAAGTAATTTATGAAAGATTAGCTTACACAGTAAAGCCAGATTTTACGTACCGTAATTTATTTTCGTGAGATTTCGTTCGAAAGGAAACTATCGTATCCACTGACAAAGATCTACTATAACGTGTCTCGGAAGTTGCACAGGGGGCACATTATATATTTAAATTAACCCCTTTAGCGTATTTGCGATTCATTTACAGTGGGTAGTGTGCAGCATATCGAGACGGGTCTTTAAGTTAAAATATTGTTCCGAAACCGAGATGAGGACAAGTCAAATACCATTTCGCCACAGTGATCATTACAATGACGGTAACAGCTTCAATATGATTTCTACAATTTAGCCTCTACAACACGTACTAGATTCATACCTTCGGATCCAACAGAAATTTCTTCTGGTGGATTGCATAGATGAAAAATTCTTCTCGTCTTTATATCAGGCTTCAGAATTTTTACAGAACTGCCACGAGAAATTTCATTCTCTGTTGATTTCACAGCTGCAGTTCCATCTTCATTTCCAATATATTTGTACATACCTGTAAGTAAGGAGTATCTGACCTCGGTTTTGCACTTAATAAAGCGAAAAAAAATGTGCGCTAAAATTAATACTACTATCTTGGTGCCACAGCTATTATTTGTGCATTTTCTGTGCTGTACACAACAACATTTGCATATTTATACACATCAGCCAATGTTTATTGCATCACTCTATATGGACTTATAATAAATAGGAAAATTAGGGGAAAACGAAATAGGTGCATACATCTTACCAGCAATCAACAAGAATATCCATACACTCAGAATTAAGTAACAATACAGTGCACGATGTTGCGAAGATAGCTTCATTATTAAATCTGTTACTCAAGTAAATAATCTAGAAAGGCAGACATTTGGTTTAACAATAACGAGCAAGCGACTAATTTTTCGCTAGACCGTGAACAGAATCCCTGGTTTCTAAATATCGACGTTTTTCAAAACTTGGGTCTGAGATTTAATGACACATTTTTCGCCACAGAGTCACAGCTTTACTGACTTTCCGTAAAACCATATCTCTAAACGACACAGTCACATATTTGGAGAAATAACTTTATACACTTTCCGCATCAGACAGTATTGTGAATACCACCGGCGATATTGACAGCTCTTTCTTGCAGAGAAGCGCGCGGTTCCACATTCCGTCACTAGATGTCTACACTGCAGTGACAGCAGAAGATCGTTGTAAACACAAGTATTCTGCTTTTAGAGGGGGGAAGGGAGCGGCACTCGGGACCAATAGCGATGCGAGAGGCGGAGGCGCTGCCGGGCGACCAATAGAAGCTGAGTGAGCACGTGAACAAGGCATGGTCCGGCAGTAGCAATCGATGCCTTCGCCGGGAAGCGATTGCGTTGTGGTTAGTTGTGTTTCAGTGGTAGGCGGGAACGCGTGTGATACTTTGAAAGAACCCAGTGCATGTAGTGTTCAATTACGATAACGTAGTTTACGTTCAATGACTCAGAGAGATACAGTAATTCACCTCGTCGCCGGCGGGTAAGCTGCGTACCCATATTTGTTTGTGTTGGTTGTTATGATCGAAATATGTTGAAAACAAAATGGTTTGTTGTTTTCTGCAGGGTGGCGGGGACAGTGGGCGCCATCGTAACATGTCCACTCGAGGTAGTGAAGACACGAATGCAGTCTTCTTCCTTCGGTAGCCATCTGCATCAGGATGTATGCTTGCCGAAGATTGCAGCTTCTAATGGTCATGTTACGTGCCGCACAATCCAGAGGCGAAATTTCAACACCCCCTTCGTTAGATTTTCGACGACACAGGTGCTTGCAATTGCACCATGTGGACCGGTGCCTGGAGCACAGGCCATGGGACTAATTCAGTGTCTGAGGTATGTTTCAGTATATCCAGCAACAGTTCTATTTAGTTCTGCACTGCTGTATGTTTGACTTAAATTAGAGAGACAGGGGAGGGGTTAATCATTTCTTGCTCGTCAGTATATTATAAGGAAGACCCCAGTTATAGAGGCATACCTGTTCTGACAGACTTTTCTTCTCTGATAGATGACAGACGTTTCATGAGTGTATCTGAGTTTCATGAAATGAAATTTGTTCGGGGCAAGTCATCTGTGTATAAATCCTTGCGGATTCAGATTGTTTCTGTTGTATGCTAAACAGTACAGTGGTTACGCTTCTTATCTCAATTTCGTGTTGCATTTTTCTTTGATAGTTCGTGAGCCTCCGTTGTTTGACGTGCTTATTACGAATGGCAAAATGAACTCGATAGCTTAGTAGTGTTGTATTGATAATTTGCCTACATTGCTATTTGTGCGAGCTTTTGTATTGAATAAAAAGGTGATTGGCTTACCCTATTCGTAAGCATTGATAACACTTTTTGTGCCATAACACAGAAAAACTGAGTGTTGACATCAGACATAAGCAAACAAATAAATCCACATTGTGCGGTTCAGCTGTATCACGTCATTTGTATCAAATCTTTGCAAATGGACGTCAACTTTAACTGGAAACCCCCACATCTCTCTCTCTCTCTCTCTCTCTCTCTCTCTCTCTCTCTGTGTGTGTGTGTGTGTGTGTGTGTGTGTGTGTGTGTGAGAGACAGGGCAGGAGAGAAGCAGCAAATTAGTGTTCAGATTGGTTTTAGTTATGTGTGGACGCCCATCTCGGTTGTCCGGTACATAGTGACACCATTTTTGCGGATTGGCAGTAAAATTTATGTTGATAGTTAATCGTGTCCTGAGTTACTAAGCTTTCTGTGACTGCACTCTTGTCAGTTCGGGATAAAATCTTAAACGCCGGGTCTGACACATTGTGCGCAGAATTAGTTTTTCATCTTTGCAACTGTGTTTTCTATACCCTATAATTGGGTTTATGCCCGCCTGCGTAGCGCAGCGGTAGCGTCACTGCTTACCACGCAAAGTGGGCAGGGTTCGATTCCCGGCAGGGGACTGGGTGTTGTGTGTCTCTCATCATTGACATGCAAGCCGACGAAATGGCGTCAACTAAAAGGACTTTTAATTCGGCGGCCGAACCCCGAAGGGGTTATCCCGGCCAGTAAATGCCATTCGATCATTTTTTTCATTGAGTCTATTAGCCGACCATAATATTGACACGCAGAACCACCTGATACTATATGCACTACCGTCTTGAATCACAGTGGGATGTGTTCGTTTATTGTAACGTCAGCGCGTGTTTCGATAACGGCCAAGGGAGGCAAAAGGAATTAATATGGTAACCAGACAGTATCCCCACTGTTGAAGCTGGAGTATCCATGTAAACATCCGCCACCGGACCTTCAGTATGTGTTATTGTTGTTGTTTAGTAATCACACAGCCTGCGGTGGTACTGGCATGTAATTTTGATGATGCATACTTTCAGAATAATTAGCATGTGAACAATGCCTCAGTTTTGTTAATGCAGTATGGGCAGCTTGAGCCTAAAGTACATGTGACTCTCTATAGGATACCGAAAAATGATAAAACAGGTTGTTTATGAGAATTTGTAGGTGTGATAGTTTTCGTAGCAAGACGAGAACTGTGTTAACATGTCTTAAAATTGTAACTTTTAAAACTTCATATAAGAACGAAAAGCTTCCAGCTGTACCTTTTTTTTCATGTTGGAGTGTTGAAATTGTTTAGGTAAAGACATAAATTCACTGATTCTATCATTTTAGTACGTCATCAGTCAGGTGGACATAGTCACAAATAAGGAATTAAGCAGTGTGGATACAAAATCGGCATTGGAGTTACGAGCTTAGAATTAGGGTCTGCTCCACTTTTGAGTTATTGTAGACACTTTCGAATACAGTCAGTACGTTAATGGACATGCTGAGGTGGCATCTGTCTCAGAGGAATCTCTCATGTTAATAAGCCCGTCATGTAGGGGTGTTGACCTCTTCACTGGATTTCGCCGTACCGTCGTTCACCCTGCACACTGTCTTCGGTTTTCACTTTGACGCATTTAGAAAGGAAGACTCACGCATAGCAAAGTAAAGGTGCCAATGGAAAAATCCTTTGCAGTTGAGCGAAAAAAAGTTATCCACATTTGCAAGCCAGCGGTGCCATGTGACCGAAAAATAAGCTGTGATTTGACTTTTTCCATCTATATGTTAAATCTCCCCCCCCCCCCCCCCCCCCCCCCCCCCCTCATTTTTGGGACCCTCACTATAGTAAAACGTCATTTACACTTTGAACTTTTCTCTTGCTAAAATGGGGTTTTAAGGTCTCTAAAACAAATTTCCCATATTTAAGACCCAAGTCGAGATACCACGGCAATAAATAGAAGCATAGGACGACATTACTATACGCTGAGAGGGGGGGGGGGGAGAGAGAGAGAGAGACTTAGTTTATCGACATCGCAAGATGTGCGGCGATATTAGAATTTCACCCACATTACTCAGGCGTTGTATAGACAGAATTCAAAGGATGAGGATTTCCGCAGGCAGCGGATATATTTCCACATCCAGTTTACTGGTCGCCAATGTTAGTTGCGACCTAGGGGTACTATGACCTTTCTCAGAGCAACAGTTACAGGAACGAGTAAATTCTCCGTCGCGGCATGGTCTGTGTTAGGAGTGATGTAGTCGTGCCTACATTTGTGCTGTCAGTGTGCTTTGTAAAAACAGCATAACAATGGAATTGAGACGGTGCCATTCGAAACAATAGCCTACGGCAGTACGCGACTCGAAAGTCGAGGTTGCGACCGGTTGCTGAGAGAGTTCGAACAGTGTCTTTGCTCCTCGGGCTGAGGTTGTCAGAATGCCATATTTAAGAATGGGAGTTATATTGAATCACTCGAAACTGATCGCGGAAGCAGCTGGGACACCTGAAGAGAGCTTCACAGATGGGGAAGTAGCTGTTGTGCGAGACAGGCAGAAGAGCCCGTAGTCCTTCTAGTTAAAACTTGACCTCTGGTTTGGAGACGCTGGCTGGCGAGGAAGATACGGAACCGGATTTGGGCGGCCACGTTATCTTCAGGGGTCGCGTGAGACCATGCCAGGTCACGTGCGTAGAAGCTTCTCCCTATCTGCTCCCTCCCTTCAGGCTACGGCTGTCCTGCCACCGCCAGTAGCGATTCTGCAAGTTTTCTCGGATGAGTCGCTGGTAGGGAAAGATGTGTCGCGCGCCAGATTTTGGACTGTTTGCTGTAGATGACACGCTTCACAACAGGGGGGACCCGTTTCAAAGTAGCCTGTTGGGATCACTGTGGTATTGGTACACTTCTGTCGCCACAGTGTGGTCAGTAAGGAAACGTGAAGTACTGGTGTGGTCGTGAGAAATTTTGGTGGATTAAAATGAACTTACGAAGGCAGGCCAGTGTTTGCGAAATGTTGATCGTGAAGGTATTGGGGCGCTCTGTGGTATCTCGGCAAAGGCTACTCGCGGCTTTATCCAGTTTATCGTGTACAGTGTTTGACATTAGCTTTGCAGTAGTAGGAAACCACGATGGGACCTTGCCTGAAATAAATTAAGGAACGTTGGCATTGGATCGATCAGTCTACACCTTCCGATGAAAAAAAAAAGTTTCCGGCTGTGAAGAACTTGTAGAGGTTGCGGAATACGGGGCGCCGTTCGGAGCTATTTGGAAATTTATTACTTTCATGATTTCTTAGATTTAAGAGTTTCTTAAACATCATAATACACAATATTTAAAGTGGAAGCTCTACCAGCATTTGCCGGCCACTGTGGCCGTGCGGTTCTAGGCACTTCAATCCGGATCCGCGCTGCTGCTATGGCCGCAGGTTCGAATCCTGCCTCGGGCATGGATGTGTGTGATGTCCTTAAGTTAGTTAGGTGTAAGTAGTCCTAAGTCTAGGGGACTGATGACCTCAGATGTTAAGTCCCATAGTGCTTATAGCCATTTTTCTACCAGCATTTGTTTTAAAAAAAACGGAATATATAAATGTCGAGGGATTGGTACTGTGTCCGACTGGTTAGTGGAAACATTGCATAATAGACTGCATGAATGTAAAACGCTGGGTGATACATAATTGCGCTGAAACTTAAAGTGAGCGGGAGAGATGTGTTAATGGTGCTCCAGTACTCAGGCACATCGTAAAGTGGTTTGCGTAATGTGTATGTTGATATGCCAGTACTGTCTTTGGCAATATGGGGTGACAGGCTATACACATTCACAAATACTCCGCAAGCCACGCAACCGGCGTTCGCAAGGGGCACTTTCGCACCTCCCCGCCCTCACCCCTCTTCCCTAAAAAATCTAGAGTGCAGAGTTTTTATTCATAACAGAAACCTCATACGCTTCTACTCCTTTCTAGAAGTTACTTCTCGTGATTCCGCTAAAGCTTTTGTTTAGCAAATTGCAGCATTACATGGCTGAAGGTAGGGGGTCAACGTGGTTTTAGCGATTGCTTTATAATTTATCATAAATTCAATTTGAGTCTCGCCCTCCCTGGATAAAATTCTGGGGGACGCCCAGGCCCCCTGCCCTGTTAAATCTGCGCCTACTGTAAGAACCCTAATCTCATGCTGTACTCTCACGATACCTACGCAAGGCATATGATGAAGACAACAGATTTTTTGGGACTCATTATCTCCGGATTTAGCAACAGGTTTTTACGATAATTATGCCGGATTTCTTCCGAAGATTCTCATTCAATTTCCTTTAGCATCTCAGTTATTCTTACGAAAGAAGGTGACACGGTGGTTGAGCTTAGGAATCGCATTAGGGAGGAAGGTGGTTGAAATGTTACAGATGATATTTTTCTTCCTTAAATCACCAAACGAAATTGCTGGGCTATTTACTTGGAAAAGGATACAGACCTTGCCCCCCTCCCCGCCTCCTCCAATCCAGGCTTGTGCTCAATCAGTATCTAATAACGTAAGTAAGACGTTAAAGCCTAGGCATCATACATAAGCTATGGGCTATACCGACTTTTGTCGGTGCTAGTGGTATGTGTCTGCATTTGTACATACGCTATCAAGTGTGTCCCTCAAAAGCTATTGTAGTATAAGGTAGTACATGAATATCTTGGAATGAATGGAATGGAAACGGATGGAAAAGAGATAAGAAGGAATTCATGATTCGATCCGTGTAGGGTACTACGGCAAAGCAGCGGCGAGAGTTGAAAATTTCTGCCCGACCGGGGTTGAACCTGGATGCTCTGCTTCTCTAGATCGATAACCTTAACCGCCTCAGCCATCCGGACACGGTTCCTGTCAGACCCAAATTCCCAACTTACCGCTCGCCGCACCGCAACTACCCCCGCTTATTAACCCCCCCCCCCCTCACCCCCCCAACCCCGAACTCGCGGATTTGTGATTCCCGTAAGAGTTTGGACGTTGTTTGTGCATCCGCACAGAAATTTTTTCATCAAAAAGCTGTCGCGCCCATGGGATTACAGATATGAGGACGTCGTCAGAACTGACACTACTTCTATATACAGGGTGTTACAAAAAGGTACGGCCAAACTTTCAGGAAACATTCCTCACACACAAAGAAAGAAATTATGTTATGTGGACATGTGTCCGGAAACGCTTACTTTCCATGTTAGAGCTCATTTTATTACTTCTCTTCAAATCACATTAATCATGGAATGGAAACACACAGCAACAGAACGTGCCAGCGTGACTTCAAACACTTTGTTACAGGAAGTGTTCAAAATGTCCTCCGTTAGCGAGGATACATGCATCCACCCTCCGTCGCATGGAATCCCTGATGCGCTGATGCAGCCCTGGAGAATGGCGTATTGTATCACGGCCGTCCACAATACGAGCACGAAGAGTCTCTACATCTGGTACCGGGGTTGCGTAGACAAGAGCTTTCAAATGCCCCCATAAATGAAAGTCAAGAGGGTTGAGGCCAGGTGAGCGTGGAGGCCATGGAATTGGTCCGCCTCTACCAATCCATTGGTCATCGAATCTGTTGTTGAGAAGCGTACGAACACTTCGACAGAAATGTGCAGGAGCTCCATCGTGCATGAACCACATGTTGTGTCGTACTTGTAAAGTTAACATTACCTTCCTTCAATTGGGCCAACTGGCGGTGAATCGAGGAAGTACAGTACATACTGACGAAACTAAAATGAGCTCTAACATTGGAAGTTAAGCGTTTCCGGACACATGTCCACGTAACATGTTTTCTTTATTTGTGTGTGAGGAATGTTCCCTGAAAGTTTGGCCGTACCTTTTTGTAATACCCTGTATAATTATAGGGTAAGTCAGAGCATTCTTGCGGATGCTCTGCATATTAGTGGAATCATCGCGATGATTCTGTACTCTTATTAGAATTCCTCAGTACTGGCGCAATCCATTAGTTCAATTTCCTTGTGCTGATGGATATTGACATTTGACCACTTCTAAGGAGAGCTGTCATTAAATAGATAAAATGTGAATACTGTAAAAAATTAGCTCTTATTTTCAAATTAGCTCCTCCCTTTTCAGTCTTAAACATTCTGTGACCCATTTGGCAGTGCATTTGTCTTTCGTTTGGTACGCTGCCTCCAGTTTTGTCCATCGACATAGGACACCTGGGACTGTTCTTACCCATTTGGCCAAGTAGATTTTCAGTTGGAAAGTATTTTTGTTTCGGCCCTAAGCTGTTTTGATGTGATAAAGTGTGTCATACATAAGTCGTTGAGTTTCCTGAAGACTCAAGGATGTACGACAACACTGCTATTGCGATAACTTAATTGACAACTTGAAAATGGCATTGGGGCCAGTAGAGTTTGTGACAACCAATACGTTGCCACAGGATCTCCGTTTGATCAAACTGATAACAGCAGTTGCGGATTAATACAATCTCATGCAGCTGGGGCTGCATTTTAATGACGTTGTTTCTGAATAGTCTTCATTCAGGAGGATCTGTGCAGGCGGGAGTTGTAACATCAAAGGGGGCACTCGGGCTCAGTGTGTCGCAGTCCCGTACCGGCCGTCCAGCGCACACAGCTTCTCGGCTGCCAGTGGCAGACTTGTTACGCAACGCAACCTACGCCCGGCCCGTGTAACGGGGGGAGGGAAGGGATCCGCCCACGCGCTACGCCGCTACGCTACAGCGCTGTTAACGCACATCAGGCGCAGCCAGCCCCGCAACCAGATGGTTGTGTGTTTGGACAGTTTCCGTCCTCCCTGTGTTGCAATGTTTGTTCAGGATGAACGGCAGTGCAGTATGGAAGTTACTGTGGCACTGAGTGATTGTCAATACTTGTTGCAGAAGTAACGTGGCAAAAAATGATTCAAAGCTGATTCAAAAGTGCGCTGTGTGATAAAAGAACTGTCGACTCCTGTACTGAATCTGCTGTGATAGCCTTCAAAGCTTTAGTCAGCAGCAACACGGAGATTCATGTAGTTACAAAACGAGTACTCTGAGGTGACAAGTCATGGCATACACCCCCCCACCCCCCCACCCCCACCCCCCGATGTCGTGTCAGATCTCCTTTTGGTCGGCGTAGTGATGCAACATCACGTGGCATGGACTCAACAAGTCGTTGCAAATCGCTTGCAGAAATATTGAGCCATCTGCCTGTGTAGCCACCAATAATTGCCGGTGCAGGATTCTGTGCGCGAATTGAAACCTCGATTATGTCCCATAAAGTTCGGTGACAACCATGTCAAGCGATCTGGGTGGCCAAATGATTCGCTCGAATTGTGCAGAATGTTCTTCGAGCCAGTCGCGAACAGTTGTCCCGCTGCCATGACGCTCCACATCTACATCTACATGGTTATTCTGCAATTCACACTTAAGTGCCTGGCAAAGGGTTCATCGAACCATTTTCATACTACTTCTCTACCATTCCACTCTCGAATAGCGCGTGGGAAAAATAAACACCTAAATCTTTCCGTTGGAGCTCTGATTTCTCTTATTTTATTATGATGATCATTTCTCCCTACGTAGGTGGATGTCAGCAAAATATTTACGCATTCGGAAGAGAAAGTTGGTGGTTGAAATTTCGTAAATAGATCACGCGCCAAAGAAAACCGCCTGTTTCAGCGACTGCCACCCCAACTCGCGTATCGTATCAGTGACACTCTGACCCCTATTGCGTGATAACACGAAACGAGCTGCCCGTCTTTGCACTTCTTCGATGTCCTCCGTCAATCCTACCTGGTAAGGATCCCATACCGCGCAGCAATATTTCAGGAGAGGACGGACAAGGGTAATGTAGGCTGTCTCTCTAGTGGGTTTGTCGCATATTCTAAGTGTTCTGCCAACAAAGGGCAGCCTTTGTTTCGCCTTCCCCACAATATTTTCTATGTGGTCTTTCCAATTTAAGTTGCTCGTAATTGTAATCCCTAGGTATTTAGTCGAATTGACAGCCCTTAGATTTGTCACCCCTAAAGATTGCATAGTTGTTTCGAAACATGAAGTCCATGAAAGGGGGCAAATAGTCTCCAACTATCCCAAATAACGATTTCCAGTTAATGATCGGTTCAGGTGGACCAGAGGCACCTGTGCATTCCATGTAAACACAGCCCACACCATTATGGAGCCAGCACCAGCTCGCACAATGCCTTGTCGACAACTTCGGCCCATGGCTTCGTGGGGTCTGCGTCACATGAGAACCCTGCCATCAGCTCTTACGAACTGAAATCGGGACTCATCTGACCAACCCAGTTGTCCAGTCTAGGCTCCAACCGATACGGTCACGAGCACAGGAGAGGCGCTGCATGCGATGTCGTGCTCTTAACAAAGGGACCCGAGTCGGTTGTCAGCTGCCATAACCCATTAACGCAAGCTTCGCCGCACGGGCCTCACGGATACGTTCGTCGTACGTCCCAAATTGATTTCTGTGGTTATTTCACACAGTGTTACTTGCCTGTTAGCACTGACCACTACACGCAAGCGCCGCTGCTCTCGGTCGTCAAGTGAAGGCCATGGGCGACTGCGTTGTCCGTGGTGAGTGGCAAGGCCCGAAATTTGGTATTCTCGGCACACTCTGATACTGGGGATTCCAGAATATTGAATTCCCTGACCATTTCCGAAATGGAATGCTCCATGTGTCCAGCTACCACTGAGTTCAAATGCTGTTAATTCCCGTCGTGTCACCACAGTCACGTCGGAAACCTTTTCACACGAATCAGCCGAGTACAAGTAACAGCACTGCCAATGTACTGACCTCTTATATCTTGCGTACGCGATTCTACAGCTATCTGTATATGTGGCTATCACTACACTATGACTTTCGTCACCCCAGTGTACATTCCCATAATGTGAGAGGTGAGTAATGGATTGTCGTCTGTGAAAAAATAACTCTTTCGTGTCGGGGGAACGGAACGGAAATCGAAGAACGAGAGGTGACAGCTATGTAGGTCACAGCCATGTATACCAAAGCAGCTATGTTATAGGAAGCCTGAAAATTCTTGTAAGTGCACATTTGTGCGAAGGCTTCTTAATCAGTTTTCCCCTCCGGTTTGCCGACTACTAATGCGCAAGAGAAAGTTGTCTTCAACCCATAGGTTTGTTTGATCAACAATGCTTTACCTCCTAATATTGCCTTGACTGACTGAACCGGATAAGGTGACTCAATTTAACATTCAAGCCAGAACCACACTGCATCTGGGCATTTTGCGAAAGAAGGGATAAGTGATGGAAACATCTGAACCACGCTGCATTTGGCGTTTTGCGAAAGGAGTAAGTGGTGGAAAAAAGTGTAGGGCCTACGCGGAACGAACCCTGAACCTTCTGGTTTGCAGTCTAGCACAGAGGTGACAATTTTGAAGTTTATTGTGCATTGCAAACTAGAGAAGCATGGCTAATTTTTAAAAATGGGTATCAGAGCGGGCAAAATTTTTGAAACCTTTAACGTCAATCACCATCAACGTTTTGCACTTTTCCAGTCCTTGGGATTCAGCCGGTACTGCATATAGCCCCAACGTTTTGTTGTTGCCAAATCCCACACTCGTGGATGATCAATGGAAAGACCGCCACTGCTGGTCCATCGTATGATTGAAATGCCACGTTACATTATCCAAACCATGTAAGATCACCAACTCGCGTCTAGAGAGCATACATGACTTTAAACAATGAAATAGCCACGCAGACCTTCGTAGATTGTGCGTGTGTTATCCCGTTTAAACAGGAAGTTAATTAACTGCCTTAATGTGGACTTATGTTCAGTGCGAAAGGTTTCTCTTACGAAATTGCGGCTGACACCGCGGCAGTACTCGAAGGCGAAAGCAGCACCTTCAGCAAAAGCAATACTGAGGATGACTCCTTAAATTCTCTTAGAAAGACGTTTGCAGCGAGCATTTCACATAGCCTTGCTTAAGACTTGAAGGTGGTTTCTTATAACCGACAGATACTCATTTCGAGGTTTTTGTTTCCCTAAATCTTCCGTGGCCCACTTAGTGTGTTAGGACAGTGACTCAGTGAAATAAATAGAAAAGTAACATGTAACTTTTCATTTTGAGGAGATAAGCCTTCTTTACATTATCTGGCCAACCCAGTTTTGATTCTTTATAACTTTTCCATTTTATTACATTTTTCCTGAAATTTAAGGGTATTTCACTTGTCTCATGTATCTTGCACACCAGGCGGAGTTGTTTCCCATGGCTGGCTCTACAAAGGATCTCTAAAATTCTAAGGGAATGTTGTTTTGACTTTGGTCTCTCAGTGCTCTGTTGAATTCTTCCCACAGTATCACTCCAATCGCATCTTGACCCGTGACCTCTTCTTTCTATAATATTGTCCTCAAATTTGTTTCCTCTTATATAGACCCTGTTCTATATGTTTCCACTGTATAATGCTCCCATCTTTACTTAGTACTGGCTTGCCATTTGAGCTCTTGATGTTCATGGGCCTGTTTTTTTCTCCAAAGGTCTCTCTAATTTTCCTATAGGTAGCATCTATCTTTCCGTTGGTCATGCATGTTTCTACAGTCCTGGATTCTCCCTCTAGCCATTCCTGTGTGATCGTCTTCAATTTCCATTTAATTTCATATTTTATAAGTATGTATTCTCTTTTGCCTGCGTCATTTGCTGCATTTTTATATCTTTGCGTTTCGCCAAAGAAACAAGAAGCTTGTCATCCAAGGATTTCTTGCAGACCTTGTCTTTTTATCTATGTGGTCCTTCATTATTTCATCGCTCAAGGTTACTCATTCATCTGATGTATTACTTCCCTATGTTTGTCTAATGCTCTTTCTGAAACGCTCTACAACCTCTGATACTCTCCAATTATCCAGGCCCCACCTGCTTAATTTCCCACCTTTTTGCATTTATTAAATTTTAATCTGCAGTTCATAACTGATAAATTCTGGGTAGAGTTCACATCTACCCCTAGAAATGTCATACAGTTTAAACACGGTTTCGAAATATCTTAACATTATGTAAAAGTTGTGACTACTTTGTGTGTCTATATTGGGCACGGCAATGTGTTCACTACGCTGTTCAAAGTGGGCAAGGTTACTCACATTCCTGCTGTCTTATTAACCATTAGGCCTCCTGTAGACTGTTTGTTCTTATTACCCAACAGATTGTCATCGAGTACACTTGACTGTCATTCTCTCAATTTCCTTTTCTAATTCTGAGTGTTTGATGGTATCCAAGAAAGCGGGCAGCTTTTATTTGCAGCGGTCGACTTGGAACAGTGTGCGCCGTAGCAGTAATTCACAATGTTGATGCGTTTAGCAGCCCCTGCCATGCGTATCGTTGTTTGGCGACGTCAGTTTCTTATGTAAAATACTGCACCTCGACACGCAGTTTGTGCATGCTATTACATAAGCGGAAAGTTCAGCGGCTTGGTAAAACTGTATCACTGTCGACGAAGACTTGCGGCCCGAGTGAACGTAGAACATTTTAGATCATAATGAGCTGCAATTTAACTTCTAGCGAACCGTTTCCTGTCAAAAACGGTGAAAGGCAGTCACGGTGCTTTCCGAGACAGATATTAAAGAGCAAAGGACTTTCATTCTTTTCGTGAATTTCTTTTGGCTGACTCGTTTAGTGATCTCTTAAGAATTAAGTTATGAACATATAGAACGGACCGTTAGTTCTAGGCGACCATCTCATTGTTCCGTGTGAATACTTTGATCACCTTCATTGTTGCAAGCGAAATCTATTCTTTCTTTGAAGCTTTTCTCGTGGAATTTAAAGCTATAGCTGAACGAAATATTAAAGAATTCTCTGATTGGCTTGTTTGATGCACATCGAATTTGAAAGTATAAATTTTTGTGATATGTAAGTCTGAACGTTATCTATTATCGCAGTAGCTGTCGCCTTACCACCTCACATTGAAGAAACGCAAATTCTTCGCGCTCTCACAGAAAAGTTGTCCCCCAGTTACTTCAGTCCTGCTGTTCAAATCCCGCAGAAGAAAATATTGCCACAGTAACTTCAGCTCACGTCACATTATTAATTTTAAAGTTTTAAGATACTAATCCTGCCCTGCGTGGTAATGATCAGGGTAAAGAACTTGCTGCAAGAGTTATGTACGAGTGTTAGTACTGTTGCGAAATTAAAGGCTTTATTTTATCGCAGTTTATATTTGAACTACGTTAAATGAAAATAAACGACCACGCGGAAAATGGAGAAAGGACAGCATGTTTATCTAACGCGATAGCAGGAAAATGGCGCTACGGAATACATATACTATTTCAACTGCTGTTGAGTGTACGCGCATATGTCATGGTTTAACATACACTGAAGGCTGTTTATACAAGAGGACGGAAAGTTTGTTTCTGGCGCCGAAAATAGTACTGCAACATGCTACATTTCTGGAAGTAAGCGAGAGAAATACTCTTGAAATTAGGCCTGCGAGCAATAGAGGTCAAGCAATCTTTTGTGGCACACGTTATTCTCGTCTCGAGACAATATAAAATCTCAGACTCCTAGCCCATACATATCTTAGTACGGCTGCAAAACGCATTCATAGTTTGTGTCAGTATTCTGCTGACGCTCAGGAAACTGAAATTCACGATCAAGATTGTCTACTGGTGCCCTACGCCGAAGGCATAAATATGAGCTTCAAAAAATTGACCTATTGCACGTAGTTAAGTCTTGGGTTCAGGCTGGACTAATTCGGGAGGCGCAAGTGTCTGTAATCACCTCATTTACCACTTTGGTAGCTGGCCGCAGTGGCCGAGCGGTTCTAGGTGCTTCAGTCTGGAGCCGCGCGACCACTACGGTCGCAGGTTCGAATTCTGCCTCGGGCATGGATGTTTGTGATGTCTTTAGGTTAGTTAGGTTTAAGTAGTTCTAAGTTCTAGGGGACTGATGACCTGAGATGTTGAGTCCCATATTGCTCAGAGCCATTTGATTTTTTTTTCCTTTCTATACCAGAGTTATTCACTAAAGAGTAATGGGCATTTTTCCTTCTGTACTTGTGAATATCTCTGTTACTGTCAAAGTCAACAAATTTCTTAATTAAAGAAATGTACTTTGAGGATTCCCAACTACTTAAGAGATGGCGGCAAGATGTACCAGCGTGAACCCCACTCGTAACTGTAATTACTTTCTTTTGTACTATGAAATCTTCTTGCCTAAATGAGTTGTTTGAAGAGGAACATGGTACAACCGAATGAGCTAAAAGATTTTACCTTCAAAGAAAACTGCCAGGAAAGCCTGCAGACTTACATAGTCTTATGTAGGGATGTTAGAGACGGTCCATAATCTTGTTGGTCGTGCAGAACGCCCGCCTGCTATTCTGGTCTTGTCTGGTAGCAGCGTTTGGCGGGCGGCCTCGACCTGTTTCTGCAGCAGGCGCCAGAGTCAACACATTAGCGCATTCGCGTCGCCCACCTCTGCCGTGCTGTCTCCTTACCTGCACGCCTCCCTACGCCCCCCCCCCCCCTCCCCAACCCCTTGGGAGCTCTCCAGCGCGCCAACACATTTCCCCCACACCGTCTCGAACTGCCCACATTATTCCTTCGCATTGCGTTTGCGAGAGAGCATTATAACCGTTGAGTGTATCTCATGCATTTTTCATGACCATCTGTGACCACAAACTTCAGAGGCACTCTTTAAGTGGTATGTCACTGCATATCGGTAGGCATCCTGCATACGCAATGACAGCCTGCATCAGTTAACCATATTCTATTAGTTATGCGCTATAGAAAATCGTTACATAGTTATTTGTTTACAGGTCTTTATGGCAGCTTGTGTTTATGGTCTTTTGAGTTGGTCCGAAAGTTCTTGGTGTGGGTAGATGGTTAGTAACGATATACAAATATGGGCAAAAGTAAGCGTAATTGTGAGAATGTATGTGTTCGTAGATAGTGCGAGCCGCAGTTCGCTTCCGGCAGGGGTAAACAGCGCTGCGGTTTGAAGTTCCTGTGACAGTTATCTTGAGTGACACTGCTTTCTTTACGCATCTCTTATTATATCTTCCGGCTCGTGTTCAAGATATTCGCTGCTAAATGATATTCGGCCAGAGAAAAGCTACCAAACTAAACTGCTTGTTGTCTTTTTATCTGGTGTCTTGTGCAAAGTCAAGATAAATTCACAAAATGTCGTCTGTTGGTGGTTGCGTAGGTCACGTTCGACGGAGCTTCAGGTTGTTTGTTATCAAATGTCCAGTTGGTAATTTTGGGCTTCAGGTTGGGTTCCAAGGTACTTTTATTAACAAAGTAAGGTCCCTCTATACGTAACGTCCGCAGCTCGTGGTCTCGCAGTCGCGTTCTCGCATCACGGGGTCCCGGGCTCGATTCCCGGCGGGGTCAGGGGTTTTCACCTGCCTCGAAATGACTGGGTGTCTGTGTTGCCCCCATCATTTCATCATCATTCACGAAAGTGGCGAGATTGGACTGAGCGAAGGTTGGGAATTTGTACGGGCGCTGATAACCGCGCAGCTGATCGCCCCCCACAAACCAATCATCATCTATACTTAACATCTTTATCGAATATTATTGCATTTCACTTCCCCAAAGTTTGTCAAGAGACGACACGATAAACTATACCAGATTTGGGCTGGTGAACAGTGGTGAATGTGACTGCAAGAGTACGCACTGCGCTTCTGGCTCTTGGGCGTGCAGAAGTGAATAGTGGAAACATATCAGATAGACAACTTTATTGGTACTGCCATTCCCGTGTACCGCTTCCAGTCATAAACTGTATGCTAACAGCATAACACTTCTGGAGTTATTACTGAAGTTGTTCAATAAATGGCGTCTCACAGACCTGGAGATTCACTGCTGGCAAATAAGCTGAACAGAACCGCACTTTTATGTGCTATCCTATCCAGTAATCCATCATAGACTAAAGAATGGAAATAATTGTCATCAAGAAAGGAGTTTTTACAATATGCTAACGAAAATTTGCCTTAAGTTACTGCTTAGGTTTAGTAGACGCATTGCGACAGTGGATGTTCAGCAGTTTCTGCGCTCTCGCACTTATGTGCCACTCGAGGCCGCCCATATTCGTCGCTTATCTCATAAATTGTTATACATTTCTACGTACGGAGAAAAACACACAGCGTCGTGCTTTTGAACAAGGAACAGGCTATGTCAGCAGCCTGTCTCTGATGGACGCCTTCGTTACGTGAATTAGGATTTAATCCGCTTATAGCCGTTGTCGGATTGGTGTAATTTTTCCTACGCCTCACTTCATGAGGTGAAATTAGTCAATCCATTGGTTATGAAATTTTGAACTTAAACTGCAGGATGTGATTGGTCACTGTGCTTTATGGGAGGGGGAGGAGGTGTTTTGCGGCTGGGGTCTCCATCTTTTGAGATTTTTCCGTTGCATGAGCAGTGTGGTCACTTGCTTTTGGCATCAATTACTTGTGTAGCAAGAGGCAGCTCCCAATTTATATTTACTAATAGTAGTATACCTTTCAGTACTAATTTTTAACTGTTTTTATAGAGATCCTCCAGAAAACACTAAAATATGTAGTTGTTATCCACAACAATAGTAGTTGAGTTCGAAATCTAACTGAAAAACTGTTTCGATACTAATGTTTTGGAGTCCAGCTTCCTCGTAATACCATTAGCTAATATATAGCGCACTCCAGTGATATAGGAAACAAGAGATACACGGAGATTTGCATGATTGATTTCGTAATCAACGTGGCCAGATTATCGGTGGAAATGGGCTACGTTCAAAATATTTTTCCTCTTTAATGTAATTTGTGGCTAGTTAATACAAAGTGAGAATTTGTATAGCGTAATTTGCGTAGTACTGCCTACGTATGGCAGACATGTGTACCATATCAGAAGTAAGTGTTGGAATCATTCTCCACTACTCTTAAACTTTGGAGGTACAGATAAGAGAAACATCTGCTTCTACAATTTGTCCAATACTTGGGACATAGCTACACAGTGACTCTTTCAGGTGCAACATCCCCATTTCTGCCTCAAATACGCAATACGGAGATAAGATACATAATAAACCCAGCGCCAGCTTCTTCCTTGAGACGCTGTACATCTTTTGGTCTGAAGCAGTCGTGTAAAACTTAAAACGTTTGAATGAATTCAGGGGATAAGAATCTATTTTCTCAGGAAGTAGTTTTGCAATTAATCCTTTCGATATATTTGGCATGAAATGTTTTGTTTTCTGTATTGTAGGGTGGCCTTGTGTCCGTTCGATTTTACTGCAGGAAATCAAAGGCTAGTGTCATCGTCAGTATTGGAAGATAGTTTATTGCTTGCAAATGTGTGTCTGGAGTTTTGTTTCAATTTATTCGCTTTCGATTCTTGCCCATGGAGCCATCTCAGTAGCGGAAGGACTATACGACAGTGTGTTCGAGACTTTCGTGTCAGTTGTGACGTAGGTGATTGTCTAAAACATGAATATATCTTCAGAAATGCATGATAACTTTGCTGTATGGGATTTTACTAATTTATTCATTCAATTTTGGAATAAATGTGTAAAATTCTATACTGAACATTTAACACGCATTTCTTAAGATACGAATGATAGGACAACACAGGATCCAGTCCCGAGCGAAGAAAATCTGACACGGCCGGAATTCGAACCCGGACTGCTTCGGTTAGCAATCTGCCACGTTCACCCTGCAGCTACTGAGGCGATCCAATTTGCAGTTTCCGTGGTATTAGTGAGTTGGCCGGACCCGTATACTTGTTACGTTTGCATTTTTTGTCACCTCTGGCATTAACATTGTTCTCAGTATCTTGAGTTTACCAGCCGTACAGACTATAGCAATTAGATTTCTGGTTGTCGCCGCTAACTCCAGATTGACTAGCTCATGAACGAGGAACTAATTATCTCGCTGTTCAGTTTGTAAAGTCCCTGAAACACCGACCAGCCCAAAGTCACATGGTAGTCGCAGATGACGTCTATACAGAATAAGGTTGATTTAACAACACAGAAAATCGACCTTTGGCTTGGGGCATAAACTTGCCATAAGAAATGAACTGCTTTCCTGTTCTCATAGTAGATTGTTTGTCTGATGGGTGAGTTTCCGAATATAGGATGACAATCAAATTTGGTTCTTTACTTCGCAACTTATACATTTAAAAATATCATCCTAGGAATTGACCAGTTTCTCGACTTCGGCTGGGACCGATTCTCGCATCTAGATTTCGTGGTGTTAGGATCCGAAGCCAGTGAGCAACATTGCGTGCCAGTGCAGTTGTTGCCATTTGGAGCAGTTATTAGGACATTGGATTAAAGCAGTTGCGTGGCAGATAAACCGCAGAGCACGGTTATTTGTAGCCAGTGCGTGGAAAGCTTCTCGGAGGCATGATAGCCAAACCGGATCGCCAGTCGTTCCCGCCGAGAGGTGACTGGCGCACCGATCTCGGCGCCGACTCGGAGAACGGCAAGGGAGGGGGGAGAAAGTTATTCCTGGTCATGCATTTCTGCGTCAGCGCGTGGTGTGGGTGCCTCGAGCGGGGCCGGGGGTCACTCCCCCGCATCTGCGTAAGAGGCCGCGCATCAGCGGCCGTGTCTCATCTGCTGCATTTATACACTCCGACGCCACGCAACAAGCTAACCAAATTGGGGTAAGCTTAAAAGAATTTCCTCTCAATCAAGTCTGGTTATATAACTTAGTGCGCGGAAAGCAGACTGACGGGGGAAAGGCACATCTCCGTTGTTATACGTAACTTTTATAAGGCTTTTTTGCGTATATCACCACGAAGCAAAATCCTGCTTTCGACAATTTAACTGGCAGATCTGAACGTAATACATAACAACATAATCGTTTAAACAAAAGACATGTGTAATATTATAATTGTAACAACTGAAGGAAACAACTTCCCTAGCGAATCTGCGTCCAATGGGAATATTTTGTAAAAAAAGGCGTAAAGATTGCTTAATATGTCTTTTATTTATAAGGTTGTTTCGGCAATAACGATTTAAGGGACGTCAGATTGAGAGCTGTCTGAACCATTATTAGGCAGCAAAAACTGCAAAATTTAATTTAAAAATTTCGTTCACCGATACCTAGAACTTGTAAAAAGATGTTCAATGTCAATATCAATAAAACCCACGCCTTGTGAGTGAAAATTTTTGAAATTGGCGAAGTGCGATGGGACTCGCACAAACTTACGTGCCTAGACAGTTCATCCATCTCGGAAACCGAGAATCTCGAAGATTTTTGCCCGTTATCGGCATCGATACTGCTAAAATTAAACACCCAGGAGTTCCATGACTAGAGAATTTTCTATTTTCGTGTGATATAATTAAAAATTAACAATTCAACATTTTTTCGTTCCTTATACTGTAAAACCTTACTTCCCGCAAAGTTTCTTGTTTGTAGGTCAACGGGAAGTACCCAACAAGCTTTGATACTGAGTTTGCGAGCATAAAAATGACAATGTCGCCGTATCTTTTAATTGCATTGACTTGAGAAGTGTAAATATTTAACGCTCGAAAGAAACCACATACCTCAGTATGTGACATTAATTTCAACTTGATACGTGTACCCGTTCTGGAGGAAAAGTCTTAGCAGTCGCACAGACAGTCGGACAGCAGTCATCCAAAAGGGGTTCCGTTTTTACCGAGTGAGGCACGGAAGCTAAAAATTAACTTTTGCTTTATTCCCTAAAGCTTTGACTCGTGTAGGCCATACGACGGTACTTCGTGTCGTGTCTCTCTCTCTGTGTGTGTGTGTGTGTGTGTGTGTGTGTGTGTGTGTGTGTGTGTGTGTGTGTTTTAGGGAGAGTAACAATTTCTTGTAACTGTTTACGCTTGGAACTTTTATATGCTTCGTCACAAAATTTTGTTTGTAGCAGACATGACTAGCGCATATCTCACACGCCATGTGCAGAATTGATCTGCCTGGGTGAGAACGCTTTTGTTGAATGAACGCGGTGTTCTGCAGATAAGCTGGGCTGGATGACGTTGCGCACACGTGTACACTGATCCAATGTGACAGTTTAGTGATGGTGTGTAAAGAGGTTTAACTTTCTCGATAAGACCTGTATTTTGTCAGCAATGATGAACTGTGTGTGGCCAGAACAGGTTATCGTCGCCAGTGGCTTTCAGTGGAAGCTCTATTTTTATCGGAGCCCTAAGAGCGAAGATAACGTACTACGCCGCATTTTGAAGTGTAGGGTTAGAGTCGTTGCAACATCACTCTGTGAGGAAGATTCACTCAGAGCTTTGAAGTAGATATATAATTGTAAACAGCAGCAATAGCAATGGGTGGTAGTTACCCAAAACAATTAGTGATCGTTTATCACTTCAGAAGTTTTAACGAATGTCAGGCCAGCAGTAACGCGTAAAAAATGATGGAATGTTTGAAATTACGTAAAATTTTCTCGCGTGTTTCTCCTTTCTACGGTATGCAAGTGAGAAGTAATTCTCGCATAAGTGATTCATGCTTATGTTCGAAGCACATTCCCTGTAGTACTTGTGTGTCCACCAGAACTGAAACTTTCCGAAGGAACTACGTGTTGTTTACGGTACAAGCTACTGTAAATGACACCACATGATATACCCACGCAACCTTTGCTGACGAAACGGTTCAGGGAAACATCGTAATTGACAACGTCTATGAATTTACGCTGCAACCGCTGCATTAGAAAGGACTACAACGAACGAAATAAAAAGAAATCGTAGCCAGGAGTTTGAAGGCCCAGTCGCGTAGCTAATTAGTGAAACCTGCAAGTCATGTTCATGTCACAATCTCTCTATATCTGTACACAACTTGCCCAATGCTCTCGTGCTAAATGTTTCCACTTCCCATTAACGTTAGAGAAGGTCTGCAGATATGATTTTCGAGCAGTGTGTTTCAATGTAAACGACACAATGACTAATTCATTGAAATAAATTTTAATGTTAAAAATTCTCGGGATCGAACTTTTGTGAATAGGAATTTGGCAATAGGAAAGACAGTGCTAGTTCTTGAAAGACGCCCTTCTTTCATGACGTAGACTAGAGCTGGTGAAAAATTCTGTTTATCGCAAAAGACGTGTAGCGAGCCAGCATTGTGCCATCTGCGAACAGGGCTTAGTCACTGCCTGGGCAGACGGCCAGTCAAATGGGGTGCTCCGCGGACCATGACTTTCTGCTGACGTCCAAACCTCCAGATCGGTACCAAACGGTGTGTCGACAGTATCAACAAAAGCTCCGATTTAGTTCGTACTGTGTACTGTCATCCAGCACAACATGCGTAAACTGTGATTAAAAGTAACAGCAGAACTACGGGGCATAGGAAAGGCCTATCTGAGAGTGATTGTTTCGAAGATCCCGCGTGTGTGAGGTGGAGTGTAATGTCGCACCAAAGATATCGCGCCGAAACCACACTGATAATTTTTTTAAGTGTTTACGCCTGAAACTTATATGGGAGAACATTTTCGTGACTTTTAAAAGAACTTTTCAGTATTTGTAGCGATGTTCTTTTGGCTCTCTGCTTTCGCCCCGTTAGTTGAAAGCAGCAACCTATAGAGTACGTTTGTATAGAGAGGTGCGGTTTTCCGTCTGACACGCGCGACAGAGTATTATAGCTATCTGTTCAAATGTACTCTCTAGGTTTGCTACTTTCAACTAACGGAGCGAAAGCAGACCGCCAAAAAAACATTGCTACAAACTCCTAAAAGACTTAAGTCAGGAAAATGTTCTCCCATGTAAGTTTCACACGTAAACAGTTAAAAAAATGTAAATCAGTGGGGTTTGAAGCTGGACCTGTGGTACGACCACCTCACTTTGTGCAAACTCGCCCACGCTAGTTATTCAACAAGTCATTCACAGATACGCGTTCCCTGTACTCCACAGCTCTGGTGTTACTTTTAGTTATAGTTTACGCATGTTCTGCTATACGACAGCAGATAGTACGAACTACATCGGAGTTTTTGTTGGTACTCCATCGAAAGACAACGTTTGGTACCGAGTGACACCTGGAGGTTGGGTGTTAGCACAGACTCCGTCTCGCTGAAAAGTGCAACTTTGTGCGTACTTGTCGAAAACTGAAGTTTAGGGTTAGGGATGTCATGTTACCCGACACGCGAGCAAAATAACACAGTGGGCTTCTAATACGGGAGAGCGGGCACCTGATTTGGACGTTGACTAAATCGATTTAGGCACACTTTGAGATGACTACAAACATGGTGATTCCTTACCTTGCTGAAACCAGTCCCTAATGACGACGATGTCGACGGAATGTTAAGCCTCCCTCCTTCAAAGTTCACCACCACTAATTCACTGGTTCGCGTCCTTTTTAACACCTATCTAGAGTGGAAAGTGCCTATTGCCTTCTTTCCCCACCTGTTGGCAGAAACTGATGAGCCGTAACATTATGACCAGCTACTTTCCAGTGCATTTGACCACCTGTTAAACACAGTACAGCAGCGATTCTACTTGCAGTTAAGTGAAGACCTTGCCACATTTCCGAAAGTATGTGGCATTACATTTCTAAGCACAGGTCACGCATTAAGGGCCTGTGGTTTTGTCACATAGAATTCAGATACGAAAATTGTTATAAAATGTTAGTTCGTTATCAGACCACTGTAGCAAGATTCTGAGCTTGTGATACGCACAGTTGTCCTGCTGGAACATGCCATGACCTTCGGAAAAGGCATAAAGCACGAAGGGATGCAGGTGGTCCACAATAATCACGTAGTCCGTAGCTCTAAGGTGCCTTACATTACTACCACAGGCTACACGTAATATCGTCCCCATAGCATGATTCTGCCCCCACCGGCCTGCGTGCACGTTTATAACAGCCGTTCGCCTCGAACGGCTTATCCGGGCACCATCGTCGACCTGGTGTTGCAAGAAATCTGATGCATCCGATCAGGTGACTCGTTTCCAGTTGTCCACAGTGCAATCTCAATGATCCCACGCCCACTGCAATCGTAATCGTTGATGTCGCTGGGTTGACATAGGGACACGTAGGTGTCGTCCGCAACGGAGACCCACATTCGACAATGTGTCGTGCACTGAAACACTAAAGTCTACACCAGCTTGAGAGACTTGGCACACATCGCCGCCTACCCTGATTTGCAGAGGGAGCAGCCCTCCATCTTTGTCCTTCAGCCACTTCCCACTGGTAATCACTGCAGTAGTTAGCGAACAGACGAACAAATTCGCCATTTCCTAGGTTCTTGTTCCCAGGCCGCGGGACCTAACGGTCTGCCATTCAGTTAATTAAAGGGCCCCTCCAATTGCTCTGTAGAATTTTATTTACTCCGCTGCCGGTTTCGGCTTTATCGTTAAGCCATTCTCAAGTGAATCTGAAACTGCCATACATATAATCGATGTATACCTCTGTATGATTTAAGATGAAAAGAACGAGGATTATGTATTTTTGTGTACAGACAAGGCTATAAAAATTACAGTGGAGAAGTAATGTCCAAAAGACATAAATCTGGTAGTTATAAAATCATTCTTGTCTACTGATGTTAAAATAAGTCAGCGTCAGCTTAACAGAAAGCCGAAACCGGTAGTGGGACCAATAAAGTGCTGCAGATCAACTGTAGGTGCTGCAGATAAACTGTAGCGGCCTTTTCATTAGTGAAACAGTTGGGAGCACTTTCTTTAACTTATTGGTTTTCAGAACGTGCCTGTACTGCCGCTCAACATTAGAAATGTAATACTACAGTTTGTGTCGACAGTTCAGTGTATACATCAGTTTAAGTTGTACCCTGGTACGAAGTTATATAGGCGTAACGAAGGAGAGATTCCAACACACAACAAATTTTGCATTCGAAGTATGCACTAGTAAACAAGACGAGAATGTAACACAGGATACACAAGAGGTTGTATGCTATACAATCCTACTGGTAACAAAATAAGCGATAACGGAGAAACTAACAATCTGCCCTTAACAAAGTCGCTTATGTTAGTGGATCTCCCTGTACGTCTCTACAATGATTACCCATTCGTCTCTGCTTCGCTTATTTCTCATCACCACGTGACGTGTTCGCAACGCCCCCAGGCTGTGGGCAGCGGTCATAAAGTTTTTCTCATCGGTGGAAGACGTCTGTTCAAAAAATTCCGGAACTTTGTCCAGACAATTTTTCTGCGCTTATCTTCTACTTGTTGTGTATGGCCTTCTTCGAAACTCTCCTCCACGACTCATACAGTGTTCCCAACGCCGTTTCCATTTCCGGAAGCAGTCTTGGTTCACCTCTTGCTGAATCGCACGAAGCGACGCCCGCGAATTTTCTTTTATCTCATGTGTTGTTGCAAATCTTCATCCTCTCAACGCGGTTTTCAACTTTGGAAATAAAGTCCGCAGGAATGCGTTATCGTGATGCAGGCCTCTCCACTTTTCAGGCAATTTCCTTCTCACATTTTCTCGCAGGCGTCGCAACACGTCCCGATAGTACCATCGATTAACATTTTGTCCCTATGGCACGAATTAATGATGAACTAATCCTTCAAAGTTAAAGAAAACTACCAGCGCGGCTTTGGCATTTGACCTGACTTGACGAGCTTTTCTTGGTCTTCGAGAACCTTTTCCGACCCATTGTGAAGACAGAACTTTGGTCTCAATATCGTTACCATAGACCCAGATCTCATCACCAGCTATGATTCTCTTAAGGAACATCTCGTTCTCATTTGCGCGATCAGAAAAGCTCTGCTCAGATAGCGAGGCGAAGAGCTTTCAGGGCTTGGTTCAGCCGTGGAACGAACCTGGCGGCAACACGATGCATTCCAAGATGCTGTGTCAGGATTTCGTGACATGATCCAACTGATATGTTAGTCTTCTGCGCTCTCTCGGACGGTCTTCGATTTGCACGCACAATTTCATTGACGTCCCTCACATGAGCGTCGTCGATAGACATCGAAGGGCGTCAACGAGGCTCATCTTTAAGCTCACCTCCGTCCGGCCATTTTGAAACCGTATGAACCATTCGTAACACAGAGTACGGCTTAAGCACTCATCGCCGTAGGCTTTCTGTACCATTTGCTGTGTCTGTAAAGGTTTTTTTTTTAGTGTTGCGCAAAATTTGATGCAGAGGTGTTGCTTATCTAACTCTGCCGTCTCGAAATTCGCAAACTGTGCGACACAATATTCTTCTCAATACAGCACTGTACAATAACTAACAGAAAAACAACAGTGATTCTTCCGGCAGTTACACATTGCACACGTCTGTGTGCCAACCGCATTTCGCTCAAACACAAAATTGGCGCGAAATTACGAATGTTCTGGAATTTTGTGAACAGACCTCGTACATGTATGAACCAGAAACATAATTAGATAAATCTCACCGTTTTTCGAAGTTGCTGCTTAATTTACATCTAAGGTGAGACATAAATTAGTGTAAAGACCAAGGCAAGAACCTCTGTTTCCTAGTTTTCATAAGGTGTCAACTTAACCATTGTTCATTACAAGCACGCCTGGTGGACTGACTGAAAGTCATTGTCACTTCGTGGTATTCTCATACGCGCAGGGGTTCTAGCTCCACGGGAATGGCGCCGCTGCGAGGAAATGGAGAGCATGGCCGGTACCCCAGAAGCAGGGGTCGATACATTTGTGAACGCGAAAAAAGATATATATGCAAATTTGCCGTGTAAAAAGTAGGAACCGAAAATATAAGTATCTTTATCAGTTATACTACACAGTGCACTAATGGTTCGAAACGTCGGTAGTAAAAGTATATAAACAAATAATAGTGAAACAAGTGACAAGTTTTTATCCCATGAACAAATATTTCTCTAAGTACTCACAGTAAAATGAGCGGGATGTTAGTTCGCACTGTCGGATGGCGAGAACCTTGCGTTGTCAAGGGCAGTGTCATAGAGGCAGTGCCCTAGTGCCTTTTCTATTGACATGTGCATATGCTATCTTGTCTACGTATGATTTCTGGAAGACAAAGGTTATCTGCATACGGGCGAATCTCCATCAGTACTGATGTATACGAACTCCTTCTGCTGATGACTGACTGCAGTTATCTTTTCTCGTGTAGCCGATTAATTTTAGGTCTCACAAATTCCGTCCACTAGCGAAATTCTAACACGCTACTGGAAAACAGAACATCATCGCGCCCGAGCGAAATAAATTTCAGTGCAGAGACGGACACTCACGTCACGTTTTTAGTCCTTATGACTGTTTCTGATTCAGTACATTTATTTCCCGATACACTAACACTGATGACTTCTAGCGCCGATTGTAAATATTCTGTAAAAAGTTTACATTGATAAGCAATTACCAGTTTCGTAAACGTGTCTTTAACATTCCATACAATTTTTCCATGAATTTAGTGTGTACACCGTTGAATCTGTTTCCGAATTTGGGTTACCAGATATTCTTTTATTGGACGTATTGACAATGTGAAGGACGTTACATAAGTCTCCTTAATATGACAACATTTTTCATTGGAAACCACAGACCACACATCGGCGTGCGTAATTCCCACTCTTAATGTTAACACGACGGACCACTGTTGAGAATTCTACTTTTAACTCAGTTCATGGTAATGCAATGAAAATAGGGACTCTGAAATTGAAATTAATCCTGGAAACACTAACGATGTTGCACGACGATGTGGAGCGTTAACCTGTGGTTTTCACTCTCTGTACTGGCGTATAGTCAACATTAAAAATTTGTTTCACGAATAACGAAGCAATCGTCTAGTAAAGTGGGAACTAGATAAATTCTCGGAAACCCTCTTGAGGTGATTGACCAGAAAAGTAAAAATATTTGTACTGTTCTGCTTGTTTGGTGAAGCCGAGGATTGTTAGACTTTACTTCCAGTAGCTTCTGACAAACGTTAAGAAATTACTGTTATTATCGAAACACAAGGAAAAGTGAATTACGGTATTGTGAGAAGTCATTCCGAGCATATGCAGCCGTGCTTGCGCCCAGTTGCGCAATTGCCTTAGAGAAAGGAGGAGGAGAGACGACAAAGTATCGATTCATTGCTACTGAAGCAGACTATTTCTCTCCCGCTTCGTGGTTATCTAGAGAGAGATAAGGTCAATAAAGAAAGCACGCACTGGCGCCTGCAGAAACATTAGTCGGTCTTGCTATCATTTGTCTTTGAAGTGAGGCATTTTCGATAAAAGAGCGCGCGGGAGGAGTGACCGCGAGACTTCCCAGTGTCTTGTTTTTAAAAGGAAGTTTCTTACTGTCTGTCGAGATTATTTCAGATAGACCGATTTCGTGTGTCATTGTTTTGAGCAGGAGTATGCTGTTGCGTTTGCTAAATATTGCAGCTGTATTGTTTTGATCAATCAAGTCGTCTCAAGACACCTGGTGACACGATGAACGCTGACCCTCCATGGACTCCCGGACATTGTTTTTCTGTTCTCCGGGGTAATCTCTTTCATGTCCTCTATCCACATTCTCCGTGCATTTTGCTCTTCCGAGCATTGCAGCTTTTTCTAATGCGTCTCCTGCTATCCTGTGATGCTCAAAGCACTTAAATTCATCTGCAGTATTTTAACCTCGAAAGTTCAGGTTTTTCCGAGGACTTCTACTTTTTGCTTTTCAGTACATGAAATCCTCATAATCCTTCTCCATACATTCATTAAAAAGGACAGTTTTTCTTGCGTAGCCCAGTACACAATGAAATACACTTATCAAAGGAGTTATCGGCTAAACATAAGTGTACAGAATGAGATTTTCACTCTGCAGCGGAGTGTGCGCTGATATGAAACTTCCTGGCAGATTAAAACTGTGTGCCCGACCGAGACTCGAACTCGGGACCTTTGCCTTTCGCGGGCAAGTGCTCTACCAACTGAGTACCTCGAGGTACTGGCAGAAGTAAAGCTGTGAGTACCGGGCGTGAGTCGTGCTTCGGTAGCTCAGTTGGTAGAGCACTTGCCCGTGAAAGGCAAAGGTCCCGAGTTCGAGTCTCGGTCGGGCACACAGTTTTAATCTGCCAGGAAGTTTCATAAAAGTGTACACATTCAGTTTACCTACGTAGGTCTTAATATCCAACAAAATAAATGCATTGTTCAAAATCAGAAAAATATAGCTAGCCTTTCGTACTAACAACCACCTTAAAATAAAACTACGTTCGAGTGATACTAAATCTTCAGAATACGATAACCCTAACAACTGCAAAAATTTCTAAATCTGCCGAACAGGACGAAATTTTAATGTTAGATTCAAACAGCATACCAGGAATAGCGGAAACAAGCAATCGAGCTTCGTTCTCCGTCTGAAAAATCAACACCACACAGTGGATAAACTTGAAAAATGCCTTGCAAATACTCCATAGTCTACCCGAAGGTCCGACTCTTGAAGAACTAGGAATTTATACACACATGAGAAACTATCCACAAGAAATATTATACGATCTTATAGATTTTAAATACAAATTCTACTAAAAACTTTATTGAAACACTGGAACACAAAAAGGGATCAAATTAAAACGAAACACAAACAACTAAAAATAGCATACCTCGAAATCCAACCAGTGGGAAATATCATCGCTGCCTTCTTGCATGTACTTTGTAAACATACGTCATAGTAAAAGATCTGTTAAATATCACAACATGTTGAACGTATAACAGATATCACAGTTACGCAGTTTTACCAACAACTGAGCACTGACAGGTACGTGATAGTTTACTAACGATGTAATATGGACGTAAAGTTCACCTATATTGTATTCGTAGGTTACTTCAAAACGGCAGTGAAAGCCGAAACAGATCTGCCCTGAAATAAAGACTTATACTTACATTGAAACTCTTCTGATTCTTTATAATAATTAGGTAATGGTTTGCTATCGCCCCAGTCACCAACGAGGTTATAACCCACTTCTCCCTTCAAAGTTGTTGCCAAACTAGGCAGGGCCTCTTACATGGAAACTTCGTTTCTTAAGGAAGTTGTTACTGCCCCCTCCTCCTTTCTTTGATAATCTGCTAAAAATGGGATGTTTATTTAGAATAAGCGTTCTAATTAATATTGTTACTTCCGTTACTGCTACCACTACAATCACCACAACTACTACACACTGGACTCTCATTCGGGAGGATGACGGTTCAAAACTGCGTCCGGCCATCCTGATTTAAGTTTTCTGTGAATGTCTCTGCTTTAGGCAAATGCGGGAATCGTTCCCTTGGAAGGACACGACCGACTTGCTGCCCCATCCTCCTTTCCGTAATCCGATGGGACCGATGACCTCACTGTTCGGTCCCTTCCACCAAATCAACCAACCAGCTACTAGTACTACGCCGCCGCATTAGATCAGCTACAGCAACAGCAGTAAGTAGTCATAAAGATTAGCTCAGGTACTGTTGTTTCAACAGGCCTGTTCCAGATGATCAGATTAGAACATGCCAAAGCCTAATCTCATTTGAGGCCTATCTATTGTCGTGCCACAGCGCCTTTGTTTGTGTACGAAGAGAGCTGCCGGAAATTTACATATATATCCGAAGAAAACCTCTCAATATACAGACCTAGATAGCAGGAAGATTACATGTTCATTGATCCAAAGATTGTTATCCTGCCCCCGGGGAAATAGCGACGAACTGTGTTTACACAGCCGCCTCTGTTTCGCCTCACGTGATTTCCGAGAACTTGGTTGTTTTCCTAAGGAGTTTGTTCTGAGAAGTAGAGGCGACTAGTAGTAGGAAAAATGAATTCGTCGTAGCCTCCCAGAGCTTACCCGGTACTTGAGAGGTGACGCCGCGGACGCGGTTAAGCGGCACAGCTATCTGCTAGCAACGTTGTGTGGAGGCGCGACAGAAGAGCTAACTGCCAGTAGGTCGCTACTGAAAAGAATATACGACGGCGGAACCTGCATCACAGAATTAACCAATAACACATTTGTTCCATTACTCTACCAGGATATATATCAATTTTCATGGCAACTACCGATCAATTTTTATTAAGTCACGTGATCGCTACGCATTTCGAAGTCTCGGTGCTCCATCTTAGAGACGGCATACATTTAGAATATGAAGAATTAAAGTAATAAACCTACTTAACCCAAACAGCAAGAAACACCTCATATAGTCTTAATATTTAGGAACCGCCTTATGCACTCTTTGCAAACGCCTGTGACCCGTTGACAGAATAATTGTTGCCACTGTTTATTTAAGCGCTTAACGTTCTTAAAGTGCATTGCACCACGTTGGCTGCTTTGAGACGCGTTGATCTTCTCGTGTTGAATATTGTTATGTAATCTACAACACTACACTGTCGCGTGTACTAATTTCTAAATGTTTGCAGTCTTCTAAGATGGATTCCCCGTGCTGTTAATGCATAGCGATTAGATAGTATGAATGAAGCCATTTTTGTGGCCGGTATCCAGTAAAGTTAAAATACCTATATTCACTGGGTCAGTTTTTTCCCCAAGTAATATATCATTTGTCGATTCTCTTGAAATTCGGGGCACCATACAGAATGAATGACAGATGTACTTGTAGATCGTGTTATGCCACAGAAAAATCTTGTTAGACAGGATTGCCAAAAGACGTAATTCTGTCTGGACGCCAGCTCGTAGGAAATACTGTTTGCCAATGAACTGTGTATACCTATGTTTGTTGTTTAGATCGCGAGTATACAAAGTTCATGAAATCGCTTCTCCACACATGTGACCAAGTCAAGCCTTATAAAATTATTGAAGGAAAACAGCGGCTTAAAGCTGTCGTGGGATATCCTTGGAGTTGCTATAAAGAAGTTATCCAGTATCAAAGAAAACAGAGGTCCTCCGTCTTGACGAAATATTTGTTGGGATGCACCAAAAACTGATCTGGGAATTTTCACCATTGTTTCTATGAAGGCCGCATGAGGAAGTGAGGCCTGTCAATTTCACCAGATCTGACCTATTTAGGCCCTTCATAACGTAAATTCTGCGAGGTGATAGTAGTGATACGGAATAGGCCTCGGTATAAAATGGAGTCATAAAAAGTTTGATTTACCTGTGTCATTGAGCATTTAACTCGTTGGTATGTGGTATAAATGGTGCGACCGCTGAACGCTAGAGATGGGCGGGGGGGAGAGGATGGAGGGTTGCATCCCACTTTGACTTTTTCACTCACCCTAGGTGGGATATAGATAACCATGTTGGGTACTTTTAAGTCGCTAGATCCAGTACATTGCCAGTAATACTACAAACTTAGCCCCAGGCTTAGTCCAGACGTCAGCGGTAAATGGTAATTCTGAAGTAAAATGTAAATTTCGTAGTAAAAAGGTATCGTAGGTGCCATAGAGATCCGCCTATAGCTGATGCTATCGTCTCGTAACTCATTACTTGCTCAGACAGTAGTGTTGAAGTCTGATCTGCGGTACAGGAGTCGCGGAGTAAAATTCGCTGAATCTGTGCGTTGGCAACTTGGCATATCTGTCTGGTTTAGCCCATGGCACATGTGCATTATCAAAGCGAGGCAGCAAAAGCGAAAATGGGTCTAGAGTCCTCACTGTGCGTCTACCTTTGCAAGTGTAGTCGCGCAGTTCATTTTCCTCCTGGTTGCTCCCTGGCACTGCATTCTCTCAAGCAACTTACATTATATATATTTCTCTTCATGTGAATGTCATGGGACAGTAGTATACAATGTAAAACTTATGTTGTAGGCGTCATCCTGGTGGCTGGTTCGAGCTCTACAGTCTTCGTAGGATAGGGATGGGTTTGTGGTTGTGTGCAGCTAGCTGTATGGCAACAATTACCAGCCATTTGCGGGCAGAACTAAATTTCTAGGTAGCCACGATACAACTTACGAATTTTGACATACATATAGCTTTGCTATTGTAAAACTTCCCTTAACTACAAGGAGGGAAAAGTACCAGAACAGGCAGATACCTACAGCTACCCATTCCCAATAACGAAAACCGCTAAGAGCCACACCTGTTTCGTTCGCAGTCAACTGTGGCTGATTAGACAAGATATAACGGCAAAATTGATTGTAATTGTTCCCGAAAACAGAGTAAAAGTAATTCCTTACCTGCGTAGTCTTAGAGATGACTATTCTCTTTAATGAGGGCTCAGGGGTTCCGGGGTCGGACAGTCAACGGTGCGAGGGCCACAATTGTACTCCTGTGCGACAGTAGGACTTCTGTGAATGTTCACTTGAGATAACTTTCTATACCCTCCATGTTCAGAAAATTGTACCTGTCTTACAGTATTCAGAAAAAGATAATACGGAAGGCGATAATATATAGCAGAATAGTACACTCATCAGCCATATTCAAAACATCACATTAGATGCCGTTAGACAATTATATTTCTTAAAACTATAGCTTTGATTTCACTTTTGTCTATACAGCCATTTGTAGAATTATTGCCCATAAATGAGATTGATTAAATTGGAAGCTCATTAGTTAAGTGTCAAAGTGCATATCCTAAGGTTTATGGTGAACACATTGTGAAGTAACTTATGTGCATCGAGCTCTGTAATCCTTCGTGGAGAAAGCACAAAAGTGCTCTGTTATTTGTATTCTAATTTTAAATGTAGGTTCCTTACCTCGGTCATACGGTATATCTAGTCACGTGAATAACTAGCTTGTGCCTTTCTGTTATCCATACAGTTCCACGTACTACATCTACATGTAGACTGTGCAAGCCATCTTATAGTATGTGGCGAATTGTACTTCTGCCACTGTCGCTTATCCCTTTCCTGTTCCAGTCGCCAATGGTCAGCTGGCAACACATTCATTGGGAACCCTCTGTATCATCTCGACTCTCTAATACAGGGGTTCCCAAACTTTTCCTCTGACACTTTGATAATCTTGGTAGTTTGATGAAACACCTTGTTTATTTTGAAGGTTAATAAAGTTTTTTAAAAAGAAAGAAGGCTGATTATTTCAATATTAAATCATAACGAATAACATGGAAATCATTACACAATTTTTTAAAACATTAGTGCGTCAAAATGTCGGGAAGAAACGATGTAAATAAGTTTTCCGCGGAGCTCTTATTCACTTCTCTGCGGAGCACAGATTGGGAAACCCTGCTCTAATGTTACCTTCGTGACATTTTCGCGAGGAGGGAGCGATATATTGTTTGTCAACATTTTAACAAAAAACCACACTGTATGCAGAACGTCTCTATTGTAGCGTCTGCCGCTAGCGTTATCTAAACATCTGTGACTCTTTCGCGCTCAGTAGACGACTCCTGGCTGACGAGTGATACTAAATTAGCGCACGAACGATAGTTTTGTAAGCTACCTTCCTTGTGGGACGGACTCTACTTCCTGAGGATTCACCTCATGAATCTGTCTGGCAGCTGTCTCACTCTGTCTATACCCATACTCCCTAGGTCGTTAATGGACGTGACTGCGTTCACGGGTTCGTCCCCAATCGTGTAACCATGCAATAAGGGATCATCCTCCATATGCGTGCGTCATACGTTACGTTATTTATGTTGAGAGTCAATAGCCAATCTTTGTAGCGCAGTGATAAGGACACTGGACTTGCATTCGGGAGGACGACGGTTCAAACCCGTGTCCGACCATCCTGATTTAAGTTTTCTGTGATTTCCCTAAATAGCTTCTGGCAAATCCCGGGGTTTTTCCTTTGAGAGGGCACGGTCGACTTCCTTCCTCATCCCTCCCTAATCCAATGGGACCTATAACCTCGTTGGTTGGTCCCCTCCCCCGGATCAACCAACCAAACTTTACACAGTGTGCCTCTACAGATCTCCCTGTATTTTGCTTCAGTTGTCTAGCGTTGCGATTTCGCTTTATAAGGCAGTGTAGTGTAGTGTCCCGAATGAGAATGGAATGGATCCAACCTACCAATATAGAATACCGCACACATGACGGGCAGATTACCAGCATTGACACATTAACCAGCTCCTACATACACGGCGAAGATTTTTGAATTAGAGAATTGGTAAAATGGCTGAATAGGACCTAGATCAGCACATCCCGAGGAAATACGCGTATACGAACTTCATCCTCAGGTAGGAGTCGAACACACTGCTTCGCCGTCTGATGTCCTCATACTAACCTGCGTGAAAGACTTAAACCGGCGGTTATTAAATATAGTAGTAACAGTAATTAGGTCCGAGAGAGAGAGAGAGAGAGAGAGAGAGAGAGAGAGAGAGAGAGAGAGAGATATTCAGTATCAGATGACGTGGTGTTGAGCGTGTTTACATCCCGTCAGTGTTATCGCCGTTACACGAACTGTGATCAACCTAACAAAGCTACAAAGGTGACTTAAGTTGTGGAATCACTTCACGTCCATCGGTGACGCTAAGCGGAAAGCGTGGCTGCGAGCATCGTCCCTGATCTAGGACGCTTTCACGGCGCCTAGCCCTTGTCAGAGCCGACCGCAGCGTGTCGTGCCACTGTCAGGAATAGCGAAGCTGCGAGCGGAAGGTCACTGAAGTTTATCGACGATGGCGGTGAAAGGCTGTGGCGGTTCGGCGAGGGCGTCCAACTGCGCAGTGTTTAACCTCTCGGCGGCAGGACGTGGCGTAGGCGTGTCCGCGGGTAATCAATAAGGACGCTGCGACGCAGCCCCGCTGGAGCCGCCTCCTGTGACGACGCTGCCCCGAGCCCAGATGTGCTCGCCCTGCTGTCCCACGGCGTGAGATTAACCACCGTCCGAGGCCCTGTGTCATCACTGCCAAGTCTGTTGCCACACCGGACCGTGTTAACCCATACAGACTGTCGGGGAGTACCAAATCCCAAGTTACAGAAGTTACACTTGGACAACCGATGTTACACGGTAGTGAGTGATACAGCGCAGTTAACACAAAAGCGCCCCGACGGTTATTCGTCCAGCATGGTGAGAATAGTCACACCAATACGAGCAGTACGTGCACAATATAAAAGTTCAGACGATAAGGGGTAAAACGGAACATGGCTAAGAACTAGGGCAAACTTCGGCACAACTGCGTCACGAATGGGTCACGTGAGGTATCGTGAACATCTTGCTAGCGTTGTTACGTACAATATGTTAGACTAACTGTATAGAGCGCCCAACTCGTAAGGACGGGGCGTTGTGGGTGGATGTCGCTTCATACGTGCCTAAACAGGGTAATTTCGTGATGGACTTGGAAACTTTCAGGAATGGTGGAAGAGGATAAATGTCAGTTTGAGGTAAGGTACACTGCTCCGCGAACGAGAGTCGAAATTCATAAGCGAAAATAGTTTCGATACCTTCGACACTGGAACACATGTACCGTTACTGTTGTTGCTAAGATTATAGCGTAGCTAAATTTCAGATGTACGAGGGTCATTCCAAAAGAAATGCACACTATTTTTGTAAAAATAGTTTTCATTCTGCATGTGTGAAAGTTCTACAGTGTGTAGATACACCCTTCCCGCTTGTTTTCAAACTTAGTTAAACTTATAATCCGTCTTGCTTGCAAATTTTTTTTATTTTTTATTCATATGACCGTTTTCGGTTCATTCAGAACCACCTTCAGATCTGAAATTTCAGTTACAGGATTTGGACGGGTTACTCCTGTAACTGAAATATCAGATCTGAAGATGGTTCTGAATGAACCGAAAACGGTCATATGAATAAAAAATAAAAAGAATTTGCAATCAAGACGGATTTTAAGTAACATTATAAAATCACTGATTGCTGTTATCCCATAAGACATTGTCTGTTTTTGCAAAACATTAGTTCAACTTGTTCCCGTGAGTGGCGCCGTCACAGCATGTCTTCACGATGGCTGCTGCACTTGACGTTCGTCAGAAGCAACGTGCTGTCATAGAATTTCTGCTGTGAAAACGAGACAGTGGGAAACATCCACAAGAGATTGAAAAAGGTGTATGGAGATGATGCTGTCGATCGCAGTACAGTTAGTCGGTGGGCAACCAGGTTACGTGATGAAAGCGGGCACGGCAGTATTGAGGATTGTCCTCGCAGCGACGGGCCTCGTACTGCACACGCTCCAATTTGCAGGGAGTGAACGAATTGGTGACTGCTGACACACATCACAGTGAACGAATTGTCACGCTACGTTGGGATAGGGGAAGAAAGTGTTTGCAGGCTAATGAAAGTGTTGGCGTAAAAAAAGGTTTGTGCCAGGTGGGTTCCCAGGAATTTGACAGTGTCTCACAAAGAAACAAGAAAAACGGTATGCAGCGAACTTTTGGAAGAGTACGAGAATGGTGGAGATGAATTTCTTGGAAGAATTGTGACAGGTGATGAAACATGGTTTCATCATTTGTCACCAGACACGAAGAGGCAGTCAATGGAGTGGCATCATGCAAATTCACCCAAGAAAAAAAATTCAAAACCACACCTTCTGCTGTAAAAGTTATGGCTACGGTGTTTCTCGATTCCGAAGGACTCTTGCTTGTGGACGTCATTCCAAGTAGAGCCACCATAAATTCTGATGCATGAGTGAAGACACTGAAGAAACTTCAAGTTCGACTGAGTCGTGTTCGACCACATCGGTAAAAGCCGGATGTTCTGCTGTTGCACGACAATGCACGGCCACATGTCAGTCAAAAAACCATGGAAGCGATCACAAAACTCGGATGGGCAACACTGAAACACCCGCCTTACAGTCCTGACCTGGCTCCATTTGACTATCATCTCTTTGGGAAACTGAAAGACTCTCTTCGTGGAACAAGGTTGGAAGATGACTCCCTTGTGCACGCTGCTAAACAGTGGCTCAAACAGGTTTGTCCAGAATTTTACCGTGCGGGTATACAGGTGATTGTTCCAATATGGCGTAAGGCAGTGGGGAGGGATGGAAATTATGTGGAGAAATAAAAATATTGTTCCTAAAGGATGTATCTACACACTGTAAAACTTTCAAACATGTAGAATAAAAGATGGATTTTTAAAAAAAATAGTGTGCATTTATTTTGGAGTGACCCTCATAGTAGGGATGGAAAGAAAGAAAAAAGTGTAAACATGTGCTTTAAAATGGACACCTAAAAAGAGCCGTGGACATTTCTTCAGTAGAAGAGATATTTCTCAGGTGTTTCATTTTTGTATTCTCCTGACGCTCGGGCACAAGGTAATTTTCGGCAGCGTGCATCACAATCTTTATACCGTTGTGTTGTCGTGAGCGCGGAAACAGGAATTAGGAGGTAGAACAGGGTAGTCGTAACACCACTGATAAGCGGCCGAGACACCACGCAGGCTTGAACAGTGCGCATTCCGGTACTAAAGTGGCGCTCGTCTACGAGGACAGGAATTTGAAGCGACACGAGCATTAATTCCGTGTCACTGAAGGTCGTAGCTTTAACTGAAGCCGAGCGAGAACATACTTATGTCCCCGTGGTACCTCCGCCGTAGAGAACGTAGATTATGTTCAATATTCCATAGAGGATAAAGAGATAACGCATATCATCCTCAATCAGCGGAATAACTACTAGATAATTTGGCACTTCTGATACCACCTTACAGTGACCTCGAACAGCGATGATATCAACCGAACAAGAACAGATAACACGCGGTAAATGATACAAGGTTTTTCCGAAATGATTACGGAGCAATAGTTACACTTTGGTTTTGTGGGAACAAACGTGTGGCTGGAGAAACTGTAGAGTTGGAAAGACTAACTGTTGACTACTTTATCGTTTCACTAATTAAAACTGTAGGATGCTTCACTCACAAGCAAGATTTGTCTTCTAGCTTCTCGAGCTCACCATCTTTGAGGTTGTAGAGGTCGCGCCACGGGATATTAGAGGTCCTGAAATTGAACAAAACACGCAGCCTTTTGTGGAGGTGGTTAAGCGTCTGCCTGATAGTTGGTGCAAAGGCTGCAGGAAACGACTTGGCTAACGCCAGGGGAAGTGGTGACGCAGACCAGTGACCTGGTTTTATCGCCAAAGGAGTGAGCTGTGCAACTCTAAAACTTCGCAGTTGTAAACTCGTCGTTGTTAGCATGCAAAGTACTTCTTGCACATTGTGTGGGACACATTCTTTTGAAACCGTAAAAATAGTTTGGCGTACTTCGGTGACGTTTATTGCATGGATAAAATTGAAACTAGAAACTTAGATATTGTGCTGTGACAGGCATCGACGTCAGTAATCTTTGTAGAAACCAGTCGTGGCTTGTGTATCTGTTACTAGAGTTGTACTACGCTACAAAATCAAAATATGGGATCCAAATTAGATGAAATGAATCGACATTTTATGGAATATTATGTTAATACTATATATAGTAGGTTACTGTTAAACTATTGTATTTATGCCACAACTACATAAATCACCGCATCATTTTCTTAAAATTCCCACTAAAAAAACTGTCAAAATACCTTGCACTACTAATCCAGTAAATATTTTATCATTATATTGATGTCACATGCAAACTCTTTAACTAGGGTAGAAAATAATTATTTACATAGATTACTTATTTTTCAATCTCAATTGATCTGCAAGGTACGCCGTGAATAGTTTTTGGAAAAATTTTTGTCACATTTTGCAGAAAAAATTCATTCAGGAGTGATATTTCCAAACGGAATTTTATAAAAATAAGCGCTGAAATATCCTACAAATGAATGTTAGTTATAACTGTTCCCTTAAGGGCTTCGACACTAACCTACTTCTTACCAATTGATAAATCAATTGTGATCGAGAACACACTTTCTGAAGTGGCATTAGTGCAAGGTAGAGCTAGTACAACGTACTAATAAGCTGAAAATTGTTGCTGCAGTTATCTTGAGATGTAATGAAGTTGAAAATACCTCTTTCAGTTTGGTTTAATCAGTATATTTTTCTTCATTCTTTGGGCATGACCACATTTGCTCTTCGTTTGGTTATCCTATAATTTACGGAAATACGCTCTGTTTCAAAATGTACGGGGCGGCTAGTGAAAAATTGGACAATACACGTACCGTACGTAGTTTGTCAGCACAACGGGACAATTACGCTAAATAAGGGACGATTCCGTGATATAGGAGACGTCTGGTCACCGTATGCTACATGTGTAATTATGTTACTTGCAGTAAAGATCGCTGTTCTATTGCAATATCTTGCATACCTACAGTTAAAATTATTTAATGTGTAAGATGTTTTCGCGTGCTGCACTGCAGTGATGCTGCCTTTCATGCTTAGCTACCACCACTGGCTTCTCGGGTATCGCAGCAGACTGTTACCGCATTCAGAATACTCAATACCACAACTTGGCCTTATCGATTTAACAAACCTGTATTCGGCCTCAAACTCCATTACGAATTAAAAGCTTTAGATAACGTTAATACAGACGCTGTACACTGGTAGGAAAGAATAGTTCTTCGAGGGATTAAAGTAAAGTCAGATGTCTTTGGTTCATTCGTAGAAATGTGAATACAGCAGCATACAATTACACTGATACAGCCTTCGCAACTCCTGATTAATTGCTAGCATGGCTTGTATGAACAATGGACTTCAGTCGCACGTGTCAATGAAGTCTAGAGTAAATTTACGTCGATGTTGCTATACGCAATAATTAGATGCCTATTTATAATCGAAAAGTTTACATTTCGAATACATTTGCGCTAACTATGACAATATTTCCTAATGAAATCGATGGCGGTTAGTAACCACACATTCACAATCATCTAGTTAACGGCTTCTTTGTGGATCCATGTTAACTGGAATTTTTTTGTTTCTACACTGAGGTGGTAAAAGCAATAGGATACCTCCTAATATCATGTCGGACCTCCTTTTGCCCGGCGTATTGCTGCAGCTCGACGTGGCCTGGACGCCCCCTGCAGAAATATTGAGCCATGCTGTCTGTATATCCGTCCATAATTGCGAAAGTGTTGCCGGTACAGGATTTTGTGCACGAACTGACTCCTCGATTACTTTCCATGTCGGGCAAACTGGGTGGCCAAATCATTTGCTCGAATTGTCCACAATGTTGTTCTTCAAACCAATCGCGAACATTTGTGGTCCGTTGACTTGGCATCGTTGTTTGGGAACACGAAATCAACCAATGGCAGAAAATGGTGTCTGGGTAGCGGAACGTAACTATTTCCAGTCAATGATCAGTTCAGTTGGACCAGAGACCCCAGTCCATTCGATGTAGACACGACCCACACCATTATAGAACCACGACTAGCTTGCTCAGTGCCTTATTGACAACCTGTGCCCATGGCTTCGTGGGATCTCCACACGTGTCCCCTATCATCAGCCCTTACCAACTGATGGGGACTTACCTGGCCAGGCCCCAGTTTCACAGTCATCTAGGTTCCAATGGATATGGTCACGAAAACAGGAGAGGCGCTGCAAGAGATGTGCTGTTAGCAAAGCCACTCGCGTCGGTGGTCTGCTGCCATAACCCATTAGCACCAATATCTCCGCACTGTCCAAACGGATACTTTCGTCGTACGTCCCACATTGATTTTCTGCGGTTTCTTCCTACCTCCACGCTTTGTTGCTTGTCTGTTAGCACTGACAATTCTAAGCAAACGCCGCTGCTCTCGGTCGTTAAGTGAAGGCCGTGGGCGACTGCGGTGTTTATAGTGAGAGGTAATGCCTGAAATTAGGTATTCTAGGCACACGCTTTACACTATGGATTTCCGAAATAGTGTGTCCCATGCTTGTAGCTTCAACTGACATTTGGCGTTCAAATTCTGTTGATTTCCGCTGTGTGACCATAATTGCATCGGAAACCTTTTCACCTGAGTACAAATGACAGCTTCGCCAACGCACCGCCCGGTTATTCTTCGTGTACACGATGCTGTTGCCATCTGTATATGTGCATATCGCTTCGCATGACTTAAGTTACATCAGTGTATTGTCGTACACTTCTGCCCGTGTCACTTTTCGCTATTTTATGTTTATCACAGTGTGTGTAGAGTCGGCGGCATAATTTTCGCTACTGTCATCCCTAGAATGAACAGTAAGACGAATAGGCTTCCCCGTGACGGGACGGTGTGAGCAGTTCGCCGCGTGACAAAGCCGAGCGCGCTGGGTGCACGTGAGCAAGTCGTGATAGCGGTGTGCGCCCAGCTCGCCGCCTACCTGTCGGGCGCACGCTAATTGACACAGCGGTTGCGACGGATCTGACTCAGCTGGCTGCGCGGCCAAACTGCGCATCACATTGTAATAGCCAGGCTAACGTAGTTAACGTCTGCCTAGACGGATGGAGTTTGGTGGGGTGCCATGGATAATCCAGTAATTCTTTAAAAAGGCGCTAAAAGTTAGTAACAGCATTTTGTAATCAAAAATATTGTCTCACACGTTGAGGCATTTTGTAGAGGTGGTCAGTTCGAAGACTGGTTTGATGCACTTCGCTGCAATTCAAGCCTCATCACATGTACATAATTACTCTATTCACAGTTAAGTGCCTGCCAGAGGGTTCATCGAACCGACTTCAAGCTCGGCCAAAACGAACACTTAAATCTTTCCTGCGAGCTGTTTTATTTTAATGATCCATCCCTCCCTATGTTAGTCTGTACCAATAAAGTATTTTCACACTCTGAGGACAAAGTTGGTGATTGAAATTTCATGAGATCTTGCCCCAACGAAAATCGCCGCTACTTTGATGAATGCCACCCCAATTCGCGTATCATATCTGTGGTACCCTCTCCCCGACTACGTGATAATACAAAATGGATTGCCCTTCTTTAAACTTTTTCGACGTTGTGCGTCAATTCTATCTGACGCGGATCCCACGCCGCACTGGAATACTCTAGAAGAGGGCGGACTAGCGAAATGAAAATAGTCGCTTTAGTTTGGTAGACCTGTTGCATTTACTAAGTGTTCTGCCAGTAAATCGCAGCCTTTGATTTGATTCCCTCACAGCATTAGCTATGTCATCGTTCCAGTTTTAAGTTATCCGCAGCTGCAATTCTTAAGTATTTAGTTGAATTTACAGCCTTTAGATTCGTGTATTTTACCCTGTAACAGAGATATAGCGGAGTCCTTTTAGTTATCATGTGGATAACTACACACTTTTGATTATTTAGAGTCAATTGTCACTTTTCGCACCATACAGAAGTCTGATCTAAATCGTTTTGCAATTTTTTCATCATCTGATGACTTTTTAAAGAGCTAAATGACAGCATCATCTGCAGACAATCTAAGATCACTGCTCAGACTGTCTTCTAAACCGTTTATTATATTGGGAACAGAAGGAGGCGGAAACACTTCCTTGGGGAACGTCAGATATTCCTTCCTTTTTACTCGATGTCTTTCCGTCAATACCACGAACTGCGACTTTTCTGAGAAAACATGAATCCAGCCACACAACTGCCTCTGCGTAACTACGGTTACTTACTGAAAAGTAATATCTAATAATGTTTTAATTATGTTTTCAGTATTGATTGAGATATAAATGCCATGGGTATTACTCGGTCGTCTTCCCCGCTTTGCTGATTCAAGCTGCTATCCTCTACTGCTACGGGGCTCCGAAATGTAGCGCCTAACATGGCGGTGTTGAGCGTAACCGTGTCGGTGCATGAGAAACAGCGTGCTGCAATAGAGCTTGTAACTCCAGAAAATGTGCCTCCAATGGAAATCCATTGCAGAAAGACAGCTGTGTGCGGCTCTCATTGTATCCTCAGACTTGGCCCCATCCGACTTTCAGCTGTTTCCAGAACGTAAAGAACACTTTCGCGGCTTTCACATCGATAACGATGAAGTGGTACAAACAGGTAACGTTGTGGCACCGTCAACAAAGTCAAACATTGTACTATGGCTATTTCAACAAAATGAAGTAATGAAAATTAAATACCTAGAATGGTAATAAAGTTTGTTTTATTTAAAAGTCTTTGAGTGTTTCCACATCAGTATTCGGAGACATTACCTTTTAGTACACCCCCTTACTAGAACGTACACCTACTAGATGTGTTAAACTGGTCTACTTCAAATATTCCCCCCCCCCTCCCCCACACACTTCCTCCAGTTACCAAACTGTCTATTCGCGTCTATTCTTATGCCACAGCAGTTACGTATGAACAGATCTCTTCTTTTACTTACATTATTCCACAAGTTGATTTTTCTCGATTCTCAGTGTTCCGTGAGAACAAAAGCTTCTAGTCTCTTCCTGCCTGTACTGTCTGTCTATGTTTCGTTTCCATATAAGAAATACCTTCCAGCGCTTAAATAGATATTCTGTGTTAACAGATTTCTCTTTTTCAGAAATAATTTTCTTGGTAAACTAATTCCACTATCGCCGGATTTTATTCGCCTAAACTCCATTGACCTTCAATTACATTTGCTGAAATTCACCTTACAACTTCTCTCCAAAATACTATGCATTCCACTCGTCTGATCTTCTTAGACTTTTGCCACCTCTGAGAAAATTACGGTATCATCTGCAAATCTCATTTTTTATTTCTTCCTCCTTTTGTTTAGTTTGAAGGTTTATAAAATTTTAAAAAATAAGAAACATGTTTATTTAGAAATTATTTCAATTTTAAGCCCCAACTAATATCACAGAAATCAGAATAAAATTATAAAAAAAATGATTAGTGTTGACAATGTCGAGTAAAAAACCCGTCATGTCCTGAAATTTTTCGCGGAGCACCTATTCACTTGTTGCGGAACGCAGTTTGTGAAATCCTTTCTTAGACTCACAAAACTGCGTGACTGATAAAGATTGTTCAGAACGTTAAGTGCCGGACTCTCTCTCCGGAGCAATATAAAGTGGAACGACCGCGTGGAACTTGAGTGTAGAGAAGGCCGTCAGAGATTCATTGGAAGCATCCTAAATAAACAATAAATTGTTTGTACATTCACAAGGTAGCTAACGATATCCTAGTTAATCCGTTCTCGAGTATAGCTAGACACTCTGGGACCATTACAAGGTACGAATAATAGAAGAGATGCACAAGAGTCAAAGAACATGTTTCGTCACGGATTTAATCAGTGCGAAGGTCTCTCGGAAATGATTCCATCGTCTCTCGGGAACCCACCCAGGACAGAAATACAGGCTGTTTTAAAAAAGTTGCAGATTTGCCTGAGGAGGTAGTATTGGTCAAAAAAAGACGCATAGTTTCTATAATTACGTGTGTGGAAACCAAAACCGGTCGAGACATGGGCCGTTTTGTTTGTGATTAGTTACATGTAGTTTACAGATAAGGCAGTAGTTAAAGTAGTAAATACCGCAATACACACGTGTGGACACATGTAAATCCTCGGGCAATTTATGTAGCGGAGGCATCAGGATCGCTTTGGTATCAGTGTATGGGCAGGAATTGTCGGTGACAAACTCGTAAGGCTATACAATGTACCAAACAAATTACATAGGTTATCACAGATTTCTGCGCCCTCAGTTACCAGTGCTGTTGCAGAACGTTACTCTTGCAGAGACGACTGTGCCCTTATGCATGACGGGAACAGCCTAATTTTCTACGAATCGTGCTACAGAACCTCACAGCATCGTTTCGCGGGCGATGGATTGGTTAGTTCAGTTTGCATGGCCATCCCATTAACTGGACCTGAATACGTGTTTGTATGGCTATGGGGACATTTAGGATTTAATGTATGCCCAACCTATGACTGTGCCGACATTCTAGGAGCGCTTGATCAATGGATGTGACGTAATCTGAATGGAGTCAGGTGAATCTGAAAGAGTGCATGATTTACTGCGAAGAAGGGGTTAAGGATGCCAGGATACTTGATAACGACGCGCATCGTTGCCTATGGTGTCCACTTCTATGCAACACATAGATGAGAATGTCGGACTGACCCATACCACAACAGCTATTTACTTCCGGAGATGCCACTATACAAACCACCTCCTTGCTTTTACCAGCGCAAACATCTGGTGCTGTTACTTGTGATATTTCAACTGAAAACTGGTACAGCCGTCTGCAGGGTGTGACGGTGACTAAATTAAAAACGCGTGACACGGTGTTTTAAAATTCCGAGAACGCGCTTTCCGAGAGTAAAGAAAGCTCCGTATTACTTCCAATGACATGGCGCGCAATGACGAAGACGGTGAAATAAGAGAATTTGGAGTTTGAGTAGACAACAACAGTCTTTCTGCTGGTGCAATGTCTGTAAGTGGAGCCGTAAAGTGGCGGAAGTGATATCGTGGTAGAATTGAGTCACGACGCTCATTAATACAAAGTTTACATTCTCTGACCGACGTAACGAGAATTCTTTCTACCAGTGGCCAGTGCAACTTCCGACGTCTCCTCAGACTTCTCGCTGTTGGCGTACACACAGAATTGCAGCAGTTCTCATTGGCTGGCTATTACCGCTTCATGCGACCGTCATTTTACAGGTATTAGTTCTCAGCCATTGAATGTCCGGCTGGACCACAGATCTTCTGACAAAATTTTGTTTCATTGTTAGCATATATCTTGACTGTAGATAATGTAATCAGTAATCAGATAAAGAAGAGACACGCAGATAGGAAACTAATAATCCACAAAACACTTACTCTGGAGATTGGTCAAGCGCTTTCTCGACAGATAACGCTCAGCGTCGTGTGGCTCCCCATCGTATTTCTGGCACCGCTGTTACAAATCTGTAAATATTTTTGTAAACAGTTAATGTTTTATGGCCGAATGAGATGTTCGAGTTTCAGAGGACGTGTAAACCAGCCATCGTGTCCACTGACCGAAAAAAGTTAAATTCTGTACATTACTTGGGATTTACTCCTTTGAAAAGTAAGATAAGCTTAGTCCTTACTACGTGTACCACTATCACCCTCCCCCCTCCCCCCCCCCCCCCCCCCCCCCCACTTGTCCCAGCCGCGAATGGTTCGCGGGTAGAAAAATTGCCAACGTGTGGGCTCAAATCTCAACACACACATCTATACTCCTGTAGAATTTTATGGTGCCGGATATATGATACACTGCCTGGAAGAAAAAAGTGAAGCATCCAGAAGACACCATCTGATGTCAACGTAACTTTGTACACTTACACGCCATCGGCAAGTATGTAAATGATTAGTTGCAATTTTCTATGACAGAACTGCCACGAGAGTGCGTTAGGAATTGTTTATTATTGTTTCTGTTCAGTGTCGTTACCAGGTGTAGGCCAAATATTTCGTGCGGACACTATATCTTAAGTTTTAGGTTGGGGGGAGGGGGTGAACTGTGGTGCCGTAAGGTACCGGTAGATGTCGTGCGTTAAAAACCACTGCTAGAGAGCCTGTATACAGAGAGTGTGGCCATGGGTGAAGTTGTCCGTGATTGGTTGATTAGCTTTGGCGCCATTTTTCTGCCAAACTTCTCTCGCGCTTTCTATGTTCGCCGTGCTTTTGAGTTGAAGTTCAGAGGACTTTTGGAGACGATTAAAAGGTATTTGAATTATTGAGTTGTTATGCGTTGTGCATGCATGTTCGATTTAGTTGTACATCGTTTTTAGTACATAATTAGCGTTTGCGATCTTAAATAAGAGTTGAAATAATGAAGCGTTTTGTGATGAAGTCGGTAGGCTTACATGTTGGAAGTAAACACGTTAGTAATTGTACAGTACTGTTTTTGACATCCGTAATTCGTTCTGCAGACGTTCGTAAACTATGCCAGGTTGCGCTGCATTTGGTTCAAATGGCTCTGAGCACTATGGGACTTAACTACTGTGGTCATCAGTCCCCTAGAACTTAGAACTTCTTAAACCTAACTAACCTAAGGACATCACGCACATCCATGCCCGAGGCAGGATTCGAACCTGCGACCGTAGCAGTCGCGCGGTTCCGGACTGCGCGGCTGCATTTGGTTGTAAGCAACTGCTTACGACTTTCATTCATCTGACGTAATACAGCTACGTTAAATCATCAGCGTTATGCACTTCCGATACAAAACAAATGCTATACACCATATTTATTTTTTATTTACGTTGCCTTCATTGCACTATGTCTAGTAAACGGACTTAAAAGGAGATAAATGCAAGTAACGAATAATTTTTACAGACACTGTATCAAATTTTCCTGTGCTGTACGTAGTAGGTGACTATGAGTATATTATAGCTGTAAAGAAAGGCATTTAACGAATGATTTCGCCATATTGTCTTGTGCTTTTGATTCGGTGAGTGTGTACTCCACTACTGGCCATTCAAAAGTGCCGCCCGCAGTTTGGCAGAAAAATGGCCGCCGTATCGTCCGGTTGGCCACTCTCTCCCTATACAGGCTCTCTAACCACTGCCAAACGCAGCAAACAATTGAGCCGTAGCCACTTCCTCAAACTGCCTTGTGTACTGCAATTAGCGTTATGTTGTGATCTGCCTTTCTTTTTCGTGTTTTGAAATGAGTGAAGAGACTAAGAATGGTGCATAAATGGAGTCGAATGCGACTCTCGCCACAACAAAAGGAGTCAGCGGTCACTATGACAATTGCGTCAGCTCTGTTTTCGTGGAAGCACAGAACGCAGGTGTAGGTAGGATGGCAACCCTTCGAGAGGAAGGCGGGGCTTATTCCCCGCACCGCTCGTCTCCCCGTGAGCAGTATGAAGTTAGTTTGTTTACGGTCGCGGCCATTTAACACGGTATACTGTAAGCTTAATACTAGGTGTATAAGGGGACGGGAACAGCGTCAGACATTGCGTGATTACTGTGAAGGACACGAAGACGCCGCGTATTCACGTGAGACAGAGTTACCGGCACGTGGTAGTCTGAAAGAGGCCTCATTGTGGTTTTGGATTTGCCCGGCTGGTCGAATCGTGCAATATCCAGATTTGCATGGCCTTCCTATGTGAGTGGCCCGATGTTGGACTGCGTGGGAACGTCAGGGCAGCTACTTGTCGACCACGTCTGACCTCCACGACGTGGGCTCGCCGTATTGTGCACCAAGCACACGGTAACCCCTTCATATCCAGCCATCCTAGAATAAGTAATGGACTCCCTGCAGTATTCTCTCATCCCACACGGTGGGTCAGGGTCGAGCAGTAGCTGGAGTAGGGAATTCCCGTTCCATCCAAAAGCTGCCCTTGACTCAACACAAACGGCTGCATTCGGAGCGGTGCCATGACCGTGAAGAATGGCGTTTCATTGTGTTAAGTATGGTTCCGCGTTCCTCCAGTTGGCTTATCGTCGACAAATATGGCGTGGACCCTGGGAGACGTCCCATTCTTCCAAGATTTTGAAGACGAAAGAAAAGCTGTGTTAACCCTGGGTGTCACGGTGCGGGGAGCCATGGGGTATAACTTTATATACTGATTGAGGGAACCCTGACGGCACAGTGATAGACGTCCTGCGACCACATGTATTACCTCTGACACAACAGTAACTTGGTGACATTTTACAACCAGACGGTGCCGTTCCACACGTGGCACGTGCCTCTATGAACTGTCCGCGTGATGTTGAGGTACTCCCGCGGCGAATGAGCTCAAGGACTAAATAAAATAACCTATAAAATTTGTAACACACACTTACTGGGTCTCTAGATCGATATTGAATTATGTTTTCGCGATCTCCACCTTTCTCGTATTTGGAAAAAAAGTGACTAACTTCGGGCAGTTCCTCAAAAGGTAAAAGCAGACTTCTTCCACTGTCATTTGTAGTAATTTGATTGTGAAAACTTGTCTGTTGAAGGCGTCAGTTGCGTAATATCACGTTAGTTAAATAGTGGTACCGCGTACAGTAATAACGGTTATTGGATTCGTCGCAAACGTTGAGCACGTCATACAGATTGGTACATCAGGCGATGCAGCAACTGATCGTCCTCTTATTAGCACCAAGCAAGTATGAACAAAGTGCGAATGCTTCCTGCAGATAGTGTCGCCTATCAGTTATTAGCTTCACTTTGCAGCGGACAGCATGTTAGCGCACCTCGTTCATCCGGACGACGCCGGTTCGCTGAGCCAATTTGCTCATTCATCAGGCAGTTGCGAAACGCGGTTAGCAGCGATACACCTGCACGGCCGAAGGTCGCACCAGGCGCGTTACAAGCTCATCCACCAAACTCCATATTCGTCGCCCACCCAGGGACCAAGCTATTAACCGCGATAACGAGTTTTTGTTGTTAGCGGTGAATCAGTTTAGTTGTTTTGCGCAGGAAAGGTGGTGTGTAATGACTTGTGTATACTACGTAGCCACGCTGTTCAGCGTTTGCATAGTAAGTACAACAAAAATTAATTTTATAAACATGTCATACTGAAAAATTGTTTTAAAGATCCGTTTATTTCTCTGTGCAATGCTGACAAAGCCGATTGGTCGTGGTGACTGCTAAATAGCTTTCTTTGAATTACTTCGCAAATTACAACGCCGTCTAAACTTTTCGCTGACTAAGGCCATAGATGCATAGCCTTTACGGAATGTATAAGGGGCGTTCAAAAAGAAAGGAGCCGGAGGCATAATTACAGAAACCGTACCTGTATGTTAGAAGTAATGACCCTGGCTGTTGACACTTGTCCCACTGTGACAAAAGGCGGTGAATGGCTGTCTCATAAAATTCCCGGGGCTGAGATGTTAACCAGTTCCGCACGTACAATTGGACGGTAAACAATTGCTGAGAAGTGTTCAGTTTGTAAGTGTAATGTCGTCAGTGACCTATGTAGTGTTGGGAAAGGGATTGGATTGGTAAATGTCACCTGAGTGCTGTCTTTTGTTTTCATTGTGTTGTAAAGCTGTGTAATTGTTTTGTAGTCACCTGATAGTGAGTTAATGAATGACCAGAAAGCTACTGCATATACCTCGCCGTTAATTGTGGCACTAGTACACTGCATAAATCTTTTCCATTTAATAATTGTTGCCATCTGTAGTGTGTGCTGCACTCAGAGCCACGTACTTACGCATTCACAGTATATCGTCCAAGGTGGATATGAATGTGCCAGATGGAATGAGACTGATCATGTTCATGTCCAGAACAGTAATCTGCTGTAATATAGCCTGCCGGAGTGGCCGTGCGGTTCTAGGCGCTACAGTCTGGAACCGAGCGACCGCTACGGTCGCAGGTTCGAATCCTGCCTCGGGCATGGATGTGTGTGTCCTTAGGTTAGTTAGGTTTAATTAGTTCAAAGTTCTAGGCGACTGATGGCCTCAGAAGTTAAGTCGCATAGTGCTCAGAGCCATTTGAACCATTTGCTGTAATATATTGCTTATTTTGAAGTACAGAAACTTCCGCAGCAACTAAGTGACCTGTTGTGGAGAGTTAAATTTTAACTCTATGGGTCTCTTCAGATGTTTGGAGAGCTGAGGTTGAGGCGACGTATTGGATACACCTCATCCTGTGGAAAGTATTCCGGACAGTGATGTTGAAGCCAATGAAGTCGACATCGTCGAGTACGTATTGACAGCATATTGTACTTCAGACATGGTCTACAGTGTGATACAGGTGACAGCTCCAGCTGGTTAGCTTTTTTACGTAATAGCTTTCATCAACCGCAAATATGCGCACTTAATAAGTTGAAAATAATTCCCCTGCATAAACACATGCTATTTTGCTATTTAGGGAGTAAAATAACTGATGGTCGAAGTAGAGAGGATATAAAATGTAGACTGGCAATGGCAAGGAAATCGTTTCTGAAGAAGAGAAATTTGTTAACATCGAGTATAGATTTAAGTGTCAGGAAGTCGTTTCTGAAAGTATTTGTATGGAGTGTAGCCATGTATGGAAGTGAAACATGGACGATAACCAGTTTGGACAAGAAGAGAATAGAAGCTTTCGAAATGTGGTGCTACAGAAGAATGCTGAAGATAAGGTGGGTAGATCACGTAACTAATGAGGAGGTATTGAATAGGATTGGGGAGAAGAGAAGTTTGTGGCACAACTTGACTAGAAGAAGGGATCGGTTGATAGGACATGTTTTGAGGCATCAAGGGATCACAAATTTAGCATTGGAGAGCAGCGTGGAGGGCAAAAATCGTAGAGGGAGACCAAGAGATGAATACACTAAGCAGATTCAGAAGGATGTAGGTTGCGGTAGGTACTGGGAGATGAAGAAGCTTGCGCAGGATAGAGTAGCATGGAGAGCTGCATCAAACCAGTCTCAGGACTGAAGACGACAACAACAACAACAACAAACACATGCTCAGTGAAGTTTTGTCTATTCACATAAGAGAAATGGGCAAGGAATGCGGGAGGTATAGTCTGTCTGTAAACTGAAAATGGAGCAGCGCTTATCGTGGGGAAGTTACCTTTACCGGAAGAACACTACAGATGCCGCACAGGACAACTAAGAATAAATTTCCTCTCTAGCAGTGTAGAACAGTGAGCAGACATTTACGTAAATTCCGCCCATATGCATTCCTTGCGTTAGTGTTATTACTAATTCATACCTGAATTCCATATAGTACAGGGTGTTTATAAATGAATATCGGGGTTTTAACGCTTTATAATATTTATTACATTAAACTTATAGTTATAAATGATATGTCAAATGAAAGAGCAACTCAGTTTTACCGAGAATCTTATAAATGTTCAATGTGAGCATCATTTGTCACACGGCACTCACAGTCTATAGCCTTTCTTTTTTGTGAACCTAGTGTAACTGGCCATTCTTACCTTGATACACTAGAGCAATGGCTCTTCCCTCAGCTGGAAGAAGATGAGCCAGAGAACTTAATTTTCCAGCAAGATGGTGCGCCACCTCACTGGCGTAGCAAAGTACGCGATTGGTTGAACTTCACTGTACCCAAGCGCTGGATAGGCCGCAAGGGGCCGAATGACAGGGCTTCTTTTGCATGGCCTCAACGTTCACCCGACCTGACACCATGCGATTTTTTCCTTTGGGGCTTCATCAAGGATCCTGTGTACGTGCCTACGCTACCAGCAGACCTCCCTGAATTAAGCAACCGGACTGAAGCAGCTGTTGCTACAATCACTGAAGACACACTTATCAACGTTTGGGAAGAAGTCTGCTATAGACTTGATGTGTGCCGTGTGACAAATGGTGCTCACATTGAACATTTATAGGGTTCTTGGTAAAACTGTTCGAGTTGCTCTTTCATTTGGCATAACATTTATAGCTGTAAGTGTAATATAAATAGTATAAAGCGTTAAAACCCTGATTTATAAACACCCTGTATTAACGATTTTTGTGGAAAATAAACATCCCCTGGACATGCGTGTGATTTGCAATTTTTCAAACTCGTTCAACGCGGAAACTTAGTCTTCGATAAAAAAATGAATATCGACCTGTTTATAGAAAATTCAGTGTAGTATGGGGGGAAACTTTTTCGCTAGGACCCGCGGATTGTTATTCGAGAAAACGAGAAGTTACGGTTAAACGCCGGTCCCTACACCTCCACCCTCCCTCTGCCCCTCCAATGCTAACACCACACCGGTCAGGACTTTTAGTTTCATTCAGGACAGACTCTCCTAGTACTGTGCAAAAATTTGCGGGTACAGGATTTTTCCCCAAATCGACTGGTCCTCGTTGGCTGGGCTATTGGCCTTGGGTAGATTGTGTGATCAGAATCGTGTGAAGATCAGGAATCGTTTATTAAATGGAAATGTGGACAGGTGTTGTCACGAATAGCGAATGATATCCGACATAGGCGTTACTTTACGATACTTTTGCCCTTAGTTCTACTTACGTGTTACTGCTTAGGTGGGATCAGTGTTAGAGGCGCAAAATTTTGATTACACAGCAGACTCTCACCTGCGTTATCTCTAGCCACGGGTGTCGTCGGTTGCGAGATTTCATTGTACGTACACGTTCTCACAATGACAGCAGCCCCCCCCCCCCCCCCCCCCCCTCTTCAGCTTTTGAATCGAATTCGTTGCTTGGCATATGTTTCTGCTCACAAAACGGTTGTAGCATGTGTTACTCGTCATGCATGCAGTATATTTGCACAATACGTCCTCGCTTTGGTGCTTTTTTGTCAGCATTCTTTTGGAGTGAATGGCTAATGGAACACTGCTATGGAGAAAGTATTGTATTTCACTAATTATCTTAGGCAATAAAGTGTATATCCGTGAATCCCGTGGTGGCATAGCCTTTCTACGTTTCGTCCCTCTTTGCTGTCCTTGAGAACCCACAGGAACCAATTTTTCAAGCTTGTGTAGTAATAAGCTACACGAATGGTGGGAAATAACATGGTTAAAGCATCTACGTACCTCGCATAGCCAGGATTTCGTTGGAGAACAATTAACGCGAAAAGCTAGCAGTCTAGCAGTAATCATTCAAATGTTGCGGTATGCGAATTTGTTGCTTTCTTGCTTAAGGTACGCTGGGCACTTTTATACAGAAACACAATAGGTTCACAAAGATCTAAATTGAATCCAGTCCAGTAATCTACAGTAACTAAAAGGAAGAAATAAAAGAAATGGTAGTCATACTACTGCTTGTCAGCTGACGTGATACTGATACAGAACGAGTCAGTGTATGTGGTCTTTTAACTTCTTTTACAAAAATTTACACCGAAATATCAATTTCTTGTCCAACTGCGGTGGTCCACCATCTCTAATGACCTGGATATTGGTGGAACATTAAGCTTATGCTTATCATCCAGCAAATGAAATTCTCTATTTTCCAAAGTCACGAATAAAATATTTATGTAAGATTCAGTAAGCACTGATTCCACCATACTGAATGTGTGCGCCTTATTATGGGGACAAATTTGAAATTAATGTACGAAACAGCGTAGATTACTGCACAGCAAATGCTCCCAGCTCTTTTTAAAAATTGTTGTAGCTTAGGTCGAGGGTAAACTTCATCCTCGACACTGAAGTACGTACGTGTATACACACACACACACCACTATTACTAAATTATAATACGGTGGACAAATTGCGTGTTTTCGTTTGCCGCCACGCCGTTAACACTATCATTATTCATCCACAGTTTACGACGTACTTTTGCGAAAGGATGAACATTTAGCTATATCAATATGCTCACCAGCATGAATATAGGGTTGCGGATGTTACAGTTAGCATAAAATTCCGGGCGCTAAAGACTACACTGTTGAGCGCCCATAACACCATATCCATCCATCCATCCAGCATAAAATTCAAAGCTTGCAAAGATACTGGATTTGACAGAGCTGATTGCACAGTGTGTGGGGCCTGTACTTGACAGGAACAGCCTGTTCGTTTCGGCCGTCAGCTGCAAACGCCGTCCTTGCTGTCTGTCGGATGCGTGTCTGCTGAGAACTGTTATTTGTTGACAGGCTGGTTAGCACGAACGCTGTTTACAACCGTTGCTCCTGTTAACGGGCGAAAGCTCCCGATCACGTGCCTTTAACACTGTTGGCACTGTGTGCCGTGTTTGTTTTTAATTTTTTATGTCCGTATGTATCACGGTGTGTAAACATTTACTGTTAGTTATGTGTAATGACTGTTGCAACCAGCTTTTACTAGGATGACCTAGAAAGTTTCCTTCGTCGGTGTAAACATAGTAGATAATCTAGAGTTTCAGTTGCTCAATACTGAACTCCTCTCGGCTGTACTAACTTCACGGATGAGAGGACAATGTCGAAATATGTCGTTAACATACTGGCAGGCTACGGCCGAAGATGTTGCATCGTCTTCAGTATGTGTGTGTGTTTCTAACAGAATGTTAATGTATGGGTATACAAAGTAGGACCACTTGACAATCGATTTGCTCGTAGTTTCTCAGCGGCGGATTATCTGTTCATCTTGAATGCCAGTAGAAAAAAACTCATCCACTTCGACTTTGAGGAAGTGTTTCCTGCGCATAATTGAGGTCGGAACACTTTAGTTTCAACCGGCCCTGTGGCCGAGCGGCTCTAGGCGCTTCAGCCCGGAACCGCGCTGCTGCTACAGTAGCAGGTTCGAATCCTGCCTCGGGCGTGGATTTGTGTGGTGTCCTTAGGTTAGTTAGGTTCAATTAGTTCCCAGTCTAGGGGACTGATAACCTCAGATGTTAAGTCCCATACTGCTTAGAGCCATTTGAACTATTTTTGAACTTAAGTTTCTTTGTCGTAGACCATGCTTTAGATTCATGCCATCATGTTTCTACTCGGAACAGAAAAGAAACTCATTGACGTATGTTCAAATGGCTCTGACCACTATGCGACTTATCTTCTGAGGTCATCAGTCGCCTAGAACTTAAAACTAATTAAACCTGGCTAACCTAAGGACATCACACACATCCATGCCCGAGGCAGGATTCGAACCTGCGACCGTAGCGGTCGCTCGGTTCCAGACTGTAGCGCCTAGAACCGCACGGCCACTCCGGCCGGCCTGACGTATGTTACTAGTAGTGGTGCGTAGTCGTATAGTACGTAATACAAAGTAGGGAGTGCGCCTTCACAACTTCAATTCTACCAATTCGTCTGTCCCATACCAAGCTACAAAGAATCTCTTGCAAGTCGTGCTTGAATAGCCCTCATTGCAGATAGGGTATCACGAAGAATGGCTCAGCCACAGCCTAAACGTTATTTCCAAAATAAATCAGGTTTAATTTGTCATGAAATTTCTCAGCGGAGTCAAACATTCAACGTGGAAACAGAAAACACTTTGCAGCAGGTGGGGATCTCATCCTGTAGTTTTCCTTTCCTCGCACCCATATGAACAAATAAATTACGAAAACATGAGCTTCAGCTACAGATCTGCTCTGAAGTACCTGATTCTGCGAGTTCCGTTAAGTATATAATCCGTTTGACAGAGAATTACAGTGTACACATCCTGAATAGTATAGGCTGGAAGTAACGATCTAATATCACAGTTTGTAGATGACGTTGTTAAGAGAGAGATGTATTCTGCAGTGTGGTGTATTATTGACCGTTCGTGCCTCACGATTGAAAAATGAGGTTAATGTATTAACGCTAATAGGTGATCCTGAAGCTTTAGAAAAACATCAGAAGGCGGAATTTGGAATCTTTTTTCCTGTATCAGTGTGTTGTTGAGTTTCACATGGCACGCTCCGGCCCCATTTGCGTCAGAGCACTGGGACTGTAGCGTTGCCAGATGTCGGCCACCGGAAGTCCCTCGACCGTAGATAATCCGCCTCTTGGGACCTTGTCACTGGTCGTCTTCGCGGGGACCTGCAGGCAGTACGCAACCAACCAGCAGGTTTTAACGTCATTTATTAATAAAACTGCTTATGTGGGAGTTTCTGCATCTCGTAGCATATTGCAACTGTTGCGGAACTTGATCCGCCCAGCGACCTTCAGCAGCTACACTCTAAAAGATGCTGAAGGCCAAGGAAAAGGTAAATTTTCCTGCTCCCTCGTGCTTGAGTCGCGGACGAGTCTTTCGTCGTATAGATAACAAGTTGGAACATGGCAAAAGTGGTCGCTTATCCTAAATATGATCGAAATATGTCAGGTCTTGAAATTTCGAAGTACAAATATATCTTACAGTTTATACACGTGCGTCGTTCGTCGAATCATTTTTGCGAGAGCAACGTTTCACCGTCTGAGTCCATTCCAATAAAATTCTTCACGGTAACTGATCGCATCACACCCGCATCACACTGAAGACTGGATTAATAAAAAAAACACCAAAGTTGAAACGGCTTTTTTAATGCTCCAGGTGTTCTTCATAGTCTCGCACCACAGAACGTTAATACAACCAGGTGAAACTGTCATGAAAGTCTTTCAGCGGGAAGTTGTTCAACCCGCACGACTAATTGGCTCCAATGTTGGTTATGTCGTCAAAGCGTTTGACCCTTGATATGAATTTCTGCACTATGTCGTTTTGTGATAGGTGCATATTGATAATACCAAGTGTCCACCAGTGGTGAATTTATCCAGGAAATAATTGTTGGTGTTTAAATTCACGACAGCCGTCCATGCGTAGTTTTTGTTCGGGAGTCAAGGTGTGGGGTCCGAACCTCGCACACACTTGTTTTTCAAAACATTGTGGAGAAGGGCTTGAACATTTTAATTACGTGTTTTTTAGTTTTTGTAATTTATTGCTTTTGGAACGTGCCCATACAGCCACCTCAGCACTGTAAATGGTACACAACTTTTTTTTTTTTTTTTTTTTTTTTTTTTTTTTTTTTTTTTTTTTTTTTTTTTTTTTTTTTTTTTAGGGGGGAGAGGGACAATTCAGAGTATTAACTTAAGTCGTACCCTGATAAGAAGACGCATAGGCTTAACATATTCCGACAAAAAACAAATTTTAAATCTACAGTATACTGAAACGAGCAAAGAAGGCGAAATTTAACAAAAGATATACGAAGGTGGTATGCTATAAAAACTGTACTCCTAACACGTTAAGAAATCAGAAATCGCCGTTGGTACACATTGGAGATATTTCTAAAGCAGTCCATGTTAATGAGAATGTATCTAAAAATTTGATTTAGAGATGTTGCGATTTGTGGAATAACGATGTTGACACCCTACGGTCGCACGTTCACTACTTAATTTTGCTTGCTCACAAATCACTGGTCGAATGCACATCCTTTGTTTACAGTTAATGGTACAAGCTACCATCGTAGTTACTGCATTGATGTCACTTTATACGCCGTGAATTAAATAACTCTCCGAACTTTCCGGATGGATGGTATATGTGACAAACTACAGACTTTACGCCTGCTATGAGGATCAAATAAGCGGTAGAATTTTATAGAAATGATTACTGAAATACCTCTTCTGAAGTACCTCGAGACGGCGAACATTAATAGCATCAGAAATTATCGTAGTTGAATTCCAAGCTCTGTTTCCGTGCTTGCAGAAAATAATTCGTTATTGCTGTCAGATACATCGTTAAAACAAATTCCCATGTATGTTTGAACAACTTGTCAGGAAAACTGGACGTAGGTGACCTCGTTACTTACAGAAATGCTTACAAAATTGTTAACAAATCCTAAATGAACGTAGTACCAATTTCCACTGATTAACCCAATGGCAACCCACCCAAAATTCGTTACATGCCAGACAGTGAACTTCAATGACATGGGAACCGTAACTTCTGGCAATAACGCCAGTTCAACTCGTCCACGCGATCGTATCCATAGGATATCTAACAATAGAAAGTAGGACTAACACTATCTGTTGTTGGTAATGCAAATGACACATGTTGATGACGAAGTAAATGTAGAGAATCCTCTAGTGATTAGGTTTCAGTTAATTTTCCTACCCTTTTTTTCAAGACGCTAGACTAAAGATGATTCGTGAACTGCTAAGTTCGTAGCAACAAATACCAGTTTTCCAATCACGACCGTAAGTGTGGAGAAAGTATTCTAGTATGTAGCTAATATCGGAGAATTACTTCCGTATCTCGCCGGGAACGCCGACTTCGCATAGCTCTTTTCTACTTCGTCACCCACTGAGAACTTTTGAGTCCACGGGAAACCATTCGTCTCGAGAAGTGTTTTAACAAAGTTTTGTCACATTACCCGATCGAAGACTTCGGCTGTATCACACACGTTTTCATATAAGGCCTGTAAAGGCAAAATAAGTGAATTTATGCTTTTGGTCTTAGGAGGGGTCACGCGGCTGCTTCATTATGGTGCGCTAACACATTTCCGCGTTAAGCTGCAGAGTCACATGAGCGCAGACGTTCCACAACGGATCGGATTAGTTCCATAGACTGAGAGATCGCGGACTTGCTCTTTGTACTTCCACCAATGTTCCGTGTTAAAGACAAACCGTGTCATCTATCGTAATGTCCTGTGCCAGATACTGCATGTTATCAGTGAAATTGCCTCTTCGCAATGAATGAAGTTGCCTCCTTACGATTCTGGCATCATGTTTGTCGTCTCAGGGATACTCACACTGTTTTTTCTGTTGTACAGCATCAAAAAGAATCATCCGGTTAAAAAAATATAATTATGTTTGAGATATGTGCGTGAACAACGTACTGTTGGAAATAGCAAACTCTAGAGTTTTACATTTTTCCCGCTAGGTAGCAGTAGTGTGCGCCACTTCAGTTCTAGTAAAAATGGTGTCAGGACAACAGAAAGCGTAATGTGATCGACGTTTTGCGCATGCGGATCAGTAATAACTGTTCTGCGTGACTTTCGCACTAGTTATGGTGTGGCTCCTCTCACAGCACAGAGCATTAGGCGGTGGTATGAACAATTCCGAGAAACGGGTTGTGTGTGTAATAGGCAAATCGCCGGCCATCCCCGAGTGTCTGATACAGACGTCGAACGCATCCGCCGTGGTTTCAGGAGTCCGTAGAAATCTGTTCGCCAAGCAGTCTCGACAGCTCAACATGCCGTCGATGCCCATCTTGCGCGTGTTACGTCGACGTTTGCACATGAAACCATACAAAATTCAGCTACTGCAAGCTCTTCGTGAAGGTGACAAACATCAACGTGTAGAGTTCTGTAATTTCGTTCTTAGCAACATGAAGGCTGGCAGTTTCCTTCCACGCTTAGTGTTCAGTGACGCCGGTCGGAGTGGCCGAGCGGTTCTAGGCGCTACAGTCTGGAACCGCGCGACCGCTACGGTCGCAGGTTCGAATCCTGCCTCGGGAATGGATGTGTGTGATGTCCTTAGGTTAGTTAGGTTTAAGTAGTTCTATAAGTTCTAGGGGACAGATGACCTCAGAAGTTAAGTCCCATAGTGCTCAGAGCCATTTGAACCATTTTGTTCAGTGACGAGGAAAGGTGAACCCTCATAATGTGAGAAGATGGGGTCCGAAAAAACCACATGAAGTTCTGCAACATGACAGGGACTCTTCAAATTTGTGTTTTCTGCTCTTTCACGGGAAAAGATGTATAGCCTATTTTTCTTTTTTGCCGAGAACACTGTTACAGGAAGCACATATCTCGGTATGCTTGAGAACTTCCTTTTCCCACATTTGGAGACTGATTCGAACGATTTCATTTACCAACAGGACGGGGCACCGCCACACTTTCATCTGGAACTGCGGGAATTTTTAAATCAAAGGATTACTGAACGTTGGGTCGGTGGCAATGGTCCATATGATTCAACCTTACATTACTGGCCTCAAAGCTCACTGGACCTGACTGTATATGATTGTTCCTTGTGGGGGTTTATAAAAGACTGTTATGTGCCTCCGTTACCAATAACAATGAATGTAGATTGTATAATAGCAGCTGTGGAAGCTGTAACTCAAGACATGCTCGCTACTGTGTGGGAACAATTTGAATACCACATAGACACATGCCGTGCATCACAAGAGAGCATATTGAACACGCATCGATGCGAAAAAAGTTTCTTCGATTTCCGTTCATCAAGAAACAAAATTCATTGTATATGTTTATTAGTTTCGGATATATAGACATGCCTAATCCTATAATTCTTTCTGATACGCCCTGTACTTTGCACTGTAAACGATGGTAGTGGAAGACTGCACACTGGAAACGTATTGTTGTTTCTGTATTAGTCTCGAAATGCTGTTATCAAGGGACCTTGCAGCTTCTAAGAGTCGATTTGAATTTGAGGATTATTTTAAAGCTCACGTAATGTAAGAGATGAACTATGTCATCTATCAGCATGGCGCGAGAATTTGGCGGCCTGCAGGAGTAGTATGCACTCTGTGTTCGCAGGCACATCGTGGAGAACGAGGGCCCCCGGGCGCTGTTCAAGGGCCTGGGCCCCAACCTGGTGGGCGTGATGCCGTCGCGGGCCATCTACTTCTGCTCCTACCAGCACGCCAAGAGCTTCTTCAACCAGGTGCTGGCGCCCGACAGCGCCATCGTCCACGTGTGCTCCGCCTTCTGCGCAGGTCAGTACTCGGCTGAAGTCGCCAAAAAGAGTGATAAATGTATTGCTCAGTCTGTCCAAATCCGAAACACAGCATGAACCCGAACTCCACGACAACATTTCGAGCGATGTTCAGAGATTTTATCTGGGAATTTTTACGTAAAGTGCCCGTGATCACTGATAGCTCCTCATGGTTTAAATATAATTATTTATTCAGTTTTTAGCCCAATTATCTTTGTTTCTATGAAAATTCCTACGCAACAAACCCAGAAATTCCATTACATATACGATCACTGAAACGTACAACACGAAACAGAGTAATCCAATATTACTGTAATATAGTTTCCGTCGCTGCGGCAACAGCTCAGTGTAAGCCCGAAGGCGATGAGTAAAGTAGACGTCGCTGTCGACAACAGCGAGAACATAAAATGAATGGAACAAGACACTGTCGACGCGTGCTCTGTTCTGTAGATATTTTCAGTGCACTACGGGTACAAAGATTGGTTTGGTAGGAAATCAAACGAAGTGCAAATTACCTGTAGCGAGCGACCGGAGACCACGCCTTCCTTATACCGAAACATCCAGGAAATAACTGTACAGCGTCCAAATTTGTCAATGGAGTTCGGGTTCACTGAAGAAGGGAACGTGTGCTCAAAGCGTACTACTGTATGTTACACCTAGCGTGTAAAAGCCTGTATGTTGGTAGTTGTTTTCTGCTCACACCTTCGGATTAGATCGGTCTTTCACTCTTTTCTGTACCCAATGGTGTAGAAACAGTGGAGCTCTTCTCCCCTCCCCGCTTACCCTGCCCCCTCACGTCAGTAACATACGTACGACATAGCTTAGAGCTGCGAGTTGTTTGACCTGTTTCTGAAGAAAAAGTACGCGACTCTTCAAATTTACAGGAACATGGTTCAAATGTCGGCGAAGAGGAAGCGAACAGTGGTTGACTGAGTGGAATGCCTTAAAAACTGAAGACAGGAAGTAGACCATTTCAATGAGACAGCTGCAGACAACATGGAGCGGTATATGTTGCTGTGAGTTGGTTAATACTGACAGTAGTCGCTATTGATGAAATAGCATTGATTTGCCAACTGTCACCATCGTACCCATGATTGCAGCAAGTATAGCGAAATAAGCGCGCGAATGTTGAATTGTTAGGCAGATCTAGGATTATCGCAAAACAGTCAGTTTTGATAGAATTTACTGAAAAGATACACGCAGAAACAATGACTGAGGGGAAATTGACATATGCAAGTTATGTATGGTTCCTACTATCCAATTAATGCATAATGTTTTTCAGTATTTCTCTCCTTTTTCAATGAAAATACGCTCTCAAATATTAAGTACTTAATTTTGACACCTGGTATCGAAAGATATAAATAACCCACACAACTAAGGAAATAATTAAGGATTAAAAGCGACTACAAATATTGTAAAATTGAAGTGACAGTTGTACAGAGTATTCTGTAAAAACAATATTGTCTACGAGAACCTATGAGGACACCTTATTTTAACAGAGTTACTGTCAACCTTCAGGATCACAATACAAACATTTGATAATTGTCAGTTGTGGTTGTTAGCAAAGCATCTTAAGATCATATCAGTCGTTGAACTAATACAGTTGTGGGTCTGATCACTGAACGTCTCAAATACAGACCTGGGTATACTGATACCATTGGTCTTGGTCGCTTTAGACCTAAAACTCTTTTAATGGAAGGAGTGATCTGATGTGAAGATGATTTTTCTAAAAAAAAATTGTAGTCGCCAAATCAATGTGTCAAGTCATTCGAAGTATTGTCTTTCGCACAGTTAATTATGTTATTAGCATGTACACATCCAATTACACTGTCAGAGTGAGGGGAATGTAAAAGCATTAGCGCTACGTCACGTTTCATCGTTTGCTCACTAAAAGAGACAGTTCAACTTCACATGTTAGATTGTTACTTTCTCAAAAGAATTTTGGATTTTTTATACCAGGTTGGTACCCCCTGTATCTGATGGGGAAACGACCCTTTCTCTCATTAGTTGATATACGCACTGTTCTGAATGTTAATCTACACACACACACACACACACACACACACACACACACACGCACGTATCAGACTGCTGTATATCGCTATAATGGCGAGACTGTGTTCAGTGACGAGAATGTACGATAGGAACTGTACAATCAGCCGATTTTTGAGACCTCAAAAATGCAATTCTTTCAGTTGAAATAATTCGCAGACAAGAGAAGCATTTAACACACAACAAGATCACTGTTCCAGTGCGCCAGTAGAAAATCGAAGTACAGAGAACGGTTCGAATCTGCATAGATTTGTGAACGAGATACGCTCTTTGGTGGGTTATAATCGAGGAACAAGAGGTTAAATGAGTATTACGCGGCTCAAACTTGGTGCAGCGGTTTAGAGTTAACGCACTAAGGCGGTTTATGTCAGCTGCTCTGAAAATTAAATCGAAAAGTTGGGAAGCAGTCTCGTAGTAAGTGTGGTTAAGTGGGCGAATGTTTGCATTTCAGTCTCTAGCTCATCGCCTACTGACATGCTGAGACTGCTGCTGGCGCATGGATGTCCTTGGGAAATCTCGTTGGGCACGCTGAAATACAGTTGAGCGACACGGAAGACACGTGAAACGACCGTTCTCATTCATGGTCGTAGGTGACTGAACCGTTCATTCATGACTGAAGCGTTTATTCATCGGGCTGTTGTCTCACATTAACATCGGTGACGCTGTACCTCGCTATTTGAATAATCTAGGCAGTACACCTTACCGAATTTCCTGTCGTGCAGAGCGCATTGCACCGCGTTTTCACGGGACGTCGTCTGTGATAGTCATGTGAAACGACGAATTTGTGATTCCAGCAAAGCCGATTGAAACGTTGCGTTGAAATTTCGCTTTGTGAAAAAACGGAAATAAAGGGACACATATTTTTATCTGAGATGTCAACACTCAATAGTTTCCGAGAAAATGAGTCAAAGTTCTGGCGCTACTACATTAATTCGCGCTGACAGCGTGGAGGGTAAAAATCGTAGAGGGAGACCAAGAGATGAATACACTAAGCAGATTCAGAAGGATGTAGGTTGCAGTAAGTACTGGGATATGAAAAAGCTTGCACAGGATAGAGTAGCATGGAGAGCTGCATCAAACCAGTCTCAGGACTGAAGACGACGACGACGACGGCGGCCTTCCACCTAGCGGTAGCCCCGTGGCTAAGACCACAGTACAGAGTTCTCTCGCTGCATGTTCAACACTAATACAGGGTGTCGCACTAAAACCTCCCTGATTTCAAGGTCCCAGGAGAGAAAAACCACAGTAGATACCACAGTGAAAAATGCACCGCATTGGAGAGCATCCCAAAGAATTTATATTCCTGTGTCAGAAATGCCAAGTATCGTCGCCAGAGTGCAGCATGGTCGCATGAAGTGAAAATGGCGACTCCACAGTAGCGCGCGCAAGCAGTAGTGTGGTTTGCAGAAAGAAAATCAGCGATTAATGTGCAAAGAAATTGTCTTGTGTATGAATGTGATACACCTGATGTGAAACTAATTAAGAAATGGTATAGGAAGTTTTTGGAAACAGGAAGTGTTCTGAAACATTCTGGCGGTGCACATCACGTAGATTCAGAGGAGACAGTGAAGGACATCAGACAAACGTTTCTAAGAAGCCCACGTAAGTCAATCCGTCAAGCACTTAGGCAACTTGACGTACCTCAATCAACATTGCATCGTGTAGCTCACCAGCGTCCTCGTATGTGTGCTTACAAAGTGCAAATTCTGCAACATCTGACGCCGAAAGACAAACCACTGGACACTAATTTGCAGCGGATATGCTGTAGCGTATTATGTATGCCAGCTTTCTAGAAAGATGTTTATTCGCAGATGAGGCAACTTTTCATCTATCAGGAAGGGTTAATAGGCGTAATGTTCGGATGTGGTGTTCGCAAAATCCGCACGTTGTCATTGAATATGTTCGTGATAGCCCTGAACTAAACGTCTGGTGCGGGCGAATGCGGGTCGTCCTTCTTTGCCGTACAGTGAAGGGGTCAGTGTATCTGGATATTTCGGAGCAGTTTGTGTACCCTCAGATACAAGACTTGCAACAATAACAGAGGAGATGTTACAAAGAACTTGGCAAGAAATTGAATATAGACTCGATATTCTTTATGCTACAAATGGTTCACATGTAAAGGTGTATTGATAAATAAATAAATTCTTTGAGATACTCTACAATGTGGTGCATTTTCATTGTATTGTATTGTTTTAATTTTCCTAGGTCTTTGATATCAGGGAGGTTTGAGTGGGACACCCTGTATTACATAGCATTTTTCTATCGTTGTCGAGGAAGTATGTGACTGACATCGAGACATACAGTGTGCGCAAAATAACCATTTCAAGTATTATTAAAATATATTTTACGTTGATAAATCCTTTATAGTCCTACATAGTTAACAGTAATTCGAGATGAAAAGTATAGATTCCAATATTTTAAGTTTTACTTTCACACTTGAAGAGAACCAGTGTATTCCTCAGGGTGATATCTAACAAAACGTTCAAAGTATAAACATTCGAAGCACCACCAGCAACGCGCGCACGTCAGTCAGATTGTCTAGAGAGCATATCATAAGGAACAGCAACCTCGTTAACGTTGCTAAATACCTAGCGATCTAGCAATAATTTCTCGGCAAACCAAACATATCAAAGCACTTCTTCGGGTGCTTGAGCAAGCGATTGATTACGGATACATACGTGTATTTTATTAACTGCGACACTTCTATTTGTGATTTCTCTTTGCTGTGTGATGAAAATGCAGCAATTAAGTAATGGGGAAATGTAATTATTCACCAGTAAGTAAAATAATACGCGTCGTAGGGTCGACAGAACGGCTTACATTTCGTCGAGAACCAGGACATTGTATAAACTTTCATGTTCTTGTTGTTGTTGTTGTGGTCTTCAGTCCTGAGATTGGTTTGATGCAGCTCTCCATGCTACTCTATCCTGTGCAAGCTTCATCTCCCAGTACCTACTGCAATCTACATCCTGCTGAATCTGCTTAGTGTATTCATCTCTTGGTCTCCCTCTACGATTTTTACCCTCCACGCTGCCCTCCAATACTAAATTGGTGATCCCTTGATGCCTCAGAACATGTCCTACCAGCCGGTCCCTTCTTCTTGTCAAGTTGTGCCACAAACTTCTCTTCTCCCCAATCCTATTCAATACCTCCTCATTAGTTATGTGATCTACCCACCTAATCTTCAACATTCTTCTGTAGCACCACATTTCGAAAGTTTCTATTCTCTTCTTGTGTAAACTATTTATCGGCCATGTTTCACTTCCATATATGGCTACACTCCATACAAATACTTTCAGAAACGATTTGCTGACACTTAAATCTATATTCGATGTTAACAAATTTCTCTTCTTCAGAAACCCTACCTTGCCATTGCCAGTATACATTTTATATCCTCTCTACTTCGACCATCACCAGTTATTTTGCTCCCCAAATAGCAAAACTCCTTTACTACTTTAAGTGTCTCATTTCCTAGTCTAATTCCCTCAGCTTCACCCGACTTAATTCAAGTACATTCCATTATCCTCGTTTAGCTTTTGTTGATGTTCATCTTATAGCCTCCTTTCAAGACGCTATCCATTCCATTCAACTGTTCTTCCAAGCCCTTTGCTGTCTCTGACAGAATCACAATGTCATCGGCGAACCTCAAAGTTTTTATTTCTTCTCCATGGATTTTAATACCTACTCCGAATTTTTCTTTTGTTTCCTTTACTGTTTTGCTCAATATACAGATTGAATAACATCGGGGAGAGGCAACAACCCTGTCTCACTCCCTTCCCAACCACTGCTTCCCTTTCATGCCCCTCGACTCTTATAACTGCCATCTGGTTTCTGTACAAATTGTAAATAGCCTTTCGCTCCCTGTATTTTACCCCTGCCACCTTTAGAATTTGAAAGAGAGTATTCCAGTCAACATTGTCAAAAGCTTTCTCTAAGTCCACAAATGCTAGAAACGTAGGTTTGCCTTTCCTTAATCTTTCTTCTAAGATAAGTCGTTATGTCAGTATTGCCTCACGTGTTCCAGTATTTCTACGGAATCCAAACTGATCTTCCCCGAGGTTGGCTTCTACAGGTTTTTCCATTCGTCTGTAAAGAATTCGCGTTAGTATTTTGCAGCTGTGACTTATTAAACTGACAGTTCGGTAATTTTCACATCTGTCAACACCTGCTTTCTTTGGGATTGGAATTATTATATTCTTCTTGAAGTCTGACGGTATTTTGCCTGTCTCGTACATCTTGCTCACCAGATGGTAGAGTTTTGTCAGGACTGGCTCTCCCAAGGCCGTCAGTAGTTCTAATGGAATGTTGTCTACTCCCGGGTCCTTGTTTCGACTCAGGTCTTTCGGTGCTCTGTCAAACTCTTCACGCAATATCGTATCTCCCATTTTTATCTTCATCTACATCCTCTTCCATTTCCATAATATTATCGTCAAGTACATAGCCCTTGCATAGACCCTCTATATACTCCTTCCACCTTTCTGCTTTCCCTTCTTTGCTTAGAACTGGGTTTCCATCTGAGCTCTTGATATTCATACAAGTGGTTCTCTTTTCTCCAAAGGTCTCTTTAATTTTCCTGTAGGCAGTATCTATCTTACCCCTAGTGAGATAAGCCTCTACATCCTTACATTTGTCCTCTAGCCATGCCTACTTAGCCATTTTGCACTTCCTGTCGACCTCATTTTTGAGACGTTTGTATTCCTTTTTGCCTGCTTCATTTACTGCATTTTTATATTTTCTCCTTTCATCAATTAAATTCAATATATCTTCTGTCATCCAAGGATTTCTACTAGCCCTCATCTTTTTACCTACTTGATCCTCTGCTGCCTTCACTATTTCATTCCTCAAAGCTACCCATTCTTCTTCTACTGTATTTCTTTCCCCCATTCCTGTCACTTGTTCCCTTATGCTCTCCCTGAAACTCTGTACAACCTGGTTCTTTCAGTTTGTCCAGGTCCCATCTCCTTAAATTGCCACCTTTTTGCAGTTTCTTCAGTTTTAATCTACAGTTCATTACCAATAGATTCTGGTCAGAATCCGCATCTGCCCCTGGAAATGTCTTACAATTTGAAATCTGGTTCCTAAATCTCTGTCTTACCATTATATAATCTGATACCTTTTAGTATCTCCAGGATCCTTCCGTGTATATAACCTTCTTTTATGATTCTTGAACCAAGTGTTAGCTATGATTAAGTTATGCTCTGTGCAAAATTCTACCAGACGGCTTCCTCTTTCATTTCTTATCCCCAATCCATATTCACCTACTATGTTTCCTTCACTCCCTTTGCCTACGCTCGAATTCCAGTCACCCATGACTATTAAATTTTCGTCACCCTTCACTACTTGAATAATTTCTTTCATCTCATCATACATTTCTTCAATTTCTTCGTCACCTGCAGAGCTAGTTGGCATATAAACTTGTACTACTGTAGTAGGCATGGGCTTCGTGTCTATCTTGCCCACAATAATACGTTCACTATGCTGTTTGTAGTAGCTTACCCGCACTCCTATTTGTTTATTCATTATTAAACCTACTCCTGCATTACCCCTATTTGACTTTGTGTTTATAACCCTGTAGTCACCTGACCAGAAGTCTTGTTCCTCCTGCCACCGAACTTCACTAATTCCCACTATATCTAACTTTAACCTATCCATTTCCCTTTTTAAAGTTTCTAACCTACCTGCCCGATTAAGGGATCGGACATTCCACGCTCCGATCCGTAGGACGCCAGTTTTCTTTCTCCTGATAACGATGTCCTTTTGAGTAGTCCCCGCCCGGAGATCCGAATGGGGGACTATTTTACCTCCGGAATATTTTACATAAGAGGACGCCATCATCATTTACCCATACAGTAAAGCTGCATGCCCTCGGGAAAAATTACGGCCGTAGTTTCCCCTTGCTTTCAGCCGTTCGCAGTACCAGCACAGCAAGGCCGTTTTGGTTCGTGTTACAAGGCCAGATCAGTCAATCATCCAGACTGTTGCCCCTGCAACTACTGAAAAGGCTGCTGCCGCTCTTCAGGAACCATACGTTTGTCTGGCCTCTCAACAGATACCCGTCCGTTGTGGTTGCACCTGCGGTACGGCTATCTGTATCGTTGAGGCACGCAAGCGTCCCCACCAACGGCAAGGTCCATGGTTCATGTATTCCACGAATCAATGATAATATCCAGAAACGGGTCCATCTTAACGCAAGGTCACAGAACTTTTTGTGCAAAATCTGATGATAAATCTCTTCTGTGAGATATCCAGATTTTGTGGCTGTTGTGCATGCTGCCGTTTCGTTAATTGGTTTACGTCTTACAGGACTCGAACATCAGATTCACTGACTCCTTGGAGACAACAAAAAGTCGTGGTAACGTATTTCCGGCAGTTATTAATTCGTACTGAGTTGTGTAGGAGTGTTGCAAGCTCACGAGTACAAAACAGAGGACCCGGGTGAAATGCGGAGGCTCGACTCGAGATAAATACGGATTCGTGGCAGTTGGGTCATTTTATAGTGGCAAGAAACACGAACATGCGATCACTACACGATCTTTACGGCAGTAGACAATGTCCGCAGCGGCCTCATTGCTGTCTGGAAGTTTTGAATTCAAAGCCACAAACACCCAGTGCGATTCTTTCTAGGGGAAACTCAGCAGTGTAATGTCACCAAATACAAGCGTACGTTTGACGAGTTATTGGAAACTGTATTTCAGCTTCGAACCTCTACTGTAATACCTGAATTCCATTCTCATTTCGTTATAAATATGGTCCAAACTAAACGTATTACATCTCTAGTAAGAAAATTTTATAGTTTTTAATGTAAGTTACAGAAATAGCTGTCGGCCAGTTGATATGAAGTAATCTATTATCAGTTCTTGGAAAAACTTTTACGATCTTCAGTGAAAATGAAGTCGTTTCCGTACACTGACTAGTAAAGAAGGCAAAGCTGTGTCCTCTCCCCTCCCCCCCCCCCCCGCCCCATCTTATAGTATGGCCTGATTGTCGATGAAATCGAAATATCGACGTGTTCATTAAAAGTAATGCCGTAAGAGCTTATGCTGTTCTGTCAAGCCTATGACGTACAATTCTACTGAAAGGTGAAGGATTACATTCGTCCATTACAGATGTTATTGGTCATCGTACAGCAAACTGGAATCAAAACTAGAAGCGATTCGATTAATAAAATATATGTTTGGATCCGTAATAAAATGATTTGATAAGTTTGATTTGCCGAGAAATTGCCAGATCGCGAGATATTTTGCAACGTTAACGTGGTTGCTTTTCCTAATGATATTCCAACTAATTATGAGTGAGCGTGGCTCATGCGCCTTGGCACGTTGCTAGCGGTGCTTCGAATGTCTGTGCTTTGCACTTTTTTGTGGTAGATACCACCCTGGGGAGTACGCTCTTATCCTTGAAGTATAAAAGTAGAACTCAAAGTAAAAATTGAAGTACTGGAATTTATATTTATTTGCAGTTACTCTTAATTTAGTAAGATTTGTGACGATAAAATATATTTTAATAATATTGAAAATGCTTATTTCATTCGTAAATAATTCCCCATATTTTTCGATGTCAAAAATTTTGTTACTGATGTCACATACGTTCTCTACAACAAAAGACAGAAAAATTACGTAAGATTGTTTTTGAGCACGGTACGGGAAAATTCGAAACTGCTCTTAGCTGCGAGGCTATCGACTTGCTAGGTATAACTCCACGCTCGCGTACTGATGTACTTGAAATAGCGTCAAAAATTGCCTCATTTTCTCGGGAAGTATTGAGTGCTGGCACGTTAGACAACAGGCGCCCCATAATTTTGACCCTAGTTTCACCAAGCGAAGTTTAGACTGTGAGATGGCAACCTGAGGCGGGTTGCTTTCGTTAGGCCACGGGGAGGCCGTATCAACGAATCTGTAACAAGATCGTGAGAGCATTTTGAATGTTTTGCGGTGCGAAACATTCTTCTCTTGATAATTCTGAACGCCTGTGTAGATAACAACTTAGCGAAATGAAAGGAAATAAGCAGCAGTCGTAGAAAACATGGCTGATAAGAGGACTGCGTATCTCGGCGCCGCTTATTCATGACCTTTTATCGTTCGGTTGTTCTGGGTAAATACGGAATCTGGCACGTAGCCTAAGTGCGACGTTTGCTTGCTTCTCTCGAACACTCGCCTGCCTGTACACGTGTTCTCATTTCTCTGGCGATTTTAATGTATCCTAATGAAAGGATGTAATTCTGCCCCACATTTTTTGTGGCACAAAGAGAGTCGTAATATTCGCGTGTGCCCCAGCAGCGCTTTATCGTGACTGCAAGTGTGTTTCCAGAGCAACAAAAGATAACGCACGCTCCTGTCCTTCCAGCTTCCTGCGCAGATCGCCTGCAAGAGACTAAATCAGTCACAGGTAGCTCACTTTAAAAAATTCGTAACCGGTACAGGCAATGAGCGTCATGCTCGTCACCAGATTTAGGTATTAATGCTCCAAAAAACCTGCAGAGTTCAGGGGAACGTTATGCCCTAAAGTTTTGTGTTAAATTTGGGAATCCGCAAGTGTGATCTTTGAAAAGTTGAAACAATCCTGTGTGGACCTTCAACTTGTAAAACCGACGAAAACTTCGAGCGTGTGCTTGCTCTCGTGAGATAAGACCGACGTTAAACACTTTCACCGCGCATCAAATTTTGATCGAAGATTTGCATATGAGAAAGGTTTGTGCCAAAACAGTGCCGCAAAACTTCACAGCTGACCAGGACACTCGAAGAAACGTGTGTTTATATTATTCAAAAGGATTGCCAGTGACCACGAATGGTTCCGTCGAGTGGTGAAGTCTGGACTTTTTTGAGTTCAATCCTGAGGCAAAGCGACAAAGTGAATAGTGGCACACTGAGACATCTCCTCGACCGAGAAAGACTCGAATGAGGTAATCAAAGATCAAAACACAATACTGATTCGCTTTTTTGATAGTAGAGTACCGTGCACAAAGAATTTGTTCCTGTAGGACAAAGATGTCTTGGAAAGGCTCATGAAAAGGGTGAGTCAAATGAGATCGGATACTGCAGTTAAGTGAATGCTGCATCATGAAATCTCCCCATGTCACACTGCCACTTCAGTCACGGAAATTTTCCCTTCAAATGGCAGTTCTGTTGCTCTGCAGGCCTGCTGTTCACCTGATTTGAGTTCCCGGGACCTTTTTTTTTACCAGAAATTGAAAAATGTCTTAAAGTCATTTTGGCACTCTGGAGAGTATTCAAAAGAATGGGACAGACATGTTACGGGCCCTAGCAATTGAAGCCTTTCAGCACTCCTCCAAGAGTGGTGTACAGATGCCGAAGGGAACTACTTTGAGGGGGACAATATTGCTGTGATTCTTCTGTTTCTCCCAGGGTATTATTTGATCGAACAGTCCACGGGTGTGCTGCCTTGTCCAAAGGGCACAATATTTCGGCGATCAGACATGTCGCCATCGTCAGGTGCGCTATGAACTGAGCTCCTGAGGGCGGGTCAGCCTTGCTTCGGTACGTGAGGGAGTGCACTTTACCCGCTGGAGCCTTGAGTTCCATTCCCAGGAATTATTTACACCAAGTTTTCAACTGGCCAACCATTTTAATTCATTGACCAGGGTTTGGATCGACGGTGTTACATGGGTACCAGCTGATTCCTCCTATACAATGGCCACAGGACGTCAAATACGGGCAAAATTCTCACGTCTGACAAACCATCACTGGAGGCCCCGTGTAATTGTCATCAATCTGACTGACATGGTGCTAAGTGACTATGCTGTGTCAGTTCTGGAGAAGAGACTGAACTTCGCTCCCACCCCCAAGTACACGCCGGTTGCAGGCATCGTCAGAGCAGTTGAATACGTTGCTGCCCGACCACCGCCTGAAGCGGTTGAAGTACGTTGTGAATCCTGCCACGCTCGGTGAGAACTGACCCCACGATATCAAACGTTACCAGCAGAGGGCGAAGTGCGAGCGGCGATTCGGGATCTGAGAGAGTACCCTGAGATTGTCTTACATGCTGTCAGAGACAAAGCTACTGTTGTTCCTTCCCACCAGGCCTACACTGAGAAGATCCAGAGCCGGCTAGATGACGACTGCTACAGGAAGATCAGCGCTGACCCCACAGAGAAGGTCAAAAAGACTAGCTCTTTTCTGAGGGACACGGATATACCAGAGGGGGTCGCCAAGAAATTTGTTAGTCAAGGACCTGTACCGCCAAGACTTCATGAACTTCCCAAAGCTCACAAAGATGGGTTGCCGTTGTGCCCATGTCAGCAACATTAGGGCACCTACATACTTGCTGGCAAAGTACCTGACGGAAATACTAAGCCCTTAACGTGGGTAAATGCACTCTATCCGAAATTCTGTTGATTTTATAAAACGTCTCGACAACTTCAGGGTGAAAGACTCGTATATCTTAATGAGTTTTGATGTTTCGTTATTCACCAGGTTACTTCTAAGAGTCGCTAGAGCCTATTGCTCACAAATTTGACACACTACCGACCTCTCCAGAAATTTCTTGACCACGTATTTTCTGTTCAATGGAGAATACTACGAACAAACGGAAGGAGTCGTAATGGACAGCCCGCTCTCGCCTGTGGTCGCGAATTTATTTATGGAGTACTTACAGGAAGAAGCTGTGGCGTTATCCAAATGGAAACCTACGTTCTTTTCCGTTATGTGGATGACATGGTCATTTAACCCCATGGAAGTAACAAACTCCTTGACTTCCTTAAACATTTGAACTCCATACATCCCAAAATCAAATTCACTACGGAGACAGAAGCAGGAGGGAGGTTATCATTCTTGGGCGTCATGGTGAAGAGAAGAGCTGATGGCACCCTCGGCCACGGTGTGTATAGGAAGACCTGACCTGTATTAGCATGCAGAGAGCTGGCACCACCCTTCGCAGAGCAATGGGGTGTTGAAAACGCTAGTACAGAGGGCGTGCACCATGTCAGACGCAGTGTGTCTGCCCAGGGAGGTGGAACACCTCAGAACCGTGTTCCGAAGAAACGGGTCCCCAGAACGGCAGATTAGACGCGCTCTCCGCCCCCACCAGAACGGTACAACCTGTGGAGAATGAAGCAGCCACGGAGCAAGAGGCAACCTTTAGGCCGTATACTGGCGCACTATCGGGAAAAATCGGACGCATATTGAAGAAGCAGCGAGTAAAAAGTCTTTTGCCCGCCCAATAAAACACCAACATTATTGGAAAGTATCAAAGGTGTCGGTTTGCGGAAGGCCGGCGTATACCAGTTTCCATGTCTGTGTGTGAAGACAGTGCGCACCGGCTAAGATCATTGCCGAGAACACCAGAGGCACACTCGACTGATGTATGGCAACAAGTCAGCGGTCGCAGAACACTGTTTGTTCGAAAATCACACGATGCAGTACGAACGTACCAGAATCTTGGCACAGACTTCCAGATACTGGGATGTCGTTAGAGGCCATAGAAATTCGTACCAGGGACGATCTCGTCAACAGAGACCGCGACTATAATCTTGGCAAGGCTTGGAAACCAGCACTGAGTTTAATGAAGAAGACTCTCAGCAAACAAAACGATCTGTCGGCTAGGGCGGATAGAGACCTCACATCAAAGCTATGACAGACGCCGAAGCTAGTGTCTCCGCGACCGCCAAATGCCGACACGGCGGGCGCGGACCGATGACGGAGCGGCTCTTGGGGGGAAGGGGGGGATATTAGTCGGCCACGCGGCCTCAGGAGCTCAATTCGTCGGGGCACCTGACGTTGTCGACGTGCCTGATAGACGAAATATTGTTCCCGTTGGACACTGCGAACCTGTTCGATCGACGACATTGTTTGAAAATAAAAAAGCAAATAAACAAAAAATTGCAGATAAAAATCATTCTCATTGCGTCTCGCTCACCACGTATCTCTTGCTCGTATGGGAAGTGTATTATGGGCTATTCAGTTTTTCGTTATCGAATTTGTCATGTCTAAGTCGGCATGTGACTTTGTGACAAAAGCAACGGAAGCGGAGAGTTCATAGGGTCAATTATGAAGTAGATTCGGCACAGAATTGACACGACACTGAACTTTGTTACAATAAATAGCACGAAAATGTTGAGAAATAAATTCGACGCCGTCCTTCTACCGAAGTCAGTCAACCATACACAGGAATAGTACGTGTTACAGCCGTAGCTGCCAACTCGAGAGATAGATGATGTTAAGTTCAGGAGCAACCCACTGTTTAGACTGCTGCTGTTGTGGCCTCATACACCGCATAGACGACTTTTATTTGAAGGGTAATTACGTAATGCTGTCGCGTATGGTGTCAATGTCTGCGCTGGTGGCGCCACCCGTTCCGTAGTAGAGTAAACATTACGACGAATTCTCTGCTTCCTCTCTACATCGAGAGCTCAGTTCAAAGCACAGCTAAGATTGTATCCGCTGGCACGTTTAAAGTTTCGCACATTCTTATTTCTGCAGCATCTGGTTATAGATCCCAGTATGGGTAGAAGCCTGGTGCAAAACTTTTGTCTCGTGTTTGCTCTACGTGAAGATGACACATTGAGTTGCAGAGAGGCACAACGATAAGACTTTTCCATACTGAGCTTTCGGCTGAAGCCCTCTTCAGACAAAGGAAAGAAACACGCACACGTGCCATCACAGACGCCGACGCTATCGTCTCCACAACCGCAAATGCCGACGTAGCGGCTCTTGGGGGCAGGGGATACTAGGGATTTTCGCACACGCGGGAGGATGTTGAGGTTAAGAGCTAAACTGTTCACTCGAAGGCACGAAGTCCCGCTGTGTCAGAGATGTGGCTGTCATATAGTGCAGTGCGCTATTTCCGGTCGCTCTAACCAGACGCAGAAATTGACACCTTCTGCGACAGCATTACATAATTACCCACCAAACAGAAGCCGCCAATGTGCTATACAAGGCAATGTAGGCAGTCAGTTGTTCCCTCCCACACCCCTAGCGATAGATAAGACGTCTTACTCCCACAGTATTTTTATAAAAATGAGTCAACCAAATTTGGTTGAAATTACTCGAAGGGTTGCCACGCCTTCTCGTCACAAACCATCTGCAATAGGGGTGTAGGGTTGTCCTACTGTCTCACTAATTTTTCCAGATATCAGGTAATACGTATGCCGTGTTTGCTAGAAATTTCATTGGCGTTAGAGATACGATGATATGCCGTCTTCGCACCCGCTCTCCCCAACTCCAGGGGCGGAACGTCATAGTGACTATCGCCAGTACGACTAGCGACCGCGACTAATATCGTCTTTATCGAATATTTTTGTCTTCCCACAGTCACTCCTTGCCCAAGGGGTGGTTAGAGTGTATTGCCTCTCTATAGTTTTATACGAGTAATTGTAAAATGAGTCATATGTACAAAATTTGATTGAAATTGCTCCAATCGTTCCTGAATGAAGCTTCTATGTCACTACCTATTCAGCCGTTCCTGTCCCACCCCCCCCCGCCCCCCCCGCTCCCCCCCCCCCCCCACACACACACACACACACTTTCCCGTCGGTGGTAGGTGGTTCTTATCCCCACAGCAACCTTCGCGGGCTTGTCCACAATTCAGTTTCATAGCTCGAATGAATGGTATTGGGACGCTAAGAACAGTCAAATATTCATTTTCATATGTTAGATTTCAGAATGAGTGCGCTTTGAGACTTACATCAAACTTTACATACAGTTTCAAACCTTTTTGAAACGCTCTCTCGCTGACACACTCCGCTATCTAACTAGAGGAAAAAGTTTATCGCTTACATTTACACTTTGACATCAGGCTGACTTCTGAATTTATTCCTGCTTTACCACTCGATTCACTAAATATACCTGCAAAATCACCAATGTACAGCACATACTTCTGGCGATACGTCATAATAATTGAGATGGGTGAAAACCAGATTGTGATCAACCTTGAATGTTTTACATGCGTAACGTGAAATATTTAAAACATTCGCTCATTTGCGAAGTAACCACACGTTTTTAGCTGTTTTATACATGGTAGTCCGATTCTTTAAAGAATTGGAGGAGGAGGAGGAGGAGGTGGAGGTGGTTTCTGGTTTAGAGCTAAACTGTTTACTAGGAGGCGCGAAGTCCATTACTCCTGCTGTGTGAGAGAAGTGGCTGTCCAGTAATGAAGTATAAACGCGTAGTTGGCGGCACCATTTCAGCGGAGGAAGGCAGATGGTGTTTAGCGACCCGAGTCCGTGTGTGTCGCCTGCCGGTCAACAGAGGTGCGTCCCCGTAACGAAAATAGCCTGTTTACTGGCCTTTTTTTAGTATGGCAGCCGCGGTGGAGCCTGGCGTGCATAGGGAGCGGCAGGAAGCTGTATTGTTCTTGTAACGTGTCCTGCTTTACACTTGGTAAGCAGACGCCACTCTCGCTGCGGTAGGGACAAGGCACACATCTACTGGAAACGGACACCATACTACAGTTGCTGATACCGAACAGCTGGTTCTGCATTCAAAGTGAAGTTGCTGTGTCTGTTGTAAATATTGACTTCTCACTGAACTGTAGCTGGCAACAGAAAAATTTCACTTTCCATCATTTGCAGGCGTTCAAGACCTGCTTCCGGTTGTCGACGCCGTGTGCGGTGTAGTTCACATTCTTTGCGTCGCTTCCACTGCATGTACTCGGCTAGCAACGCTGGGTGGTAAAGCTAGTCCCTTCATTTTCTGCATCTTGGCTACAGTCTTGTCTGTGGCTAATTCGCAGATTCGACAAGTTCATTTCATTTGTAGGAAGGTGTAATATTTAGGCTATTCCCGTAATGAAAAATCTTTGTATTCAATAAGGCATCTTTTGTAGCCTACCACTGGATACGTGCCTCCGTGACGCTATCGCTCTAAGGAACCTTAATTAAGCACACTAGACTTGTTTTTATCTTCTCTATCTCCTTCATTAATCACAATTGGCGGGGGCCCCAGACTGAGGAGCAATATTCCAGAATATATCGCACGAGAGTTTTCTAACCTCCCCTCTTTGTAGGTCGATTAATGTTCCACAGGTCAACGAATCAGCCAAGTATCTTTTTTCTTACGTAAAGTTTTGTGTGGTAGTTGTACTTTAGGTCGCTCTTGAAGCCCGCTCTAATATATATTTGATTCGATTGTTTCCAGTGGTCGATTATATATATCTGAAGAAAAATTGTCGCTTTACGAAAACCCTTCAGGACTGCCAGTCGACCAGTGGAAACAATCTAGTCGTTTAATATACAGGGTGAGCACAGTCTTGCCGTGATTATAAAAATTTATAACAGAATAACCGTTTGACATAATAAGTTACATTTGATGCCGTTACATAGGTTAGTGTTACTAGTTGTTGTGACCAATAGATGGCGCCAATGCTCCACAGCACCGACGCGGTCTGTCGTTGCTGGCGAAATGGCGTCGAAGCAGGAGAAAGCGCAGTTTGTGCTTTGGTTTGACGAAACGAAATCGCCCATCAGTGTTAAGCGTAAATTTCGGGCTTTTCATGGACGCAGCCCTCTTGACGTTGAATAAAGCGATGGTATGCAAAATTTGACGAAACAGGCAGCGTTGAAGATAGTCCTCGTAGTAGCAGGCCTCGTGTGAGTGATGCAACTGTTGGTCGTGTTCGGCAACCGTTTCAATGGAGTCCGTCTAAATCAACTCGTCAAGCATCACGTGAACTTCAAATACCGCAATCAAATGTGGTGAAGATTCTTCATGAAAGGATTAGGTTGCATTCCTACAAAGTGCAAATCGTGCAGACCTTGAAACCGACTGATTTGCTGACACGTGCTGAATTGGCAACTGAGACACGACGGCAATGAACAGACTTTGAACGTGGAATGGTAGTTGGAGCTAGGTCATGGAGATTTCCATTTCGTAAATCTTTAGGTAATTAAATATTCAGAGACCCATCGTGTAAAGTGTGTGCCGAGAATACCACATTTCACGCATTACCGCTCACCACGGACAACGCAGTCACCAGCGGCCTTCACTTAACGAACGGGAGCAGCGTCACTGGCGTGGAGTAATCAGTGCTAACAGGCAAGAAATCAATGTGGGCGGAAGAAGAACGTATCCGTGGTGGCTGTGCGGCGAGTTGGGCGTAAATGGGTCATGGCAGCAGACGACCGACGCGAGTGATTTTGCTAACAGCACGACATCGCATGCAGCGCCTCTGCTGTGCTCGTGACCATATAGGTTGGAGCCTAGACGACTGGAAAACTGGCGCCAGGTCACATGAGGCCAGATTTCAGTTGGTAAGAGCTTATGGTTGGGTTAGAGAGTGGCACAGATCCCTGGCACCCATGGGCCCAAGTTGTCAGCAAGGCACTAATCTATGCAAGCTGATCGTGGCTCCATAATGGTGTGGTCTGTGTTTACATGGAATCGACTGAGTCCTCTGGTCCAACTGAACCAGTCATTTCCTGGAAATGGTTATGTTCTGGTACTTGCGGCCATTTAAAGTCATTCATGGACTTCACGTTCCGAAACAACTATGGAATTTTTATTGACGACAATGCTCCAAGTCACTAGGCCACAATCGTTCGCGATTGGTTTGAAGAACACTCTTGACAATTCGAGCGAATGATTTGGGCACGCAGATCGCCTGACATGGATCCAAACAAACATTTATGGGATACAATGTCAGTTAAAGCACAAAATCCTGCACCGGCAGCACTTTTGCAACTATGGTCAAGTATACAGGCAGCGTGGGTCAATATTTCTACAGGGAACTTCCAGCAACTTTTGGAGTCCATGCCACGTCGAGTTAGTGCATTGCGCGGGGCAAAAGGAGGATCGACACGATATTAGGAGGTATCACATGACTTAGGTCACCTCAGTGTAAAAGTAATTTCACCGTACAGTGCCTGCGAGGTGACAGCTGTTTCTACAGCTGCTTGTCCTACACCTGTTTCTATTAGCGGATCGATGCAACAATACGAGTTGTTTACCGCAAAACCGTTGCTCATTATGGCGGTGGCACCGCGCCGTGGGAACCGGCGGCGGCCAGCTATATATTTTGAGAGGCCAACATGTCCTGCGTGACTTGTAAACAGTTCCGTTCCCACTCGGAGACATCGTCGCGAATGCTGTGCCAGCAGCTGCCTCTCACAGCGGCCTCTTTACAAACCGGCCGTTTCTTTGCCAAGTTTCTGATGCCGCAATAGGTTGCTCTTTGGCCGGGAGCTTCGAACTGCTACGATCGCTCACATGCGATCAACGTCATGCAAATTCCACGAATAAATTGCTGAAAAGTCCTCGTTGTCGTCCTCCGTAGTTAGTCATCGAAGTGCTGTCAAGAATACCTCGAGAAAATTACCATATGAAATGCTGCAGCTGCTAACACTCTTTCTAGAGAAGCAGAATTAATATAGGCTTCCCGTCGTTTCGGATATAGCTTTCAGAAATTGATATAGACGAACGTCGGAGTTACTGGGCCTATCCTTGTCTAATCAGAGATTCTACGTAGTCTCTAATGACTTCATCGCCGACGGCACACGAAATTTTAATCTGCGTAGCTAAATATATGTACGCCAAGGATGGGTGAGTAAATAGAGGAACTGGGTATGTCCTTTTCTCTTAGAGACTATCTGGTGAAAGATCCCATCCTATTTAGCGAGGCATGATTTAGTACTGTGGAGAATACTGGGTTGTATAAAACGCAAAGCTATACGCTAGATTAGTTATTAAAATGGCATTGATGTTTTAATTGGTGGAGAGGTACACGCCTCATTCGCTTGGTGGATAGAAACTTGTATCAAATTGGGTGCAAAAGATCAAAGATATTTTATGGCTGTACTCTGCAGGAAGTCTTAGCCGATGCAGATTTAGATAGGGGCGGTGAAGAAAATCAGAACCAAGTATGTAAAGAGCCTAAGGAAATAAACAACGTATGCTAACTATGAAGGAAATGTGCTAAAAGCTATAGTGTGTATCAGTCCTGTAAATGACACACACTGCAACTGGCCCAGTAGGGGAGACCCATTGGCAAGTACTGGAAGTGCAAACCGTGTTAAAGGAGAGTGGATTCTCTGACACGTTAGATATCCAGTGATAAGACGGCGTTCGAACTCAATGGAAAATGCAGTCTCCCATATGCAACACCTAAAATACGTGGATTGGACGTGTGGAAGTAATTAAGAGAGCATTAATAAATTGTTTTCAGTTACACATCCCTCCCCTTGCATCAGTCCCTCAACTGCAAAGTTCTATACAAATGAAAGATGATCTTCCCCGTAACTGTTCCGCACCTACGAGTTTTGATTGGAAATATTTCTATAGTCGTGCCGCTTTTATCATGTAATTTTATTTTGATCTTTCTATCTTAAAAAAAAGTCTGTGTAAATAATTCGATATGACTTTTTTCGATCATTTAGTTGTGTCCTGTATTCAATGTAGATTTCGGCTGTCTTAGCATTATTAAGTTAAAACTTAATTTAAATGAAGAGGGTAGTTAGCTACACGAGATTGATTCATAGATGAAGGCCAATTATACAGAGGTGTGGATCCATGTTAAAAGCATAAATCTGAAAGTCTTCTAGCGATAGAAACTTTTCGTTTCAATAAAGTAATTACATTTTGCACAGTGTGTGGAACTGATTTACATACTTGGTATAATAAATAAGGACGGAAGAGACGGGAAACAGGTGTTTAATGACCCGTGGACGTAAAAGGTCATAAAGAGGTGGGCACATGCTTGGACTTGAGAAGGAAACCAGCCGTTTCCAATTCGTAGAACTATCACAAAATTGCGGTACCGATCGCGTCCTCGGTCTTCCTTGACTACTCCTAACTGGCTTTTTTTCTTATCCGGAGAGGTTATTTTTCTCCAATCATTCTTTCGAGATGTTCATCCCAATTTCTTCTATTTTCTTGTATTTTGTTGAGGATGCATACTTTTCTCCAATTTTCGAATTCCTAAATTTGTGCCGCGCATGGTAGCCGCGTGGTGTAGGGCGCCTAGCCATGGTTTGCGCGGCTCCCCCCGTCGGAGGTTCGAGTCCTCCCTGTGTGTGTGTGTGTGTGTGTGTGTGTGTGTGGTACAGTTTAAGTTTGATTAAATAGCGTGTAAGCATAGCGACCAATGACCTCAGCAGCTTGGTCCAATAGGAACTTACCACAAATTTCCAATTTCTTCCCTAAATCTGTCAGCTTTTGTGCATTCCTTTACTGCTCTTAGAAACGTCATATCCGAGGAGACTAGGATTACATTGATGCAGTCAGAGGCCACTAGCTACTCAGTTGCTAGTTGGCAATAGTCACCATGTGGACGATGTGGCCTATTCTACACCATATTTTAAATCTATGTGACGATGCTATGCTGATTATATGTTTTGACGACGCCATTATGGCCGTATCACTTTAGGACATGGTGTAAAAAAGATCTGAAGATGGTCATTACAGACTGAAACAGGTCATCGTCTAAAGAATTCATTTGTGATCAGAGACTGGAATAAAAAAGCATTTTACAGTGTTGGATCACTGTTTGTACACGCGATTATGTCGCAGTTTGTGAAAATAACATAAAAATGTACTTTGCGTGTTTTATTAAAATATGCACCGAAGTAATCTACCTTAGATTGCTAAGAAGTTAAGTGTCAGTCTTTTGAAAATACAGTACAATATATTTTGTGTACTCTCTTTCAAATTTAGTTATTTGGGGGTGGCACTTTTTAAACTCGTCGAACCAGTTCCATAAAAATCGACAAATTTTGACTCTTGTCCCTTCTTTCTGCAGATGTCCATAGCTACTGAAACTAACTACGCCACTGGTACAGTCTTTCTCTTCGCACGCTGCCATACACACGTCGATGAAGCGCGCAAGCTGCTGACAGAATTTTTCTCCAGCGGTGACGTCAATCCTTCGACACAATAGGGTAGGCGACGCGCGCAGTGCTCCACAGTGGGCCATCCTTGTGATGCGCCCGACAGTCGTGGCCAGTCTACTGGCGCACAAACCTGCTGCGTGCGGCCTTCACGGCTTGCTTACTGCGTCGCCGTCTCCTCTGGCGTTCAAAGGCCTCGCTGGCGTAGTTGTCCAGTAACCCAGCAACCACGCTCTGATGCAAATGTTACTCCATCTTGGCCTCAGGAGCGTGGGACAGCGGCTGGTCCATAAATGTATTAATAGTGTACCAACAACCGTTATTTTGATATGTTAGGCAACCAGTTAAGTCATCTTCAGGTCGTCGCGTGAATGACACAAAGAACCACTCTTGCATATATAACAAGACACCAATATTCGTATGTAGTTTCGTAGATATCCAAACTTCATGAGCATGTGTCTATGGAACCAGATACGAATCTTGGTGCCTTGTCAAGTGTTATGCTCGGGTGGTATTGATGTCATTCAAGCGACAGGTCTGAAGATGATGTAATTGGAATATCGAAACTGATTGGCTAATAAATCAATATCAAAATAACGGCTGTTGGTATAGTATTATTAGATTAAGCTAAAATGTTTCTTTTGCTAGCTTATTCGAATATTATCGTTCCTTCGTGGAGGCTCCGCAGTATGGCCACTGATCGGTTGCCAACTCAACAGTGCTTAATTGTGCCTTTAGCGTCCTAAAGGAACAAGTATTCCCGTCCTGCGATTATTGAATTCTGGTTTGATTAAAAAAAGAAACACGTAATATTTTTGCCCCACGCCAAGTGCACACACTAGATATTTTGTTACTGATTCGTATCAGAAAGACTTTCAGAAATTATAGTACTCACAAGGGTCAACATTTTCCTGTGGGATTAGTACCCATAATATACTGATATATTGAAGAAGTGGTTTTTCTTTTAATGGGACGGTGAAATTTAACGGTAAGTTATATCACTGTACTAGTATCACTAGGTATAGAATACCGCTGCAACTGGCGTTGAACCTTTCTGAAAACAAACGGGCATTCGCTGTAAGTGTATAAGCTTCTTAAAAAAATTGTCATATTTGTGAATACTGAATATTTTGTTTTCCAAGATTTTCTTCTCGTGTAGCGTGTACTTTAGATATCGTGTTAAACTGCTAAACAATACTGACTGTTACGTGGCCCTGTGTTGCGCATATGAAGTGTCGCGAGACAGCACTGCACTTAATTAAATTCAGAATTTGAAACATTGAAAATGAGTATAATTAACTACCAAAATAAACTGTGTGCCCAATGAAAATGATGTAACTCAGTACCAAAGTACATCATGAAAGTTGCGTGACATGAAGTACAATGTTTGACGTGGAATAACCACACTATTCATCCCCTTAATAAAGCCTTCCAGATAGTTTCTCCCAGATTTCTGTGAATCTGGGATATCTAATTCTCTGAAAACTCAACTGCTTGCTACAATGCCTCAAATCAGAATGCCACTGCGCTGCACAACCGTCATGAAAAACCATACAAGCGGTACTTCCGAAGTGTCGGCACAGCCGTTTTATTTCCATTCTGCGAAGCTTACGTGCACATGGAAATACTGTCACCTTGATTCACTACTAACCCCGCTTTTGTTGCCGGCATAGTCACGCTTTATACGATGAACTTACCGGAATAAGTTACACATGTCGTCCCCCTATAAGACAGTTGTGCAACAAAATTATGTAAAATCTGATAAAGCTGTTATTAGTTGTCTTTACTTGTCTTAATATTAAAGATAGTTTATTTGCTCAACCTTTGACTTTGAGATGTTTATTTGTTCATTTAGGTTTTTTCTCGTTGTTGTGGAATTCGCAACACTACTTTTGACACTCTGTGTATATGCGATTTTTTTTTTTCAGGTGAAAAGACTCAGCATTTTTACATTTAACAGTTGAAATGTCATGTGAAAGCTTAATTCTAATTTCACCATGAGAAATGTTACAGACAACACGTCAGTACTGTGTTGCATTGGTTTTGCAGATATCAGCTAACAACATTTGCACATTAAAGGTTTCAAAGAAATAAAATTTTCTGCACAGCAACAACAATTACTTAACTACGGCCTCCTACAGAAATTCTGTTGTAATCCTTTTGGTCTAAAGAACCATACTGTAAAAAAAGGGGTTATAGGCTGTTACTTTGGAAACAGCTATCAGTGAAAGCAATTACAAGAAACAATTTTAAATCTTGTCAATAAATTATGTGCCCAGCGTGTTGCAAACAATTTGCAGCGAGACAAAAACAACACTACTGAATTCAGCTTCATCAGTCAGAAGATTTGAAGCAAAGGAAGTGCATGTCAGACCCCCCAACACAAGCCTTACTGCTATTTGGATCTCTCCTCTGAAATTTTATTGGGTGTCAGTAAGGGATACCAGAGGTCAAGCAAAAGGAAAGTTAAGTGAATCTCAAGAGGCAGTTGCAAATAACATTGCTGCCACTAAACACTTTAATCAGAAAGATTTTCAAACACCGAGTACAAGTAAGGCATGTCTTGAATATTTAAAAGACAAGTCCAAATTGTAAAAACAGGCTACAAAAATGGTAGATTTTGATGTTATCAGCTGGAAGTTGGGCTAAAAAAAGGAGTGATGTAAGAGTTCGGTGTGTCATAAAGAATGATAGTTTTGTCAGGTGAGATGAACTATCTTCAAAACCAATGCTACACTGCACAGAGATGTTACCTTGAATATGCAACAAACTAGAGATTGATTGTAACTTCCACTTGATTTTTAATGAAGTTAAACGAAAAAATACTGGAGATCTTCATTGGGAAAAAATTGCATGTTCGTAGATGGCGAAAAGCTTTGTGGTGAATTCGAAAATAACATAGAAACGACATAAATGAACATGTACTTCTAAAAGTCGAAGGTTGGGCGGATGAACTTCTCTATTTTTATTTGGAAAAGTCGATGGAAATTTAACAGATTCTGCGTCATTTTCAAATGAACATATTCAGAAAGTGCGCACAAGCTTCGCTTGTAATAACAATGCATGTTTTTAAACTGCTTTATTATCTCTGATGTGCTTTGTCTAAAAAAATGGAATGAACTTTTCCTGAGCAAGCAAAAGACCATTTTCAGTGGTGTAAAGAAAGACAAAACTGAGATGGTTTTGAGATATAGCCTTCTGAAAATCTAACAAAATTAATAAAATTTTTGTTTCGTCTTTAATATTTGATAACACAGTAATTGAGTAATCAAGACGCCACATAACGCCTTAGAATTTGCTGGCTGGCTGCAAATAAAGAAGTAAAATCAGCATGCAATAGACGGTTCCTGGCCGCGGGTAATGAAATAAGACACACTGCGTCTTATTTCACGTTTGCGTTTATACCCTTAGCTCGACAGTCGAGAAAAGGGCACTTTCATCTATGTATAGAAATGCTCTTAAGTATCTAACAAAAATTCATTCCATTTCAGTCACTTCAGTGACACAGATATACCACTCCGCATTACAAATCGTTTGATCAAAAGGAGTGCAATTGTCAGTTATGCAACTTCAACTCAAAACGTGCCCTTCATAATAAAGATGCTGCTCACGTGGGATAAACTTCTACACAAAGATATCAACAGTATTTGCAAAAAAGTTTCTATCTCCACGCTGCATACAATGGTTATGAGGACAAAACAGTGCTAACTTTGCACTACTTAAAAAAAATCAAATTATTTTACGAACTTTTGTAAAATCTGACATTATGTTACCGCTGCTTCAAACAAGGGCACTCAACCGAATACCTCAGCAGAACAATAATTTGTGTTTCCAAACAGTGCAGCCAAACTACCCTGGTTAATAAGGACGTAGCTGGCCGGTGTGGCCGAGCGGTTCTAGGTGCTTCAGTCTGGAACCGTGCAACCGCTACGTCGCAGGTTCCAATCCTGCCTCGGGCATGGATGTGTGTGAGGTCCTTAGGTTAGTTAGTTTTAAGTAGTTCCAAGTTTTAGGTGACTGATGACCTCATATGTTAAGTCCCATAGTGCTCAGAACCAAATTTTTAATAAGGACGTAAACAACGATTTTGCGCAGCCTGATGTATGCTAAACGGCTCCGAGGTTTTAATGCAGCTTGTATATAGGGGGTAGTAACAGAGACCCTTTGTGATTGTGACGCTACGGCTAAAATGTATCATGATTTACTACCAAAATGTATCCGTGATACGACAGTGACTTCATTTGTTCGCTGGGCTTATCGAGACAAATGGAACACCAAATGGCTGTGTTAAGAATACAACACGACACCACACCGTCTCTGGACAACCAAGGACGCGCCTTTGGGCTGCTAATCGCAGGCCCAATTGTTCTGAAGTAAACGTGAGAGAGCACTTGACTTTTATTACTTGCGTGAGAAAGAAACTTTTCTACGTGTAGTAAATAGTGGCTAAGAGAATATCACGTTTCTCGAAGCACGTCTCGCACTGTTTTCATACACAATACTGCACATTGTCCCAGGTAGGCTTTGTGCTTCCCAGTGCCGAAAAGATTTTGGCACGATCTAACCAGTGACTGATCACAAAGGAAAATACTTTCAAGTGGAACTTGGCAATAACACTGAAGTACGTGCGTGTACACACACACACACACACACACACACACACACACACACACACACACACAAGCGCGCGCTCGCGCGCAACGACAGTGTTTCGAAAGATGTCTAGTTGCAGAGAATTTGCCTAGATAACCAAATCCGATGCATAGTTAAATTTACGCCGAAATTTGCGAAATCCGCCCCATGTTAAATATATACCTACGAAAAGAACTTCTTTTAAACAACTTTTTTATATCATTATCTGAAGGTGGAAGTACGAAATAACCTAATGTGTAAATAAGCACATAACATAAATTGTGTACAAAATTATTATTATTGATAGCCCCGTGGTGCCTCTAACGAAAAATTGCTGAAGGAAATTTGAGAGGCAGCATCAGAGATATGACAAACAGGGTAGAGAATATGCTAATACTTCCTGATAATGGCCATTTGGGCAAACAGTACATTAGAACATGAAGGAAGCCATGTCGTTACTTTTGTCACTTGACGTTGGCATAAAGGAACAAGTAGTAAAATAACATCGCTCGTCACGCACAGTGACGTAGTGTATTGCATTGGACGATTTAACACTAACAAATGTGTTACCTGGTAGGGCTGTTCTGACTGACCTCTCAATTATCATATAAAAAAGAATTATTGCCTGGATCATGGTGAAGACCGTAGGTATATATTTGCCAGAAATTTTTTTTCAGTTTTTGTCACGAAGTTAGCGACATCTCCCTTTCGTATTTGCAACCCAACCGAACAATTAACATCTGCCCTAGAAACAGTAGTGAATTATTTTTCGTTAACGACCCATTCAAATGTAACAGAAGTTGGCTGTTCTTGGGGATACAAGCGAAGTTTCATAAAGAAGAAAATTTAAATCATAACAGGCATTTGAAGCAATGTGGTGGTTTTTCTGGAGATTACTGTTTGTAGTTACCCAGCTTCGGCCGTATTGGGACTTAACTGCTAAGGTCATCAGTCCCTAAGCTTACACACTACTTAACCTAAATTATCCTAAGGACACACACACACACACACACACACACACACACACACACACACACACATCCCCGAGGGAGGGAGGGCTCGAACCTCCACCGAGACCAGCCGCGCAGTCCATGACTGCAGCGCCCTAGACCTCTCGGCTAATCAGGCGCGGCGAAGTAACAGAGTACATTAGTTATCTGTTGTGCAACACGTGGGACTCCCATTGTAAGTAAGCTGCTTCTAAACCGGTCACGTACTCTTTTACAGCTAGATCTTCCGTGACGCATGTTGCCAAAGTATGTGTATCGAAACTAGCTTTTAACGGCCACAGTGTCTTTCCTGAAATAAGAAGGAAGCTGCTGTTAAAAACGTTACAAAACAGGCCTCTAGAACACATGTTGTATACAGGTACTCGTGTATCATGGTGGAATTACGAATGAGGAATGTAAGATACCGTCGCCGAGAAAGTGGTATTTTATAGGTGAGGCTTACGGGAACTTGAGCATAACACGATGATACTTCTCCTCACTCTAGATACTGCGACAAGAGGTGTACTGTAAGCAGATGCACGTAACTCGGCGACTTCCAGAATAGTTCAGTGGGATGACTGCTGTGGCATCGCCAAAATCTTTTGTTTCTTGACACCGGGTGACTCAAACGTTTCCGAAAATTCCAACAAAACTCTAAAGAAAATGGCCAAAATACATTATGACAGAAATAAACTCATTACTTTTCTCTCTTCCTGCAGCAATGCACATTACCGGGGTCAAGTCGGCAGCGAATGTCACCAAATCGCCAGATAATACGGCTACCGCACAGACACGGTTGCTTGGTCGACAGGTACAGTGAAGATTTGTAAAATTGTGCAGATGAGTTGTAGAAGAGACAGAAAAATGTCTGTGATCATAAGTTACCAGCTGTCGAAAGGAGAGCCTATAGCGCCATGAGACGAAACCTGATCCCCATAACACCGAATTAAATCTGTTTAAGGTGCTTTCTGCCGGTTCAGTAAACTGTCACTGCTTGTTTACGTAAACAGTGAGATGAAAACGGACCTCGCGTAAATCACCGGTCGAGGTGCTGCAAATGCTAATTGCAAACAGTAATGATCTCCCTGTGGTCCGTGGACGATCTGAAGCCTGTTGTGATGAGCCCGGAGGGTTCGGGGAACGTATTCGGAACAATAAGTGACAGCTGCTTGCTTGCAACTGAAAGCTCTAAGGCTAAGCTATCATTACACCTCTGAAACATTTATACAGTGAATTACTTAGGCCAGCCAGACAGCCAGGTTTAGGTTTCGTTTTAGGTTCACAGGAAATCGTAGGCCGGTTTCCTTCCATATCGTTCCTTGATCAGAGCTTGAAGGCAATCTCTTTCCTTTCGTCGATTGGCAGTTGAATCCTAGTCATCCTTTAACATGTGTTTCAGTTCTTGACTGTACGATGATCCCAAACTTCACAGGACAGCCATAACAAGCTAGGCTATCCCTTTTTGTGTCCTCCATTCACAGTGGAAAAAAAAACTACGGTGAGTCGTCACATGAATTCAGATTGTGCACTAACCTAAGATCGAGGTGTGGCATCCGATAAGTCTTACGGCCCAATGTATATGAGAGAGTTTTGATGTAGGAAGACATATTGCACAGGACTGGCGGCTCCCAGGAACTAATACTTACACCAGTTGCATATTACATGCTTTGCTCCAGTTACCTCCCTGAATTACCGGATAACGAGGTACACATACCTGTACATAGGGCCTGATATCAATCACACCCGCGTGGAAGCTACTTGGTCCGGTGGCTGGTGACTGTAGCAGAATGCAATAATAGTACAAGACACTTACGACGTTGCACCATTCATTCATTTTTTTCCGGTCGGTATTAACAATAGCCCAGCATACAGTGCAATATTGTATTTGCCGTTGTCCAAATTCTGTGTTGTCTTTGCTGTGCTGAATTCTGTTTAAAGTGTCATTAATTCCACGTGTCGCTCATGCTTCAGTTTAGAAAAGCTGATGACATGCAGAGATCATTCTAGACTGCTAGCAATCAAGCTAGGTTGGCAGCGCTGGTCGAATACCATCGATTCGTATCGATGTATTTATGTTCGCAACTTCTTGATGCAATTGCTTTGGTAGTGCGCTGCATAAATAGTGAACAGAGTTTAGTTCAGTAAGGCTGCGCTCACAGTTGCACTAACATCAGCCAAAGATTGCCCATTTTTTCACATCTGGATGCCAGCACGTGCAGTATCGTAACCTATCTCAACGGCCGAAAGTACAGACTTCGGATGGCGTCGCCGGAATTGAGATCAGTTTTTCCTTCGGAAAAAACACAAAACATGGATTGTGAGAAATTTTGTTGAGTGCTAGAATGGAGTAGCTCGTGGCATCCTGTGTATGAGGAATATGAGGGATATGTCTCGGAGTCTATGGTCTGAAATGGATACTGTATTGGCAACGACAGGCTTCGAATAAGTTCAAAATTTAATAATAATTTACTGAATTTTCCCTTACATTTTATCCTCTGTATTTGTCTACCCATTTGTTTAATGTACATACTTTCTGTAGCACGTCATGTACAATGCACGCAGTATCAATAATGAAAATTTTGGGCTTCGATTACAACCGAAAAAAGTGTGTTTAAGTGAGAAAGGCGGCGTAGGTCAGTTTTGTTACTGTAGTGTATCTTTTTGGGCTGTGGTAGGTGTACATCAGCTGTTTTCTTCTTCCAGAATGTCTTTTTGACGTGTGAAGGTTCACGTGTGTCTGCTTTTGCTGAATTTGTTTGAAGTTGGGTCGAATGTTTACAGTCTTGCTTTTCAATCATCTCGAGTATGTAATAGAACGTTTCTCTATTCATCTCATACTTGTAGAACTTGTCAGGTTATTCCAATAACTGAGGAAAGTGTGTTCAATACACGCCACGTGCGTTTCGAGGCACGCAGATTTTAACCACCTTGACAGGAGGGTCCACCCTACTCGACCCCGCCGAAACCTGGCGGCAATCGGACGCACTCGGGCCAAGCTGTCGGCCGATGTTTTCGTGTGACCGTGTGGTGCCATTGTGAATGCAGCCAAGCAGCATGCCGTTCGCCACGCCACGGCCGGGACCAGGAGTTTTCCACGGGCGGCAGCTGGCAGAGTGCAGAGGACGGGGAGCGAGCGGTGTCAGCGGTTCCGGCACGCCACGCATGCAGCGCGGGCCGCCACCGCCGCTATTCTTGTCCACGTGTTGCAACGGCCAGTCAAAAGGGGCCGCGTCTCTACACGCTAAGCTACCTGTTACCCCAAAGGGGCTGGCTGATTTTACAACAGCGCCATTAATGACAATCGTTCTACTTGTTTAAAATGCAGGTACTCTTTTCGTTTACTGCTTATCTATTCTTGTAACCCGGAAACAACTAAGACTCCGAAACTCTAGTCTTTTCCTAGACAAGGCGCAATTACACTGAGATGACCAAAGTCAAGGGATAACGATATGCACATATACAGATGGCCGTATTATCACGTACACGAGTTAGAAAAGGGTAGTGCATTGGCAGAGCTGTCACTTGTATTCATGTAATAAATGTGAGAAGATTGCTGACGTGATTATGGCCGCACGAGGGGAATTAAGGCTACGAACGCGGATGGTAGTTGAACCTAGACGCATGGAACATTCCATTTCGGAAATCCGTAGGGGGCTCAATATTCAGAGATAGTGTCAAGAGTGTGCCCGAGAATGCCATTACCTCCCACCACGGACAACGCAGTGGCAGACAGCCTACACGTAACGACCGAGGACAGCGGCGTTTCCAGAGAGTTGTCAGTGTTAACAGACAAGAAAAACAGCTTGAAATAACTGTAGAAATCAGTGTGGGACGCACGACCAACGTATTCGTTAGGACAGTTCAGCGAAAGTTGGCGTTAATGGGCTATGGCAGCAGACAACCGACGCGACTGCCCTTGCTAAAAGCACGACATCGCGTGAAGAGCCTCTCCAGGGCTAGAGACCATATCGGTTGGACCCTAGAACGACTCGTTGAGTCTGCGCCACGTAGAGTTGCTGCACTACGCCGGGCAAAAGGACCCCCTACAAGGTGTCCAGTGACTTCTGTCAATGCCAGATAAGACAGTTCTAAGGCAAGCAAAGCATTTCTGAAGAAGAGAGATTTCTTAACATCGAGTATAGATGTGTCAGGAAGTCGTTTCTGGAAGTATTTGTATGGAGTGTAGCCATGTATGGACGCGAAACGTGGACGATAAATAGTTTGGACAAGAAGAGAATAGAAGCTTTCGAAATGTGGTGCTACGGAAGAATGCTGAAGATTAGATGGGTAGATCACATAACTAATGAGGAGGTATTGAATAGAATTGGGGAGAAGAGGTATTTGTGGCACACCTTGACTAGAAGAAGGGATCGGTTGGTAGGACGTGTTCTGAGGCATGAAGGGATCACCAATTTGGTAATGGAGGGTACCGTGGAGGGTAAAAATCATAGAGAAGACCGAGAGATGAATACACTAAGCAGATTCGGAAGGATGTAGGTTGCAGTAGGTACTGGGAGGTGAATAAGCTTGCACAGGATAGAGTAGCATGGAGAGCTGCATCAAACCAGTCTCTGGACTGAAGACGACTACAGCAACAATTTTTCCATGGGGTTCCAGACTACATTTTTGGTGATATTTCATTCATCCTAGAAACCGACAACATGGAGCAATAGTTTTTTTAAAGTCCGTCGGGGAAGGATGAAGTCTTTGTGGATCATTTCTCTCCGATGCAACAAAGATAGTCATGAGGTCTCTCTGTCATAAATCTCTCAACAGTTCGAGACGTCTCCATTTTGTTTCGTCTGCGCTCCCGCCACGCCGCTGGTAGTACCTGGTGGTGAGGACGATCGATTTAGTAATGGCCTTCGATATAGACAACTGCTGTGCACCAGGTAAGGCATTTCAACCAATGGTATTACCGAGCGGGGTGGCGCAGTGGTTAGACACTGGACTCGCATTCGGGAGGACGACGGTTCAATCCCGCGTCCGGCCATCCTGATTTAGGTTTTCCTTGATTTCCCTAAATCGCTCCAGGCAAATGCCGGGATAGTTTCTTTGAAAGGGCACGGCCGACTTCCTTCCCTAGTCCGCTGAGACCGATGACCTCGCTGTCTGGTCTCCTTCCCCAAACAACCCAATCCAACCAATGGTATGAACTTTGCGGATCCAATTATTGCATCGTCGAATCAGACATTGAGAACCACAATAATCGCGTACAATACAGCCCGCGAGTTAGATATCCTCATAAAACCTGAACGGCAGGGGAAATGGACATCATGATCAAAAAGTATTCTTCCAAGAGGCGAGGAAAGTTATTAACAGGGTTTGGAAAAAGAATGACTTCAATGTAGCAGTCAGACGAGCTGCACTTTAGTGAAGACGCTCGTTCGGGAGAATACGCCTGCGACTGAAGATTTCTGTACCATTAGTGTATGGCTTTTCGTCGCAAATAAAGTGAAATTAATGCCGTGAGAGGGTGTTCCAATGCTTATCCGTATGAGCCAGTAAGTAATCCTTAAGAGCCAGTAAACTGTATGATCAGCAAAGTTGACTGGTCTCCGTGAAGTGATAAATTGGTCAGGTGAGCGGTAACCGTCGACCGAGAAGAATACCGTCCTTGTCGCAGTAACAGTGGCGCTCGGGAATTACGTCACGGCTGCGGCGGCCGGCGCCTGCACTGTTTACCAGCGCAGGAGAGACCGCTGGGGAGCCTGAGCTTTCCCGACCTCCGCAACACGGCTGGCCTACGTGACTGCGTACACGCAGCCGGGAAGGGACGCACCGCACAAAAAACTGCCGCCTTCCCCTCCGAGCCCTTTGTCTTGCCCAGCCAGACACTGGGGACCAAGCGACCTTTCGCTCGTCGATTCTTCGGCGTCTGCGAAATTCTTCTCTCCGTAACACAACAATCTGTATTAGCTATTGATGGCGTGATTACTCTTCCTGGACCGAAAAGGGGGAAAAATATACCAGCAAAGGACGGGAGGAGGGAGATGGGAGTGTAACTGGGCTGCCTGCTACGGCCTTGATATTAACAAAATTGTGTTCTTATATTGGCTACTAGCTAAGTAAAAGTCATTTGTTAAGTAACAACAAACTTTAAACTAGTCATGTCGAAAGAAGGTCAAGAAATTATACCAAGGATTTGAAGTTTAAAATTTTCGTCGTTGCCGATCTGTTTTACGAAATTTTTGTTTAATATTACTGTTTCAGTATGATACTACGGGGTGCATTATGCAAATTCATTTTTATTTTCACCTACCGGCTTTCCTCACATGAGATAATGGGGCTCGAATTTGGATGTGAGCTATATATGATAATTATCGTGTCTCAGGATCAGAAAAATTGTGTGTGCTTCGTTACTCACGTCTCCGACCTCATTGTCAGATCAGCGTTAAGAAGAAAAAAACCCCTAGAGTTTGAAGCGCTCTCTCTCTCTCTCTCTCTCTCTCTCTCTGTGTGTGTGTGTGTGTGTGTGTGTGTGTGTGTGTACGCGCGCGCAGAACGGCAAGTTTACAAAAATTTCTGTTTGTAGTTGTTGAAAATGTCAGTTCCACAGTTTTACTGATACAGGAAGTCATGCTATACGGATGTAACAAAAGTATTTTCTGTGTTGCATGTACCGTCACTGCATATGGAGGAGTAAGAAATCAAAAGTTTGTTTAAAATCAATTTATGCTATGCCACCGTTTGTCTTGTTGCCAAAACGAATCAGTTACACAGTAGGTGTAAAAATCAATATTTACACGAGATAAGCGTCTCTCGTAAATCATCCTCGTAACTATTGCCGTTGTTTCAACTGGAAGTTACATGTACGCCCAGTTGGGTATGAAGCGTGGGAAGAATGACTGAATATAAGATTGTTCGAATCGCGTATAATGTTATCCAGACGACAGAAAAGGTTGATGACTCGTATTCCTCGTGCCCTTCACGCCTCCTATTCTGCCTGGTTTTTCTTCAGTCACTTGAGGGGTCTGTTCCTGGGTGCCTCTGGCGCAACAACTGTCCGTATCGCTAGCTTATGGCGCCAAGCGAAAGGGGGCGAGATTCTATACAGTGCATATCACAATTAGAAGCGACGGTTGACACGGGGGAAAATTTACGATGGTAAAGGGGGCTGGAATAACCTCGAACCGGTCCTGTGTGTCCAGCACTCGTTTATTCCTTCCGCTTCCTCCTGCTGGCGGCCATTGACTTCCTCGAGCGCATCGACCGCGGCCCGGCTCACTGTGGGTCAAGTTGAGGCAGTCACGTGATCAGGTGTCGGGAGGGCGTGCCCTATCTTAGCTGCCGTAGGGCGCGCGTCGGATTGCGCCACTCGCTGCCCACGTGTTCTGCGGCCTTGTAAGGGCGCGACCCTGCAGTACTTTCCGCTTCACCGTCGTTTCACAGCTGTCTCCACACTAATTGTTTCTCTTCGCGCCCTGGGAAAACAGTTAGTACCTTCTAACTGTTGCTTAATGGAGTGTTACTAAACGATCTAATCTCTTTGATGGATAACTCACTCTACCTTATTGATGTTAGCGAGGCATGAGACCATAAAATAATTAAAAACTGCTCACCCTAAGGCTGCAGTTTTTAGCAAAGTTCGGCTAAACACTTGTAAAGAATGGACGCGTGCCTTTGTAATTGTAAGTCGCGTAATCAGATCACAAATTTCTTCGTCACTTCTTGATTCCTTCACTTTTGGCTCTGCATTTTGTTAATGTGAAAAATTGCCAAGTTGCGCCGTGGTTCGTGGTGGTCATTAAATTATAGGTTCCCCTAGAACGGGCGGCTGATTTTCTTTTTTTTTTTTTTTTTTTTATAATGATATTTGATGCAGTCCACCAACGAGTTTTCTTGTGCTAAACTCTTTCATTTGAGAGTATCACGTTACACCCTACTTGCTCAGTTATGTTGGATGTATTCCTGTCCTTCTTTCCCTACAGGTTTTACCCTGTACAGCTGCCTCTACCACCGTGGAAGTTGCTCCCTGGTGTCTTATCACAGGTCCTATCATCCTGTCCCTTCTTCCTATGATCGTTGTCCATATGGTCCTTTCTTCGCCGAATCTGACATGTTTCCCATAACTTTGTTTCTTGCCGAGGTATTTAAGCTTACTTCTTTATCAGCGTGAAGGAATCTATCTGTACGAAATGGACTGTACATCGAGCAGATCTGTTCATATGGTGGAGGAAGACGGAGACTCTGGTGACTTCATGTCTGAGTCACGTGCGCGTTTCGCAAGTTTATCGGACGCCGTACAATGATACAAGCAAATCCGATAGCGTTCTTGAGTTATTGTGTTGAGCAAGTCTGGTGTAGGGTAAGGACCATACATACGAATCTTAAATCGTGCGGCTCTTGTGTACTGACGAAGATTCAAAATATTTTGATTTCTGAATGAATTACTACCAGGGTCGTCTATATTAGTACCAGTGCCTGCAAGGATACTGGTATGCACATTATCTATGTAACTATAATGATCTTATATATGGAAGTCACTCGTAATTGTTTAACCTGTGCGCCCACTGATCGTTACATTTATTTGGCAAGTAATTTGTCACTGGTTTAGTTTCTTTCCTCACGAAAATTAATGCGTTCTAGCGATATACTAATCAGCACTGAGTTCACACAGCCACTGTAAGAGGCTCCGACTGTTGCGTTAAACACTTGCGGTTTCACTAATTACTCATTTCACAAGTACTTAAAAGAGGCCTTTAATACACTACATTGTTGTTTATCGTTACAGAGTTTAAACAGTGGACAAAAATAGTGCCTTAACAAAGTTAGAATTCCCACTTGACGGTAAGATACTTTAGAGGGACATGCGCCCACAGTCCTACAGCAGGCTGCTCGTAATGTTTTACCATGTAACGAGTCAAGTACGTTTTTGCACAAATTACTAAGAGTTTAATTTTTGCCTTTTCAATGGTTTCTTTTATTACTGAACTTTCTCGTAAATTCTGAGTTAACACTATCTGGGACACTGGATTAGTCCTCCATTCACACGTAGTACATTACTCGGATGAGCACAGACTTCCAAGCGAGGTGACACAGCGGTAAAACACTACACTCATATTCTAGAAAATTGCGGTTCAGATCGCCGTCCTACTATCCAGATTTAAGTTTTCTATGTTCTTTCTCTCGCAATCGCTTAAGGCAAATAGTTCCTTTGCAAAAGACTCCATAGATATTTCCCATCCTGCCCCAAACAGAGTCCGTTCTTCGCCGCTAATGATCTAGTCGTCGAAAGTCGTCAAACCCCAAGTTCCCATCTTTTCCTTGCAAAGCTAGATGAAGTTCTTCCGCGGTCGGTATGCCTCTGTTTCCAGTTGATTCGGCATTTCCCACCTCGATTTAGGTGATGTACATACCCCACTCCACTGTCAATTTCCAATGGATGTGGGTCCATAAATTAAGTACAGGCGAAACCGCTGTTCAAGGGAACGGCCTCGCATAAGAGGTGATAAGCAGACGGCGTGCGTGAGCCAGGCGCGATGTACTTCCGCGTCCCTGAGCCGTGGTAGACTCGCCTTGTCAGCGCCAGGAAGCTCGTGCGTCTCCCTCCAGTCTCGCCGCCTCAGCTCTTGAGTCAACAGCGCCCGCCTGCGCTCATTGCTCCCATGGGTTTGTCTTCCCCGCATTGATAGTTGTCCACATTTGTTTTATTCGGCAAAATTACATTCTACCATCAATGAGAGATAAAGTGGATCTTCACTTCAGCAGCGTGTGACATTCCGACGATTGCTGCTATAATTAAGCGTCTGATATGCTCCGGGTGTGATAAAACCAACCAGCTTGTACTATTTTAAGCCATATTTCGTTGAAAACTTTATCGCACGCAAATCAGTCGCGAGTAGATGGAGCTCTAGCTTCACTGACTTCATCTGTTGTTGTTGTTGTCTTCAGTCCTGAGACTGGTTTAATGCAGCTCACCATGCTACTCTATCCTGTGCAAGCTTCTTCATCTCCCAGTACCTACTGCAACCTACATCCTTCTGAATCTGCTTAGTGTATTCATCTCTTGGTCTCCCTCTACGATTTTTACCCTCCACGCTGCCCACCAATACTAAATTGGTGATCCCTTGATGCCTCAGAACATGTCCTACCAACCGATCCCTTCTTCTGGTCAAGTTGTGCCACAAACTTCTCTTCTCCCCAATCCTATTCAATACTTCCTCATTAGTTATGTGATCTACCCATCTAATCTTCAGCATTCTTCTGTAGCACCACATTTCGAAAGCTTCTATTCTCTTCTTGTCCAAACTATTTATCGTCCATGTTTCACTTCCATACATGGCTACACTCCATACAAATACTTTCAGAAACGACTTCCTGACACTTAAATCTATACTTGGTGTTAACAAATTTCTCTTCTTCAGAAACGCTTTCCTTGCCATTGCCAGTCTACATTTTATATCCTCTCTACTTCGACCATCATCAGTTATTTTGCTCCCCAAATAGCAAAACTCCTTTACTACTTTAAGTGTCTCATTTCCTAATGTAATTCCCTCAGCATCACCCGACTTAATTCGACTACATTCCATTATCCTCGTTTTGCTTTTGTTGATGTTCATCTTATATCCTCCTTTCAAGACACTGTCCATTCCGTTCAACTGCTCTTCCAAGTCCTTTGCTGTCTCTGACAGAATTACAATGTCATCGGCGAACCTCAAAGTTTTTATTTCTTCTCCATGGATTTTAATACCTACACCGAATTTTTCTTTAGTTTCCTTTACTGCTTGCTCAATATACAGATTGAATAACATCGGGGAGAGGCTACAACCCTGCCTCACTCCCTTCCCAAACACTGCTTCCCTTTCGTGCCCCTCGACTCTTATAACTGCCATCTGCTTTCTGTACAAATTGTAAATAGCCTTTCGCTCCCTGTGTTTTACTCCTGCCACCTTTACAATTTGAAAGAGAGTATTCCAGTCAACATAGTCAAAAGCTTTCTCTAAGTCTACAAATGCTAGAAACATAGGTTTGCCTTTCCTTAATCTAGCTTCTAAGATAAGTCGTAGGGTCAGTATGGCCTCACGTGTTCCAACATTTCTACGGAATCCAAACTGATCTTCCCCGAGGTCGGCTTCTACTAGTTTTTCCATTCGTCTGTAAAGAATTCGTGTCAGTATTTTGCAGCTGTGACTTATTTAACTGATGGTTCGGTAATTTTCACATCTGTCAACACCTGCTTTCTTTGGGGTTGGAATTATTATATTTTTCTTGAAGTCTGAGGGTATTTCGCCTGTTTCATACATCTTGCTCACCAGATGGTAGAGTTTTGTCAGGACTGGCTCTCCCAAGGCCGTCAGTAGTTCTAATGGAATGTTGTCTACTCCCGGGGCCTTGTTTCGACTCAGGTCTTTCAGTGCTCTGTCAAACTCTTCACGCAGTATCGTATTTCCCATTTCATCTTCATCTACATCCTCTTCCATTTCCATAATATTGTCCTCAAGTACATCGCCCTTGTATAGATCCTCTATATACTCCTTCCACCATTCTGCTTTCCATTCTTTGCTTAGAACTGGGTTTCCATCTGAGCTCTTGATATTCATACAAGTTGCTCTCTTTTCTCCAAACGTCTCTTTAATTTTTCTGTAGGCAGTATCTATCTTACCCCTAGTGAGATAAGCCTCTACATCCTTACATTTGTCCTCTATCCATCCCTGCTTAGCCATTTTGCACTTCCTGTCGATCTCATTTTTGAGACGTTTGTATTCCTTTTTGCCTGCTTCATTTACTGCATTTTTATATTTTCTCCTTTCATCAATTAAATTCAATATTTCTTCTGTTACCCAACGATTTCTAAAAGTCCTCGTCTTTTTACCTACTTGATCCTCTGCTGGCTTCACTACTTCATCCTTCAAAGCTACCCATTCTTCTTCTACGGTATTTCTTTCCCCCATTCCTGTCACTTGTTCCCTTATGCTCTCCCTGAAACTCTGTACAACCTCTGGTTCTTTCAGTTGATCCAGGTCCCATCTCCTTAAGTTCCCACCTCTTTGCAGTTTCTTCAGTTTTAATCTACAGGTCATAACCAATAGATTGTGGTCAGAGTCCATATCTGCCCCTGGAAATGTCTTACAATTTAAAACCTGGTTCCTAAATCTCTGTAATCTTATGTAATCTATCTGATACCTTTTAGTATCTCCAGGCTTCTTCCATGTATACAACCTTCTTTCATGATTCTTAAACCAAGTGTTAGCTATGATTAAGTTGTGCTCTGTGCAAAATTCTACAAGGCGGCTTCCTCTTTCATTTCTTAGGCCCCAATTCATATTCACCTACTGCGTTTCCTTCTCTCGCTTTTCCTACTACCCAATTCCAGTCACCCATGACTATTAAATTTTCGTCACCCTTCACTATCTGAATAATTTCTTTTGTTTCATCATACATTTCTTCAATTTCTTCGTCATCTGCAGAGCTAGTTGGCATATAAACTTGTACTACTGTAGTAGGTGTGGGCTTCGTATCTATCTTGGCCACAAAATTGCGTTCACTATGCTGTTTGTAGTAGCTTACCCGCATTCCTATTTTCCTATTCATTATTAAACCTACTCCTGCATTACCCCTATTTGATTTTGTGTTTATAACCCTGTAGTCACCTGACCAGAAGTCTTGTTCCTCCTGCCACCGAACTTCACTAATTCCCACTATATCTAACTTTAACCTATCCATTTCCCTTTTTAAATTTTCTAACCTACCTGCCCGATTAAGGGATCTGACATTCCACGCTCCGATCCGTAGAACGCCAGTTTTCTTTCTGCTGATAACGACATCCTCTTGAGTAGTCCCCGCCCGGAGATCCGAATGGGGGACTATTTTACCTCCGGAATATTTTACACAAGAGGACGCCATCATCATTTAATCATACAGTAAAGCTGCATGCCCTCGGGAAAAATTACGGCTGTAGTTTCCCCTTGCTTTCAGCCGTTCGCAGTAGCAGCACAGCAAGGCCGTTTTGGTTAGTGTTACAAGGCCAGATCAGTCAATCATCCAGACTGTTGCCCCTGAAACTACTGAAAAGGCTGCTGCCCCTCTTCAGGAACCACACGTTTGTCTGGCCTCTCAACAGGTACCCCTCCGTTGTGGTTGCACCTGCGGTACGGCTATCTGTATCGCTGAGGCACGCAAGCCACCCCACCAACGGCAAGGTCCGTGGTTGATGGGAAGGTGACTTCATCTAGGTTTCTTTATTATAAAACTAGCTGACAAACCCGGCATTGGGGGCGTCTCGGTGGCGTTCCTCTGGCTCCCAGGACACGTTGGTATCTGTGGAAATGAGGCGGCCGATATAGCGGCCAAGGCTGCAGTCTCTCTTCTTCGGCCAGCTATTCGATCGATTCCCTTCGCCGATCTACGGAGTGTTTTATGTCATCGTGTTGTTCTTTTATGGCACGCACATTGGTCGACACTTCCCCATAATAAATTGCGGGACGTGAAAGCTCTTCCTTGTGCTTGGACCTCTTCCGCCCGAACGCGTCGTCGGGAGGAGGTAATTTTAACTAGACCCCGGATAGGGCACTGTCTTTTTAGCCATCGACATCTTTTAAGCGGCGAGCCTCCCCCACTCTGTCCCCACTGCTCTCAGCTGTGGACGGTAAGACACCTTTTAATTGAGTGCCCATATTTTACTCCGTTACGCGCCCGTCTACAGCTGTCACCTGAAATATCGTCCATTTTAGCAGATGACACGCGCTCGGCCGATCGCGTTCTCGAGTTTATTAGTGCCAGTGAGATGGCGTCAGTCATTTGAAGCTCTTTTTGGGGACAACCAACCCCTTTCTGTAGTGGATTTTTAAGCTTTCCTTCTGCTTTTAGTGTCTCCAATTTTTTGTGTTTCGTTCCCATTGCTGCTGGTGTCCATTTTCGTTTTTTACCGTTTCCTAAGTCACAGACCGGGCGCTAATGATCATAGCAGTTTTGCGCCCCAAAACCAAAACAAGAAAAAAAAAATACCCGGCTATTCATTTTGCCAGTTTTGTATTCTATTTCAAAAATGGTTCAAATGGCCCTGAGCACTATGCGACTTAACTTCTGAGGTCATCAGTCGCCTAGAACTTAGAACTAATTAAACCTAACTAACCTAAGGAAATCACACACATCCATGCCCGAGGCAGGATTCGAACCGGCGACCGTAGCGGTCGCTCGGTTCCAGACTGTAACGCCTAGAACCGCACGGCCACTCCGGCCGGCTTTGTATTCTATTTAAAATGAAAACAAAAATGAACTGCGTTTATAGTGAAGTACTGAAAAATTTTCATTCCCATATATAGGTGAAAACACCTTTGAAATTATGAAACAGTCGTAGAAAGAAATACAGTGCGTATAATGTACAGATGTACCAGTAAAGTATCCAAATTATTAACATGATCGCCGACAGCTTCTGTAAAATGGGCGCAGCTGCAAACATATCTGTGGCAACCCCCCTGCTTAGTTCTATAGGGAGCTGTTGTTTGTGCCTACAGCCGTTTGCGCTTAGCCGTTGAACGCTGTCAAATGCGCTGCCACATATCGGGGATTTCTTAGCTGACTCAACTGTAGGAGTGTCTTTGTAGTAAAGCATAAATGTATGAAAACTTCATGCACGTCTTAGTATTAAAGTATAACCGTATTAAGACTTAATGTATGATGCGGTATTTTCCCATGCGTCTCAGTTTATGACGTCATCTCTCTTGAACGATGCGTCGCAAATGATACATTTACGTAGGTACATTCGGCAGCATGTGTGGATACTGGCCGCAAAAATTATGGGAATAGAGTAAGCAACAAATAAGTAATAAATTTAAACGTTATGCACAATGCGGTAGTATTTCACGCATCTTGTTGTTTGACGTCATATCTACCGATCTGTGATAGGTAGGTGGTTCTTACCTTACAGTAACGGATATGCGTACAGAGTACGGTTGAAATCGGCTAAGTAGTTTGATGAGACATGGTAATGTGACACTCTCTCTCACTTTTTGTAGCATGCATAACAAGGAGACACATACTTGAGAAATCTTTTAGGCCCAGTCTTAAATACTATTTCTTTGTATTAATAAAAACTCTTCCTCATCCTGTCGGAGCCCCATTGTCTGATGGTATTACATATGTAATGCACAATTAGTGATGTACCAAACGGTTAGCGAGCAACAGTATCAAAATGTACCGAAATGGTAACAGTGAGTGCTAGTTCTTATAGCTGCTGGTATATTACGATAATTACAGAGCACGGGCGAATGGAACCTCTTGTTAGGAAATTGCTAATGTCTGTCACCTACAGCTCCAGTTTTTCTGTAGAGGTAAATTATTACGAAATATACCAGAAGTTTCTATCTTAACTTGTGAGAACGTTTCTCGTCTTTGTCCTGAACTCCTAAAGGCCTACAGTGACCTGTCTGCATGTACGGGCCTGTGTGCGTGTGTGTATGTGTGTGAAGTTGAACCGGCAGGAGTCGATCCCAAGAGGCCACACAGTGAATTCAGCTGGTGTACGTGGTGCGCCTCATGTAGGCTAGCTCCCAAGTGGGGAACCTCGGTATAGCGGTTGAAGCCGTGAGATTGGGGGGGGGGGGGGGGGGTCAGGCGGGCGGCTCTCTCCAGGACTCCCCTTCCAGCACGGCGGAAGGAAATGGGGCGCATTGGGGCAGTGGGCCCGCTAGCGGCGGAGACGTCTGTTGTACAGGAGTCTCTCGACACTGACCGTGCGCACGCTACCTTGGCGGATGAACGCTTCTTTCCGCTCCAGTATTGGTGTTCCCGCGACTTCGTTTGTACGGAGTCGGGCTCCACGGCATTCCAACTGTGTGCATTCTAAACACTGATCAATTCTCTCGGTGCGTAGTGCTGTTCAGGAGCAGCACGATTTTACTGCCTGTTCAGCCAAACCGTTCCAGTGCTGTCTTCATAAACTGAACACAGCCGTTGTCACACCGAGTGAGCTAGTGCGGTGGTTAAGGAAGAAACTCATCGCATGGACAGATCCCTTTCCAATAATTCAGTTTTGCGTGTTCTGTGGTTTCTATAAGTCACTCAAGGCGAAAGCCGGGATGGTTCCTTTGTTAAGTACAGGGCCAGTTTATTTCCCCACTCTTCTCCAATCTTAGATTGTTCTCCATCTCTAATCACCACCTCTTCAAGGGATGTAATACCTAAACTCACTCTCTTGCAATCGTTACTCAAGCGCCTCACGAGCATCTCGCGTACAATATACAGGGTGGTGAGAAAGTCTGAAAAGCATGTAAGGGTATTGCAGGGCAAATTATGCTGGGCAATAACTGTTAAGAAAAAGTTTAGCCCATCGTCATACATATTCCGCAAATCACCGTACGGTGCGTGGCGGAGAATTCCTTTCCTTTGCTTACGCGAAATCTGTGTTGGGCGCCAGTAGAATCGTTCTTCAGTCAGCTTCAGATGCGAGTTCTCTAAATTTTCTCAGTGTTCCTCGAAAAGAACGTCGCCTTCCCTTCAGTGATTTCCATTTTAGTTACCGAAGCTCTCCGTAATACTTAACGTGTTGTTCGAAACTACTGGTAACAAATCTAACAACCGACCTTTGAACTGTTTGGATGTCTTGCTTTTATCCGATCTTGCGCCGATCTCAAACATTCGAGCAGTATTTAAGAAAGGGCCACACTAGCGTCACAGATGAACCTGACTTTCCTAAAATCACTTCGTTCGATGCGCAAATTCAAACACAGACATCGATGCGCCCTTGAGTTACCGCTTGTTCAAATGCTCATTACCACTTCAAATTTATCTTTTTCGCAAGTGATAAATTTATAAGTTATGCGACCAAAAACCTAAATTTGTTCGATTTGATGGAACGAAACGAAGAAAAAGTTTGGCGACGATCTGGCTGGCTGCTTGAATTTGCACGCGCGACCATCTGATTGACTAACGTAAATGCTAAGTAACTGAGAAACGGAGCAACGTGTCCAATATTTATCATAATAATTATTACTCAGTACAACCTACCCTGCAATACCGATATAAGCTTTCAAGACTGTTTCTGACCCCTCTTATAGACTTGTCAGCAATGAGTTCGTAAATAATTTGTAAGCCGTCCCGGATTGTAAGACATAAAGGTATCCCCTCAGTACATCGTGGAATTAGTCCTCTTAGATCCTTACTCAGTCGTTCGATGATGATGGTAATAATAAAATTAGCTTTATGTGAGATACATTGTAGACTGTGGAAAAGTAACACTAGCTGTGCGTAGGGTCGACTTCATTGGCGAATTCATATAAAGTTTAAAGGTTCTCTGTGCTAAAAGTTTCTCCACAAATCCTCAGTGTTCGACTTTGCTATAGAGGCCGTAATGGAGGAAGAACATTTCCTAAATTTAATTTGAGTATTTAACAGAATGTAGTTGAATGACAACACACTAGGCCCGCATTTCCATTTCCAGATAATTTCCAGTGTCATTACGTCAAGCGCTACTCACCTCTCAAGAGCGAGGTTACCCAATGGGAAACCTTGATAGCAACGGATTGCAACCTAATTTTAATTTGTAGCACTTTGAACGAAGAGGATTGATATGGCCCACTGCCCTCGCTAATACGTATCAAGAATTCAAAAAAGGGGTATCTTCAAATAAGTGTTGAGTAAGATAACGATTGACAGAAGCCACGGAGTGTAGAAAGGTACATAGTGTTCGAAGATGAACCATGCCCGATGGGCTATTGGTAATCCCTAAAGCTACATCAACAAGTTTCGAAAGCGCGCGGCATGCACCAGTTGTGACACTGGAGTCGGTGGCCAGCGTCGCCTGCCAGCTTCCCACGCCCACGCGAGCGGACTCAGCGCTATCTCGAGAGGACTGTCTTTGGAAGTAGCATGTCACAGAGTAACACAGCGCTCCGTGTCTGCTACATTTTGCGTTAGCAGTGGCTCTATTGACGCAAACCTGAAACTGAAATTGACGCTCACGACCTAAATGTTGAACAAATTTGAGGATTTTTCCGTACAATAGCAAGCATCGAAATATCATTATAAACTTTCTTCGTTTTAGCGGTCATGGTTGTTAAGATGGACGAGACCGACTTTCCATCTGGCTCATTACTCGGGTCAAGGCATCAGCAGCTGGAGGCGTGGGAGCATTAGTACGAGGACGTGCCTCAAGTTTCTCTTCTGTTTTCAAGATAGGCTGCATATTACTCAGACTGTTCCGCTTCGCTGACGTAAGTTGCAGTTCTGTGTCGCTAGGGGGCTCCTAACTGTAGAGTGTAAAATTGCGGTGTAAAGCGTAGTTATGCCGGTGCGTTAGAAACTGAAAGCACGCATTCGAAGAATTCGTCCACACACAGAGTACCCTCTCCTTCAGTATGACAATGCCAGACCGCACATAACCGCTGGTGGCTCCGTCAACGAAAGTAAACGTACCACAGCGACTGTATCAACAAACTGGTCGCAACTGGTTCCGGCGGAGGTTCGAGTCCTCGGGCATGGGTGTGTGTGTTTGTCCTTAGGATAATTTAGGTTAAGTAGTGTGTAAGTTTAGGGACTGATGACCTTAGCAGTTAAGTCCCATAAGATTTCACACACATTTGAACATTTTTGAACAAACTGGTCTCTCGTTGGGCCTATGAAACTCAGCATGACCCGTCAGTAGAGTCATCCATGCTAATCAAGTAACATTCCATCTTTGGAAAGTGTGGAGTAAACGGAAGTTATCGCGCTGTATGGTATCTGCGCCCATTGTTAACACATCGGCTCCTGAGCCCCTTATGATGCAGGATGTGTTGGACGGTTACAAAGGGCTGTAACACGTCTTCACACTCCCAGGTGGTAGATGTTCATCTCTGACGTCGTCGCACATGAAGTCGGCAGTTTCCACGGCGACTGTTCACCGAATTATGGGAATCAGCATCCGCCTGTTAGGAAATAAAAAACCTACTAGTACTATTAGTTTTAATGTTCAGAAATGTTTAAGAAACAGTCGATAAAACTCTGCTGGGTATGTGACCGCATTGTCAATGAGTATAATTCTACTGTATGTCTGCCACTATTGCAAATTGCCTTCCTCAGGGTGTTTTTGTTAGCGGTTACCAAAAACACCCTGAGGAAGGCCGGCAATACACACAGGAGAATTTTTCGCGGTGACAATAAAGTCGCATACCCATAGAATTTTATTGACTTTTTCAACGGCCGCGGAAACGTACGCTTACGTGTTTCAGAAAGTTTCTTGCATCAGTGGTTGCTTTTATTCAGTTCTGCAAAATGCAACTACGTCAAGTAATAATTCTTGTGACTAAATTAGGTTTGAAACATTTTATATCTGTTGAGATTGCTTTTAATGTTTTCATGCATGTTTCGTTAAAGTAATTACTACTTCAAACATGTCAACGTTTTATGGAACTGAATAGAAGCATCCACTGATGTAGCACAAACATTCTGAAACATGTTTGCGCTAGAAAGGAACAGTTGTCTGCATGATAGCTAGCCCTGGATTCTCAGGATTTAGTCTTCATTATAGTGAAGAAGCCGTGAATTCTCATGATTTAGTCTTCATTATAGTGATGGGAACAATGAAATGAAAACAGTAGATTCGGTCGGTTGTAGCTTTACGTATCGGTTGGATTACTCATTCATTATTTTGAGTGAAACCAGTCTGTGCATTCAGCTGCAAGCGGAATCATTGCATCTTTTTATCATTGCCAAAATAATCATTGTTGACTGCACTCCGTGGTAGCCTGTAGTCACTACGTTTTTATGTGACACATGTTATTAAAAACGAAAACCGGATTTCGGAACAGTTTTTCGCTGCCGTGTTTACATGTGAACATCTGAAGCGGATTTTCTAGCTCAGTTAAATGCGACGTCTGGAAAACAGCTGTTACATTTCATGATTCAGTCAGCACAGTCGCTATTTCTCTCCGCTTTAAGGTACACTCTTTCATGCTCAGTCTAATATTTCTGCTCCTTCTTTACTGCACAATAAGGCACTCGCGTCTATATTAGTTCAATATTTTGAAAACAAGACGTAACCTGACAATCCAAGCAACTTTCGAAAACTGTTGTGCTTTTACATGGAAGCGAAAATAGTCTGCGAAAGTGGAAAACCGGCAGCTAGAAACAATTTCGAGACTAGATTTACGAGTGTTTACACGACTAACCATGTGAATTGTATTGTATTGTGTAATCTGTTTACGAAATCCGGTTTTGGGAACCCCATGTAAACACACAGACAGCGCTATGCCGTTCCGATATTTGCACTTTTTTATTGAGTGGCAATAAATAGCTTTCAGTTTGGTTTTTCATCTGTTTATGAATAGGTTTATTAATAAATTATAGACTTTGTGTCAGAAGCAGAGTATGGAAACGCTCAGTGGCGTGGGAATGGTGGGGAAAGATACGAAAGAAATTGATCCCCAAGATGAATTTAATGTGATACACATTATCTGCAAGGATTGTTCTAATTATGAAACTGTATTGTTTAAAGAAACTCAAAGAAAATTACCGAATGATAATTACTTATAATTACTTACTGCAAAAAATACTTTGGACAAATGACACAATTTGCTTAAAGAGAAAGTGATGTCACCAAACAATTAAAAAATGTCTTTTATGCTTTCAGTACATGTAAGCTCAGCATTTACCAAAATATAACTCTCGGTGCTGGATGCAAACCAGCTGGGAGGGAGGAAGAGGAGAAATATATATAAAATCCAAATCTAGTGTCATAGGTACGAAGACTTCGTATTTACTAAGTAAATACATAAATTTTCAGAATACTTGATTTTTAGAAGCATGCTTCTTATTCAGCTCTTTGAAGTTGGATACTTTCTTCTGTCTTAAAAAAAATTAAAAAAAAGGTGGCAACCTTAGTCTTGGTTAATGTGGAATTGAAAAGCCTGAAGTAGTATGTAAACGGAATCACTCAAACAGCGAGACTGAGTGAAAACATCCGCAACTGCCAGACTTGTCAGTCGGTTGCATCTCATGAGTGAAACCACTCAAATTCATGGGAGTGGAAACATCATGTAGCTGACATGCCTGAAGAGACTGTTTTCATTCGGCTGCAAAAACCGACTGAACGTAAGATGTCGGCTGGCCAATCGGTCGTTAAGACCAGTTGGTTCACCTTTCGCTGGTTAGCAAACACGGCTTCTGTGTAAATAGTAGTGATTATCATTCAGACCAAAAACAAAGAAGGCACTGTCCCTACAAAGGCATACGAAATTTACTTCAGTGGCCCCCGTATACGAGCAGTCTTGCTTGTCGTGTTCATATTTCCACAGTAGTGCGAATTGCCACAAATGCAGACAGAGCAGTTATGGCTTTCACTTTAGCACTGTGTGTAAAGAAGAAACAGAACCCTGATCCAGGAAAGAGTTTAAAGTGAGAGAGAAATCTGTCACAACTGTGCTAAATGAAATATTTCTCTTAAAAGCCGATGACATATTCCTTCCAGTGGACAATGAATCCTTTAATAACTTCTTAAGGCCCCCGTAAACGAGCAAACTTGTTCGTCGTATTCCCGTTTATTTAGCCACGAATGTGTGAAGTCCTTACATGTACCCACAAAGTTTGTGTTTAACCTTATTTCTGAAGCAGACGCCCTTCGCGTATGCTGTATTTCGATACTAGTGGGATTGGCTACATTTCTAACGACTCTGGCACTGTGTCTAAAGACGCCGATCGAAGTAAAAGGAGAGAGGAATACACTCACAAAAACCTGTTAAAGGAATTGCTATACTCAGAATTTGATGATTACATCAGCTTTCTGCGGATAGACGATGGAACTTTTAGCTTGGAATTGTTCGCTCTCTCACTGCAAAAGACGCAAGTATGCGAAAATTTACTCACGTCTGCTGATTTGGGCCTCTATTGACAGCTCATTAAAGTATCACAACGTAGAAACATATAGCCCACATTGCCCGTGGAAGAACTGGAGAAACTCGATTTTGTACTTTTCTTTGCACCTGTACGCTATACATAGAGTAATGATTTTCTTTCTGCGTAATATGTGGTTGGGAAAGATGCGAAACCACAACCATACAGATAATTGCCAGTGCTGTATTGTTTTTATCTTTGATCGTAGTTTCTGTAGTTCCGAAAACGCATTTTACAGTGAAATAAATAGCAATAAAACAGTTTTTCGCTAAACGCATGTAGCGAAACATCGACACAAACAACGTCCAGCGTTTTCTCAAATTTTGCGTCGGCCAAAATTTCTCACAAACATACAATCTGTGCTTGACGTATACGTTAAACGACACCGTACTGTGTTTGGCAAAGACAGTAGTTTGACAAATCGTTTGATCGTGTTACGGGACACTTAAGTCCTACCCTCTCCCCATTTTCACGTCTATAAAGTAAGTAATTACACTATTACGTGACACATTCGATGTGTAAATGTGTAGTCACAAACTTGTTGGCCAGATTATGTACCAGGATGCAGGGGGACTGAGCGACAAGCCACGCGCTTTCATTGGGCATTGATTTGGCTAACCGTAGCTAAGCAAGTTGCGTGTAGACATCCAGAGTCCAGAACTAGCTGCGCCTTAGCTGAGACCGTCGGCCATGGCAGCAACGAGGCCGCGACCCCGCTCAAGGACGGAAGAGCGATGCCGGCCCAGGACGTCGCGCCGGGCTCCACGTGGCCTTGACGTCACGTCACCGCCCAGCGTGCGCCGATACACGCGCTCCTGCTTGCAGCCTCCTCATGCTCCTCTTCATTCTACTCCGAAAAATACCACAGCCTCACGTTCTTCCAGTTCAACGAGCGACCCCCTTACGAAGGTTACAATGCAGCGTAGTAATTCCTAATAACGTTTGCTTGTACAAAATCTCCCATCAAAATTATAATCTACGGCGACAAAGAGAGAAATATATAGATTGTTCCGTGATTAATACCGAATTCTACAGCAGATGTAAACATGAGTCATGAGACGAGCCGTCAGCGAGATAAATCATACTCCTCAAGCCACCTAACGGTGTGTGGCGGAGGGTCCTTACCGTACCACCCCCAACCCCATTTTCGTTTTCCACTCGCGAATGGCACGTGGAAAAATGACTGTCATTAAGCCTTTGTGTTAGCTGTAATCTCTCGAATTTCATCGTCGTGGTCATTTAGCGAGACATAAGTTGGAGGAAGTAATACAGTATGTTGTCCGATTCTTTCCGGAAAGTACTCTTTCGAAATTTCAGTAGAAAACCTGTCCTCTCTTGTAATGTCTGTCGCTGGAGTTCGTTGAATTTCACTGTAATGCTCTCGCGTGGACTAAATGATCCCGTGACGAAACGCTCCGCTCGTTCTAACTGGTAAGGAGCTTGTAATGATGAACAGTACTCAAGAACTGGTCGAACAAGCGACTTGTAAGCCACTTCTTTCGTGAATGAGTTAAATTTCGTGATTTCCCCCCCCCCCCCCCCAATGTATCTGACCATCTGCTTTATCCACTGTTTGTTTTGTGTGGTCATTCCACTTCAGGTCGCTCTTGATAGTTACCCCTTTACATGTTACGGTAGATACTATTTCCAGCATTTTTATCATCAACAATGTAGTTGTAAGGTAGTGGCTTCTTTCTTTTCGTATCTGTGAGCTGTACCTAGATTTATTTACGTTGAGGTTCACGATCCATCAATCCTCTGCAGGTCGTTCTGCAAATAGATACTTTCTTCTGACGTTGATACTTCCTTAAAGACAACCGCACCATCTGCAAACAGTTTGAGCTTCCGGCGCTTTTTATTAGGTCAGTGATGCACATTGTAAACAGTAAAGGTCCTATCAAACTTACGTGTGGTACTCCGGAAATTATTTTCAAAGCTGTCGATTTTGTTCCGTTAAGAGCGACTTGAGTTCTATATGCAAGATCAACTTGAATAGTCGCAAATCTGGTCAGATACTCGGTAAACTTTTTTTTTCCTGAACGGCAGTGCGGGACAGTGTCAATTGCCTTCCTGAAGTCAAGGAACATTGCATCAAACTGAGCGGTGTTGTCTACGGACCTCATGGAGAAACAGTGAGCTGAATTTCGCAAGATGTCTGTCTGTGGAATCCATATTGATCTTCAAAGAGGTGGTTTTCGTTCACCAAAAAAAGTCAAATTCTTGAGCATAAAACATCCTTTCTCAGTCTACAAAAGATGGACGTCAATGATACAGGCCTGTAATTATCTGCATCTATTCTACGCCTTTCATGAAAACGGTAATTAACAGAGTATTATTCCAGAAGTTGGGTTCCCTTCGATGCTCTAGCTATCTACGACATGATGCTGCTAAAAGAGGAGAAAGTTCTTTCGCATAATCTTCAGATAACTGCAAATGCTTGGTAACGAACCGTCACCGACATCGGTACGAAATAACGCTACAGTTACTACAAATACGTTTGAAATATAAAACTTCCGAATAAGTCTCCATCCAGTTGGGCTCAAATCTCAACCTTGGCCTTCCTAAACAAGAACGTGACGTGTTTGCGGTAGACTGAATGAGAGCAGTCATTACAATTTATATGATACCCATCAAGAAATAGCTTCGTCTCAAAAGAAAATACCTCTCACAATTGAATGTGCAAAAGAGCACAATATTTCGTCCCGCAGAAGGCATATTTAAAGAAACCATAATTACAAAAAGAAGATTACTGGATCTGTCTGGCAGAAGTTTTCAGACAGTAAGCGGACGTAGTTTTCCACGGCTTGCGGTCTAGTCCCTTCGTGTTACGTTAACGACTTCCTGCTTCTCAGATGAGGTCAGCATTACGCTGCCGTGACTGCCGTGTGGAGCTCCTGTGATAAGTTGTTGACAGAGTCCGGAGTTCGTGGGCTCACGGGTTCAAAATGTTGCCACCGTTCCAGAATACACAGAGCTGTCGAACCCACAAACAACTTCCCCCTGTTCGGGTAGCAACTACCCCACTCAAGACGTGGCCATTGGTCTGTACACGAAGCAACCCGACGAGATTGATTTTCTATAGCACTGCACGTAGAGACAGGCCTTTTTTAGTTACGTCGAAGCAGCCGGTAGTTGTGGGGCAACAGTACATGGTAATAATTAAGCAAGTAATTGAAGTCAGACTTTGTCTTGTTAATTTAGAATGCTGTTAGACACAGTGGCTGTATCGTAGACAAAAAGTGACTGTCCTATCCAGATCTTGACAGTTCACACGACAATAAAGCTGAATATTCGAGCAGTATTGATAAAAGTTTGAATTACCATCTCGAAAGAATAAAGTTACGTAATTTTTTTGTTTAGAGGAGCACGTGCCTGTAGACCCAGTTTATTTCGAAATCCCACCGCTAAAGTTCCGTGGCACAGCGCTAGAGTTAACAAAACATAATGGTGCTCTTCGTCAATGGGCTATTTTGTTAACTCTAGTGAGATCCTGCGAGCTGTGGCGCGGAAATTTCGAAGTGAACTAGGTTCTACAACCATGTACAGCTCCAAACAAACACAAACAGTTACGTAACTTTATATTGTTTGAAGGTGGTAATTAAAACTCAAGACTACTCCTTCTGTAATCGTGAGCAAACCACGCGAATGTAACCCTCGTAATACCATGGCGGGGGTATTTTATCCCCACGTTTTGAAAATACTGTAATCTGGTCGTGTAAAGTATACTTAAAAATTTTGAAAAATATTTATTTTTAATGAATTCTTTTAGCATATTCAGTAATTTTTAATTTTTCAATAAAATACAACACGAAAATGCAAGTTTTAGAAGCAATTGACCCTTAGCAACAAATATATTCACATTTTCAAGTTCGGACCCTTCTTACACATCTATATACCTTTAAATGGTGTGTTGTGAATAAAGCTCAACAATAATTAACGAAATTTGTATTTTGGAAAAATTTGGGGTGGTCATAAGGTATCCTTGCCTCTGTTTGGACATTTTGGTAAATGCGTTGGTACTGCTAAGATGGTGCTGAAAGTTATCAGGCTCTGGATCCAGCTCATAGTTAAATACCTATTTAGAAACGAAGATGTTGTTAATTGAAGTTAACAATTACCGGAATTTTTTCTTTAATGTTTTTTGGTGGCCATGAAGTGACCCCACCGCCGGCGGTGCAATACTCATTATGGAAAATAATTTGGTATTATTAAAGGTAATCGCTGTTTCAAATAGATACTGGTGTATTGTCTTCGTCCCAGAACAATCCGGATTTCACGCCGTACAGTAGATCAAAACGTCGATTCTTATAAAATATTCTTTTGTTTTTTAAGTGCCTGCCTCTGCATTCCAGTCGAGATGGGGAGAGTCATTGCCAGTGCAGACATTGCAAGAGAGCACACAGGAAGACAAACTACACACGGGCATTAGCGCCACCAGCGACCCCGATAAATATCGTTGTAATATTACGGTAGTAAGCTCTAGCATTAAAAAAAGTTTTTTGGGGAGAGAAGTGAATCACACGCAGCATTCACCTAAACCCCTGCTGCATCCCTCTTTACGAGATCTGATTCGACTTGAGAAATTTTCCCCAATACTTCAGTGCCGACAAAAATCTAAAATTTTGTGTGCATCTTCTGATGGATGGCCAGTGTGTAGGCCAGGGGTATCCAACCAATGGCCCGCATACGGCCCAAAGCAAGTTTCAGTCCGGGCGAAGAACTGACCATCTGTAACACGATCAGTAAAAAAAAAATAAAAACCATAAAGTTCCGTTTTTATAAAGTAAATTTTTCAATGTGAAACTGTCACACAAAGCTTCTCTCATTGGTCCATCCCGTGGTTTTTTGTTTTCAGCGATTATACTATTAAGTATATTATGTCCGGCCCAAAAATGCTAGGTTTCTTCCAGTGTGGCCCAGGTAAGCTAAACGGTTGGACACCCCTATCTAAGTAGTATTCATAAAAAAAAGGTTCAAATGGCTCTAAGAACTATGGGACTTAACATCTGAGGTCATCAGTCCTCTAGACTTAGAACTACTTAAACCTAGCTAACCTAAGGACATCACACACATCCATGTCCGAGGCAGGATTCGAACATGCGACCGTAGCAGCAGCTCGGTTTCGGATTGAAGCGCCTAGAACCGCTCGGCCACAGAGGCCGTCAGTATTCCTCGAAAGCAGATTTACGTAGCTGTTGTCAACGCATGTGACGCTTTTGATTAATACAGTTGACTTAAACGGTTCTGGTAGCTTAATCTTGCGATTCTAAACTAAAACTGCAAGGGGTCTGACACGTATTTCCCTTACACAGACTTAAATCGTGCTTCACAGACACTAAAAGAGTCCTTATCTTGGAGTGGTGTTTGACAACTCTTCGTATGGCTTCCTCCCGACATTAATAATTTTCTTTTCGGCCGAGCCCGTAGCATACAATATGCCATGATATCTTGTAATGAATAATTCCAAATAAACTCCAATAGTCAAATTAGTAAGTTTTTTTTTTCTTTACTATAAGCTTGTTCGGGCCATAGCACCATACTCAAGTAACTCTGTAGATGTTACATTCGGCGAGTCTGCTTACGCTTATACATAAATACGCTTGTACATAAAGGTCAGTTTACATATGTACTGACATCCAGTTGGAATAGGTGCCCATATAGCATCAGTCACACAAGTTCTGTTTCGTGAAATACTTTTGACAACTGGGTTGGCCTTACCATTCTTGTTGATGTTTTGTGTTTACCATGCAAATTGTGTTAGTCAGTAATGTTACCTGTGTATCATTTGGATAATTTTTTGTGTCCGTATATATTTCTAATTAATCTAAGATGTTCATTACATGTCCTTTTGGTATTGTGTGCAGAACCTGTAAGGCACTGCCAATATGTTCTACATTGTGACTTTTGTCCTTTAGATGCAGGCAGAAGTTAGGTTAACTGCAGTCGCAATTTGAGTGTTATTTGAATTTAATCCGAAAATTTCGTCCATTTTGGCCGCTATAGAATTTTGGGCAGTTGTTAGACGAAATTTTGTTTATGCCTGGGTGGAGGAAAAACAAAGATTTTGGTTTCTGCAGACAGACTTTCCGTTTTCAGATTGTTTGTTCTGAAAGGTAGTTTTGTTTGTTTTAAGATTTATTTTATTCGCTATGTCACAAATATGTTGTTGGTACACATGTTGCCTTTTGTTTAGTTTTGTTTTCTCTTGTTAATTTTAAGTTATTGTGTATGATTTGGTTTTTAGGTTTCGCTTTTTTTTCTTTCTTTTTCACGCAGTTTGTGAACTGTATTTGGGTTGGATTTATTTCGCTGGGCTAAGAATTGAAGTATTCTAAGATCATTTTGCATTGCTTGGTATTAGAGTTGTAAATTGATTATTCTATTGATTATTGTGTTATAGTAGGCATATTATTGTGATTTTTGGTGACAAGAACTTCCATTTATTATGCTGTCTGTAGTAGTCTGTTTTCTGTACATTTCAGACGGATAGTTAACTCACTGATGCAATATGGGCATCTGTTCCAACCGGATATTAATATTTATGTAAACTAACTTATATGCACAACTTTTATAAACGTAAGTAGACTCGCTGAATGTTAAATCTACAGATTTACTTGAGAATGGCGGTATAGCGAGAAGCAATTACAAATTAGTGTTGAGGCTTACCTGTAATTATTCATTATAAAATTAATATATTTGTTTGGAATACTTGATGCGTAGAACAGAAATGGTTGACATAGTTGCTTTTGCCTCGCCTTTCGGACGTGTATTTATTTATTTAAACGAAATGACTTATTTCTGCTCACAGTAGGAAAATTAATCCCATTTTTGACGTTCCCTGGCATATTCCTTTTGCCCATAAGCTGAATAATCGATATGGGAGATATCTTACAAGTTGTGTGTCAGTGACAGTTACTGTAAGGGATATTGTTTTTTCTCCTTGTGTGCAAATAGCAACACGGAGATCGCTGTCGAGGAATAAGTTGTTGTTGTTGTTGTTGTCTTCAGTCCTGAGACTGGTTTGATGCAGCTCTCCATGCTACTCTATCCTGTGCAAGCTTCTTCATCTCCCAGTACCTACTGCAATCTACATCCTTCTGAATCTGCTTAGTGTATTCATCTCTTGGTCTCCCTGTACGATTTTTACCCTCCACGCTGCCCTCCAATACTACATTGTTCTCTTGATGCCTCACAACATTTTCTACCATCCGATCCCTTCTTCTAGTCAAGTTGTGCCACAAACTTCTCTTCTCCCCAATCCTATTCAATCCTTCCTCATTAGTTATGTGATCTACCCATCTAATCTTCAGCATTCTTCTGTAGCACCACATTTCGAAAGCTTCTACTCTCTTCTTGTCCAAACTATTTATCGTCCATGTTTCACTTCCATACATGGCTACACTCCATACAAATACTTTCAGAAATGACTTCCTGACACTTAAATCTATACTCGATGTCAACAAATTTCTCTTCTTCAGAAACGTTTTCCTTGCCATTGCCAGTCTACATTTTATATCCTCTCTACTTCGACCATCATCAGTTATTTTGCTCCCTAAATAGCAAAACTCCTTTACTACTTTAAGTGTCTCATTTCCTAGTCTAATTTCCTCAGCATCACCCGACTTAATTCGACTACATTCCATTATCCTCGTTTTGCTTCTGTTGATGTTCATCTTATACCCTCCTTTCAAGACACTGTCCATTCCATTCAACTGCTCTTCGAAGTCCTTTGCTGTGTCTGACAGAATTACAATGTCATCGGCGAACCTCAAAGTTTTTACTTCTTCTCCATGAATTTTAATACCTACTCCGAATTTTTCTTTTGTTTCCTTTACTGCTTGCTCAATATACAGATTGAACAACATCGGGGAGAGGCTACAACCCTGTCTTACTCCCTTCCCAACCACTGCTTCCCTTTGATGCCCCTCGACTCTTATAACTGCCATCTGGCTTCTGTACAAATTGTAAATAGCCTTTCGCTCCCTGTATTTTACCCCTGCCACCTTTAGAATTTGAAAGAGAGTATTCCAGTCAACATTGTCAAAAGTTTTCTCTAAGTCTACAAATGCTAGAAACGTAGGTTTGCCTTTCCTTAATCGTTCTTCTAAGATAAGTCGTAAGGTCAGTATTGCCTCACGTGTTCCAGTGTTTCTACGGAATCCAAACTGATCTTCCCCGAGGTTGGCTTCTACTAGTTTTTCCATTCGTCTGTAAAGAATTCGTGTTAGTATTTTGCAGCTGTGACTTATTAAACTGAGGAGAAGGATAAGAACTTTCCAAATTGGTGATCTGCTAATCTATAGACAATGATTAAGTAAGTCTCTTTCGAGTGGAGTCATTGCAATTAAAAAAAAAGTTCTCGTTGTATGAACAGCTAGCAACTATTTAGAGACCCCCCCCCCCCTCCGCAACGTTCCCCTATGATAGTTTGCGGCAGATAAATTGTGGCTGAGCGACCGCGGGATCTGTGGCGGGTCGGTTATCGACTCTGCGTGCCTGGCATTTGCGGTGTTAGCGAGCTGCTCCCATCCGCTAAACGAGGTCGTCCGCGAGCGAAATTCAATTTGCAGCGATACGGGCGCTGATGAGACACTCAAACAGCAGCCGAGGAACGGAGCGAGCGTGTCCGCTAGGCGCCACTCGTCGCCACGTATGCGAGACGCCTACCTGGCTGCCTGCGGCCGTGCTCGGCACGTTAACACGCTGCCTGCCGCCTTGCGCGCACGCATTCGGCCCGTGGCCCTTCCGCCATTTTGGAATTTTCTCCAGTGCTCGATTGTAACCTGCTATGTAAACACAGCCTTTTCCAAACAATTCCAGTGCTATCACATCTACTTCATTGAAGGCGCTCCATTTAACATTTCGTATCAGTACGTGTAATTTCTTTACTTCTATTATTCTTTCGTTTGGAGTCTGCAAGGCGAGTGAACGGTAAATATAGTGCCGCCTCTTTAATACGGCAGTCGGCCACGAATTTAAACAAACGATACCTTAAAACAGTCCGGGTAGAGATGTGTAGGGGATCACCGTCTCACACTATTAGCAGTCCACACCCCAGACTAGTGCTTCTGCGAAAAAACAACTGACACAAGTTGGTAGCGATCGCAAAAATTTTGAGGATTGGCAGTAGTATTAGGACCCAGTAATAGACCTGGAGTAGTAGCAGCTCCACCCATCTCAAACTCATAAAAGCAGTAACGCACAACACGAAGTTGTTACTACCGCAGTTGCTTTGCTGGGGTAAGCCATCAGACTCCTAGGTCAGATTCGCTCTATATCGCCACGAATTTGTTAGAAAAGCCCGTACACGCATTAGCAATGCCCAACTTAACTTCTCTTGAGCAAACTTCGCGTATGCCAGTATTTTGACAGTAGCTACAAATGCAGATAAAGCGATTCCAACATTAATCTGGCATAATGTTCGCATAAGAGGACACTGTTCCAGGAGATGGATCAAAATGAGAATACACACATGGAAACCTCTTAAATGTTACACCCGCATCATGATTATTGTAAACTTTTTGCGAGTGGACATGGAAACTTCTAGTAATCGGTTCAAATTTGTTTCTGTCACGTTGAAAAAGACACAGGTATGCGAAAAATTCACTAATTCTTCGTCCTCTAATGATAACTCATTAAAATACCGCCGTGCGGTTTGAGGCGCCATGTCACGGATTGCGCGGCACCTCCCGCCACCCTCGGGCATGGATTGTGTGTGTTTGTGTGTGTGTGTGTGTGTGTGTGTGTGTGTTGTTCTTAGCATAAGTTAAAGTTAAGTAGCGTGTAGGTCTAGGGACCGATGACCTTAGTAGTTTGATCCCTTAAGAAATACACACACACACACACACACACACACACACACACACACACACACACACACACTAAAATACCACAACGTCGGAACAACGTTTAGCCCACACCGTCCGTGGAAGAACGGGGAATTTAGATTTTTTGTTATTTTATTTCACTCCCGCTTGTATGCACTGAGCAGAATGTTGTTTTCTTCTTAACCCCTTTCTGCTTAATACATGGTTCGCCTCTACCATTATGGCAGCTGCCAGTGCTATTTTTGTTTTCATCCTTGATCTAGTTTCCATAGTTGTGGAAACTCGCGATACATCGATCTACTCGTACATTGCTTCTGATGATGTTTCGTGACAGTTTTATTACAAAGTCCACAATCTTGTCAAACTTTGTCACTCTCCACGTTTGACAGACACGCGGACAGTACCATACAGTCAAATATTCGGCAAACACAGTAAAATTAGACATTGTTTGATAGTGTACTGGGGTCTTAAATAAGCCACGTTAAAGTCTCCTAGCATGCAGAAGTCAGGTTGCCCAGATTTCGGCGAAAGCGGTTGGGCATGGACGCCATATACCTTGAAGAGTACCAACGTGTGTTGTGTAAACGGCAAATGTCTGCAAGTAATGAGTCACTTTGGCTAGTAGCGGTCATTTTTCTGCTTAAAGCGATATAGCTGGAGACTCTTCCATAAACGGCAGTTGTCTATCACATACAGAGATGAAGTAGAAACTTAATGGAAGTTCCATCATTATGAACCTGCAGTTACAGAAAGAGGGATAACTGAGCAGAAACGTCATGGTATCATGTCGGTACCGAACTGAGGTCATCAGCGCGAGCGTTCAGTGAGAGAGCGCTATAACGAAATGACATTGCTTTCTAAATTTCGTTTCTTCAGCGTCATTAATGAAATTTTCGAAGTTTCTCACTTGCTGTTTGTTTTCGTACAGTGTTTACACGCCCCTCCGCCGCTATTCTCTTGTCTGATAAGATGTGCGCCGGGATTTTCTGCGGCATATATGCTGTTCACTGCCATCTGTCGGGTACTCGTGATATAACCGTTTAGGGCGCGCTCTGTCGGTGGTCGTCTGAACAAACTGCACCGCGGAACCTCTTGTTTACGGGATACGGGCTGGCAAGCATCTGCCTTGACCCAGGGGCTCGGCGGAAGAGCTTAGCGACTTTTTTGCTCCCCCCACTTTTGCCATTCTCGCTGCGACTGGAAAGGCTGTTCTATATTTAGCTCACAGCGACGTGGCTCGGCCGGCGCACTGGCTGTAAAACGTGTTAGGTGTAACACAATCCCTGTTCTTTCACATGTTTATGTTGGCACTGATTCCATCCGGTGACCGCAACTCAGCGAATAGGTACAACGTATGTACTGCTTTGTAGAACAAGGTGGTTGTTTAATATTTGTTTGAGAACAATATTCACTCTGTGTTCGTGCTTCATCGAATGACACCATGACTCCTAACACAACACTCAGTAAAGTTCGAATTACATAAAGTACCAGCTGTATGTGAAAATGCGTTTCCAATGTTCGTTTGGCGAATCACGAGTGTTCTTCGTCGCCGTCAGACATTGTTAGCTTAAGTAGCTACTAGCTATTTAGCGTGCCTTAAATGTTTTGTAGTAGTTTAGAATCTGAATAGGTATATTATAAATCATATTTATTGGTCGTCTCCCTTTTTAGCGAAGCAGATTCAAAGTTTTCTTAACTATAGTCGATGATGAAAAAGATCTATTTTTGGAATCCGTTTTGCATATGGTAAAATGCGTATGCTCGTTGTTAACCTGAGAGTGCAACAGAGTAGCGTCTGGAGATCGAAAAATTTTTACGAAATGGCACGTCCATAGATACGTTATTCGTGGAACTGACGCGTCGTTGAAGTCGTGTTCGTAAGAGAAGCATGCTGAGGCGAGAATAATTGTAACGGACGTTAGTCCACTTTCAAAACATAATAGTACTCTTTCAAAACGTAATTTATTCCTCGCGCTCGCAGAAAGATTACATTACGTAGTAATGGTGGTGATAATACAACCCCCAAGTCATATAATACCCTGACTTGGTGTATTACTACTGTAGGTGATCGTTTGACACATGGTGCAAAGTTCAGTTTTGCAGTTTGCTTGAATTTATTCGATCGATTCACGAGTGGAACTACATTTGCTCATTCAGCGTCAGTTAATTTCTTCGCATCTTGGTGTATTCATTTTCACACAGTCAACACCGCCCCCTTTACAGTGTTTTTCTTATACACAAAATGGCTTTTTGGCAAATTGTATAATCTTACGTCAGAACTTCTCCGTAGAAAACGACTTGATGCTCTGGGTGCGAACATATTTTTTATATTTTTTCCTGCGCACTTGTTAACTATTTAGGTCTTAAAAACAGTTTAGCTTATATTTGACTCGCAGTTTTAAAAACGTTTCTGCTGAAAGTTATTGTTACAGTTCTAAGGAATGAAAGTCTTACAGTAGATACTTCTAGAAATTCATGATACTTTGAATACCTTTAAATTTGGAACCTCCAGGTTTGTAAATGAAGTTCAGTTTTTTCGAATGCAATATGGTTACTATTCATCTGTCTTGTATAATTTAGAACATAGGTTCCTGTCTAGCTTAAGGAATGAAACTGACAGAGTTAACGGAAATAGTAAGTGCATTTTTTCAAATTTGTTACAGAAATTAAAAAGTAACATACCTTTCATTACGTGCCACAACCGTCACGCCTTCTCCCCCACATCCCCCAGCACGATGATAGTTTCTAGATTTGGTTTTGAAGTCGTTAAGGAAACTTTGAAAAAACATCTTCGCCATCGAAGGGAATTCTCTCGAAGATTGTTGAAAGAGAATGGAAAAGGAATGAGTGTGAGAGTAGAAGGTAATGAGAATGTGGTACCTCTTTCCTAAGCTTTGAAACAGCTATTGTCGTTACATTAACTGCGTGCGTCCGTAAGTTACGTGTTGCATTAGTTGCGTCGGTACTCTTATGCAGTAGCTGCGAGAGATGTTAGTTGTCGTGCAGTGAGTGTTCTAGTTATGGGTAAAATTTCAGATATCAGTTGGTAGTACAAGACGTTAGTGTTTCGCACACGCACAATGTATTGAGGGTGGACAGAAATTCCTGTACAAGTTACTGTGTTTAAACTTGTGAAAGATCTGAAGAACAGCTGCAATGTGCACTCAGGTCCTATTAAACTTGAAGTAGTGTCATACAGTAAATGCCGGAACAACAGGAAGTAGGCGGTCACTTCTGTTCGTCTGCATTATCTAAGGTAATGATAATAATTTGTGTATTTTTGTTGACAACATTAATGTGGAATAAAGCACCATACCATTTCGATTGGACAAAGGGACGTAAAATCAGGCATAAGGTTTGCCAAACTGCCAGCCTGATGTGTAACCATTTTGTCCGTATTTTCTTCTTCGATTATTTCAACCAATTCATCATACACCACTCATATGCTATACTTTAGAGGGGCGACTGCATTAGTCCTCTATTTTGTTATGCTCCGTGGCTTCAACATCAGGGCAATTACGGCATTAAAGACTACCCAGCGTCGGGTAGACACAGATAAGAAATCATAAATTTTTCTAACCAGACAAAATAATGAAGCTGTATCTTCTAATGCCTTTGCAGCGCCATTTGTTGACCATGGCTTCAGCAACTGGAAAAAAAAGGAATGAGTGAAATCGTAAAAGTTACAGAAAAAATAGGAACTTGGCAAGAAGGGTAATGCAAATGGTATTAATGGCATTTCCAAATGAGATGTGTTGTTATGAAAGAGGCATCCAAAGTGACAAACTCCAGTGCTTAATTTGTCATAAGTTTCACAATATCGTAGCTAGTTCCAGTAATACATGGCATTTAATGAATGATTTGCATTGCAACTTCTTGCACTTATTTGTCTTGTTTCACTCATACTTTTAGAACGTAGTTAAATTATAAGATTTTGACACTTCCGAAATCCTACCGCCTATGGGTAACGGGATGACGCGCCGCCACCGACCTCCTCTGCCACTCTCCATAGAACCAGCCATGGCGACTAAAGTTGCGAAGTTCTCGCAGAATTAATCCCTCCATGTATCACAATATCGAAGGAATTTCTACATAGTAGCATATTAAAGCGTTTCGTCAGTTGAATGCTTCTTCCTTGGCACTGTTTTCCCTTTACGTAATTCACACACCCTCGACTGAGTCAGTTTTAAGTTTGCAAGCACGCTTCGTCACCTCCGGCGTTGCCTTTATCTACTTCTCGTTGGCAATATATTCAACGGATTTAATACACTGAAGAGCCAAAGACACTGGAACACCTGCCTACTATGGTGTAGGGTCCCCGCGAGCACGCAGAAGTGCCGCAGCACGACGTGACATCGACTCGACTAATGTCTGAAGTAGTGCTTAAGGGAACTGACAAAATGAGTCGTGCAGGGCTGTCCGTAAATCCTTAAGACTATGAGAGGGTGGAGATCTCTTCTGCACAGCACGTTGCGAGGCATCCCATGTATGCTCAATAATGTTAATGTGTGGGGAGTTTGGTGACCAGCGGAAGTGTTTAAACTCAGAAGAGTGTTCCCGGAGCCACTCTGTAGCAATTCTACACCTATGGGGTGTCGCATTGTCCTGCTGGAATAGCCCAAGTCGGTCGGAATGCACAGTAGACATGAATGGATGCAGGTGATCTGACGGGATGTTTACGTTCGTGCCACCTTTCAGTCGTATCTAGACGTATCAGGGGTCCTATATCACTGCAACAACTGCACACGCCCCACACCATTACAGAACCTCCCCAAGCTTGAGCAGTCCTCTGTCATGCATGGTCCATGGATTCGAGGTTGTGTCCATACCCGTACGCGTCCATCAATTCGATATAATTTGAAACGAGACTCGTCCGACCAGGCAACATGTTTCCAGTCATCAACAGCCCAATGTCGGTGTTCACGCGTCCAGGCGAGGAGTACAGCTTCGTGTGTGCAGTCATCAAGGTACACGAGTGGACTTTCGGCTCCGAAAGCCCTTATCGATGATGTTTCGTTGAATGGTCCGCAAGCTGACACTTGCTGATGGCCCAGCACTGAAATCTGCAGTAATTTGCGGAAGGGTTGCACTTCTGTCACGTTGAACCATTCTCCCTAGTCGTCGTTGGTCCCCTTCTTGCAGCTTCTTCTCCCGGCCGCAGCGATGTCGGAGATTTGGTGTTTTATCGGATTCCCGGTATTGACGGTACACTCGCGAAATTGTCGTACGGGAATATCCTCACTTCATCGGTATCTCGGGGATGCTATGTCCCATCGCTCATGCCAAACTCACTTAAGGGGGGGTAGGACGTCAAACGGGACGACTTGGAGCAGGAGAAACACCACAGGAATTTTTAGCTTCTACTGTTTATAATTTTAAAACTTTGTCAGAATGACCAGAAAGGTTCAAAATGGTTCAAATGGCTCTGAGCATTATGGGACTCAACTGCTGAGGTCATTAGTCCCCTAGAACTTAGAACTAGTTAAACCTAACTAACCTAATGACATCACAAACATCCATGCCCGAGGCAGGATTCGAACCTGCGACCGTAGCGGTCTTGCGGTTCCAGACTGCAGCGCCTTTAACCGCACGGCCACTTCGGCCAGCCGACCAGAAAGGATTCAGGATTTACACTTACAGTGGTGGAAGATCAAAAATATAAGAAAATAATTTATTTTTTTACATTTGTATTTCACCTTTTTTTCACTTACCATTGCTGCGTTTGTTACTATAGGTACACTTTTCTTTATAAGTAAGGGAGATTCTTCGATGAATTTTGCACAGCATACAAACCATACTTACAGGTGCATGAAACTCTAGAATTTTCCAAATCTATTAAAAACTGTGGTAAAAATTGAGGTAATTAACTATAAAATTAGAGTTTTTTCTAAACATGAAGTTTAAAATCTAACAGCACATCCATTTTTTCATAAATTAAATAATTTCTAGAGTTTCATACACCTGTAAGTGTGGTTTGTATGCTGTGTAAAATTCATCGAAGACTCTGTCTTATTTATGAAGGAACGTGTACCTATAGCAACAAACGCAGCCAATAGAAGTGAAAAAATGAACTTTCACATGTAAAAAAAATTTTTAACTTCCACTGCTATGATTGTGAATCCTGAATCCTTCCTGGTCATGCTGACGAAGTTTTATGAATTTATTCGTAAAAGTATAGACAGTGAAAATTGAAATATCGTGTGGTGTCTCTCCTGCTCAAATACGGCCCGTTTGACGTCTACCCCCCATAAATCTTGATAACATGCCATTGTAGCAAGAGTAACCGATCTGACAACTGCGCCAGACACTTGGTGTGTTACATAGGCGTGTTTACATACGTTTCAATACGCATACCTCTACCAGTTACTTCGGCTCTTTAGTGTAGCTAACATTCGCGCCCATCTGCCGAGACTGTTCCCACGATTACGTTCCCGCTTGCACTGCGAATACTGTGAACTGGGTCTGGGCTGTAAGAAGTCACGTGGTAAGCAATAGTAGTACTCACTACCGGCGGGGACAAAGTTTGCTTAGTCGAATAATGCCAACTGTCGACACCGTAGACATAGAGGAAATTACCGTTGCGGTAAATGGTTGTTTCGTGGTGACCAATGCGCAAATCTGAAATGACGCGGGCGTGTCTGCTAGCCCTTCGTCGAGAAGATGCAGACAGCCGCCGTCTCGTAGCTCGCCGTCTGCGGATGGCCACGAATAGACGCAGCCTTCCGGCGCTACGTTGCACCGCAGGCTGGCCGGCTGCCACGCCCATCGGCCTCGCGTGTGCGCCACTCGGCGGTCTCGGCTTACGCCTACAGTGAACGCGGCTCGCGGCCCTGGAGCTGCCTCTGTTACGTGACGCATCATTACTTTCGCCTCGCATTCTGCCACAGGCGGGCCTTTCACTTTTAAAGCTGGAAGACCGCGCATTGTAGCAACAAGTATTTTGAAGTAGCTGTGGAACGTGACTCAAAATTCTGCCGTGTCGTTGAAAAATAATCGCTTGATCAAGATTATAAAGTACCAGTAAGAAACACGGCGCGGCTTGTTTGAAAGAAGCGCCACGGCCGTCATGTGGAATAATTGATGTAGGGGTGCCACAGAAAGGAGACGAAGGTACTATGTGATAAAGATACGTTCTGAAAAGCTATTGCCGGCCGAGTGGTTCTAGGCGCTTCACTCTGGAACCGCGTGACCGCTACGGTCGCAGGTTCGAATCCTGCCTCGGGCATGGATGTGTGTGATGTCGTCAGGTTAGTTAGGTTTAAGTAGTTCTAAATTCTAGGGGACTGATGACGTCAGAAGTTAAGTCCAATAGTGCTCAGAGCCATTTGAACCATTTTGAAAAGTTATTAACTTCGTCAGGAATTTTGACGCTCGTCGGAGGCCGCTAGTGCAAGCTCACGGCAAAGGCAGTTACTTGTCTACTCGTAGAATATGTTTCGTGAAACACCTTCCGGCATCAGTACAAGAGATTCGAAAAGAAAGAACAGGTTTCAGTTGTTTGTTAGAGAGAAAACGTGAAAGATAGGAATACATTGCCCTCGTTACTAGATAGAGGAAGGTGGAGAGTTTTATGTTCGCACATATGTTATACTATACACTGAGAAACATCGAAACAGTAGTCCATTTCCTTCCACGCACGAATCAGCAGGTCCCTACTTATTGAAACGACGGCTTCAACAACTGTTTCTCAGCTCTTGAAGAGGAAACAGCTCTTGAAGAAAAGCAACCTTAGCTGGGACAAAGACTGTCTTTTACATACCCCATAGAAAAAAAATTTGCGAAGTGTGAAGTCTGGTGACCTGGGAGGCCAAAAGCATTAAATAAGATCTTGTTGTCCACCTTTTCCAATCCAACGTTGTCGGATGTTGTTAAGATAACGTTGCATTTCAAGGTGAAAGTGAGGCGGGGCGCCGCCAAGCATTAAAATGAAAACATTAGAATCTTTGTGACTTCAAGGAAACAGCAAATTTTGTAGCAAGCCCAAGTATGACATTCCTGTCAGTTTCCTCCGAAAAAAAATAAAGGTCCATACTACTTTGAGAATAGAAACGGCATAAAACACACGCGGTTTCGGTGAGTCTCTTTCATCTTCGAGGACGACGCCAGGGTTTTGTGCTCCGGAATTCTTAAGTTATGGCGGTTTGTTTTACCCGATATATGAAACGTCATTCGTCCAAAAAGAGTCGTTAGGTAACAGGGTCCTCTGCAAAATTCGCATGTTCCGTTACGGTCGCCGGATCGCATTTGCTGTAATAACTTCAACTCTTAAGGCTTTGTCATATGCAGGCGTCGTTTCAAAACACGCCACACCGTTGTTAGAGGAAGCTGAAAAGTTCCAGGCCCGCCCGCCTTGTGGACTTCCGTGTGAACGCATCTCGTATCGCACGTCTTCATCAGACATGCTTGGAAGACCAGTGCGCTTACCTTTGCCAATGCAACCGCCTTCCGAGGATTTTGTCTGCCAGTCATAAATTTGCATTTGCAGAGACAGCTTCTTGCATAATCGACAACGGAATGCCCGTTGCACTTGAACAATGGATTGACTTCGCGCAAATTCCAACATACGAAATGATTTGTCTTATGGTGTAGTCGGCATGTTGCTACAAACGAACAATACCGCAGCTGTGTTAAAAACTGAGACCCTTCCTCTGTACAGTTACATGCGCAGTGTCTTTCTGTCGTCTATAGTTTGTAATGTACTGTTGAAGGTGGATGACGTTGATGAGCAGTATCATTCCCTTCAACAGTTACAAAAATGCATAACTGGATGCATTTCAATCACTTGCATATGGATATATATAAGTTTAAAATATTTTACAACATGCAGAGGGAGGTCTTTCGCAGAGTATATTTACCATGGAGCACAGTGTACGAACAACGAACAAAAGAGTAAGATTCGGAGAGATTTTCAGAGTATTTTGGCATTTACCGTTGGTCTTAGCTAGTTAGCTGTAATGTATAATAGATCGATTCTGTGCAGTACCCCAATGACCGTGCTTTCTGTGAAAATGCGTTCATGACAGTGAAAAAACCTGTAATATTCTATCATCTAAATTAAAACACAAAACACGGGGTAATGCAACAACGCTCGTAAAGATGCGAAAGTACAGCTGCGTAACATAGCATAGCGACGTTGTGCCATTGTTGCATTGCATTCAGTGAGCTCGAACACTAGGTGATTGTTTGCCACCATTTAAATCAGTAGAGATGCCAGTAATGCCATGTATCGCTGTTGACGTACAAGTAAGTTAGAAAAACAGTCTACACAGAACAGAGCGGTACTGAATACGAGCTTGAAGGCGCAAACTAAGTGGGAATTACAGTTAACACTTTGCCGTCCGGCGACACCACAGTGGTGTCGTGTGCATGGTATCGCGCAGTGGCCGGCGACAGCACTTTAGTACCTTTTTCATTCTGTTGTTTTGGTTAGGTAACAAGTTACACACGTCAACAAGTTTATAAGTACTTGTGCACTTTCATCATGGCAGACGAAAGAGACGACACGATTATTTACGATGAATGCGCGGACGTCTTGTCTGACGTTCTTGTCGACTTGACCGATTGGGAAAAAGTCATTGGATATCAAAAAATGAAAGTAAAGCAGAATCGTCGGAAGATAGTGAAATACGTCCAAGAATAATTCGGCGAACCCTACGGTTGCCAACTGATTCGGATGAATCAGACGAAGGAGACAGACGCTGATTTACTGAGGACCAATAATAAATTTGAAGGATCTTCGGGTCCACACACATTTCCCAAAGATACACAGGGCGTCGTGGATATCGTAGAGTTATATATTGGGAACGACCTGTTTGAATATATTAGCAACGAAACCACCGAGTATTACAATCAAAATTGCTATAGAAGGAAACTGGATTAAAAAAATGCCAATTTGTCTAAGTTACGGGACCTGAACTTAGAAAATGGTTTGGGCTTGCTATCCTTATGGGAATTGCAAAAAAAAAAAAAAAGCAAGGATCGATAATTATTGGTCAGCGAATTCGTTGATACACACACCTATATTTCGCAAAACGACGTTCCGCAACCGATTCAGACAAATATTATCATTTTTTCGGACGACAACAATAAACTGGATAATACCGACCGGCTTTTCAAAGTGCAATTCGTAATTGATTATTTTTCCAAAAAGTTTAAAGAAACGTTTGATCTACGTCTAAATATCTCAATTGATGAAGGAATGATACCGTGGAGTGGTCAGTTAAATTTTAATGTTTACAGTCCGTCGTAAATTACGAATCATTCGGATGCTGTGTGATTCGAGTAAAGGATACATTTCCTCATTCAAGATATATTCCGGTGCTGGAAAACCTTTAGCAAAAACATTGATGGAACTATTGACACCTTAATGGAAAGTGGCAAAATAGAGGATTTCCGGAAAAACTAAAGCGCGCAAACTTCAATGTGTTTGAAGCTAGTCATCAACGGAAAGATGACAAACGGCCGGCGACAAGCCAAGTAATCCGAATTAGCGCAGCGGGCGCCAAGCGAATAAATTTGTTCGAGACGTAAGGACGGCAAAGTGTTAACAGCAAGTGCCGTGAGTGAATGCAACAAGTTTGTTTCCAAACGAGACGCACAGCGCATACTGTAGACACTTCCACTGTTGTGTCGATATTTTCAGTGTAGTACAGGTATATAGGCGTAAACGGGTGTAAGAAGTCCAAAGGAATGAAAGTACACCACGGGAGGCCACGGGTTTCGTGTACTAAAATGACCTGAACAGCCTCCGAAATATTGTCATTGGAAATTTGGTTCATCTCGTGTAAGAAGGATACTGCGCAAATGTATTAAATGTCGCAACTCAAACATGTAAGGAGAAACATATTTTCCCAATAAACAAGACTTAGCAAGCAAAAAAATCGAGAAAGAAATGCTGACGTATTTTCCACTAGCGCCCGGGAAGCCACGTGTTAGGACTGCGGCGTAGTTTGCAGAGCAGGCGAGCGAGCGAAAGCACAGCTTCAAGTGCTTCCAAGGGGCTGTCTCCAGGGCGACGGCGTGACGTCAGCTGAGTGTAGTGTAGCGCCGCGTAGCGCATGCGTACTTCTACGTGGGCCAGCCGGCCTCGCGACCAGGAAGTCAGTCGGGGTGTCCCTGCTAGATAGCAGTTCACCGTGGCATTAGGCAGACATATGTTAAGCGATGCATGATCCATAGACTGAACTGCGATTCAGCACTACCTCTAGCGCGTGCACGTGCCAATAGGCTCACAGATACAGTCCATCAATACAGCACTCAACTACCTTTTTAGTTTGTCGTTCAGTCGTTCGCACATAGTCCGTCGTGCTTCAAAAAAGTCTGTATTTTTCAATACCGTAACTTCTACAGCAGTGAAAAGACACGGTCCAGTCAACGCTGTGACCACCTGTCAAAAGCCTGAAAATATTTTGGGGCGCGGACGTGCAGGAAGTGTCACTGACAGGTTCAGGAAGGTACTGATGTGGAGCCATGTCGAATCCAGTGCCGTTACGATATGTTTCTCGGTATGGCGCAAACAGCCGGATCGAGGTGATCCCAACTTCGACTGGGTTTAAACCGGGGAGTTTGGTGGCCAGGGGAGTACGGTAAAGTCATTCTGGTGTTCTTCCAACCGCGCACGCACGCACCCACAGCAACACGTTGCAACGCCATGCTGGTACATGCCGTCGTGCCGAGGAAAAACATTCCGCATGTAGGAACGGACATGGTCCCCCAAGGATAGGTACATACTTCAGTTGATCCAGTGTGCCTTGCAGAATGTCGAGATATAGGGAATGCACGAAAACATTCCCCAGACGATAACGCTCCTTCCTCCGTCCCGGACTCTTCATTGAATAGTTGCACGTCTGTTCTCCCCTATACGTCTCCGCAGCCGTTGTTCACCTATGTCGGCTATGGCCCACGGTGTACCGAAGTTGCCTCAGCGCCTGTTCTGGATAGCGCTATTTCATATGCACGATAAACTTTAACCACGGCAGCACACGAACAATTTACACATTCAGCCGTTTCGGAAATGCGTCCATCCTTGGTCCAAAAGTCGGTGATCATGCCCTTTTGTAGACGTTAGATAAATCTGACAGTTTCCGCATTACAACAATTTTTTTTTCTTTTTTTCCGCCATCGCCCCTTGCTTGCCCGGTACACTGCGTGCTGCATCTGTGATTGGTTATTGCACGTTGACGTCGAACATAAGCGGTGGCTACATTAATGTAACTGAACCGTGTAGAAACTTCGAGCAAAGTTTAATTTACGTGTAGGACTAATTTTTCGCGGGTGAAGTTGAGGCGGACGAGGTAATTGAAAATTAATGAATTATGAAATTGAGCCTACGTGATCATCAGAAGTGAATGTTTGTGCAAAAAGTATAGAGACTGCATTAATAAAAAATAGAGATAAATTAAGACTGTGGTTTTAATCCTTCACGTCTTCTACGTAGTATCCTCTCAATTGAGTACAATGCACAGAACGCTCATACATCCAGGTGAAACTGCCAGAAAAGTCCTCCTTTTGGATGTTGCTGAACTACCGCTTCACGTTGGCTTGAATGTCGGCTTATGTCGTCCCAGCGTTTCACTCTTCATGTGAATTACTGTACTCTTATCGTTTTGTAGTAGGTTCGTATTTATCACACACAGTCTCGGAACTTTTTGGTCGACGGACGACGTGATGACACAGAACTAAATGTCCGTCATTTGGACGTCAGACGAACATCAGACACGGTGTTATTTTACGTTACTCCATATTTCAGACTGAATTGGGGCATACATTCAATGACATCGTTTAACTATGTTGTTAGCTGGTTTACAGCACAGTTGAGTTACAGCTGAAGCGATTGTCTTATCTCGTGCTGTTTTGAAGTTAAAAGCGTGCAGTGCGAGCACGAGTGGACAACAGTCACATTTCTAGCGGCAAGCGCTACAACCTGTTTGAACTGCGTGCTGGTGTGAGCCTTTTTACATAAATATGTCCAACAGAAAAGACAGAGGTTGGAAACTGACTGAAAATATTGTGTGTTAGACAGAGGTAGACGAGCTGCCTCGTATTGTGCAGTATTGACGTACTCCGCGAAGTACCTCGAAACAGCTATCTGAAGCGTTCTGTGCGCGACACCTCAGGAAGTTGATTTACTGGGCGGCGCTGATCGTGTGCGTCTACATATTCCTTTACGGGCAGTAGTAGCTGCCAGCAGTGATCATGAGGTGTGTATCATACATACACGGCACACAGTCGTCAAGTCTTAACAACAGTTCCTCATTTTGCAGTTAACTGACTACCTTAAACTGCGTAACATAGGCGTAATAGATTATATAATACTGGAAAAAGGTTTTCATCACTTACATTTCGGCGGAAAAGTGTAGGCTTTAGATACAGGAGCAGCAAGGAATGAAACAATAGATCTTGTGAATCTCAAATAATTTTACTACGATAATCCTGTACGTTGCAACTGGCTTCGTTTCCCTTTGGCATGCTGTTCACAAGGCTGGATGGCGTTCTCTCTCTCTCTCTCTCTCTCTCTCTCTCTCTATATATATATATATATATATATATATATATATATATATAGTGTAGCCATGTACGGAAGTGTAACATGGTTCAGACAGAAAGAGAATAGATGATTTTGAATTCTTCTGTAGAAGAATGCTGAAGATTTGATTGGTAGATCGTGTAACCAATGAGATTATGAACAGAATTACAACAAAAATACATAAGACTTTCAATTATTTGTTTTAATTACAATATCTTTTCCTGACCTTATCCCGTGTTCCCACGGGCTCGTCATGTTAATCTAGATTCGGTAGTGCTGCTGTTACGGGGTGGCTGGATCTCCTCCTCCTCCTCCCCTCTTCCCCCCCTCCCCCCCTCCTCCCTCCCCCTCCCCCTCCCCCCCTCCTCCCCTCCCCTACTGTCCCCAGTCCCGGCGGGGAAGGAGTCTGTGTACCCCCTCCCCCCATCTGTCTCCGTCTAATGTTATACCAAGTGTGTGAAAGTGTGAGACGCTTTCGGAATGTATGCGAATCGTGTAACTGAGGCGGACCGTCGACATCAACCCCGTATTCATCCAGTCGGAGGTGATGAACCACATCCAGGCTGGTATACACAACGGCCCTCGTCGCTAATTCCCTGGACGGATTCTATGCGGGGCCGGTGCGCCTCCCTGAATCCCGAAAGCGGAGTGCTAACGAGCAAGGCTATTCGGGCACGTTGTTTTATTAGAATGTAAAATGCCTTAATACATTGTCTAGTCACATTAATGTAATCATCTGTCAGAAGCCTGAACAACCAGATTTCGTAGCAAGTAGGGGTGGATATGGTCGCCAAGGATACATGCATACTTGCGTTGATCCACTATACTTTCCAGGATGACGAGACCACATGGGGAATACGATGAAAACATTCCCCAGACCATAACTCCCTCTCCTCTGGCTTAGACTCTTAAGAATGTTGCACGGTATTTGCTTTCAGCCGTTTCTCGCCGTACACGCCAACGGCCACGGAGTATAAAACGTGATTTCATCTGGAAAGGCCATTTGTGGCCACTCAGTAGACGTCCATTTGCGGTACTGGTGTGCAATTTCCAGGCTTCCTAGTCGAAGAGCAGCAGTTAGCATGGCGCATAAACCGGGCGCCTGCAACGGAGGAGGCCTATATGCAGCTACGCTCGCTGTACATATCTCCGCAGCTGTCGCTCACGCCTGTGGTCCATGACCCGTGGTGCACCAGAGTTGCTTCGGCGCTGGTTTTGCATAACGGCGGCGCCGTGAACAGTTCACGAACTTAGCCGTTTCGGAAGTGCTTCTATCCTTCGCGCGAGAGAGAATTTGAATGTTAGATAAATCTCTCCCTTTCCGCATATTACAACGGCGGCAGTGTTTTTCCGCGTGTTGCCCCGTCCCCGACATGCCGTATCACCCTTCCAGTGCTAGTGCTGCCACCTGCCTACCTGTGCGTTATTGCAGGCTGACGTCGAGCATTGTCGGTGGTCACGTTAATATGACTGGACCGTGTGTGATATTTTTAGTACATCAGTGGTTAGGTCAGTACATCGCTTTTGTATAACTTACAAGAAATGGTTCAAAGCGAAATACATAATTCGGAAAACAATCTGTCCCAAAATTTGAAAAGTACCTATGTCAGAAAATTGATTTACGAACTACAGCCATAATGAGTATTTCACTTAAAAGGGAAGCTTCCCATCGCATCCTGTTCAGATTTAGTGGTAAGAGGGCCCAATGGTCAATCCGTCAAAAACTGAAGACAGATCAAGCATGAGAACAGAAAGAAGGTGCAGTTGACTGTAAAAAAATAGAAATAGTAACAGTAACTGTGTTGGACTACAATGCTGGCGAGCCGTGTTCAAACTTCCCTACTTCCCTTTTGCCTTTTCTTTTTTAGATGTCGTGTGTGTGTGTGTGTGTGTGTGTGTGTGTGTGTGTGTGTGTGAGAGACGTCAGTTTGCAACAACGAGGTGTAATGTGGGGACCTATAATGACAGTTGAGTCTGCACAAGTACTTTATCAGCAGCCGAAAGGAAGTGACTTTCGAATGGGAACAGCAAACGTATGATGACAAGACTTCCCGAAAAACACGTCTGGTGTGTGATACACGGAATTAGTGACAATATGTCCCTCATATGACAGGAATCTCTTACCGACGCACCTAATTTGTACGCCTGGTACGTGAGATATGCATCCTTGCTCGATTTAAGTGTTCGCATGAATGTGAACCTGATCCCTCCGAAGAAAATGATGAAAACGTAATAGTTTGTCACATAAGCTGCAACAAATGAATGCAACAATTTCAAATTCACAGTTTCTGTGTGCTGTTTCAAAAGGTACGTTTTTAACCTTTTTGAAGTTGCGTTCCGTTTCGGAAGTCTTGACTCTTGAATTCCTCTGTTCTAACATAGTTCACACCCGTTAAATTTTTTGTTTACATTTCTGCATAGTTCACACCCGTTAAATTTTTTGTTTACATTTCTGTGAGACGCCCGTGGTATTCTGCCTGCTCTCACTATTCAACACATTTACTTACCACGGTAACGTAATATTAACACATGACTTATAGTCTAGTTCAGTGTATAGTATGCGAACTGAAAGAAAACAAACGTGTCAATGATCGGACGGACAGTTCATAATTGTGAGAAAAAAATAAATGGCACGAGGGAGTTTTGAACACGGCTCGCCCGCTGGGCAGTCCAACACCATGACACCCAGGACCTCATTGCTGTTTCAGGCTGTTCTTTATTGCACTTCTTGTATCGTTCATTGTTCCTCTTTTGACTTTTTTCACAGTTTTCATGCTTGATCTGAGTTGGGGAGAGGGGGCGGGGGTGAGATAGGGAGCTTCCCTTGTTACGACGGCAATAGTGAATACAATTCTGAACACTACCTGTACATGAGCCTGTTAATGGGAGGTTCCCTGTACTTTCACTAATTTCCCTTCTTTCGAGAAGTATGTGTTTTTCTTTTTTCGCATAAGTAGAGGAACATCGCTTTCTGTCTTGCCTTACTCAACTGGCTGTGACTTGCCGACACTCAAACCGTGGCTGATTCGTTGACAGTACTTACGGCCAGCCCGAGGATGTGAGACTTTCCTTGCCTGTACTCTGTGTTAAATGTAGCTTGTAGTTTATACAATTTCACACCTTTTTTGGAGAAACTTTAGTTTTCCTGCTATTTTGTTACCCGGAAATAAGCTGAGGAGGGTCCCACAGACGCGGGCTGTTGCCACTGTGGCGGCTTCTCTTTTTCAGCTGCGTGCCGGGCAGGGGGCGGTAGCGGTAGTCTGGGCTGAGCGCTAGGGCAGTAAGCAGCACGCAGGGCGCTTCTCTGCCGCAGGTTTCGTCGCGTCCACGGCCACCAACCCCATCTGGTTCGTCAAGACGCGCCTCCAGCTTGACTACGCGCGCGACGGGCACCGCATGACGGCGGCGCAGTGCATCCGCAGGATCTACAAGACCAAGGTAAGCCGACTAATTCTCGTATTGGCATTGACCCCCAGAGGATAATAACACAAGGAGACAACACTCGGCGACTATCAGCCAAATTGAACAGCGCTGCGCCATGTTTTATGTCTTCAGTACAAAGGGACGTGGTGTAGGATAGTGGCAGATACTATCAGGGAGACGATGTAAAATACAGACTGGCAATAGTAAGCAAAGCCTGAAAGAGAAGGAATTCGCTAACATTGAATATACACTGAAGATCCAAAGAAACTGGTACAGGTGCCTAAATCGTGTAGGGCCCCCGTGAGCACGCAGACGTTCCGCGACGAGCCGTCCCATGGACTCTACTGTCTGAAGTATTGCTGTAGAGAAGTGACACCATGAATCTTGCAGGGCTGTCCGTAAATCCGCAAGAAAACGAGGGGGTGGAGATCTCTGAACTGCGCGTCGCAAGACATTCCAGATATGCTCAATAAAGTTCATGTCTGGGGAGTTTGGTGGCCAGATGAAATGTTTAAGCCGGTCGCGGTGGTCTCGCGGTTCTAGGCGCTTAGTCCGGAACCGCGCGACTGCTACGGTCGCAGGTTCGAATCCTGCCTCGGGCATGGATGTGTGTGATGTCCTTATGTTAGTTAGGTTTAAGTAGTTTCAAGTTCTAGGGAACTGATGACCACCGATGTTAAGTCCCATAGTGCTCAGAGCCATTTGAACCATTTTTTGAAATGTTTAAACTCGGGAGTGTGTTCCTGGAGCCCCTGCGTAGCAGTTCTGGACGTGTGCGGTGTCGCATTATCCGGCTGGAATCGCCCAAGTCTGTCGAAATGCACAACGGACATGAATGGATGCAGGTGATCAGACATGATGCTTACGTAGGTGTCACCTGTCAGTCTTATCTAGACGTATCAGGGGTCCCATATCACTCCAACTGCAAGCGCCCCACACCATTACGGAGCTTCCACCAGCCTGAAGTCTCCTGCTGGCTTGCATGGATTCGTGAAGTTGTGTCCATACCCGTAAACGTCCATCCGCTCGATCCAATTTGAAACGAGACCCATCCGATCAGGCAACATGTTTCCAGTCATCAACAGTACAGTGTTGATGTTAACAGCCCCAGGCGAGGCGTAAAGCTTTGTGTCGTGCAGTCAGCAAGGGCACACGAGTGTACCTTCGGCTCCGAAAGCTCATATCGATGATGCTTTGTTGAATAGTTTGCACAATGACACTCGTTGATGGTCCAGCATTGAAATCTGCAGCAATTTCCGGAAGGGTTGCAGTTATATCACTTTGAAAGATTCTCTTGAGTCGCCGTCAGCCCCGTTCTTGCAGGATATTTTCCCGGCCGCAGCGATGTCGGAGATTTGATGTTCTACTGAATTCGTGATGTCGCGGTACACTCGTGAAATGAAATGGTCGTATGGGAAAATCCCCACTTTGTCGCTACCTCGGAGATCGTGTGTCCCATAGCTCGTGCGCCGACTAAGATACCACGTTCAAACTCGCTTAAATCTTGATAACCTGCCATTGTAGCAGCAATAACCGAGCTAACAATTACGCCATACAATTTTTGTCTTATACATGCGTTGCTGACCGCAGCGTCGTATTCAGATTGTTTACGTATATATCTGTATTTGAGTACGCATGCCTATACCAGTTTCTTTGGTGCTTCAGTGTATATTTGTTAGGAAGTATCTTCTGAAGGTATTTATTTGGACCGTACCTCTGTTTGAAGTGCAACGTCGGCGATAAACAGTTCAGACAAAAAAAAGACAAACTTTTGAAATGTAGTGCTACAAAAGACTGCAGGAGATTGGACGAGTAGTTCAGATTAGTAGTGCAGAGGTACTGAATAGAAGACAGATGCAGAGGCAGATTAATTCTTCAGTACAGTAAGCAGATTCAAACGGGTATAGGTTGCCGTAGTTAGAGAGATGAAAGAACAGGGCAGACTAGTATGGACAGTACCATCAAAGCAGTCTTCAGACTGAAGATGACAGTAATACAGGGTGTTCATAAATTATCTTGACAGCTTAAGACTAATACGTTTAACACTATAATAGATATTAACAAATGGTTCTCAGCATGTGATAACTGTTTTTTTTTTCTCACCCATACACTCCATTGTGTGCACCATTAGTGGCACAGATATCTAGTCTGAATCCAAAGTCTCTACATGTACGAGTCAAGGTCTCCACGGTGAGACACGTTCAGATCCATTGCGAATGCGTGCCTTAACGCCCTGTGGTCCCTAACCTTGGTTCGGTACGCCAAATCCTTTACAAAACCCCACAGGCAGAAGTCTAGTGGCGTGAGGCCAGGGGATTGTGGCGGGCGTCTAAATGGACCATCTCGTCCCATCCACGTATCCGAAAACTTTTCATTTAGAAATTGACGGGCTTTTGCGTCGTCTTCAAGGTAAAAGCTTAGTTACCACATGTTGAAAACCATTTGTTAATATCTAGTATAGTTTTTAAGTTATTAAAATCGTAAGTTGTACAGATAATTTATGGACACCCTGTATGTCAAATAATTACGAAATAACACCCATCTCATAATGATGAAAAGTTAACACTTGAGTCTTTCTGCAGTGTGTGTAAGGTTGTAAGGCTGTAATTAAACTTTCGCTGCTTGAGTCAGTGTAGACGGAAAACTATTTTCCGTCTGATTACCCAAATTTATATGAATAATGTTCAGACTGTGCGCTGCAGTATTTGTTATGTTCGTAGCGTTAGTGTCCTGACTTTCCGTTTGGCGCCGGTACGGCTACGTAGGGTCGAAACACAAACCTCAGTGTGCATTGCGGTTGAACACAACCAACATGTGTCTGGACGACACAGGAGTTCAAGTAGTTCGAATTAACTGACGGTGTGGGAATTGCTCCTGGGAGAGGCCGACGGTTAATAGCACCACAAATTGGTGAAGCTACTGTTGCCATGGCGGCGTATGCTGGACGCAATGTGCGATCTTCAAACAGTGCACGAGCTGTCACGACAGCTGAACATTCCATGGTCCACCGTTGTTTAGGACAGCAGTAGAGGAATGTCTAGTCTATTGCCGTTCCAGGCTGCCGTGGATGCAGTCGGTCGTCACGCTGAGCGACATTTATAACCTGGAACGTAAAAGTGGTCCGCAGCTGACAAATGTCACCGTCTCAAGTGGAAATTAAAATCTTGCTTTCAACAGTTTATTCGTTATTTCTCGTTCCTATATCCTTTCAGATGTTTCCACGATGCTTTAATCAGTCATTTGACACGGGACCCTCTTAAGTAGCGAATGTTTAATTATAACCACCTTCTGTATATAAAAATTACGTCAACAATTGGCTTATGTTGCTTTTTGTTAACTTATAATAGTGCTAAGAAAATGTATTCAAGTTTTATTACACAAATAAACCAATAAACCAATACATCAATGTACACAAAATAAAACAGTTACAGTACATGTGTAAACCTGTATACATCAGTTCAGAAATTCTGTACATACCGTGCAAAACAAAACACGAAGTGTTGCTTTTAAAACAGCTGCAGAATGATCTCGCAAATCAAAATCTGGCGGCTGATAAGAGGCGTGGCACCGCGGGAACGCGAGGTCGCCGTCCGTTTCTGTTGTCGCAGGGATAGCGTAGTCAGTCACTTCGTTTGCTTTTACTTGAGAGTAGCAACCTCGTTAAATTTCCTGTTAGTGCCAAAGAGGATTAATTGTTTTCGTTCAACTCCCGGCTTTCAGAGACTAAACAGTGAAATGATGTCTGTAGGGATAATACAAACTTGCACAGAGCTTACTATAGCTAAATAACAAAGAATCCTTTAAGATAAATGTAAATTGTGAATGGAATTTTAAGTAACAATTTATTGGGTTTTATTTTTTCACTTAAAGACAGTCTAATGAAGATAGGGAGGTAAGACCACGAAAGGGTATTGACTAACAGATTTTTATAACTTGTCTGTTGACAATGTTGACATACTGTTTGTGTACTGCAGCCACGGTTCCATCTCTTCTAACTCAAGTACTTCGTTCCGTGTATAGAAGTAGGGGTGCAATATACAGATTCAGATTATAGTGATCATTATTTAAAATCAACAGTAGCCAAAGTACTGAATTCAGGGAGCAGCATGATGGACTAGGAATGAAATAATAACATTGTGGTGGATTTTTTACACCTGCCCCTGCAGCCACTTTTAGAATGCTCCACTGTGCTGTAAGTTAAGTGACGAAGTATCCTTACTATGGACAGAATGAGCCAGGCGGACCTGTAAGTGTTCCCTTGTAGTACTGGGGCAAGGGAATAGCGTTCAAGTCGTGGACTGTACTGTTCTAACTGCTGAAACACTTTCCGGTCGGAGTGACTTGTTAGCTACACCGAAGATCCATTCCACCAGGTCACACAACAAGAGTGAGAAATATGAAAGACGGAGATAGAATTTAACTGGTCGGAATAATTTCCAATACGTCCGCAGTTCGAACGTAATGGGCCCTTGAAATTGTGCTTTCTTAACGAAGTGGTTCTGCCAATTCTGTTTGCTGTCCTCCATGCCATGGAGGTAATGTAGCGGCCAGCAGATGGTTCCTCATAGACGTTCTCAGATTGGCCTGTAACCAGGGTTCTATATTGCAGAACGCAGAAAATGACTTGTAACTTGGGGGCCAAACGAAGAGAACACCAGACTTAATTACTGTCAGATTCTCACAAACCTTCACGTAGCGTGGGCGTGACAACTGGGAGCATTATTGGAGATCTTTCTGCTTTCGAAAAGAGTAGTGGTCTTTGGTCTGATGGTTTTCCTTACCTCACAGTTTAAAGTGCATAATACGAGACGTCTTAAAAGTCCGTGCAAAGTCAGAGAGATGCCATCACCGGCGCTTATCGAGGTCATGTTTAGTTAGTAGCATCTTTGGAAAGAACGCACACCAAGTTTCAGCCATATTGGTCTATTTCTTTGTTTGGCATTCGTGTGAATCAAGGAAGTCGAGTGATTGTCAAAAAATGGTCGAAAAAGAATTTCGTGTGGTGGTTAAACATAACTTTATGAAAGGCAAAACGCCTCAGGAGACAAGAGAAGCTTGATAAACATTACGGTGACTCTGCACCTTGGATTAGAACAGTTAATAACTGGTTTCAAAATTTTCGGAGTGGCCACATGGGCACAAGTGATGCTGAACGTTCTGGACGTCCCGTGGAGGTTACGACTCCAGAAATCATTGCCAAAATCCATGATACGGTGATGGATGACAGAAGAATTAAGGTTCGTGAGATTGCTACTGCTGTGGGCATCTCGAATGAACGGGTACATATTATTTTGCACAGACATTTGGACATGAGAAAGCTATCCGCAAGATGGGTTCTGCGATTGCTCACGCTTGAGCAAACCGGAATCGTGTAAAGTGTTGCAAGGATGGTTTGCAGTTGTTCAGTAAGAATCCGCAGGACTTTAAGCATCGTTTCGTCACTGTGGATGAAACATTGATACATTACTATACTCCTGAGACCAAACAACAATCTAAACAATGGTTTAACAAGGGAGCATCTGCACCAAAAAAGGGGACGACCATTCCTTCTGCCGGAAACGTTATGGCGACTGTCTTTAGGGATTCCCAAGGGATAATCCTCATCGACTATTTGGAAAAGGGTAAAACCTTTACAGGTGAATATTATTCATCGTTATTGGACCGTATGAAAACCGAGCCCCAAGAAAAACGCCGGCGAGTGGACCGCAAAAAAGTCCTTTACCATCACGCCAATGCACCAGCACACACCTCAGCCGTTGTGGTCGCAAAATTAATGGAAGTAGGATTCCAACTCGTTTCACATCCACACTATTCTCCAGACTTGGCTCCCTCGGTCTACTATTTGTTCCCCAATGTGAAGAAATGGCTGGCGGGGCAAAGATTTTATTCAACCGAGGAGGTGATTTCAGCAACTAATAGCTATTTTGCAAACTTGGACAATTCCTATTATTCGGAAGGGATAAACAAATTAGAACAGCGTTGGACGAAGTGTATAAGTCTGAAAGGAGACAATGTCGAAAAATAAAAAAGGTTTACCCCAAACACGTAAGTACTTTTTATTTTTGCGCGGACTTTTCAAACGCCCCTCGTACATCATGGGCTGTTAAGATAAAACCTAACTTGTAATTCGTCAGAAACGCTGCAAATCGTGTTAAGTGGCAAATCTTCCAGTTGAGCGGAAGTGGCAAATCTTCTAGTTGAGCAGATGAAACAACTGTCGGAGTATTTACGCCATCAGCGATTGGAATCTCAGCTGTCAGAGCTGTTCATTGCACCATTTAAGTGGTAAATTTGTGGTAAGGTCTTATGGGACCGAACTGTTGAGGTCATTGGTCCCTAAGCCTACTCACTACTTATTCTAACTTTTAGATTATGCTAAGAACACACACACACACACACACACACACACACACACACACACACACGGACCGTGACAAGACCGCACAGCTACTCCACGCGGCACCATTTGAGTGAAAGAGTGCTTCGACATGGATTATTGCAATCGTATCATCTGTCAACAACCTAAAAAAATGATCATTTAACGTCACGCATTTAGCTTTGTGACAGTAGCGTATTTCTTGCACCAGTTTCTATTTGAACGGTGTGGAATTTAAAATTATTTCTGTGGGTGCACCGTAGACTCTTAAAAGTTACAGGGCGGCAGCGCCTTTGCTGATTGTGGCAGGTCGTGATCAGCGTCAATCCACTAATGTTCGCAGGGCTTGATATCACTGAGTACGAACAAGACTCAGCGCTTTATAAAGTGTCCGTTACAGACACATTCAGGTCCATCGCTACTTAAATGACGCGCTGTAAGCAAGCGTGCGGTGGTGATTGTGTGCTATCAGGTGGCCTGCAAATGTTGAGTGTGAGCTATTGCTTTTCAATTCTCTGAGGCGTTCTGTGTACCTGGTTCTGAAATTTCTACGTGTTTGGCCCATACACAGATTGACAGCAGTTGCAAGTAAGTCGGTATATACCGGACTGGCTGTATTTGTGTTGGTAGTATTTCTTCCAGGTCTGCTTTGTATTGTGTTGTTGGTTCTGTATGCTATGTTGAGTCCTTGTTTCTTTAGTATATTACCCACTTTGCGTGTGACTAGTTGCTGAGGAAATAAGAAACAATCAAAGACAACAAAACCACCATAAAAGAAAACACAGAGGCTGCTGAAGAAAAAACATACAGAAAACTACAGAACAAATTAACACAAGAAAATGCCATCATCACAAAATCCGGCAAGGGTAATTCAATAGTAGTCATAAACAGGAATACATTGCCAAGACATTAGAATTTATGCAAAGCAACACCACCACAGAATTAAGAAGTGATCAAAGAAACCGAAAAAGTCTCTCTCTCTCTCTCTCTCTCTCTCTCTCTCTCTCTCTCTCTCTGCCCCAGTTCTGAAAACACACACACACACACACACACACACACACACACACACACACACAGCGACCACCACATATGCCCAATACACTTAAAACCCGCGCGTCTCACCTAACCAAATGGGCTATGAAACAAAGGAATGCTACACAGCCACTGCCTATGTTTGGATAAATATGAGAAAGTGCCGTGTCAAGCGACCATAGGTTACGAAATCTGCCTATTCACTTCGCCAACAACATCACACCACAACACCAAAACCGTAAGTTACACTCGAAAAACGTGATGTATACTCATTACCGTTTGTAAATGCATAAGAAACAAAAATAAAAATTACGTTTTGCTCTTTGCAGATAAGTTGTAGATTGTGTAGCAGAATAGCTACCAAAATGTCAAATAGTAACATGTAAGGTATGTAAACTAATGCATACAGCCACTCTTTTTGCCAATTAGCTATAAATAGAAATGACATAATGTTATAAACACATAGTGCATCAGATCGTTAATAAATTTCTCACCTGTGAACTATGAACAAATGATGTATAATATTTTACAACAATTACTCATTCACAATTGTATATATTATGTACGAAAAGTTTCGCTAAATGTTAATATGTAACAACGATTTAACAATTAGAAAACATAAACAACCCACTGAAGATAGCACAAAATGTGCTGAAGCATGTCGGGTGAAACAAAACAGAAAAAAACGTGTCTTGCATAATGCGGAATTCCTATTCCCATTTCGCAGCAATCACGGACACAACAAGAAGAATTGCAACACCACAAGATGATATTAATACAGTTCAAAATTTTACAACTAAATTGATTTGTAGAATACAAGTACTTTCATTGAATTTGTTATTCACTTTTGTCAAAGTACTTTTAACTAATTCTTATTGTTTGCAGGGGGTTTAATTTCTTTTTGTTGTAATATATCTTGATTTGATGCGTATCATATTTGTGAAGATGTTTTGCACTTTAATATAATATAATGCCTGCAAAAAAAAAAAAAAAAAAAAAAAAAAAAAAGCAACGCCCTGGAGGACAGGATCATTTTATCGACAAGTGATGTAGCAGGTAGCTCATTATCGTAGGAGTCGCATCGATACGCAGTGTAACCCCCTTCTGGCGCAACACAAGCGTGTATTCTCGCACGCAAAAGATTATAAAGGTCCAGATGGTCTCCTGCAGTAGTGTGTCCCAAGTGAGCCTTTCGTTGCAATTCGACAATCGTTCATGCAGGCTCTAGAGAACGAGTGAGTTTCCGCATCATGATGGCTCTCACGTGTTCAATTGGTGAGAGATACGATGATCTTGATGGCCAGATGAGTTGTACCCCACGAAGAGCACGTTGAGTTGCAGCAGCTGTACGTGGACGTGCGTTGTCCTGCTGAAAAATTACATCACGTTCCTGTCGAAGAAATGTCAGTAGCACTATGTTTGTGACTGATGACGCCCCCCACGACATGGATCGCTTGTTTCGTGGGCGAATGTGCTCTGAATAAGGCAGCTCAACCGGTCTGCGCCCTACAGTGTTAATCACTCGCATACTAACGGAGCCCATTCTCATCATTGAAGGCAGCAGAAAGCCATTCCATTCTCCAGCCAACTGACGACGCCACAGTAGCCATGTTTGCGGTGTCGTGCTGTCGGTCGTAACATGGCTAGATACAAACGTGATTTTAATCCTGTTGCAAGCAGGCAGTACCCAGTGGTCCCTGGTAACACGGCAATTGCACCTTGTTCCCAAATTTCGTCCCTGTATGATATTCGATCGGCAACCGCTGCTCGACAGTGCGTCGATCTCGACGTGCGGAGCCTGGTGTACAGGTGTGGGAATGTTCCACAGACAATTGTTAAAAGCAGCGACACACCACCGATATATTGTGCTCAACAGATGCCGCAGTCCATCTATACGTCCATCCAGCTTCCCGCAGGCGCACAATGTGATCCCGTTCAATTGGCTGAAATTGTTAAACATGAGTACGTACTCGTCGGTAAGGGATGGATGTTCACTGGAATGATTGTTGCAAACACTGTTCTCCTCTAAACTTAGTATACCGAGCGAGGTGGGGCAGTGGCTAGCACACTGAATTGGCATTTGCGAGGACGGCGGCTCAAACCCGCATCCGTGATTTCCCAAAATCGATTCAGGTAAATGCCGGGATGGGTCCTGTGAAAGGCAATGGCCGACTCTCTTCCCGATCCTTCCGTAATCCGATGGCACCGATGACCTCGCTCTTCGGTCCCCTCCCCCAAATCAACCAATCTAAATTTATCACAGATCGACCCTGCAGAGTCGAAACAGAGGGTGCCCAGGCAGGCTTCCTGAGCCTCATCTCATCACCGATGACCGTGACATATGAATTACAAACACAGCAACCACTCAGTATGCACATACTATACGCTGATGCCTCTGAACACAGTCCTTGAGAATGTTGCATCTTTTTCTGGCAGTGTAACTGCGAAAGCTCTGTTTAAATGTTCGTTCAGTTTATGAATATTTTAAAAGACATACGTAAGCATCACTATTTAATTTGTTTTTTGGCGAAAGCTCCACAAAATAACGCACAAGAATTAAATTATCGAAATCTGTGTTAGGACAAAACCATGAAATGTGCAATACCACGCGCCTCGATAATTTAAAATGAACTGTCCTAATAGCTCGCGTGTCAAGAAAGTGTAGTGAACTGTCAGATACCTCTGATAATGGTACAAGTTCGGACTGTTAGTGTGCGGAAGGAGTGCATGTGGCGCTTGTCCGCAGGGGGTGCTGGGCTTCTACAAGGGCATCTCGGCCTCGTACGTGGGCATCTCGGAGACGGTGGTGCACTTCGTCATCTACGAGGCGCTGAAGGCCCGTCTGGTGGCCCATAGGCACAGCACGGGGTCTGGCGCGCCCTCCGACAGCAGGACGTCCAGGGACTTCCTGGAGTTCATGGCCGCCGGCGCCGTCTCAAAGACGGTCGCTTCCTGCGTCGCCTACCCCCATGGTGAGTACCTCATTGCGAGAGAGAGAGAGAGAGAGAGAGAGAGAGAGAGAGAGAGAGAGAGAGAGAGAGAGAGAGAGAGAATATGATTGAAACAATGTTGCAAGAAGCAGATAGAATTTTAGTCACTGGAAGGATATTAGAAGAGTCCCATAGGTTCAATTTTTGGTATATTTCTATTACTTACATACGTGAATGAACTTCCCCTTAACATTCATCCAGCAGAAATGGCTCTTCTCCTCCTCCTCCTCCTCCTCTCTCTCTCTCTCTCTCTCTCTCTCTCTCTCTCTCTATATATATATATATATATATATATATATATATATATATATATATATATATATATAATCCCATTAGAGAGGAAGCAACACAAGAATTCGTTCATGAGTTTTCAAAGAATCATTTAGAGGGTATCTGCAAATGGACTCACCTTAATTTTGAGAACACTAACTATATTCAGGGCAACAAATAGCCCTACCAACAACTGATGTGGCATCTGAAGAGGAGTCAATAAGAAGGGTAGAATGTTCCATATTTTTAGGTACACGTACTGATGAAAGCTTGAACTGGAGAAAATATGTTACAGAGCAGCTCAGTCAATTTAGATAAGCTCCTTTAGCTCTTCGTATAATTGCTAGTATTCAAAACAAATGAATCAACCTCCTAACTTAATCTGGCCAATGTGGCTGAGCGGTTGTAGGCGCTTCAGTCTGGAACCGCGCGACCGCTACGGTCGCAGGTTCGAATCCTGCCTCAGGGATGGATGTGTGTGATGTCCTTAGGTTTAAGTAGTTCTAAGTTCTAGGGGACTGATGACCTCCGATGTTAAGTCCCATAGTGCTCAGAGCCATTTGAGCCTAACTTAATATTTTTCGTATTTTCGCTAAGTATTGCCGTACGAATCAATTGTCTGGCGTAGTTAATTACCTAGAAAGTATTGATTTCATAAAAATGAACAGTGAGAATATTATGCGGTGTTCTCCGGTACTCATCGTGGAGGTAACATCTTTTTCCTAAAAAAAAAAAACGAAAATATTTTGTTGAATCCCCCCCTACGTACAGAGAAATTACAACCTTAATAAAATAACAGTAAGTAGAGCTCGCACTGGAGGATTCAGATATCCATTTTTCCCACGTGTTGTTAGCATGGAACGCTCGAGAAATAATCTGTAAGTGGTTCTGTGAACCCTCTGCGAAGACTTAATAGTGAACTGCAGAGTACCGAGCGTAGATTTAGAAATATTTAAGTAAATGCCGAGCCATCTGAATAGAGGAATAGTCACTTGGAGCAACGCACAGTTAGAAAGATACCCACCGTAAATAAGGAAGTTAACAGTCGCCTTCGCCTAACACTCTTTATCCAATTTTTGTTCTACACGATTTATACCATAAGATATGTCCCTTTGGCGCTGGGCGTTGTCCCAGATTGACTTCGCCTTCTTGTGTGTCCCATTAAACAAAATCGATGTGTGTGGCGCACTTGTAGAAACTGCAAATGTTCAATACGTACGAAACTTAATTTCGCCCTGCCATCATTTAAATTTTCTATAGTCTTCTTAAATAACTTGGGGAAAATCAATGGTTCTTTAGTCATAACCATCTCAAAGTTCTTTCCCCGCCATTTCCACCTTCTTCCTATGAGCTACTAACCCGTCTCCAACGACCGAGTAGTTGTGGAGATGTTACTTATTTTGCCTGTTAGTCACATATTTCTACAGTTATTATTGAATTTTATCTAGAGTATTTTAATAATTTAGTCTGATGGATATAATTTTGATACACACACGCCGTAGAAGCCAGATTATCTTTTGGACTTCTTTAAAAGTAAAAAAAGAAAAAAATCAGCTACACCCCTATGTACTTGCCTGACACATACTAGTATGCATTTCAACAACACGGAAAAGTGACGCAGCTCGTGTAAACATTCTTCATGCGGAAGTCAATATTTATCGCGACTCTCTATTGAATTTATGCGATTCTTCCAGTCACCCAGTTCTGCAATTGGCTAAGTTACCATGTATGATTGCTTAGAGATACGTAACGGAGGAGGAAGTACGCTTTGCTATTTACATTAGAAACAGCTGCGTCCTTGGCAGACAACCAATATCAACCATTGTTTCGCTCTTATTACGTTATTCTCGAATGCAGAAGTGATTCACATACTTCGCTAATAACGAACCCCCATCGCTACTTAAGTTCATACTTCGGCTTTACTTCCTTTTTTTACACGAACATTATGCGAGCTTCTCGAGTGGCTGTGCGCAGTAAGCTGCCTTCATACGTTGTGTATCACCTTTGACCAGTGAGACTTCAGGGCAGGTGCCAACGCAGATTGGCAGGGGCCGTGCAACCTCCGCAAACGCCTCTGCGAGAATTTTGGCAGCATATCCAACTCCCACGTTGGCGAAGGCGAAAGTTGCGTAAACAGTGCGCAACGCACGGATATGCAAATTAGCAGGTTGGAAGTGAGACGAGTGCTCTGAAAATAGCGCTTCTGAAGGTGGGAAGAGAACGTAAACACAATAGCTGCAGCTGCTTTATTCATCCATAGGATCACTTTAACATGGCTTTTGGACATGAACCATCCCGGCATTTGCACGAAGGAATGTGAGGAAACCACGGAAAACCTAAATTAGAATGGCCGGATGAAGACTGGAGCCTCCGCCATCTCGAATAAAAGGCCAATCTGCATAAAAAAAGTGCTGCCTCATTTGGTTTATCCCAAATTGAAATGTTGCATATGGTTAGGGCCTCCCGTCGGTTAGACTGGAAGCCTGGTGCAAGTCTTTTTACTTGACGCCACTTGAGCAACTTGCGTGTTGGATGATGGTGATGAAGACAACACAGCACCCATTCCTCGAGCGAAGAAAATTTGCTATTTTGCTGGAAATTAAACCCGGCCCCGTCGTATGTCATTCTGCCGCGCTCACCACTCAGCTATGAAAGCGAATGGTTTATCCCTAGTGTACAGTACTATTTTACACGGCAGTTATTAAATAATAAAAGGCGAATGCTTCACTTTTATTATTTTCTCACTGCAGACTGTCTGCGGCTTCTGCAAACGCGTCAAAATAATCGAACGAGTTGGTGGCTTCCAACTCCCCGGAGGCCTTATACATAGTTGAATTGATGTACATTGAAGGCTAAGTTCCGGGGTAGTAAGCGTCTCTTTGTCAGTTTTCAGCAGCCAGTAAGGTTTGTTTCAACGACGTTACGTCATTTCAGCGCCACGCCCGAAATTAAAAGTTTACTTAAACTCAGCGCACCAGATGAGCGTTTTAAATGGTTTAATGAAATAATCGCACGGTGTTGAAAAACATACAGTTGGCGGTTGATCCAAAATTGTGCTGATTTTACTCTTGCTTTGTGAAAGAACAGAGTGTCTTAAATTTTACATAGTTGGCACTACTAGGTACTCCAGCATGCCGCTATTGTAGGTCACTGTTACCGCCATCCTCACACAACTTCGTTGTTAGCGACAGGAAAGTCTCGTGGACATAGCGATTACGCGAGTCTGGAAATGTTCTTAATTGAGTTTCAACAACACAACGTGGGTGCATAAAAAAATTGCATCGTAAGCCTCTTCAAAACCTGTTCGTCATAACCTTCATAACCTTCATCAAAGTGGTATTTGGTTAACTCAAGTCAAAAGTGTTTAGATCTCACAGCCACAGAATTAATACGAAAACAGTTGTTTATCTATAAGTAATGTCACGAAGACTGAAATTCAGTGCAAGGATGAAATCTAGTTGATGGTTTCAGATATGCACTAGTTATATAACGTTTCATTAGCAGCGGCGTCAGAATTCTGTGTTGCCGATAGGTTACAGATTCGCTGCGTCACGTTCAGCAAGACTTTAAACCTGATACGAGACTATCTTCAAGCGAGAAACAAACCAAAAAACAGGGCTTAATACCCCGTAAATAACGTCTCACTCTACTGGAGAAAAAGTGTGTTGCAGTTAATAGCTTCCCCCACTACGCAGCTTTAGAAATTGCTAAGGTCCTGTTTATCAGTTTGGGAGGGCAGAATAGCTGCGGCTTCATGCGGACTGGAGTTAATGAGCGATCTAATACTTCGCTGCGATTTTTTTCTTTCCCCTCTATTAACCAGTTCCTGCAAAGACACACTACCTTCAAAGGTACATAGACACTGAGGGTTTTGACAATTTCCTGCTTCCTTAATCTGTACTGAAATTAAATTTATTGCAGATGCTTTTGATCTAGTGTTGGCGGGGTGCCAGACAAAATGAGTGCGGATCATACCGCAGACAGCATTAAAGGAAACGCAGTGAACTGTAACTTGTCATTCACGCGTGGCTTCGTTGTCATTTGTCAGTCAAACTAACGAGCATTGTAGTTTCATTGAATGGGCATTATTGGAGAGTGTTTTGTGTGTGTTGGGGGAGGGGTTGCATGAGAGACATCGATAGATGTAAAGGTGGTTTCCGGAGTATCCCAAAGAAGTGTGATGAACCGTTACTAGTTATAGTGTATTTAAATGTAGTAGAATGCTCCGGAAGCTTTTCGATACTGTTTGCAGCAGCTGTGCTTGTCTATAATAAAGCAGCAACGCCAGAAGACAGTATAGATTTTTAGGTTGGTGAATGGTGGAGGCTCTGACAGTTGACACAGGACTTGAATAAGTTTAGCATATTGCGACGCGCACACGCAAGAAATGAAATCCACTACTGTGCAACTACACTATTGACGACAAATTACTGGAAGCAGTATGTACCGTACAATATGTAGGAGTACAAATGTAACTCATCCACGAAGGAAGTGGTTTACAAGCCGTTTGTTTTATCTATTCTCGAGTACTTTTCGTCAAACTCGGAGCCATATATATGGGGAGGGGGGGGGGGGGGGGCGGGGGAGAGAGATATTAAGTACATGATCGTGGCTGCCATATTGTAATACGGTAATTGGAAGCGTAAACCGGTCGCACGTGCTCGGGTTGAGAATTCGCATTAGTCAGTGGGAACGTTGTCGACCTTGACGACGAGGAGGGAGGGCTGAGAACAAGAGGCATATTCTGCGTCGCAGGCATTCATCGAACGGTGTGACGCAACGCTGGGACGCGGCTAGCCGTAGCAGTCACAGTAGTGGCCGCATCCGGATGAGGGGGCCGCCGGTTCACTGAAAAGTTCTCTCTCTCTCTCTCTCTCTCTCTCCCTCCCCCCCTCCCCCCCCTCCCCCTCCCTCCCTCCCGCCCTCCCTTCCTCCCTCTCCCCCCTGGCGCTCGTTTCTCTCCGCTGCATCAGTAGTATTTTTAGTGGTGGATCACTTTTCAAGAAGATTGAAAATGTGGTATTATGATACAAGAATAGGCAGGCGTGGTCTTAGAGAGAGCTCCATCTCTAAATTGGTCTCAAGTAACGGAGGAAAATAACGAAAAACCTAAATCAGTGGGGTCGGCTTGGGGTTGGGGTATTCATCCTTCCGAATACAAGCCCAGTCTGTTTAAAAGCGCCTGACCTAGTGTACAATACAGTTTCGCAAAACAGTTGTTTATACTAACGTAAAAAGCTAGTGCTACACGGTTCATTTCTCACGACCAGTCAGTACATTCACTGCAGCACGTGATTTCGTAATGTAACACTATACACACCACCACACACTGCCAGCTAAACATCAGGACCACAGTGACGATGTTTGATTTTCTTTTTGAGTACTGCAACTTCTAATTTCTTTTGTCACTAATAGCGCATACACTGCCTGGAGAGGAAAAAAAACTGAAGCACCCAGAAGGTATGACAATTTAAAGCACACATCGTCGCCGGCGTGTAAATGATGACGTGACAGCTAGAACAGCCACCAGAGTGCGTTAGTGGTGTTCAAGTGTAGCGTTGTTACCAGGCCTGGTAGTGTACATAACGATGGTAGACCATAAAAACCACGTAATTTCAATAACCAATAACTCCATTGTATAAGAGAGAAATTTGAAAGTGCATAGATTTTTCTAATTTGTCAATAACTAGACTACTACAATACTACTATTACTTCCGCATGTAGCATTAAGGGGAGTTTGAACGCCATATCCCCACAATGTTAAATTTAGTGAGCTGGCTTCCCTGTATTTCAGGAACCACTGTAGCCATTGACATGAAACTTTTACAGGACATTGAACTGTGTGTTCCGAGTCTACTGAACTACAATAATTGCATTTTAGTCACTGCTGTCGGACATACAATTTTTAATTATACATACCGTCATGTTCTTCTTTTAGTTCAGTAGACCCAGGATATGCATGTTATTACTCCCTGGAAATTTGAATAATCTACTCGAAGTAGTTCCTAAGATTTAGGGAAAAATGCAACAAAAATGTTAATTTTCAGGAACTTCTTCCAAAGTTTCAAAATACTGTAACTCACTTAATATATGCTTAATTTTTTTTATTTTTAGTCACTCAGGAGTACCCTGCACGATACTGTATATCATTCTCTTGATCTTTTTCCAAGTTTCTTCTTCTTCCTCCTCCTGGATTCCTTAGTGGCCAACTGTGCTGCATACTCTGCTTTCAGTGCGAACCTTGTCAATCTGTTAAAGATTGCTCCAGGATTAATTCCCATATGCTGTAGCACTTTCACCCTACCAATGTTGCAATCATTAAAAGCAATAACAGCATCACGGACACCCCACCCCCCTCACTTTAGTGTCTTCATTCCAACAAAAACATTTTTTGGTTAGCAAGTCCAGATAAGATTACTGAATGACTCATTGGTATTTTGAGTCTGACCATGCAGACAGTAATTCAGGATTTGCCAGAGCTCTGTAAATAGGTTTTATGATATCTATGACTGCTGCTGGGATGAACTGTTTGAGTAATTGCACCATGAATCAGGTCCAGGAGGGCAGAGGTGGTGGTTTACATCAGTTGAGCCTGTGGAAGAAGGTAGCCGATACTGCTTGCTTCATTTTCAACAAATCCTCAGTATTGTTTCTAATGGCCACCCCATAATACTGCTGTAGTTCATCAATCATGTTGTCTGTCAGCCTGCCTCTTGGGGTTTTACCATCAGAAAGTTTCTAGTCTCAAACTTCAACTTCCTCAACCTAGCGCACATCCTCTTCTGGACGTGACCAACACATTCCAGCAATTCACAGCCTTTTACATAAAAAAATTACTGATTTTATTAGATGTTGAAGCAATACAAGTGAACATTTTAACATTTTCAACCGGTGTAGATTATATTTAAAAAATAAAATAAAATACTTCCCATGTGAGTTTATAAGTGATGTATATATCTTTTTATTTGGAAAAATGCAAATTTTATAATGAGAGAAAAATCTGAAAATGGGGAAATTTTTTTTCCGTTCTAACTCCCCTAATGCCTGTATCAGTTTATATATTTTTTGAGAAACCGTTTTTGTTTTCATGTATAATTCAACATAAGAGTTACGAGGTTTTCGTTGCCTACCATCGATAAGTAGCGTGAACAACGTAGATATATGAGGCGTGAACAGCGTCAAGATGTTAAGTGATCACGGAGGGGCAGCGTTAACAACCCTGGCAGATTAAAACTGTGTGCCGGACCGAGACTCGAACTCGGGACTTTTGCCTTTCGCGGGCAAGTGCACTACTGTCTGAGCTACCCAAGCATGACTCACGACCTGCCCTCACAGCTTCAATTCCCGAGTTCGAGTCTCGGTCCGGCACACAGTTCTGATCTGCCAGGAAGTTTCATATCAGCGCACACTCCGCTGCAGAGTGAAAATCTCATTCTGGAAACCCTGGCAGAGTTTGGAAGGAGCCTCATTGTGGATCTCCATTCGGCCAGTTGGTCGAATCCTGCTGTATCCAAATTTGTGACGCATTCGGATGCGATATTGGCCCGACGTTGCACTGCATGAGAACATGAAGTCATGAGGTCTGGCATACTCGTCGTCAAGGTTCTGGTCGACAACATTTGACCTCCACAAGGGAGGGTCGCCATATTGTGGACCAAGCACATAAAAAGCCCTTGTGTGTGCGCCTGCCATCCCAGAACAAGTAATGCACACCATCCAACAACATTGTGTCACTCTGCATCACTGGCAGGGGAATAGCAGCAGATGGCCTAGGGAATTACTGAGCTGCCGTTAACAGAACACCACGACCCGCTGCGCTTTGAGTGCTCCCATCACTGGGAAGCGTGGCCTGCTGAAGGAATGGCGTCACACAGTGCGTTCAGCGACTAACCACAGTTCTGCGATGAGCATCGTCTGCTAGCAGCTGATTACCTGGGCAGAGGTCCCATTCTTCCAATGTTTTGGAGAGGCACAGCAGTGGTGTTCCCGCGTCATGATGTGCGGGAGCCAGCGGGTGTGACGTCAGCTCATCACTGGTCGTGATCGAAGAAAATCTGACTGCACGGTACACCTCATATATTCTTCTCGTGCGACAGTGTCGTGATGTCATTTTTCAACAGGACAATGCTTGTCCACACATGGCACGTTCCTCTACAAACTGTGTGCGCCATGTTGAGCTACTCCCACGGACAGCAAGACCTCATGGACTATCCCAGACATAACACGCATGGGAGCAGCATGGACGTAAACTCCTTCCCAGTGCCAATATCCAGGACATAGAGGTCAACTTAAAACAGTCGTGGTTTAGGTTGCTTCAGGACACGATACAACGGCAGTGTCACCCTTCTCAACCGGATCAGTACATGCATCCAGGCTAGAGGGAGTACGTCATACTGCCAAATACTTACTGAATTTGACTCTATTTTGTAGTCACTTCAGTAATGTCAATACACCCAACTCGTGAAGTTTTAATTTCGTTTCCTTCTTCCCTTGTGTGTGTTTCACTTTTTTTGTGAGGCGGTGTTTTTAAGACTGTGGAACTATCGCATCTCTCCCCAGTCCTCTAATTTACGAAACTTCTATCGCATTGCCTGTGTGCATTATGGATAGAAAGTGGAAAAGGCCTCGAAATTTTTTTTCTTTTTTCTTCGGCTCTTTAAATTTTACTTTATTCCGCTTGCTCTCATATTACGGTATACAAACTATTCGCAGCCAAAGTTCTGTGGGTTCGTTTACTGATACATTTTACTCATTTTTCACTACATCTATATACACATCTACCTACTGCAAGCAAGCCTACGGCGCACGGCGGAGCTCCGATATTGTCCCCTGTCAACTGCATTGGCCTTACAGATCGAGGGGAGAATAACTGCATGTTCCAGAATCTGTTGCTCAATTATCAAGATCCCTTTTTGCCGAAAGCCTCAGAACTTTCTGCTTACGTAACACTGTGCACAGACTGCGTGTCGAGGTGCAGTATTTTACGTAAGAAACTGAGTTCGCCAAACAACGATCCGCATGGCAGGGGCTGCTGGCCGGGGCCGTATCGTAAATTACTGCTACGGCGCAAGCAGCCGGTACGCCGACCGCTGCAAATACCAGGGGCGGCTTTCTCGGGTACCATCAAACAGTCACAATTGTAAGAAGGCATTGCGAAAATGACAGAACTGGCTACTGGATTCCTCCTACTGTTGGCCGATGTGAGCAGTGTACACTACAGGATACTACAGAAACATTCCTGCCATGCTTTGTTATGAAGAGTTTAGAATCGTCACGAACACTTGGCCAATTTTCAGCTGATACGAACGTGGGGTTAAAAGTTCTCTACCTAGCAGTGATGGCTTTTTCCGAACACGGCATTCATATTGCACAAAGCTATTCCATAGTTTTAATCTTATAAATCTACTTACATTATCCGCAAGCGACGCAGTAGTTCTTTGCGGAGGGCACATCGTAAAAACATTGCAAATCTTCCTTCCTACTGCATTTTGGTATTGATGAAGGAAAGATGGCTGTCTGTATACCACAGTACGTGCAATATCATTCCCTTCTCACGTGCGAGATACATTGTCTGTTCAAAAAATCCGAGAACATTCGTAATTTCGCGTCAATGGTATGTTGTGTTGAGTAGAACATTGTGTCGCACAGTTCGCGGATTTCAAGATGGAATAGCTAGAGAAGCAACGCGTCTGCATTAAATTTTGCGTGAAACTCGAGAAACCCTTTACAGGAACACACCAAATGATGCAGGAAGCCTGCGATGATGAGTGCTTAGGCCACACCCGTTGTACGAATTGTTCACACGGTTTAAAAATGGCTGGACGGAAGTTAGATTTTCCTCGTTCAGGACGCCCTGGTGTCGCAAAGTTCGTCCCACGGCTCAAGACGAGAAAGACCTCACAATCTGTGAAGAGCTTTTGGATTGCGCAAATCAGAACATGTTCCTAAAGAGAATCGTAACTGGTGACGAAACGTTGTTCTACGGTTGTGGTGTTTAAGACAGAGGTTCATTCTTCACAATGGGGAAAGGTTCTGAAAGACCGAAAAAAAGCTCGTCAGGTCAGGTCAAATGTGCCATGCTGATAGTTTTCTTTGTGTTTAAAGGGTTAGTTCACCATCTGTATTTTTTTAACCTGCTTGTTCCTTGATTATGGACTAAACTTAAGCAGTTCGTCAGCTGGTTCAGTAATAGCATTGCTTGTCCTCAGTCTTTCAGCGCACCGACTTTCTCATGGCAGCTGTGAGGTCTGCTCTGTATTAAAACAGCGGAAAAGCGGTTTTACTTTTTGTCGTAAGACCAGAAACAAATTTAATCCTAACATAGCGCTTAATGTGCAACAATCACAGCGGTGTTCTGTTTGCCAAGTGCTGTTATAATGAGGCACTGCTGCAACTCAAAAGCGAGCAGCTGCGTTCATATTATGTTGCATCATTAATTACAAGTATTGCTGCCACCTGGCGAAGTCGATAAACGAATTCATTGGCACTGGAACCACCATGACTCGAATAACCGCCTGATTACATGACTGTAATACGTTTTCGGACTCTTGGCCTCGAAGCCAAACATCCACATATACTGGCAGTTAGATAACTTTTATTTCTATATATACGGCGTGAGAAGTAAAGGAGTCGCCCACTGCATCATATGAAGCAGTACAGTAGATATTACCTTTCAGGTGCGTTGATAGGTGTCAGGATACACAAAAACGTTAATAATAGCCGTATTTTATTTTTTTATTGAAAGGTGTTGAATACTGACATATTGGGCTGACAAAGGTTTTTATTCCGAAGTGTTTCTATTATTTTCTCATTAAATTGTTGGGCTAGCGTAAAAATGTTTAAAATTGCAGGTTTCAGGTTCTATTCGCTGCTAAACTACTGCTACAACATTCTCCCGTGTCAATTTAATAACAGTAATTAAATCATTAATTTGTGATGCCTGTGGAATAATTGTGCCATTAGAAGCAAACAGATTTTTTTCATCCTCAAATATACAACGCATTATTAATGGCAAAGTACACGGCCGGCAGCTAGAGGTGAAACAACAAACTTCAGGAGTTCTGATTATCAGACTTTCTCTCTCCATTGGGAATATGTTGTTCGAATACAGCTGAAACTGCTTCTTCAGGTCATTTTCATGTTAGCTGTGATGATGGCGTCTGATGAATTAGAGAATGCTCCACAAGTTTTTTATGTAGCATTCTTTTCTTCTCCTTTAACGAAATTGCATTTTTAGATGCAACCGTTCTCAGTGACAAGTACGCAGAAACTGTAGCAAGAACTTGTGCGAAAGCCAATATTTTCATATCCATAAACTTTTCACCGTCATCGTGGTTTTCTTAAAACATTAGAGATCACAGGTGTTTTTAAGTGAGATGAATATGCTAAACTTATACCTGTCAGACCGCTGACGGCAAATACCGGGCAGCTGGCGTGTCTTGTTTGTTTAAACTGCGTTTGTCGCCCCAATCAGAACAACTGCTCGAGACTCTGATTGTGTTGTCTACGTGACATGAAATCGTCTTTTCGTAAAGATTAAGAAGGTAGCTGAATTGTCACTCGACAATATACACTTTACGGCGCCTTGTTACCGACTTCTGCGCGGGCTCTATAATTCATACAGAGCACTGATCGCACACAATAATGTGCCGTGGCGTCTCATATTCGCAGCTGGCGCCAGCTGGTTGGGTGACGGCTAATTCTGGCATCACGTCCTTGAGCAGCTTCGCTATAAACGGCGAAGCCGGAGACACGCCATTTTTTTCTGGGTCACTTAATTGCTACGTACTCCGCTAAGGAGGTCAAAGGGTTCTTCCACCTTACGGCTTGCGTTGTTGGTCGTTCGAAGTGAAGAGGCTGGTTATTAAGTGTAAGGGGTCGCACACGATTTTGTCAATTTCTGCGTATTGGTCTTATCCCTAGTTGTAAAGCGGAAACATCTGGTATCTGTAATTATTGCAGAAAATTTCGAGCGAATCAAGAAGCATACGGTAATTTAAGGAATTTTTTTTTCCTTGCTGAATATTAGTTTATGGGTGATAACACCACTAAAACTTTGGTTTTCCACCGTAATCTAAGGAACTTCTCAATTAGATGTTGGTGCTACAGTGCCCTCCACTCGCAGAATGCACTTTTTGCGAAGAAAGGCAGGTTGGGGAGGGGGGGGGGGGGGGGGGAGGGGCAGTGGACTTTATTGAATTATGCCTTGGTTCACCCCATCATCCGTTACATTGAATGCTGGATTGTATTGGCAGTATCCACATAAATTCTGCAAAATTCCTGCTGTCCTTGATAAAGGAAGTGTACTACTTATTGTAGACATGGCAGTCATAGGATGTTGAACACTGTCAGTGTCAGCATTATCTGAAATGGTTTACACATACCAGAAAACTTAAATACCTGTAAAGCTGTGCCGTTTTGAGCTCAGTTTTTAGATGTTAAGTTGAGGGTTCAAAACACTCCTCTGTACTCTTTTCACTAACCGCTACAAGAGAGAATTTTGGCAGTGTCTCTGTAACAGTGCTCATACAACATTTATTAATTGCAGTTTCCATTTGTTATGATCAGGATGAGGGTCTGGAGTGTGGGCTAAGAACAGATTAATCCTCTGTATATGGTGTTATTGCTTGCAGTGCAGAAGAGTGTTATCTGTGCTTTTCTCACCCAGCCATTGAGGACTGTTTTCAGTTTGCTTGTTATTTACACATTTGAAATAAATTTATGGATGTGTATATTGGGGTGTTTAAATTGTTCTAATGTTTAAATTCGCCTGGAAAATTATATTTTAGTTCATTTATTGAGGAGCAGTAACACTTCATTTTTCACATTCATCGATGTATTTTATTGTTGTGGCCTTCAGTCTGAAGACTGATTTGCTGGAGCTCTCCACTCCTATTTAAACCTTTTTCTGTCTGCATAACTATTAAAACCTACAGGCTTATGAACCCACATGCTTTAGAGAAAGTTTGATCTCCTCCTATAATTTTTTACTCTCCAAACTTAGCTCCATTACCAAATTAATGATTCCTTGACGCCTCAGTATGTATCCTGTCAACTATTAGCTCATTTTAGTTATGTTGTGGTATGCATTTCTTTTCTTCCCAGTTCAGTTGCCCTTCATTAGTTATGTGATCTAGCCATCTAATATTCAGCTTCATATAAAAGAATAAATAAAACAGAATATTTGTGTGTGTGTGTGTGTGTGTGTGTGTGTGTGTGTGTGTGTGTGTGTGTGTGTGTGTGTATATAAACATTTCAGATTTTAAAGTGTGTTCGTGTCGTATCAGTCATTATGTACCTTGTAATCCATCTTTATGTTTGTTCACAGAGGTGGCGCGCACGAGGTTGCGAGAGGAAGGTGACAAATACAAGCGGTTCTGGCAGACATTAGCAACGGTCTGGCGTGAAGAAGGTGCTCGTGGTCTATACCGTGGGCTTACAACTCAACTGATTCGACAGATTCCGAATACGGCGATAATGATGGCAACTTATGAGGCAGTGGTATACCTGCTCACTCAGTGGACAGCACCCTCTGTGCACACAGCTTTCTATGAACCTGCTGTAGAAGATCTGAGCCTATCTGATGATGACGAGGTGTCAGGCGTTGGAGAAAGGGCAGTAGTAGTCTCATCAAGAGCCTAGCTGCATGGTGAGTTATGGCTCCTGGATGATACTTACTGTATGTATTCCTACATTTAACAGGCTCAAGTTTGATGTTTATTTTACGATGAGCCTGTTAGTTCAGTATTAATATCTGGATAGAATTCTCTCGTCTGTTTGTAGTAGCAATTGTTTGTTTAAAATTGCTTTTCAATCTACTTTTTTTCCTCTTGCAGGTGCCAAACAGTAATGCTGGGAGGAAAATATTACTTGCAGTAATACTGCTTTACTGACACTCTTCACTGATTTTTCTGATGGCTTTTTGGGCAAAGACTGATGGTTAAGTCTTGTATGTTCTCTGCAAACTTGTGATTGGATCTGCAGGCAGCCATGTAGAAAAACAGTTTTTTTATTATTTTCTGACTGAAAGAATGGAGATTAAGTGGCTGTGATAATGTCTGAGAAAAAGATACATTGCACTAAAGTGGCAGTAAAGGGATATATGTAATGTGTACATAGTGTACATGAATATATTTAAATCCTGTTACCATGTTACATAGTGTAAAGAATTCTGGTTATTTATTTGTTACTGAGGAACAATGTGGATATCGTGTAGTATTTTTGTATTTCTGGTATAATTGGGGTCTTGACAGTTTGGGTATGTTGACAAAAAAGTGTATTCAGACACTTCCATATGACAAGCAGACTACTAGTTATTAGTGCATTTAGGTAGGCAGCATTCCTACATATGTAACATAACTGAATTGTCATTAGCAAGACTGACCTAACAAACTGATGCTTGGCATGCGTTTTGAAGTCAGTAGATATTTCATGTTGTACAATTCATTGTAATAGTTTATTGAATTTTTATTAATAAAAAGCTTTAAAAGTGACTACTTGATCTGTACAAATTATTTTAATCTATTAACCTGATACAGGACAGTCATATCAATAAAAATTACATCATGAGATATCATCTTATTACACACTGTACAGAACCATAAACACAAAATACTGTACTTTTTATTTAAAGGTGTAACTATGTACTTGTACTTTCACAAAAGTAAAAAAATGAATTGTTATTCATTGATAGTGCGAGATGACTAGCATAGTAGAAGTTATACACTTATCTTGTAGTGGTAAATGTAAGATATAAGATAACAGGAGCTTTGAATATTTGAATTATAGCCATGAATAAAAATTTTTAAAATTCCTCTGATGCATTTTACAAATGGCATATGAAAGATATATATACTATGTAGCAGTTGCTCTACCAGTTAGAAGTAGGGCTATAAATAAGAAGCACTGCAGAAAACTGACTAACTTTCCCCATTATCATAATGAGGTCAAAAATGAATATGGAACAGTTCTTATATGCAAAGTATATGAACATGTAACTATGTGTATCAAAGATGGTTTCAGCCATTATTGGCAAAATTTGATGATGCAGGTAATGTTACTGTAAAACACATTTCAGTCTTTTTTGGTACTTCTGTTTGAAGATGTACGGAGGAGTTCTGTAGCACTTGCCCGATTATTAATTAATGAGGTGAAATGTTTTTATGGGCTGCATCAGTGCTCACAGCTATGAATAGTCATCTTCGTTTGTATACAGGATGGCCACGTCACTATAGACACTTAATGTCAACAGCTGTGCAGTTGCTTGCCATGTTCCATGTAATAAGTGATCCTGGACCTGGCCTTAACACTAGTGTTGCTCGTCCAAGCCTCACTTCAGAGAAAGAAGCACATGTCGGCTGTGGTTGTGATGCTATGTTGCTGAGCTCCACATCCTCATTGTCTGTGACTTCATTTAACTGTAAGCAGAGTTGTCTGGCCAGCTCGTAGGGTGGCTCATGGTTTGCCAGACACAGTGTATGCCACGCACCAAAGACACGCACAGATACTCTGCCACCTGAGCTGTGGGACGTAAAACCACACCTCAGATTATTTTAACGTTTGCCGTCCAAAGATTACATTAAGTTAAGTATGATGTTGAATAGCAATAATACTGTCATAGTTTTATAAAACTATTAGAAACTCACATTTTGTAACCCTTATCCTTGGAGTGAATGCCAACACAAGATTCTTCGTCATCCATCATTGGACAGTCTGGTTCACCATCACATAAATGGTCATTTGGAATACACATATTTGGTTTGCTATAAACCAAAAATGAAGAAATTTTAAGATCAGTTAAATGTTGATTTGGAAAAATACAAAATTCATACATTCCCTGTGGCAGTTCATGGAATAAAAATCAGTATAAGGAAACTTGTAAACAGGGTGCTAGGTGATGCAATGGTGAAAAGTATCACAGGAAGTTGTTCTCTGCTTTGAAAATTGGATACTAATGCCAGAACCAGGTTACTTAAAACCCAGCTTATTTATTTGGTAAGTAAAAACTTCTGCATCAGTACTAACTTGGAACAGATACATAATGTAAAAGATGGAACAGGAAGAAGCCCTAATAACTGCTAAAATGGGTAGTACCTTCCACTATACATTTAGTGGTTTGCAAAGCATGGATGTAGATGTATATTTACCTACTATATTTTTACATGTACTCTTTAAAATTTTAGTTTGATAAGAATACACTGGTCAGCCAGAAGACTACAACCACTGACCCACCTGGCGAGGAATGACTGCTAGTTCACATACACCATGTATGTGTAGGCATTTTGGAAACTGCTTGACTTGGCGGGTACTCGAGAAGTAGTGTGAAAAAATAGAGGTTAAACAATGTCCATACATCGTGGGGTTGCATCACTACTCCTCACTACAGCAGATGTTGGACCTCGTGGACTGGGCAGACCGGTGAAACAGGACAGGCAGCAAACTGTGGTGCAACTAACATCAGACTGTAATGCTGGGCACAGTAAAGGTGTATCTGAACACACAGTGCACCGAACATCCCTAATGATGGACCTGAGCAGCAGACAACCCATGCATGTGCCAATGTTACACCATGACATCGGCAACTACGACTGAAATGGGCACAGGACTATCGGCACTGGACATTGGTACAGTGTCAGTGTGTTGCATGGTCTGATGAATCCTGATACCTTCTTCATCAAGGTGTTGGGAGGACGCGAATCTGTCATTTTCCATGGGAATGGGTCCTTGACACCTGTACTGCGGGACAGACAAAAGCTGGCGGCAGCTCCAATATGATCTAGGAACATTAATGAGGACATCCATGGACCCAGTGCAGCTAGTGCAAGGCACCACGACAGCTAAGGAGTATCATACTCTGGTTGCAGACCATGTACACCCCTTCGTGACAGTCATGTTTTCCGATGGCAGTGGCCTTTTTCAACAAGATAATGTACCATATCACAAGACAAGGAGTATGATGGATTGGTTTGAGGAACACAATGGTGGTTCAATTTGATGTGCTGGTCCTGCAACTTGCCATACCTGAACCCAATCGAACACACCTGGGATGTGATTGAGTTCATCTCATCCTCCCCGAAATTTGTGGGAATTAAGTGACTTCTGTATGCACATGTGGTGTCAACTCCCTCCAGCGACCAACTGAGGCCTCACTGCTTTCATGTCGTGACATGTCGCTGCTGTTATCTGTGCCAACGATGGATGTACCGGCCATTAGGTAGGTGGTCATAATGTTCTGGTTGATCAGTATACATTCTTATTTTCAAAAACTTAATGTAAAATATTTTTTAGCTACTACATCTATATTACAACATTATTCATAGTATGCAGTTAAATTCACAGTTTAATCAAGTAATTAAGATGTAACATCTTTTACCATATCTCAGCAAATTGTTCCTCATTTTAAGAGATCTAAACCAACTAAGACTTTTCTGTATGCCCTGCAGTCAGTTGAAATGTTGAATTCATTGCAAGTCACGAAAATAAAATTGGCAAAGCCTTTATCATAAAGAGGCTCCCTTCATTCCATCTCTGAAAAATCAAATTTTCAAAGCCTGTTGCACAATGAAAGAAAAAATACCTTCGACAGTGATAACTGTTGGGGTTTCCACATCCACAGTCTCGTTCATCTCCTTTATCGAGGCAGTTCCTATGCCCATCACATACTTGATATGGCCTAGACAGCTGCAGAAAATCTCTGCAGCTACAGCCTCGTTCATCAGATCCATCTGAGCAATCCCAGTTGCCATCACAAAAAGCAGCCTTTTCCACACAACCACCTCCTGATCGGCAGCTAAACTCCCAAGGTTTGCAACCTGTGGCAGACAAAGAATAGATGAACAAATGTATACAGAAGAAAACAGTTTCTATTGATTATGAAATTTGCAACAAACAATATGCACAAACATCCTTCAGAATGGTGGTAAGAAATACTGTCTTAGTATTGTCAAGATAATTCTCAAAAAATTATTTAGTTCTAAAGTGATGCACTATCTCAGAAGGGATACGTTGTTTCAAAAAGTTGGCTATTTGTGAGGCAGATAGTGAAATGATTTCTAAATGTGGTTTTGAAGTCCATGGTAAACTGTAGGTCCATCTAAAACTAATTTGCTAATCCAAATGACAAGGTGGTGGGAGGCAATGTGGTACCAATAGGAACAAGTCTAGTAAAACACTGTAGTTTTCAAACCAACATTAAAAGTTGTTTTAAAGTACCATTGCTGCCATGTGATATGTATATTGATGTTCTTTATCACAAATTTCCAAGTTTTGAGTTTTCTATATTTCTGGCCACTTTCCTCAGAGTTTTTGTTTTCAGTATGACAAGAGTTCAGTGGTGGTATTGTATCATGATGTTCTTGCTCCTCATGTCATGTATTTTGCTAGTTGTTGCTGTATTTTTATTACCTGGATGGTAATGCTTAAACTCAGAGTACCATCATCTCCCCAATATCGGTGAGTCTGGTCTCAAAAAGTCTGTACAGTGGTTAATTTTGATTATACTTTTTCAAAATATGGACAAGGCTTTACAAGAATCTATGATTATAACAATAGTATTTTCTGGATCTGCTTATGCATATTTGACTGTCCAGGACTGGGGCCAGCCATGCTCTCATTATTACTGCTACTGCTACAAGATGACAGTTTGGTTCTGTAACGTAGTTATGAAAATAATGTTGTAAACTTTAAGACCTGCATCTGAGAGATGTTTTCATAAATGGACTGAACCATAAGATAAAAAGAATTTACTCAACTGCAGACATTTTTTAATATATTTTTTCACCTCTGAGACTCAAACTCTTATGCTGTCATTGAATGACCAGAAAGTTCTTAAGTATAAATTTGTCACTCTTGCTGCTATCAGAAGCTATTGCTTAGGGTGCTTCTTGCTTCACCATCAAAAAGAAAATTTCAGCAGACAAATGTGCACACATTGTTCAACTGTATTACAGTTATTGAATTCTGTCTCCCTAATATGTGCTCTAAGGGGGCCAGTAATGTCTCGGACAAAGATGTGTCCAATGACTTGTACTGAGTTATCAGAGGCTTAAAAGATCTCTACTTGCAGCTACCTTTTGTCCTACTACGCAGTTTGCTGTAATACACTACACACATCATCCTTCTGCCATGAAGAAAGTCGAACTACACGATTTTTCAATCTTAATCATCTGAGATCTTTTGTGCTCACACCAACTTATGACCCTGATATAAACCCTTATCTTTCACTCTATATTTGTCTTGTGATCAGGGAAGTAATGGTAGACCACCTTGTTCCAAGATTTATTTTCCAACAAGCGGCATGGAACCACATTGCATAAACTTATGCTGTTTCCTAGAGGCTCTGAAAGAATTGTTGTTACACCCAGGATTTGTGTTCACCTCTGAGATTTCCACCACTGTCAGATACATCTTACATTCTACAAAAATGCAAATGACTTGGGTGTTGTCATCAGTGACACTTGACAGTGGATGCTATTTCCAAATTTCATTTTTTGTGCCTGATTGTTCACTTCAGTTTTTTATTTTTGAAGTAAAATTCCTGACTTTTTGTCAAAGTAACAACACTAAACTCTACTTAGAAGCATTTATACTTACATCGGCAGTAAATGGCATAGTTACACTTTGTAAAATAGTGTAGACACCTCTTGGGTATTAATGTTAGCACTGGGAAGTGAAGAGCAGTAGCAGATGTGGTGCAATCATATTTTCATATAGCACACAGTGTCATAGCGTGCTTCTAATTCCTACTGGTTTATGTTCGAAATATATTTAGTATAAAAAAAATGAAAATGAATAAAAAGTTCACAAATTTGCATTAGGAAGGAAAGGTTTTCCTTAAAATATATGGTATTAAACTTCTAAAGGTTTCACATATTACATAGCAACTTAAGTGAAGGTGTATGGGTATGAATAGAATTTTGGGTTCAGAACTCATTTTATGACAACCTCTTGTAAAATTGATATGTAAAATAAAGGAAAAGCAACCACTCACCTATAGTTGATTATGTGGCACATAGAAACATGCAACAGAAAGCAGTATTCGCACTAGCTTTGAAGTTCTTGCTCTTTCTGTAGCTAAAGCGGGCATGTGCATACGCTCATCCCTGCGTGCGTGCATATACAAACAACCAGGTGCAAAGCTGTCACCATGTGTGTGCATTTGAATGTCAGTGTGATTTGTGTGTGTGTGTTTTTGCTAGGGACAGAACAAGAGTTCAAAAGTAAGTGTGAGCAGTGTTTTCTGTTGTGTGCTTCTATGCACCACACTTCAGTTGGCTAAAGGTGAGTGAGTGATTACCTTCCTTTATTTTATGTATTATTCCATCCAGGAATTTAATTTGTTAAAGTGAGGAGCTTATGAGAGCACAAATATAACTGAACAAGATACCATACAATACAGCATTTATTAAATTATCATTAACTTGGAAATGAGGACATGCTTAACATGTGTGGTTGGGTCAAAGAAAGTGTTAAGTTAACATACTGTCACAATCAGAATAAAGTCTGAAAGTTATTAGTATAACCTGATGGATGACCAGTAATGTGTGTAAATAACTTCTTACCACTGTAACAGCTACTGTGTGATGACTTACCACAACGAGGGTGCCAGCAGTATGTATTGTCTTCATGGCAACTCTGTGACAGCAGGACACAGTGATCTGGCAGTGCACCAGATATATTTGCTAGATATCTGGTAGCTGAAAACGATCGTCTGATAAGTCCCAGTTTCCCCAAAGTTACAGATAAAATTCCAGGACTAGTGTTGAAGGGATGAAGTAATGTACTGAACAAAATTGATACTTCAGTCTGTCTTGTCTAACTGTATTGCAAAGATGGCTCCTATATAGAATGTAAAACATTTAATATCTAAGTTTCCATCAGATAATGCTGATCTCATTGGACACAACAATATCTTAATAATTAAAAGATTATATATTTGTCAAGATTGCAGAGTATGTGATCCCTCTGCAGTTCACTGTTGGCTGAGATATGACTAAGAGGGTTTATCAGTAGGTCTTTAAGAATTACGCTTTCTCATTTATAGAAGAATCCCACAATGACACATAGTAAGAATTTAATATTACTGAAATATAGAACAGAGATAATGAAATATCAGGAACTCACCACAAGGTGGCTTGATACAGATAGATTCTTTCAGGCTACATGCTGCTGAAGTTTCATCCCATGCAGCTCTACAATCTTCCTTCCCATCACACAATTTAGGGAGTGGTACACAGGAACCCAGTGGAGAGAGTACTCCATCACAGTTCGATGCCTTTGTATTAAAATCCTGACTTTTTTCTGAAACCGATGACGTGGACAGTATAGTTGTGTGTTATGTGCTTCATGTGAGCTATTGTAAACAAATCAATATAAAGACACAAGCATTGTTAGTGAAGCGTCTAAGCAAATATAAGATTCTGGTTCACTCAATTAAACATACAGATATACTGCACATACAGTTCATAAACTTGTGTAGTTACAGTTATCACCAGTTAAATTGCATAAAGGAAGTAACAAAGAGTAAGTTACTTAAAATTTTGCAGCCATAGAATCAGCAGAGATGGTTAAACATCAAAGTCAGTGTGAAGGTATTCCTGGATGATTAAAACATTAGAGGATGAACTGACAGGCTTCAGTGATGAAACAATAAATTATGTAAAAGGAAAAACAGTTAGTTGCTGTTACCTACTACATTCTTTCCTTATAGTAGTTTTTTTCTTTAACAGCATCTTTTGTTTCTTTTTATCATCTGTTTTGGTTCTTTAATATCTAAACAACTATGTACCACATTCCACTAATTGCAGTAGTTACACTAAATAAATAGCAATTCTAAGCAACTCTTACAATAGGGTTCACATCAGAACACTAGACAACTGATGTAAATCCAAAGCATCGATAAACAACAATAAAGCAAAAATTTGCCCTTCAAGTTGGAGAAAAAGAAGATGAAAGGAGAAAGAAACTGAACAATCCTCAGATAAACACAGGATTTAAAATAAGTAAAGCTGTCCTCTAGCCAAAGGTTGGTATGAACCACATTGTGATTTACTGGGTGTGGTCTGTCTGGAGGTGGAATGCCCTTGCAATCCTCTGATGCTTGAACTGATTTACCCAGTGAGTTACAGTGAAGCTTACATATAGACTGAAGTAACTCTTTGTAGGTGCTGGCTGCAGACAAAGCTTAAGAGGTGAGCAAAAAGCGGCATGTGTGCAGGTTAAACTACAGCTAGAATTGATGTATCAGGTGAATGTAACCCTGAATAAAGCAATGTGTTACTCTTACATTCATCAGATGTGCTACAGTCTCTCTCAATCTCATCCTCTTCCTTCCATGCTCTTTAACTCTTGCTTCTTCGTCCCTTTCATTTCTTCCACTTCACTTGCTTGTCTCTCTTTTCCCTTACTCAGCCACCACCACTTAAATCTTCTCAGCACTTTTCTCTTCACTAGGGCTATGGCCTTCATCGCCTATCTCATTTTGTGACTGCATGTCTCCCTCAATGCCCGGCCCTTTTTTTCCAGCCTATAACCACTTCTTAACCCCCTTCACTCCATGTGATGTCACCCAGTAAAGCACAGCCCCATACTTCCTCTGCATACCCCCTTTTTTTTGTTTTCTATTGTGAAGCCTATTTCTTGCCTCAGTTACTATCTGACTTGACTGTTAATGTAGGAATAAGTAAATTGCTGTTAAACTGTGAAATATAATAAGTAATACACACACAATGACCAGAACTGACAGTTACCTATTCAGTATTAAACTGAAGCGATATATTTATCACTGTGATTGAAAAGACTATTTTGAGCAGATGTGGAAGGAGATAAAGTGTCTTTACTTAGCAAATAATGGTGTTGCCAGCTTCTCAGTAATTACAGAAAATATTATTGTATAGTAATACCAGATGAAATAAATTTCAGAATACGCACCAGTAATGTCACGTAAGAAAAATAAATCCAAAATCGGCAGCATCAGCAGTCCATCGAATTTGCATGTGCCATTGAAAATTGCTGTGGGTTCCCATTTACCATTCATCCGGCACACTACTACACCATTGCATTCCTGTCAATATAGTAATTAATCACTAAAGTTAATTCTTATGTGGGTGACTTTTGTCTATGCTATTCTCAGTTAATTGGGTGTGTTTGTTACATAACTGAACACCATTTGTTACATTTTCAAATAATTAAATTATGATTTTGCCACAATGTTGTTAAAGAGAAGATATGAAAGAATTGTCTTGTACAGCATACAACAACAGAATTAAATAAAGAGTAGTATTAGAGAGTAAACATTATGTAAACAGGAGGAGGAGGAGCAGGAGCAGCGTTGGGGACTTGTTCAACGTATAAAATTGCACTGCAGCAACATAACACATTTTGTACCAGTGGACTGCAATAATTAATTTACTCTGAAATGCAACTAATAACTTCCTTCTATTCCTCCATCTACTCACTATGCTCCATGGATACCATCAACGACAACTATCTTCAGTGATAGGTAACAAGTAAGGATATATATTAACAAAAGACTAGAAAATAACAAACTTAATCTGTATATTGTATTAGTGCTTGATGCTATTGAAGCATAAGCCAGCTAAATTTAACTAAGCGAATTAGAGAAAGCTGCTACGTGAAAAACGTACTATCCCCTCACTTATATGGAACAGCTGCTGTTGATCTTGTATTGGTACTTCAGTATTACTTGAATACACTAGTATTTTTCAACAAAAATAGTTACCTAGAACTGCAAATAGTGAGTCCTGCGTACACTATATAGTACTTGACAAAAAACACAGTTACTTACCATGTAGCTATTTGGATAATTTTTGAAAGAGGCTTATGGGGTGTGTTTTTATTTCATTTTATTTTATTTTTAATTGGTTAGATTCCCAATTTCATGCTTTATTTTAGTTAGGAGCTTTTTGAATACTTCTGTGGCAGAGTACATGACTCTACTCTGAACCCTAGGTGAGCAGGCAAAGCCTACATGAAAATTATTTTTTGTCTTGCCTTGTATTGTGATTGTGTACATCACTTTTCACCTGATGCCAATTTTGTCAGCAACAAAAACCATTAGTAAGTAAATGTATTGTGAGGTCTGCCAAGATCTGTAGAAAGATCTATAGAAAGTCTCTACAGAAAGTCTCTACGTGGTATACAGATATCTACTTTACACGTTGTTCTTACTGCTCACTTCTGCAGAATAAAACACTTTGCTTATGCGCAAATGGGCTGTCCCAGAAGGTGATTCCTTTGTATAGCAGGGAGACACTTCACTTATGTGAAAATGGGCTGTCCGAGAAGGTGATTCCTTTGTACAGCAGGAGTGCAACTACGCAAAATGAATTGACACTCTTGTCCAAAGGTCACAATGAGAGCTGCTTTTAAGGGCAAAACATGCTGACCTGAGCATCATTAATGTATCTTTGGTTGACACAATTATTAACTTTTGGTACAACTAAATCTTAAGAAATTTTACACAATGTGTTTCATTTAAAGTGTGACCATTAATGTCTACTACTGATTCTATCAAACCATTCCTGATCCTTTAAACGGGATAATATGAATCTTTGTGAGATTAAGACTCACATTGTTAGTTGTTAATCACTTTTAGCCCTTTTCAGGTAGCGTCTGAGCTGCAAGGTTGAGTCTGGATCTCTGGGCAGTGTGCTTCTATCATCATTGCACACTACAGTACTTGAACTGTTCTTTAAATTCGCTGGAATATCATTTGTGTAGTTCAATAACTGATTCTTGTAAGACCTTACATATTATGTACCCTGATTAAGAGGTTACTTTCATGCTTGTGATTCTGTTATACAAATAAGACTCCATCCAAGTAAAAGGGATGCCATTAATGCCATAACCCTGCAGTATGCTTAGCAGTTTTTTGTGCTCCATGCAACCAAAGGTTTTGGTGAGGTTGTAAAATACATCAACAGAATATCGTTTTTTCTTTTTTAGCTCTGCCAGCAGTTTATTTGTAAAGGCCTATATCTCTGTCTCTGTGAAAAATCCTCTATTAAAGCCAAGTTGAGAAACAGTCTACAAGATATGCTTTGTTAAATGAGTCAATATTCTGTTACGGGCAACTCTCTTAAACACTTTTGAAAAGAGCAGAAGAAGTGAAACAGGTATCTAATTAGAGGTGATTTGCTTATTTCCAGTTTTATAGGAAGATGTTATTACATCATGTTTAAGTATGTCATGGAATGTTTCCTGAACCATTGATGGATTAGTAAGGTAACTAAAGTGCAACCCTTTTAAGTCAGCACAATATATTACTATTCCACTAAAAACATCATTGTGGCCAGCAGGAATACTACTTTTTAGTGATCTGATAAATTCTGTAATCTCTACGAGTCTTGGAAAATGTCAGTTGGTGGTACATGCATTGTTTACACAAGTAACTCAGTACATCTCAATTTGGTTGTTTACTAGTATGTGTGTGATATGAGGAAGTAATCATACTATTAGATGGGCAGTGACTTGGAATTGTCACCATTTCTGCAAGAGTAATTTTGTGGGAGTTCATTTTCATTTGGATCACTATTGTTGCTGGGGTCTTGTTTTTGTCTTATTCTAAGAGCGTTTTATTGTTTGGTTATGAGTTTTGCAATTTTAATAACAGACGAAATGATTTTATGGTACTGGTGATAATGAAGTTTCAACTCCTCATTACAGCTTCTTGTCTGAATTAGGTAGAGCTCTTCCCTCCGAGCACAAGATTTTTTTAATCCCAGGAGATACCTGTTGCTTAATCTTGTTTCTGTTTTATTTTACCTCATTTGTTTTAAGGGGAAACAAGACACATAGTGCTGCAGAGATATGTTCAAGAAAGAGTTAAATTCTCCACTTACAGAATCTGCTTTGTAAATTTCTCCCTAACACTGTGATTCAGTCATTATTTATGGTTCTGTGCCACAAAAATTTTTGTTTGTGGACTGTACCTAATCAGACTGTATATTTTACTGTCAACATTTGGCCATCGTATTGTCAATGGCTATTGCTATATGTCCTTCAATCATTGTAGGGAATATTACTGTGGCAATTAATCAAAAGCTGGACATTAACAACTCTGGGTGTTTTCAATGTGCACATCCTTACAGAAAATCAATATTAAAATCTCCACAAACTATGATTCTCTAGTTAAGTCTATTTATCCTTATTAAAACCATTTTTGGCTGCTTTCTGAAGCTTAAGATACTTTCTACTGGTGACCTGTAAATTCTCAGTACTTACAAGTTTGTGTCTTTCCAGATTCATTTCTGTGGCACAGAATTCAGAAAAAACATTTCAACACAATATTAGTCAACCTGAAGGACTTGGGTCTTAACTCCACTTTTTGCATTTATATACACTCTCCCTTTCTTTTTATTGGTTCTACAGCAGGGTGATATTAGCTTGCATTCATAATGCTGAATCTTTTCAATTTCATTAATTTCCATGCGATGTTCTGATATGCATAAAAAGTCATATCCTTGGTTTTCTAGAAGGTGCAGTATTTTGTGGTACTAATAGCTGTTCGAACAGTAATCATATTTACATGACGTGTTCCCAGTTGTGAATATGGACAACCATCAGCTGCATACTGGAAAGGCAACAAAGAAAATTTGTGCCAGACCGGGACTCACGCAGATTTCCCACTTATTGCAAAAGTAGCCTTACCTCTTGCATATCTGAGCACAACTAATGGCTGGACCCAAACTTCCATATATCATCAACTGTGTGTCTGCAGCTCAGTATAAGCAAGAAATCTAGATTTGAGTTCTGTTCTGGCACAGTATACAGCTGATAGTTGTCCATCTTCACAACTGCAGATACATTTCACATATTTCATGGTGGCTGTAGCCACCGCAGAGCCTCTACCTTTGAACATGCATGCATGTCCGAAGGAACATTGCATCATAATTCGGAATAACATAGGCACTGCAATACCATCGATCGTAACCATATTTATTCTGCAGCTCACGCCTTTAGGCTGAATTTATCAAAATAAGCCTCAGGAGCACATTGTAAATCACTGAGATAGGATGGATATTGCTGTTCTGCAAACACTACTCCACAGCCTTAATATATTTACAATACAGCATTGTGTAACCATCAAGAGCTGTTGTGCTGTACATTTACTCACAAAGATCCAGTTTCAGGCAAAGTGGCTATCTTCAAGTCTTGAATTAACACTACATCACTTTAAAGGATGGTACCTTGGTGTCAAATAGCTATTTGTTTTTTGTTGCAACATCTCTCGCAATACATGCAACTACAATATTATATAATTTTTTTGGTCACCAAGTGCAAGATTGGCAGAAGATTATAATGTTCATCATACTGTCTGGTAAAAATCATATTTTATTTTGACAAGATTATTATTTTTTTGATTGGCAATGATGCAGAGATTAATGAACTCTACACATGCTTCAGTGACATGCACAGTAACCTTATATTTACAATGGAAATGCAAGATGAATTTTTTGGCTTAAGGCTTAGTAATGATAATGGAACACATGCATTTAACATATACGGCAGGCCACTCATAATGGATAACATTATTCTTATGTCCTTTTATCATCCTTTAAGTCACAAAAAGAACGTTTTCCATGCAGTGGTCCAAAGTGTGTTAATATTCTCATCATCAAAGCACAGAGAAAGAAAAAGAACTTACTACTCTTCATCACATTGTTATCAATAACTGATTTGGGCCAAACATCATAGAGAGATCTTTCAACAATAAGTTGAACAAGATAAATGATAAAGTGTTTAGAGAAATAACAATAGAAAGTATATCACCAATGAAATAAAAAGCTACACGTCTCTTTGTTACCATACTCAGGAAAAATTACAGACAAAATTGGTCAAATTTTTCATAAAACCAATGTGAAAATGGATTACTGAACATAAAACTGACTTAAGGCAAACACTCTACATGGTACTGACAAAACCAGTTTTATTTGACAGGGTATATATATATATATATATATATATATATATATATATATATATATATATATATAATACAGCGATGAGATTGTAATTAATATTATATTAGCCAAACAGGACAAAAAATTTGAATTAGGTACAACAATCATATCAATATGTATGAAAGTGACCAGTCCACATTTAGCATTCTTTTTTTTATATAGATTTCAATGATATCCTCATGGGATCCTAAAATATTTCATCTTGATCTATTTCCTCCCTCTAGGTTTTGTATAAATAGTTACTTAAGGAAAAAAGCAGATACCACTACTTCCAATGTTTTTTGACACAACTTTGAGCAGACAATATGCTAAACAATGGAATGGACTGCTGGTTTTTTCAGCTGGTGGTGGTTGAAAAATTTACATGATATTAGATGGGTGAACAGCTTTTGCTGGTTCCATGTGCCATTATTTGGATATTGCTTTGGTCAGGCTCACTGCTTCTGGAAATTAGATGTGCAAGTAGCCTCTTGCCAGTTGCATACCATGCCATAGATATACAACAGATGCATATACAACAAAAATGGAAAATCCTGGATGGAGCAGTACATAAAATAAAGGAAAGGCAATCACTCATCAATAGCAGATCAATGTATAGAGTTCAGAGACAAGTAACGGCATATGGAGTTCAGAGGTAAGTAACGGCAGACAGCATTCATATTAGCTTTTGAACTTTTCATAGCAAGATTGATTATTGATACTTGGTCATTGAAAGCAGTTGCCTGAGCTGCTTTCACAAAGAGAATACCGATAATCAGTCTCACAATGGCCATGGAAATATACTTCTGTGTGTGTGTGTGTGTGTGTGTGTGTGTGTGTGTGTGTGTGTGAACATGTGTACTTTTGCTGGAAAAAGTGCAAGAGCAAGAGCTGGAAAGCTCATGTGAACACTGTTTGCTGTTAAGTGTGCCTGTGCTCCATGCAGTTGTCAGGTATAGGTGAGTGATTGTCTTTCCTTTATTTTATTTATAGATGCATGTACATGTAACAGATGCTACAACTAAAAACAACTATGTATTTGGTTTATTACTGGTTTTTGGTTTTATAATTCATTTTTATGGGAGCACTATTACTGTTCTTAAAATACAACATACTGTCTTGTAAGCATAGCTATGTGACGCTGATGCAGTTCCAAGTATCTACAAGGCACATATTCAGTGATCCTGCATGTTAACAAGATGGTATGAAGTATCATCCACTGTTCAACTTTCAGCGGTTAGTTTGGAAAAAAATGATGAACATTATAGGGTGTAAGACTTTCACATACAGCAAGTGTGCTTCCATAATAAAGGGAGTGATTGCTAACTGCTGATTTATTCTGTCATCATTTTTACTGATGAAGCTGCTTTCAATTGTGATGGTATCAGTGTCTGTAATTCACATTGGAGTTAAAAGGTTGAAAGTATTAATGGTAATATACATGACAATGTGAACATATTTCTAGCATTGTCTTCCCATTGTTTTCTACCCTATCATATTCATAGGCTGCTATTTTAAGACATGTGTATGATTTTGAGATTGTGTGTGCTCTTTTAAGTTGACTGATTCTGCCAGCACTGATTAAATGTAACAGTATTTATTCATAAATGGTTGACTGGAGCTCAAGGTGTACAATGTTACTGGTTATATTCTTGTGTACTCTCATGGATAAAGAATGAAGCCTACAGTGTAAACTTAAATAACTACTCGTATTCTCATATGAGGACAACAAATTAGCACCACAGGAGCTGCGCATACTAGTGCAGAGAAATCTGAAAATCAGTTTGGAAGTTTTTTGAATTTGAGCTTTGGAAATCATTCAGTTGCTTTGCAACCAATAACTCAGTGTAGGTAAATTCAGATGGTTGTAGCTTCTGATCTAATAAAAATTGGACTTTTTTTTCAAACCGTTTGCTCAAAAAACTCCTAAATATTTTGCTCTTTCTTTAATATCCTCCAGACTTGTAAATGCTGCTCCCTTGTGCATGCTTAAAATATGGACTATAATAACACTGTTCAGTAGTTCTCAACTTCATACACAACATTATTGCTCTTACAATTAAATAAAAATCAATGACAGCTGTACCTACAGCATCGTGGCATGGAGCTGTTGTAGCATTCTCCCATGTGAAACAAAGTATGTTAGCTTTGTCACATTTGCTATGAAGCTTCAGAAATGTGGAGCATACTTTGCCTTTTTTGTCAACTGTGACCAGCACACATGATTCTGAAGTAGTGTACTTCATCTCCCTGTGCAAGAACAGATGTATAAGTAACATCCAAAAGCTGTTCATTTTTACACGAGTATATTTCACAACAGATTTTAACACTCCCACAAAGCCTATCTGTACTATTTTAATAATAATGTCCTGTAAAATGTTGTGGTGTACAGGTACGTGGAAAACCATGTAACAGGAACAAATGTGTGTTTACATGAGTTAGTTAGTTAGTTTCTTGTTCCATGGATCATTTATACAATTAATTATAATGATGTGGAAAAGTCATTTTACATTCACAGTGTACTTCCATATGTAAATATGGCTACATTCTGACCATTTACATTAAAAAAAATACAGTTGTGAGTTAGTAATTTCTACTTATCACCTTATACGCAGTCATTACAAAAATAGAAATTTTTCTACAGAATAGGAGGAATTGTCAAGGAGAGAATGTTTCACTTTTGTTTTTAAATTTAGCTTTGATGTCCGTAAGACATTTTATGCCATTGAGCAACTGATTAAAAATTTTGGTGGCAGCATTTTGCACCCCTTTTTGTGCTTAATTCAACCTTAATGTGGAGTAATGAATATCTTTTTTTTCTTCTGGTCCACCATTGTTTCTTTTGAACTGCAGTGGATTATTTACAACAAACTTCATAAGGGAATATGTATACTGTAAAGCAGCATTAAAAATGCCTAACTGTTTAAACAGATGTCTACAATATGATCATATGTGAGCATTACATATTATACTTACAGCACATTTCTGAGCAATGAACACTTTTTTTCTAAAAGACGAATTACCCCAGAATATTATTCCATATGATGTTACTGAATAAAATATGTGGAACATGGCAACATAATGATTTCCCTCTCTGCAAGATTTGCAATGATTTGAAGTGCAAATGTGGTTGAACTAAGTTGTTTTAGGAGTTCCAGTCCTTCTTATTTGAATTCTCATCAGCATGGATACCTAAAAATTTTGAAGTTTGCACCCTACTTATTATTTTCTCACCATGTATTACACTTACCATAGATGTTGTAGCTATAGATTAGCAGTATTGAATGTGTTGTGTCTTTCTCAAATTGAGAGTGAGATCATTAACAGAACACCAATCAATAATACTTTTAAGAACATTATTTGCCATTTCTTCTGTTGCTATAAGTATGTTTGGATTTATTACAGTGCTACTGTCATCCACAAAAAGAACTAATTCTGCTTCTTGTCTATTGTTGACATATAAGAGAAACGATAGAACTGAGACTGAGTCTTGTGGAATCCCCCAGGTGATTTCTCCTGTCAGAAGAATTTCCCCCTGTGTACATTACATTGTTTGAATTATTAAGCAGAACTTTCTCCATTCTTATAGCTAGGTATGACATTATCCACTGGTTGTCTATACCAGCAATTCCATTAAACCTCAGTTCATCAGGAGAATTTTGTGATTCACACAGTCGAATGCCTTAGATACATTACAAAAAATGCCAACTGGTTCTATTTTGTTACTTAGTGCTTGTAAAATGTAGCGAGTGAATGTGAAAATGGCATTCTCAATTGAGCAACAGTTCTGAAATTTATACTGTGATTTACTGAGGATATTATTTTTGCTCAGGTGGAATACTGTTCTAGAATGACCTTTTCAAAAATTTTGGAAAATGATGTTTATAGTGAAACAGATAGGTAGTTATTGACATCTCTCCTACCCACTGTTTCAAGAAGGGGTTTAACAATAGTGGTAGTATATTTCAATCTCTCTGGAAAAATGCCTTGAGTCAGTGTATTGTATTGTATGGAACTGGGGACCTAGAAATGACGGAGAGGCTTTGTCCCTGTCGTAGCCCTCGGTGATTCACAACCCCTCAACAGGCTACAGCAATCCACTCACCCCACCGCCGCCACACTGAACCCAAGGTTATTATGTGGTTTGGCTCCCAGTGGACCCCCCCCCCCCCCCCAAACATGGTAAAGGAATTATGGTGTGCGCGTATGTGGAGACAGTGTTTGTGCACCAATCGCTGACATAGTGTAGCTGAGGCGGAATAAGGGGAACCAGCCCGCATTGTCCAACGCAGATGGAAAACTGCCTTAAAAACCATCCACAGACTGGCTGGTACACCGGACCTCAACACTAATACGCCGGGCAGATTCGTGCCGGGAACAGGCATGCCTTCCTGCCCAGAAAGCAGTGCATTAGACCACACAGCTAACTGGGTGAGCCTTGAGTTATTGATGCATTAGGTATTTCAGAAAAGACAGTGCTTATTGTGTGGGAGGAAGTCTTTAGTACTCCATTGGAAACATTATCAAATACAAATGAGCTTTCATTTTTGAGAGAACATATAATTTTCTTAATTTCAGGAGGATAAGTTGGTGAGACTGCCATATCATTGAATTTTATGTAAGTTGCACACCTGCCACCTGTGACTGATAATTTACAGTCCACCAATAAATTAATAGTGTTATTATCTTGTTCTGTGACTTCTTTTTCTCTTTCTCATTTTACTACATTCCATACAACCTTAAATCTGTTGTTGGAATTACTGGTTTGTGGCATAATGTGCATGTTCCTTTACTTTATAGTAACTTTTCTCGGTAATGCTGAGTAGCTTTGTAGTGCGGAACTACTGAAGGATCTTTACTTGTTCTTGCCAACAGGTAAATTTCTGTTTTCCTTTCACTTTGATCCCCCCTAGTAGTCCATAGTTTTTTACATCACATTTAGTGTCCTTTCTGATTAGCTTATGCAGAATACTATTTAAAAAAAAAATGATATGAATTTATCGTGGAACAGACTAAATTTTATGTCAGCATTTGGTTCATTATAAATTTCACCCCAGATCATCTCATTTAAACAGTTCATATTTTCACAAGGTGGTCCATAGATTCCATAGTTAAGGATGGCTTTCAGGTATGTGGAACAAGTGAAGTTATACATTAGAAAGCAGGAGCAGTGATTGCAGGATACTTATAGCAAATATGTGCACATAAGAGCGAATCCATTAATATATAATTTGTATTTTAAAATATCCATGACTTGACATGAGAACAGTAATTGCACTTTTATGTATTCTACACTGCTCTCTAACTTGTGTAGAAGGATTTTGTCTCAACAATCTACACAGGATAACATTTCTTCTCATTTTATTTTGCATGATATTTTTGAACAGTTTTTATTTATGTTTCAATGCTAATTTAAAATGAGAAAACAATTTTCCCTGCATGCTGTAACATTCATTCAGTTTAAAACCATCAGTTTTTGCTAAAAAGGTTGTGCTGTGACTTAGAATCCATTTTATCCACCAATAGAGCATCACAGTTTAGACTTTTTTCTCAGGATAAGAGCAATTTGTTTATTGTGCTGACATTCAAGGTATTCTCAGCAGACTTGGTGTAGCCTATAGATGTCTGGTGATTATTTCTCGATAGTCTCAAGAGCATTCTCTTGCCCAACAGGAATTTCTTACATACTGGTTACAGTTGTCACCTGATGCATTTGAGAGAAGAATCCTGTGTGGGCAATAGAGAGAGGCTTCATTAATTATGCATGCTACCTGTGCAAGTGGGGTGCCTGAGCTCTAGATAAACATCAGATACACAAGGAGAGGCCTTTCTGTGGAACTCTGTAAAGAGGGATGCCAAATATTCCTAATGAACCAGTAATTATCTGAGACAGAATAAATTTTGCTGTATTTCACATCAAGGGTAGACTATTAAATCTGTTCATTGGGGAATGGAATTCTGCTGTGATTCCTTCTTTTAACGATGAAGAAGATCATTGTGGAAGTATTAAATGAAGGTAATATTTGTCCTTTGAAGAACTTATCACGGAGGTGAATAACAAACAGGCAAACAGGGAGAAGGCAAAATGAGTTCCTATTAAAAATTATGTAAAAAGGTTTGGATAGCAAAAGGACAGCTACAAGTGCATTTAATTTTCTCTACAGCCAATTGAATCAGCTCAATGAAGACCTTGCAGCTGTTAGTGATAAACTCTCTCTCTCTCTGTCTCTCTCTCTCTCTCTCTCTCTCTCTTTCTCTCTCTTTCCCACTCAATCACTCTCTCAGATTGTTTACACTAACATTAATTCACAACAGTAGCCATCAGTGCAACAAAACATTTGTTTTGAGTGCTATCTATTGCAGATTTAACAGTCAACACATGAAATGCTGTTTATCAGTTGATGGTGCTCTAGGACTTTGTATCTCAACCTCGGGATTTGTAGTCTAATACTTCCTCACTGGGACATCAAGTCAGAAAGTGATATCATATGTTTACAAAGAGTGAAAAACTATCACAAGTGTTTGATTTGTTCTAGTGACAGCCTACAGAATGATTTCTGTTAACTTATATTGCTATTTTCATACCATGTTTTATGAACCTCTGTTCTACAAGAACTGGATTGGATTTAAAAAAATTAAGTAACTGTTTTTATGTACAATATTAGTAGCAACTGTCAAAAGCATTACAGAAAGTCAGTTAGCAAAGAAGAGAAATTACCTGTTCACGTATAAGTCGGGCAGTTGGAGAGGATGTACATGTTTCGTAAGATTGGCTGGCTGCCTCATGTGAAACATGGTATGAGTGCCTAAGTCAATCACAGAATCAATTATGCTTGTCTGTTCATTTGGTCCCTGGACATTCAGTTCTGGCCTTGGACAGCCCATTAGCACTCCTAGGCCTTGATCCACTGAAAGAAGGCTGCAAAATATCATCACACTTTTAATCCAAGGAGCTTCACAAGTCTATGCAAAATATGGCTTTGTTTATTCAACATAGTATGTAAATAAGTAACAAGTAACAGGTGTTTTTTGTTGTTTTGCAAAGTAAAAAACATCTTGTAGAATAATCCAGAGCTAGTGATATACGAGGGTTGGAACTTAAATAGTGGCAACTATTTATTCGCAACTGATACAAAAGAGTTACATGTTTGCACCTGTTACTGTCCTTCAAAGTAGTCACCAGCATTATTTAGAACCCATTCCCAGTGATGTGGAAGGCATAGTATACTGTCAGCAGAGCCTGTTCTGCTGATGGTGCGAATGGAACAGTCTACTGCCTGTCTAATTTCTGGAACAGTTCTGAAGCAAATGCCACGGCCACGAAGTGGCTCTATCATCTTCAGAATCAAATGAAAGTCACAAGGTCTTAAGTCCAGGGAGAATGGTGGATGATACAGTACTTCCCAGTCCCATGGACCACACAGAGAGTGCTGTATGTACCTGCGCATTGTCATGCAAAATGATGGGTGGGTTGCACAGAAAATGTTGCCGCTTCTTTCACAAAGCTGGTCACAGGTGATACTCTAAAAATGAACAGTAATACTGTGCATTGATGGTCTGCCGTGGAGGAACATAATGCATTAGGATAACACCATCACAGCCGTACATGAGAATCACCATAACTTTAGACCTCTCCATTCGCACCATCAACAGAACAGGCTCTTCTAACGGTGGTATATTATGCTGTCCAAATCGCTGGCAATGGGTTCTACACAATGTTGGTGACTACTTTGAAGGACAGTAACAGGTGCAAACATGTATCTCTTTTGAACTGGTTGTGAATAAATAGTTGCCACAATTTAAGTTCCAGCCTTTGTATTTATTGGGACTTAATGATAAACTGAAACTTTTGATAAATATGGGAAAACAAATTCTAAGTCTCTCACAACTCAGAATTGAGAGTGTGGGAAGTAGTTTTATGTATTTATTTATTTTCTCAGGTTCAGTGGAACCACCTGAGATAAAGTTAGACAGTTGTGGAGCAAGTTACTACCTGCACGACTCACAGAATCTTTCATTTTCGATGGTTTTTTCCACAGTTTTGTAAATTATAGAAGTGACATCATGTAACACCATAAGCTGCTGCTCAATTTGTTCTTCAATGTGCAGCTGGTTCTAATCAAAAACTGTTGTCCAGTTGTCAACAAAAATCTGGAAGTATTGCTTATATTTTTATTACAATGCCCAAACATCCTTTTCACCTGAAAATTTTCTGGGTCCATGTCATGCACTGAACAAGTGCTGGATAGTGGTCTTTGACTAGAACTGGTTGCTCAATAGAAAATGTATTCAAGAGCAGTTTAAGGTTATGGGAAACGGGAATACAGATAACTGTATACGCAACAAACTGTTCCCATAAATGTCTATACATACAAATATTTCAGCACAAAGAAAGATACACGTGTACACTGTACAAGGTGCAAAGGCTGACTGGAACATTAACATGGCAGCTTGTCAGAGTTCAAAGACCATGCTTTACGTGGGCAATGTGACCTATTGACGCCACACAGCCCCCCCCCCCACCCCCACCCCGCAATATGGAGTTATGGCCTGTGAGGCCTGAGGGGAGGTTGTGTGGGCGTTGGCACTGGAGTGAGTAGTGCAAGGTGGCAGGCACACGACTGGTAGCTCCATCTCAGTCAGGGCGGCGTGCGAAGGTGCGGTGATGGGCTGCAGGTCCACATTGTAATCAGACAGCCAGTGGGGGCAGACGATGCGTTGGCCGGCCTGGGAGTAGAGGCGGTGGGAGGGGTGTAGCATGCGAGCGTGACTGCCCCTAATGCAGATCAAGCCGTCCAAGGAGATGAACGCACGAACTCTCGATGGATCGCACTCTCAGGTGAGGGACAGGCTATGCACTATCTTGAGATTTAGTTCCTCGTTGAGTGTCGAGTCTACAGTGTCTGTAAGGACCATGAGCACATGGTCATCGAAAGCGACAATAGACACATCGTTGATGTGGTTAGGTGGTACATTGCAGTGCAAGTTGAAAGTCGGGTAGCAAGTCTCTCCATTAGATAAAACGTTATCAAAACTTGCACATGAGGTTGATGACGACATGCATGGGAAACCCATGAACTGTGATGATGAATCATCGGAAGAACAAGATCCTACCATGGAATGAGCTAACTCATCATCAGGCTTGGCAATGGAAGATTTGTCCGGATGGTACGACTAGGACAGCAGAGGGGCGTCGGAGTCCATGAAAACAGGATTGAGCCTGTGTAGCGAAATGGTCTGCAGGCAATCTTTTGTTGAGTTCGGTTGGCACGTAAGTGTCCAGTGGGGAATGACTGACAGGCAGGTGTAGCCGTGCATGTCTGAAGTGGGTGTGCATTCTACTAGTAAAGTGTGGGGAGGTGGGGAAATCCCCAGGTAGAACCGGGTTCTCACCAAAAACGAAATCGGAGATGGTTCCTTGTAAGTCAGGTTTAAAGGTTGAACGGAGACCGAGTAACACCCTAGGAAGTGCCTCAGACTAGAGGCAGTCATGGCACCTGAGTGCTGTTTTAAGGGTGCGGTGCCATAATTCTACTAAACTGTTGCTTTGTGGGTGGTAGGTTGTTGTATGAATTTTTTTAACATCGCAGAGGTTACATAGAGTTGTGAAAAGTGCAGACTCAAACTGTTGACCCTGGCTGGTGGTGATGGTGAACGATCCATGATGAGATGAATCCCTTGGGCACGGTTTCTGCTGTGATGTTGGGTAAAGGAACAACTTCCACCCAACGAGGCATGCGGTATATTGTGGAGAGGACATATCTGTGGCCCTCTGACGGTGGCAGACGGCCAATAAAGTTTAAAGTTGATATGTACACGACGAAAATGATCTTGCCAAGGGGGGGGGGCATCCGATAATGTTGTGTTGGCAGGAAATGCAGCTGTGTGCCCAGGTTTGACAGTCCTGCTTAACATTATTCCAAACAAAATGCTCAGTGTCAAAGGATTGTGGTGGCGTGCACGCCAGGATGGGCGAGGTTACGCATGGCGTCGAAGGCTTGTCGAAGCAACGGCCACAGAGTGCCAGTAGAAGAGTTGCACCACACTTTGTCCGAAACGCCGGGGAACTTGGCTTTGGTAAACACAGGCGATGTCTGAGGATCCATGAGGAGAGCTTGAGATTCTTCATCAGAGGCCTGGAAAGCGGCGAGGTTGTATAAATCGACGATGTGTAAGACAGTATTTATTGGTGAAAAAAAAAATCAGTGGGGATGTTTTCCACGCCTTTGATGTAGTGTACGTCCATAGTAAATTGAAAGACCAAGTTGAAGTGGCAGAAACGCCGAAGGGGTGGGTCCTTGGGAGGGTTGCAGAAGGCGTCCGCCAGTGGTTTGTGGTCAGTAAGAATGAAGAAAGAACGGCCCTCGATGTCAGGGCAAAAGTGTTTGACGGCTTCACAGACCACCAGAAGTTCTCAATTAAAAGCGTAATATTTTTTCTGTGTTGTAGACGGTTTTGTAGAGAAGAAATGAAGGGGTGAAACCATGTCACCTTTGTGTTGCTGTAATACTGCCCTGAACGCAATGTTGCTGGCATCCGTAGTGACGAACAACTCGGCTGTCGGATCGGGGTGGGCGAGTACAATGGCGTGAGCAAACGCTGTCTTTAGAGCCCTGAAGGACTCTAGGATAGGTTCATTCCAACGGACTGGCTTAAAGCCCAAAGCTTGTTTGCCGGACAGTGAGTCCGTCAGGGGCAGTGAGTCCGTCAGGGGGACCTGCACAGCAGCAGCAGAAAGTAGATGTTGGTGGTAGTAATTTATAGTACCCAGGAAACGTCGGAGTTCTTTGTACGTAGCTGGGGTTTCCAATGATGTGATAGCCTGCACGCAGGATTTGGGAGGCTGTATTCCATCTGCAGAGACGGTGTAGCCCAAAAATGTCACAGAAGACTGGCGCAATTGGAATTTATCTTTGTTGATCTCTGTTGGAGTTCAAGGTCTGGAGGACCTGGGATAAATGATCTTCATGGTTCTCAGTCGACTTGCTGAAAATGAGGATGTCATCCAGGTATGCAAAGCTGAACTCGAACTGTCATTAGATTGAATCAATGAAACGTTGCCACATTTTTGTTGCATTATTTAAGCTGAATGGTGTGAAGTTGTATTTGAAACTAACCGAGCGGCATGATAATAGCAGTCTCTGGCATGTCTTCCGGCACTACGGGAATCTGGCAATAGGCACGTTTACAGTCAATCATTCTGAAGATTGTGGTGCCCAATAAGATATGTGTGAAATCGTTTATGTTCGGCACTGGGTAATTGTCCATGATGGTGCGAGCGTTTAAGCATCTGTAATCACCACACATTCGGAAAGCACCATCGTGTTTGGTAACGAGGTGAACTGGTGAAGACCAATTGCTGTCTCAAGGCTGTAGAATGCCTGCCTCCAGAAGTTCGTTAATTTGCTGCCAGGCTGCCTGCAACTTAATGGGGTTGAGGCGTCTAACCTTATGCCTAATAGGAGGGCCAGCAGTGGTAATTATCTTGTGTGTTGTTCTGTCAGTGAGGGAAGACACTGAGAACTGCACACGAGGCTGAATAACCTCCTGACGTGAAGTTTTGGGATAAGTGAGGCGCGATGAGGAGTAGCCATTAGCGAGAGTGGGTAAAGGCAGCACGAAAGTCACATGCCTATTACGTGAGTGTGGCGTGCGCTTGTTTGGAGAGGTCAGCTGCACGCGCAGCACGGAGTGGATCGGGGTGTGCAGTGACTGTCAGTTGTTAGCTTTGCCTTGAGTAACCGGCGAGAGAGGCGTTGGCGTCGGCACGCAAGAGAGCGAGAATGTTTACTCACACGCAGGGCGGCTGCCTGCATGGTGGGTGTGTTCGCATCGCATGCATGACTGTCATTAGAAGTACTGTTTGAAACACATAGCACTGCACGTAGCGTGCATGTGGTGGGTGCAGAGATCACTGAAAGCGAATTGTCACACACAATGAATGTTTTTGAACTAACCTGATGAGTGTCCGTGCTGGTGTCTGCTGATGAAGGTCGATCAGGTGAAGGAACTGTGGACTGCAGTTGCAGCAGCGAGGTACGAGCCGTGGTGAGCTCATCAAAAGTGTGAGCAATGCCCGTGGTGAGCTCGTCAAAAGTTTGAGCAATGCGTTGTTTCAACTTGTTGTTTTGCCAACAGAGTTGTGCCACTGCATCATACTCTGACAGAAGATTAATGACGCAGGTCACAATTTTGCCCTCAAGGGTGGAGCACTTGTGAACCAAATCACATGTCGTGAAGGAAACGGAACTACGAGCATAAGTGCCTGAGCAGGATATCTGAGTGTCAGAAGGGTGGTGTAGCACTGAACCTTGGACTATGTTTGGGGAGAGTTTGTAATGGGACAAGAAATCCATACTGAGAATTGGTTCATCAACATCAGCAATGTAAAAAGTACATGGGAAACGTAGAGTAGGAGATAGATGCACCATAACTTTAGCAGAGCCGACAGTTTTTAATGTTGATTCATTGACAGCACAACTTTGTCGGTGAAAAAACGGGAGGAGCCAACGATGTTGGTATGATGGACATGTCAGCGCTTGTGTCGACTAGGAAAACAAGCCATGACGAAATGTTGGTCACATATAAACGACCACTCGGCCGAGTGGATGGAGTGCAATGTTTGAGGTCGCATGTGAAGTTCCCCGCAGGACTCGGCGTCTTTTAGATCCTGTGGTCAGCGTTTGGGTGCTGGCAGGGTTATCTGCACTTCTTGGCCTCATCCCCAAAAATATTGTGGTATCAACAGTACAGATGAGCCAGATGTGGCGGGTGGCGGTAATTGTGACAGCGAAGGAGGTTTGTCCTCATTGATCGGTTCCAGAATGTAAACCAGGATGTACGATGCTTGTGCGATTCTTGAGTGCTCGGAGAGGGGAGAGAGCGAACGAGTACTGCCCGGTGGTGTAGATGGCGTGGAGGTGGAATGAGCCCTGCCTCAGCCACCAGATGGCCGGTAAACAGGCGCCATAGTGCCAATCAGCAGTGAGAGGTGTGCTGGTTGTGTTTGTCGCAGTACTGCACACAGCTGATCTGTGATGCAAAGGCGAGAGCTGATAGACTTGAAGGAGTGCGGTAGCAGGTGTATCTGCAGGTTGGTGGGTAACTTGGCAGACCATACCGCCCACAGGGTAATGTCTGGCATCATGTGTTCACTCACAAGCAGCCGAAGGTGGCGCCAGAGTTGTGATGGAGTGCAGTCCCCCAGGTGTTCCTCATACAGGATCTTGATTATTAATTCCTGTGGCGAGCAGCCGAGTCAGTTCAACTTTGTCTTCTTGGTGAACTTGTATTTTGGCAGCGGCAGTGGCGAAAGTAGGAGGTCACAAATTAAATCTGAGTGGTCATGGAGGTGTGTGACGAGCCATGGAAAGTTAGAGTTGTCATCAGTCACCTGATGTCACTCCAAAATGTGCTCCACAAGAGCAAACCATGAAACGGGGCTATCCTCCTATAAAGGAGTTAGCTTCGGCAAAATCGCCGGGGAGGGGGGGGGGGGGGGGGGGGAGGGGGGACTTCGGTGTATCTTGGAAGACCTGCTGTCCCATGGAAGGATAGGCTGTCCTGTAACCCGGCACTACTGGCTTCGACGTGTTGCTAGCAAACATGTCCGAAACAACGGCCAGTTGCAATGTCCCTGATGAATAATGGAAGCATGATGCGGCAGGCACGGTCGGTACCGTGAGAATGAACGGATGAGCAGCGCATGAGGTAGGCCTGTAAACTGAACTGGAGGTTAAAGCACAGTACCTAAAATGTGCACCTCAGAAATGATGTGGAAGGCCAGTGTAGCAGGTGCAGATGGTACTGTGGAAGGAGTGAGCAGCTGTATGGTCAGAATCAGGGCCCCCCATGAGTGGGGGGGGGGGGGGGGGTAGGAGGTGGGTGGTTTAGTACTTGGTGTGGCAACAGCGAGAGTTTTCTGTGCACATCGGAGATGCACCCCATGTGGTAGGACCATAAATCACTGGTGAAACCTGCTGGCAGTCACATTGTCTTGGTACAATGTTCCTGGATGGCAAAGCGCTGTTGGGTGTGCTCAAACCCACATGGTTGAGAAACTGGGCGACAGATCTGGTGGTTGAGCCTGGTGAACTTGATGTATAAAAATGTCCGTTATTAAATTTTGAGGAAGGCAAAACTGGCATAGCTTGATAGCAGTTGACTGAATGTGCATTTTGCATGAATGGCACTACTGTAACTGACGTTGCGGTGCATAGAGGATCAAAGCACATGTGCGAATTTGGGTCCCTTTGAGCACTACACGAGCGATTGATTGTTACACCATTCTGGAAATCATCCACTTCACCTTTCAGATACTGGCGGGCACAGTCTGGTGACACGAAACCTGAGTCCATTGTTTGAGGTAATGGCATAACACTTGCCGTTGTAGAGCTGGAAAGTTAGAGGTTCACTTCGTTGGACATAATGAATCACTGTCCATTAGTGGTGAAACAACTGTTGGCAGGGGATTGGAGTGGCCTGGCAGTAGTAGCTGAGCCTCCAAATCCTCAAATAAAACATTGGGTGAGGCAGCCATGGTTTTGAACATAAAACCTGTTGATTCCACACAGCCCGTGCGGAAGTCGCAGAAACTTCGGGGTCACCAATATGGGAAACGGGAGTATTTATTTATATACTTGTTCCATAGATCTGTACATGTAAGCAAGTCACTCAGATGTGGAACGTGTCAATATACATAATAAAATACATAGAATAAAGACATAGTTATAGTATTAATAACAGTGCACAAAAGTCATACTTATTAGCTTAAAAACTAGTCAACATAAATGTGAAGATAGCAGTTTCATATTTAGGGCATTATTGCATTTATTTTAACCTTGAACAGTAATCGAAACTTCCCACTTTGGGTTTAAAAGTGACCCAAAAATGGAAATGAGAAAAACGGGAATTTTTACATTAGGGCATTATTACATTAGTTTAACAGTAAACAGTGTCAAAAAATTTAAAAACATTTTTCCAATCTGGGTTTTACTTATTTCTCTGAAAGAATTCCTCTAGTGAGTAAAGTGAGGTCTCAAGTAAATAATTTTTCTAGCTACGTTTAAATACTGATGTACTACTCCTTATACTTTTGATGCTGTTGGGTAGGGAATTGAAAATTTTCGTTCCAGCGTACTTTACCCCTTTCTAAATAAGTGTCAAGTTCTTTAACTCACAGTGGAAATCCTCTTTTCTTCTGGTGTTATGTTCATGATGTAGGCAATTCGTTTCATACAGAGTGGGGTTATTTATTATGAACCACATCCGTGAATATACGTACTGAGATGTTGTTGTCAGTATTTCAAGTCGTTTAAAAAGATTTCGACATGAGGTTCGTGGGGGTACACCACAAATGATTCTTATTGCTCTTTTTTGTGCTGTGAGGATTTTCTTTGCGGCAGGTGTATTGCCCCAGAAGATGATGCCATAACACATGACTGAATGAAAATAGCCAAGCAAGCTGACTTTGAGATGGTAATGTCATTGAAGCGTGACAAAATTCGTAAAGCAAATTTTGCCGACGTCAGCCGTTTTAGTGTTTGTAGAACGTGATGTTCCCAGTTCAGCCTACTGTCCACGTATACGCCTAGGAATTTTGATAAGTACGCTTGCTTTATCATCTGATCATTCTATGTGGTAACTATTTCTTTTGGGTTTTTGTGGGTTGTCTGGAACTGGATAAAATTGGTTTTTTTTTTCAGGTTTATTGAAAGGGAGTTAATACTAAACCAAACCAGAACTTATTTAAGGATATCATTGACCTCGGATTCTAAGTCAGTAGTTGACACATTATCCACCACAATGCTCATATCATCAGCGAACATTGTAAATTTACACTGCTTATTGATGGATAAAGGCAGGTCATTAACATATATGAGGAACAGCAAGGGCCCAAGCACTGATCCCTGTGGCACTCCATGCTGCACAATTCCCCACTCAGAGTCCACTATATATTGTGATACAGTATCTGAAACATCTAGAATAATCTTCTGCTTCCTATTTTCGAGGTACGATTTTAACCAGTTCCCTACAGGTCCTGTAATTCCGTAATGACAGGCCTTCTTGAAGAGTATCTGGTGATCTACACAGTCGAACGCCTTTGATAGGTCGCATAAGACACCAATTGGCAGCCTCTTGCTGTTTATAGACTCTAGAACATCATTTTTGAATGAGAAAATTGCGTTATTTATTGAAACTCCCATTTGAAAACCAAACTGCTGACTGTTAATGATGTTCAGGTCACCAAGGTGTGCCACAATCCTGTTGCACTGAGCTTTTTCTAGGACTTTTGAAAATGTTGTTAATAGAGAGATAGGGCGATAGTTTGACACATTTGTAGCATCCCCTGCTTTGTACAGGGGCCTGACAACAGAGTATTTCATTCTGTCTGGAAACACTCCTTGTTGCATGGATGTGTTGCAGATGTGAGACAAAACTTCGGCCACTTCACTACAGCAAGCCTTCAACAGCTTGCTTGAAATATCGTCGATACCAGCAGAATGTTTATTTTTCAAAGACTGTATGATTTTTTTTATTTCATTGGCAGTAATGGGAAGCACACTTATTTGACTGAAAGGTTCTGGAAAATTAATTTTCATTATACAGGCAGCTTTATCTACAGAACCATGGCAACATATCTGTGTTGGGACAGTTAAAAAATGTTGGTTAAAGATTTCAGCAATTTCCTCACTATTAGTTATCTCTGAGTTGTCAACAGTTAAAACAATGTTTTTGTCTTTGGTGTAGTTTACAGTCCCTGTTTCTCTCTTTATCACATTCCAAATTGTTTTAATTTTATTTTCAGAATTAGTAATTTCAGATGCTATACACATACTTTATGAGTTTTTAATTACTTTGGCAAGAATTTTACAGTAGAGTTTATAATGTTTTAGCTGAGCAGGGTTGTTAGAAGTCTTTGATGCTATGTAGAGTTGTCTTTTTCTCTGACAGGAAGCTATGATGCCCTTAGTGAGCCATGGTTTTTTTGCAGACCTAGCAGGTTGGACTCTGTATGACTTTTTTGGAAATACACTTTCAAAGGTACCTGCTATCTCATTTGTGAATAAATTGTATTTTGAATTAGCAGTTTCTGCTAGATAAACAGGTGTCCAGTCAGTATGCTGAAGACATGATCTGAACGTTTGAATAGCTTCCTCACTTATTTTCCTTACTGTTTTCCATCTAAGTGAGGTGTCACTCAAAGGAATTACCAAGCTGTTGAAAGTAACTCGTTGTCCGTCATGGTCAGACAGACCATTTATAACCATTTCAATATTAATATGGTTGACTTTACTCTGATCAACAAAAACGTTATCACTGAGAGTACGGGAAGAGGTTGTGGTTCTGGTGGGCGAGCTAACCACGGGAACAAGGTTGTACGTGCCCATGACATTTTCAAACTCCACCTTGCAGGGAGAATTAACCAAGAAATCTATGTTAAAATCCCCAACAACTACCATGTCCCTATTTTTTCTACTTAAGTACAACAAAAGAGTATCTAATTGTTTAACAAACACTTTAAAATTTCCAGATGGTGCCCTGTAAACTGCCACAACTGTTAATCTGGAGACAGTGTCTGGCACCTCTATAGCACATACTTCAAAATGTAGCTCAAAGCAGAATCTTTGTACATCTATTGCCGTGAACAAGACATTGTTTTTTGCATATACAGCTACTCCTCCTTTGTCCATATAGTTCCTGCAATAAGACGTTACCGAAACATCGTTGGGAATAGGGACCACTTCAATACCAGCAGTGATGTGGTGTTCTGTTAGACACAGAATGTGGGCACTGTTTATACCTTTTGTGTCTTCTATATTTGCTGTGAACTGATCCAGCTTGCAGTATAGGCCTCTTATGTTCTGGTGAAACACTGTTAGCTTTTGTTTGTCTTTAATTGTATTGTTGTTTGAGTGAACTTTCGTTTGTGTATAAATTACTTGTTGCAGATTTTTGTTACTGGGCCAAATCCTGCTAGAGTTGGCCCAGCTCACTAGTTTCCCTCGTTAGTTAGGGCTATGACTGGTCTGCTTTCATGATCGTTATTGTTTAGGCCTATTATTTCATGGAAAGCTTTTCCAACGTCTGCTGCTAGTTTATTTTTGCCAAACTGATTTAGATGTAGTCCATGCTTTGTCTCTCATACCTTTCTGTATCCAGTAGTGTCACATTCGTAAACTTAGTGCAAAAGTGTTTCAGTTTACTATTCGTTAGGCGAATTTCTCTGTTCACACAAGACCAGTCTGCCAGGTCATATCTCGTGGGCACAGTTGTTAGTATTATGTTTGTATGCTGTAATAACTGCAGCAATACGAGTAGCTTTTTAATGAAAGTGCTGGCCTCGTTGCAATAAACATCGTTTGCTCCTGCGATTATCGCAACACAGTCTTTTTCCGTGAATTTAGCACATTATGTGTGTATGTCTTCTACCACATTCACGAATTTTGCTCCTGGTTTAACAATTGCTGATATACACGAACCATCTTGGGCAGAGTTCGACGCGCATGTCGAAATATTGCGAGCATGACTGTCTCCAAATATTTTTACGTTATTTTTCCGTTGTGTTTGTTTACGTACGCGATCGGAACTTTTTCTTACGCAACCACGCGTGTTTTGTGTACACGTGTTGCCGTCTACTACAATTTTAGATGCACTGTTTTTGTTATTTGAATTATCACTGTTTATCAAGCACTGAACTTTGTCCACTGTTGAGGCTTCTTTATTCACTTGTGGATTTCCTTTCTTGTATATAAATGTGGCGTCGTCGACGGTTATGTTTTCACGACGTACATAACACCGATCTACACACACTGTCGAAGCACTACTGTTTTGTAGAGCTGTATATCGGTCTTGGAGGACAGCGTATTTCACTTCTAGCACTTCAATATCGGTTTGTAGCATTCTGATTATTTCGTCCTTATTTTTGATAATGTTTGAAAATTTACATTCACACGCGGCTGCTATGCACGGCTCACAGGTCCACAAATAGTCATCAGTTACGAGTTTTAAGTTGATCTTGCAGCAATTTTCATGAAACCAGTACTTGCAGGTTCTACACTGAATTCCTTTACGAACTTTTCTGATGCACAATTTACAATTACTATTACTTTTATCTTCATAACTGGGAGCTGAACCTACACGTACTTTCTCTATCGGCGCCATCTTGGACACCACTGGATAACTGTATACACAACAAAATGTTCCCATAAATGTCTATACATACGCATTTTTCAGCACAAAGAAAGATACATGTGCACACTATACAAGGTACAAAGGCTAACTGGAACATTAACATGGTGGCTCGTCAGAGCAGTTAGAGTTTGAAGATCATGCTTTACATGGTCGATGTGACCTATTGATGCCAAAAGGTGTTATATGATGTGATTTTTACAATTCACAGTCTCTCTTTGAAAATATGGAGTTACCACTCCCATTTTTCAGTGTTGCTCTAAGTATAATGGAATTGGAACATGCAGGAAGTTAGCCTTTTTGTGGTGCAATTTTCAGAGAAATGCTATCCGAGGGCAGATAATATTTCTGTGAAGTATTAACCAAGTGTATGCTGCTGTTCTTTTTCAGTTTATCCATATTATTAATGACAAGTCTAATGAGAGGTTTTTAGTCACTTGAACAATGGCATACACAAAGTTGGCACTGATGATCATTTAATTTTTTTTTTTTTTTTTTTTTTTTTGGCTAAGAATGCCTCTTGTGAATACACAGAGTTGTCTCAATGAAACCATCAGGCATAACAGAGAGGTAATACATTTAGTGCTACCACTAATTTTTGGTGCCACTAAATGAAATAGCAGGACCAGGACAGTGCAGTCACTCATCTACCTGTACTTGTGGAGGAAAACTGATGTGGTACACCTCCACTTGCAACAGCAGACATGACTGCTGTTGACTGTCTTCCACTATGAGAATCATGGTGGGTTTTCATGTCTGCAGGTGCACACTGCCCTAAACTGCAGAGTTGCACCAGGACAGTGCATGTGCTGCTGCAAGTGTCCCACTTCAGCAACCCTGCTGCTGACATCGAGTAGACTGTTGGCTGGCCATCACATCAGTAACACCCACCCTGCTGCTGTCGCCACATGGCAAGGAGGTATAACTATACAGAACAATGCTACAAGTGCTGTATCTATTTTGTTATAAAATGTTTGATTGGTAACACTATTTCCTTGAGCCACCACTGGTCAGCATTCTAATGTCAACTCACCACATCAACTCAGCTCACTGCTTCAACTAAACCCTGCCACTGTAGAGGCCATCCATACCCAGCCTCTATAAATAAGATTTGTCATTTCACATTTAGTGACCGTATAGATTATTCTTGTACTGAAGGCAACAGCATTCAGTTTGTCCCTAAAATCTTGTAATACTCTTAAAAAAAGCATTTGCTCTACTTTCAGACCTCCATTTTAAAATGTGTGATGTTACTGATTATTTTATCATGTATAGTAAAATGTCAATTTCAGAGAGTTCTGGTTCAGCAGGCATCCACTATTAAACAATGCTGTGATCTTCATAAATCATGTGCTGACATTGCTAAATAATTTATACACATGGAAGGAAGGGGATTCAGCAGGCCTTATGAGCTAGTTGCAATTTGTTATTATTTTTCAGAACAACTACTAACTATAAACTGGTTGTAGCATGTTGTGTACTACGACCAGTACCCCTTATTAGGAGATTTTAGAAGTCAATTCCTTTGAAGATCTGTGTTGTTTCTTAGAGTAATTTAAACTCGCAGAAGTTGAGTGTGTCATTTTTCATACTGCATTAGTATGTAAAATTAAATATATCCATTTTTGAACAGTATTTTGTGTATATTCATTTGCCAATGTTTAAAATGGTCTATCAGTAATGTTTCATCACAACAAATATTGGCACTTTTTTTTTACTCAGTAATGATGTCCAGCTCTAAAATATCTGGTCATGGGAAATGACAGCCTATGACCCGAAAATGCAGATCCATGAAAAACTCTGTGAAATATATTCAACAGGTAACTGTTTAGTAATGAGAAAGCACAGTAAAAACACCTGTAAATATGAACTATTCAGAATTGATTATTGTAATTCATTTGTCTCCTACCTGGGATTAGGAGTTGCAGCTGTGACCACCCATTCATCAGTAATTAGAACACCAGCAGCAAGAGGCTCCTTTCCTCTGCGGTAGATAACTGCCAGCCAAGGCCAGGCATAGCCCTCATGATCCAGAGATGGGAGACTAAGAGCCTTGAGAGGGGAACTAAGGTAAGGCGCACAGCGCACTCTGAGGCCCTGGCACATAGAATCTGCAGGTGTCACATCAAAGTGCTGTAAAGATGAATAACTGACAGCCACAGGAGCATCCACAACAGGAACCTGCTGGTAGTGTTCATAGCCACTGTGTAACAGAGCATGATTGATGAGAAATAGATATCTTACAAAATAAGTTCATGTTATCTATGATAATGGACATCTTTGATTGTAAATCAGATGAGATATGTACACTGCAGAATTGACACAATTATTTAAAGTACTAAAATACTTGGCACAAATCTGTTTTGAAGAAGACAGCCTAATTCAGACAATACTCTCTCTTATCCTTCAGCAAAGAACATAGAAATGTAATAAGTAGATACACAAGGGAACAAATTTAAAAAATAAACTACCTTACAAACAACGTTACTCATTTCCATTCTCTCCTTTTCTTTATTTGTTTCTATTATTATTTCCTTTGCATTCCTACAAATTGTCTAAATCATGGACTTTTTTCAGTCTGAAGAGAAATGTCAAATAGCTGAAATCTATATCTGAGAGAAATTTTCCTCTGGGGTCATGAACAAATCAGAACTACGTCAGGCATTCGAACATGATAACTCCACGTTGACAATGGCCTTCAAGTGTGAGTCACGTACCAACTCCTAAAACTATACTTTTACTCATCATTAAGGAGCAGTTTAGGATAGGTAGGTTCCAAGAGGACATTTTCTCGGCAGAGTAAGAACTGTGTGTCAAGAAGCCATCAATAAGCAATGAAGCCAAATGCATTGAGTAGTATGCACGATTCTGTCTGTATGACTGTCTCTCTGTCTTTTTCTCCCCTCCCCATCCTCTACCCCCTCCTCCACCAACTGCAGAGTTTTGTAGAATTCTCTCAAGCAGTAATAATTGACTATGTAATAGGTACTTGTTTCATGAATATTTAAATGAGTTTTAATTTGCTCATGCCATTTACTCATTTTGATTGGACATTTGGTCAGTATTTTCTCTTCTGTGCTAGAACCTGGTTCAGTCAACAGTTACGCTCATTTAGGAGTTTCTGTGTACATTCTCTTTTCCACATACTAAATTTATCTTTTGTATTCACTCACTGATATGCAAACAAACATGAAATACAATGAATTTCCTTGTATCAAGAATTGTTTCAGTTTGAAAGAAGCAAAAGTAGTTGAATACAGAAAGAAAAACTTATAATTTGGAACACCTGTCAAAATTTATTGATTGTCATTCATGTTCAGAAACTCTGAATGTTACTAACTGAAAAAAAAATTAGATGTTGCTTTTGTCTGTTGAAGAGTAGAATATTCGTAACATGCTATGTTGATTCAAAAACTAAATCATTGAATGAGTTATATAAAAAGTATTGCAAGTACACAAGTTTATATAAGTTGTTTGGTAAAACAATCAACAACCAGAATTTTACCTAGAAGAAAATGTGGAGTCATGGATAACAAACACTAAGAGATCACTATGTGCTTGTTAGTAAGTAAATACACAATTATACCTGAATCCAAGATAGTGACAGATGTCAGTGGCACGTGAAAAGGCATCACTGACATTATGAGAACAAAGAGGCCTCCACATTGACCCAATACGATAGCTCAGTATTCCCTCTTGGTTCAGTGGAATTTGATGTTTATAATCAGGCTCTACTGCAGTTCCATTGATCAATGCAACTATAACAGACAAAAGTAATCACTGGAAAACAGAAATTTTAAATACAAGTCGCAGAGATGGTGATGTAATTAATTATCTCAGATTTTGATCAATGTTGGGCACTTGAATTGGTACACCAAGAATTTTTAAAAAATAGTTATAAATATTTCTGCATTTTAGAATGCTTTAAAATATTTATCACCCAAGCTAAAATAAAACTTAGAAGTAACTGTCATATGATTTAGATCTTGCCAAGTTATTCAGCCAGTTTAAATCTCAAAGAACAGTGATTCTCTTTATCAGTTGCTTTTGAAATTTAGACATGTGTTCTTTTGTTTTATGTTTATTTCATATGATGATGACACACAGTGAAATATAGGAGAAATATGAAAGCTTGTGTAACAAAAGAAAAAAATAATTTAATTGAATGTTTTCTTTGCAGTCACTATGGGAGTGATACTTAAGTGTCTATAGTATATTGCTAGATTCCTCACTAAATACTTGTTCTTGAAATTAGCAAGTAGGCTTTTGTGAGATAATTGATGCCTTTCTTCAAGGGTCTGCCAGTTCACATTTTTCAACATTTCTGTGATTCTCTTCTGAAAGACAAACAATGGAAACTGCAGGTTGGAATATCAGCAATATAATGAGAAGATAGATTGCTGCTCAGCATAAAGATGACACACTAAGTTGCAGACAGGCACAACGAAAAGACACTTACACTTAGCTTTCAGCCAAAGTCTTCTTCAGTAAAGGAAAACACACACACACACCACACACACACACACACACACACACACACACACACACACACACACACACACATTCATTCACACAGTTAATCATGCATCACATGCACACGTGACTCCCACAGCCACACTGCCTCGAGGCTGTGGGGCAGGGAAATGGGGAGGGGGTGGGGAATGGGGAGCGAAAAAGGAGAGGAGTGGAGAAGGGGAAAGATGGGTGAGTGCATTGGCAGAGGGTGGCACACAAAGAGAGTGGGAGACAAGAATAAGGAGGAGTTGATAGGACAGAAAGCATGGAAACCATTGGGTGTAGGGTTTGGGGCAGTAAGTTATTGTAGGTCGAGGCTGGGATGATTTTGGGAGCAGAGAATGTGTTGTACGGGTAACTCCCATCTGCACAGTTCAGAAAAACTGGTGGTGTAGGGGAGGACTCAGATGGCATGGGTAGCAAAGCAACAATTAAAATCAAGCGTGTTATGTTCAGCTGCATGTTGTGCCACATGGTGGTCTGCTTTGCTTTTGGGCACAGTTTTTCAGTGGCCATTCACCATGGGGGACAGCAGGTTGGTTGTCATACTAATATAGAAAGCTGTGCAAACATTGCAGCAGAGCTGCAATATTACATGGCTTTCACAGGTGGTATGGCATCTGATGGGGTAGGCTAAGCATGTGACAAGAGTGTAACAGGAAGTACTGGGTGGGTGGATTGAGCAGATCTTGCACCTGGGTCTTCCATAGGGATGTGATCCTTGTGGCAAGTGGCTGGGATTGGGGGTGGCATAGGGATGGACAAGTATGTTGTGGAGGTTGGGTAGGTGACAGAACACCACTTTAGGAGGGGTTGGAAGGATTTTGGGTAGGATGTCCCTCATTTTAGAGCATGATGATAGGTAGTCAAAGCCCTGGTGGAGGATTTGGTTCAGTTGTTTCAGTCTGAAGAGGTATTTGGTGACGAAGGGGGCGCTTCTTTGTAGCTGGATTTTGGGGGTGATGGGAGGATTGGGCATTTGTCACTGCTGATACACCATCCATGGGTGGCCAAGCTGTATGGGAGGATTTTTTCATGTGGAAGGGATGACAGGTGTCAAAATGCAGGTACTGTTGGTGACTGGAGAGTTTAATGTAGACAGAGGTATGGATGGAGACATTACAGAAAAAGAGATCAACACCCAGGAAGATGGCACAGTCGATTGAGGAGAACCATGTGAAGTGGGTGAGAGGGAAGGTATTGAAGTTGTGAAGGCATGAGGATAGGTCATCTTGGCACTGAGTCCATGTCATAAAGACATCATCAAAGAATCTGAACCAGACTAGGGCTTTGTCGTTTCGGGACACTAGAAAGGTCTCCTGCAGATGGCCCATAAACAGGTTGGCATAGGATGCTGTCATGCAGGTGTCTGTGCTGTGCTGCTGGTTTGGTTGTATACCTTCACTTCAAAGGAGAAGTAGTTGTGAGTCAGGATGAAATTAGTAAGGTGTATGAGAAATGAAGTAGTGGGCCATTCCCAAGTTCAACCCCTCACTGCAACGATCATATCCCTGTGGAAGTCTTAGGTGCAAGACCTGCCAAATTGCCCAATCTACCCATCCAGCACTTCCTATTCAAGTCCTGTAGCGGGCTTATCCTACACCATCACAGGCCAGGCCGTGTGTGAAAGCAGCCATTTCATATACCAGCTCTGCTGAATGATTGCACAACTTTCTGTGTTGGTAAAAGCCACCAACCAGCTGTCCCCGTGGGTGAACAGTCTCTGCCAAACTGTGCCTAAGAACAAAGTAGACCAGCCTGTGGCACAAGATGCAGCTGAACACAACATGCTTTATTTCAATGGTTGCTTTGCTACCCAAGCCATCTGGATCCTGCTCTCCACCACAAGCTTTTCTGAATGGTGCAGACAGAAGTTATCATTACAACACTTTTACCTCTCCCAAAATTATCCCTGCCTCACCCTCAATTATCTACGGTTACCTCACCCTCCACCCAACACTTTCCAACCCTCCTGTCCTATCACCTTCTCCCTATTCTCATCTCCCACTATCTTTGTGTGCCACCCTCTGCCAATACACCCACCCATCTTTCCTCTCCCCCTCTCCTCTCCTCTTTTGCTCCCCGTCACTCCCCCTCCCCACCTCCCTGCCCCAAAGCCTCTTGATGCTGTGTCTATTGGCTGTCTAGGCCCTGTGCTCTCTGCCAGACAGCGCTCTTCTCTACCCCTACCCAAACCCTGCTATTCCTTCCCCTTCCCTGACCCTCCAGATTGCTGCTTCCGTGCTACATGACATTTGCATTCTGGTACAAGCTGCCGGAGATGGCAGTCGTGAGTGCATGTGATGTGTGCTTACTTGTGTGACTGAATGTGTGGGCGTGTTTACTGATGAAGGCTTTGGCCAAAAGCTAAGTGTAAGTGTCTTTTCATCGTGCCTGTCTGCAACCTAAGGTATAATCTTTATTGTGAGTAGCAATCTATCTCTTCCTATATTGTTGATCTTCTGAGTGTAAAAGAAATCTATAACTGCCAATGCTGTCCATCTTGGTATTTGTTCAATTTGTTCAATATCCACTGTTGTAGTGTGATGCACAAATGATGGCAGTTTGTGCAGCTCAAGGAACGAACTGGGATTACATTGTTACAGATCCCAAGCAACTGTAGCAACAAGGAAGAGCACAAACATGCTTTGTGCTTCTTGACATGTCTTCTTTATGGTAAGTAGCAATCTATCTTTTCCTACATTGTTGATATTTCTACCTGGGGTTTCCATTGTTTGATTCACTGCAATCTCATTTAATGCTTGTACTGGCTATGACGTACAGAGCTCTCAAAATGTTACAGAACACTCAGAGGCTACTGGAGTGTGTATGATGTAGGTGCACAGAACAAGCCTAAACTTTAACTATATTTTTATTTGGTGTGAATCCCACACACTTGAAGGATATTCTAACAAGTGTTTCACAAGTGCTTTGTAAGCAATCTTGCTTTGTAAGCAATTTCCTTTGTAAACTTAGTGGATATTCCCAATAAGCTAGCAGTCTTTGCATTGCTTTGAAATCTTATCAAAATCTTATTGGATATTTGTGCCACTGTTTTTTTTTTAATAGTACTTCATTATAGATAACTGCAACTTCAACAAAAAGTCTCACATTAATGTTAACAGAGTCAGTCACATCATTAAGATACTACATTCTGCATTTGCTTTGCTACTCTCAATTTCCATTTCAGCCATCCATGAGAATGCCTCTGATAGCATTAACGTATGTCCAGAGTTTCTTTGGGCTTCTTGAGAGGTTTTTCCATAATATTCAAAATATGATCATCATTGAGGGCTTCACATATTGTGTTTTTGACAGCCAAATACATTTCATTTAACCCCTCTCGATCATTGCTCCTCTTTTTTTATATCTATTATGTAGTAACTTCTGTTTCTTTAGAAGTTTCTTTACAGAGATTGCATACGGTAATGTGCCTCTCGTATCATGAACTGCTTTACTTTGTATAGATATACCCAGTACTTGTTCAACTATTCACCTAAACCTGAGCCACAGTTCATTGAACTGAACTGAATTTTATTAGATCCTGTAGGGTTACTTGGTGTACAGTGAATGTACATGTAATATAGGACATGTCAAAGATACAAAAATATTGAATGTCACATACTTCCTAACTATTCTAACATCATTGATTATAATTAACAATATTTACAAATTTAATGTGAGCAGCATTCATTAACACTCTAAAATTCCTTTTCCACTAGATAGTCTTTTAGATTCCTTGAAAACTTAGTGTTGTGCATGTTGTCACAAAGATTTTTAGGCAGGCTTCTTAGTAATTTGGTACCTGAGTACTGGGGTCTTTTTCCAAGCAGTGTCTGTCAGTGGTGTATGCTTTGTATGTCATTCTTCCTCCGTGTGTTGTGGAATGTATACTAGCATTTGTGGGTATATGTAGAAGGATGAAAAAGTTAAGATTTCTAGTCTTTTGAAGCAGTTTCTGCATGTTTCAGATTTGAATGTTCGAGTTTCCCCACGCCACCACTCCACACTGTGCACAGAAGCTGTTTATCTGCATACTGTGTTAGTTGCCTCATTAGAAATATGATGGAGCTGAGTTTCTTACAGACGGAATTAATATGTTGTTTCCATTTTACATATTGTTTCCTGTTGCTTAGATATGATTCTACACACTTCCCTGCTTGCCCTCGAATACCATAGATTTCCAATTTTCTTATCAGTATTTCATGGTCAATAGTGCCGAATGCTTTGGAGAGATCCAGAAACATGACAGATACAAATTGTTTTTCATCTAAGGACTGTATAATGCATTCTGTCAGATTGGCAGATGTTGTATTTGCCCAGATAATCAACTAATCTATTATACATAAACATTTCCAGGATTTTTGAGAAACCTGATATCAGTGAAACTGCCTTGTAGTTGTTGGGGTCGTCCTTATCCCCTTTCTTGTATACCGGTACCACCCCACTATATTCAGTTTTTCTAGAAAAAATTCCGCCTCTGAGAGAGCTGCTTGCTATATCCAGCAATGGTGAGGTCATTTGCTCACTTACTTACTTTACTACATGATTTGATATTTCGTCATTACCAGCTGATTTCTTGGACTTCAGTTTCTGTTCAGTTTTCCTCAGTTCATCTTGTGTGACTGGTTTCAAGGATGTGTTATTGCTTGATTTTTATGATAACTTAGTAACCTCCTTTTGTGGACTATTTCTTTCCAATTTTAAGTTCTCTACCACATTATATAGTTACCACTGAGTATGTTAGATATTTGTCTACCGCCTGTAACCACTGTGTTGTTTATTTTCATTGACCTGATATCTGTTTCTTTGCTTGATCCAGTTTTTCCTGTCTTTCACCATTAACTGCGTCCCAAGCTGCCTTTGTCTTGTTTCTTGAGTTCACTTTGTTAGTATTAATTGCTCTTGATTTTGCCTCTTGTATTATTTCTGTATACTTCTTTTGTAGTATTTTCAGCTTCATCCCTCTATCTCTGATCCAGCATCTTCCTGCGCAGTTGTGTTATTTCACTGGTAATCCACTTTGTCTGATCTTGCACCTTTTCCTATCAGTTTACTTTGGGGAATGCTACATCAAAACGACATTTAATTGTTGTAATAAATGAATTATATTTTTCATTTACATTCTTCCACTCAGATGTATGTAGAAAAAAATACCAGATTATCTTGAAACTCTTAGCTGAAATAATAATACCACAAGAAGAGTTAGTAGTTCTGCAAATTTCAGTTGGCAGTAATAATTATAAGGATATACCAGAAGATTGGATTAGAGTCAAGCCTTATGCATCAGTCAGAAGATCCAGTAGATGCTGCAAGTGTGCTAGCTTTCATCTTGTGCTCCAATGATGTGTTAAGTGCTAATCACACCATTCATTGTTAACTGAGCATGTCAATTAATTTCATACTGCTTCCTTATATGTTTTGTTAATGTATACTTTCATTCACTTCATATTCCTCAAGGTTCTCCTCCTTGATGGGATCTGTAGAACGGAATGAATGAATGAGTGAGTGAGTGAGTGAGTGAGAGAGAGAGAGAGAGAGAGAGAGAGAGAGAGAGAGAGAGAGAGAGAGAGAGAGTTAGTCAAAGTACAAATGAGTTAAAACAAATGCCCAAATGGCTTTTGCCTGTCAAGTTTTGCAACGAAACTTTCTGTAACAGAAAGGAGTTTCTGCCAAGAGCAGATGTTAATGGGTATCAACGAATCTCACAAGCATGACATGCTATGGAGACTGCATGATTGATTGTGCTGTAGGTGTGATTAGCACTTGACACATCACTGGAGCACAAGATGTGTTATATCTTAAGAAATTCACAACCATTGCACAGTAATTAAATAATGTCATCCTATCAGGAATGACATGTGTTACAAAATGCACTGCTGATTTTATATTTCTGTGGGACAACATTGATAATGGCCTGTGCTAAGCTACCCAAATTGTAAACCATTTGGATTCAATCTGAGACCAATGACTGCAAGAAGTGAAAGCAGTAATAAAGTCAATGCTCTGGTAACTGAGGCAATAAATGTAATAATAAATGTGTCTTTCATGGACTCCAGACATTATGAGAGCTAAACTGGAAGAAAGCAAACAACAGTGTAAAAATGGAAGACAAAGTAAAGTGAAAAATGCTAAAGTAAATGCAAAAGATTTTGGGAAAATCGTGGAGGAGAAGAATGGCAGTAACAATAGTTGATAGAATTTAAAAAAAATGAAATATAAGAATGGAAAAAAAGAGTATACAAATAAGAAATGGAGTAAGGAAGGCTGTGATGAGAAAATAAGAATGAAGAGTGTAGTGTAAAGAAATACCACCAACAGGTGTCTTTGTTTGAGTAGTATGTGACTTATCTGCAGCAGGAATGGAGGACATGCTAATGTCAGATTTTACAATAGAGGCACTCATATGATTAAGAGCTTTGGGGTAAAATGATTCAGTTAGGAGTATTGTGGTCCAAACAAAGTTCTATGGATGGTGAAAGATGTGCTAAATTACCTGGAAATGGATTTTGGCATTTCAGAATATGTTTTAAGGGATGGGTTGGGGAAATTTGGAAAGAAGGAGCACGTCACTTAGACTGCAGTTTGAGAGGGCAAAGCTGCTATGAGGACAAAGGGAGACAAAAACAAAGGAGAAGGCTTTAGAAAGAGTAGGAGAGGGAAGACAGTACATTGGGAAACCTGTCCCTCTCATTGTCAAGACACTGCCATTACACCATCATTTCCTAATCCAGAATGAAGAGCTAACTTTGTACCCTTTAGCTCTTCTATAAATATTCTTTCTTTTTCTTGTTCCATTCTTTACCTTGGTAAAGTGAACAAAAATTTCTCAGTTATAGAGATTCAGCTGTAGTTTTTGATTTATTTGAAACTGCTTGATTCCTGTTAGTCTACATCTACATACATACTCCACAAGCCACCATAGGGTGTAAGGTGGAGGATACCATGTACCACTCCTAGTCATTTCATTTCCTGTTATACTCAGAAATAGAGCAAAGGAAAAATGATTGTGTATAAGCCTCTGTAGAGGCTCTAGTTTCTTTCACCTTAAATTTCATGGTCCTTATGCAAAATGTATGTTGGTGACAGTAGAATGATCTGCAGCCAGCCTCAAATGCCAGTTCTCTAAATTTCCACAATAATACCTCATGAAAAGACCATTCTCTTCCCTCTAGGAATTCTCATTTGAGTTCACAAAGCATCTCCATAGTATTTGCATCTTGATCGAACCTACTGGTAACAAATCTAGCAGCAAGCCTCTGAATTGCTTTGGTGTCTGAGCTGGTGGGGATCTCAAACATTTGCAACCTGGTAGTGTTCCCAAACACTCAAGCAGTATTCAATTATGGGTCACACAGGCATTTTATATGCTGTTTCCTTTATAAATGAGCTACACTTTACTGAAATTTTCCCAATAAAATGAAGTCAAGCCTTCACTGTCCCTACTTCAATCTGATGTGCTCATTCCATTTTGTACTGATTTGTAATATTACATCTAGATATTTGATTGATTTGACTATTCAAGCAGCTCATTATTAATGCTATATTCAAATGTTACAAGACTGTTTTTCCTGCTCATCTGCATTAGCTTACATTTTTCTATACTTAGAGCAAACAGCCACTCATCGCAACTAGAAATTAAACCTAAGTCACCTTGTATCCTTCTACAGTCACTCAACAATAACATCTTCCCATACACTGTAGCATCAACAGCAAACAGCTGTAAATTGCAGTCTACCCTGTCCATCAAATCATTTACGTATAGAGAAAATAAGAGCAGCTCTGTCACATTTACCTGGGGAAATCCTGATAATATCCTTGTCTCTGATGAACACTCACCATCAAGGAGAATTTAATGGCTTCTATTACTTAAAAAGTCCTCAACCCACTCAAATATCTGAGAGCTAAATTCATATGCTTGGACCTTCATCAACAATGTACACTGAGGCATCATGTCAAATGCTTTCTGGAAACCTAGGGATATGAATCTGCTGTTGCTCTATCCATGGTTTGTAGGATAGCACATGAGAAAAAAGCAAGCTGAGTGTCGGGCAAATGATGCTTTCTAAATCTGTGTTGACTTGTGGATAGAAGTTTTTCTATCACAAGGAAATTTATTATATTCAGACTCAGAATGTGTGCAAGAATTCAGCAGCAAACAGATGCTAAGGATATTGGTCTGTAATTATGCAAGTTCGTTTTTTCATCTTGCTTATATATAGGAGTCACCTCCACTTTTTTCCGGTGAGTTGGGACCTTACACTGGGTGAGAGATTCATAATAAATACAAGCTAAGGAAAGGGTTAATGCCGTAGAGTACTCTCCATAAAACTGAATTGGGATTCCATCTGGACCCGGCAACTTATTTGTTTTCATGTCTTTCAGCTGCTTTTCTATGCCAGGGATGCCTATTTCTATGTCTTCTGTGCGGGAATCCGTGAAATAGTCAAATGAAGGTATGGACTGAGATGAAAGAAATTAAATATGGAAACCTGTATTAACAGGTCTGTTTTAACTGGAGTCTCGTATTTTATCATTGTGGAACAGTCACCAGAGTTACATGAGCTGAAGAAACAGTGCTTACTTTTTAAAATCTACTACTTCATTAAGTTGAACAGAAATGCTAACTCCAAAATAAGATGTGATATGCATGTACTGGAAGGGAATTGTCACATTTTAGGAAGATATATAATTTTTCATTCCTACACTGTGGCAATATTCTTTAATTGTGTCAGGCTATTTTTATTTCTATGGCATTTGATGTAATAGTGTTCAGATGTCACTACAATACACACTGAATGGAAATGAGCGTTTGGCATCATTGGCCGGGAGGCCCCTTACGGGACAGGTCTGGCCGCCTTGCTGCAGGTGTTATTACATTCGACACCACATTGGGGAACCTGTGTGCCAGATGGGGATGAAATGATAATGAAGACAACAGTACACCCAGTCCCTGAGTGGAGAAAATCCTCGACCCAGCCAGGAATCGAACCAGGCCCCTTAGGACAGCAGTCCGTCACGCTGACCATTCAGTTATTGGTGTGGACACAATATACACTATTTCGCTACCATTAAATTACAATAGTCTGACTGCAATTCTGATAAATTTTACATCAATAATCCCAAATATTTTGTGCAGATAATGCTCCAAATCTTCCAAGTATTTGACGAAAGAAGATGTGACATCATTAATGCAATTAAGTTTGTGAAGATAAGTACAAATTTACTTACAGCAATCCTTCTCATCTTCACTGAAGTAACAGTCCACATGCTGGTCACATATTTGAGTTTCATTAATACATTTTTCACTTCTTACACACATTGATTTACCCGTGCTGCACAGTTCTGGAACAGACACATGGTTAATGTTCAGACTTATTGTCTTATCTTACATGTCCTCTATCTGTGTTGTATTTCTAACATGATTCAAAACTACAATGACAAAATCAAAATATCTCTGAATTGTAAATTATATACAGAACCCAAATTCGAGTACAGATATATCAGAAACTATTTCTGCCTCTGGTAGCATTTATACATAAAGATTCAGTATTGCAGATAAATTTCATATTTCACAAATGAGCATCAGGCTATTCTTGAAATTAAGTTTTACATAACTTTAATGTAAGCAATGGAGACTACAGAACATCTGTATATGAGAATGATTTGATATGTACCTGTGTTCAAAGACAGATGTCACCATGAACACAAGTTAGTGTTATGCTCATTTTCTGCTTTTAGTGGGATGATGTTAAAGTAAAAATGATACTGATTCATCGATTACTTTGGGTTTGGCAGCCACTTCAGTGAACTGGGCTAGGTGGGTTTTACCAAAAAGTAGATGCTGTTTATGGTGATTGTACACCACCAGTGATAACAGATATTTGTTCAATGAATTTAAATGTGACTGAACATACGTTTCTGATGAAGTTCACCCTGGGCACCTGGAAATTGTGGTAACCAAGGAAATCATTGAAGAAGTCCAGGATATGATTCATCATATATGATCATCAAATGGAAGTGCATGAAGTAGCAGAAGCTGGAGATGTGCTGATAAGGAAGGTAATATTTTATGTAATAGTTGATGATGCAAAAAATGTTGGTTGGTTGGTTTGGGGAAGGAGACCAGACAGCGTGGTCATCGGTCTCATCGGATTAGGGAAGGATTGGGAAGGAAGTCGGCTGTGCCCTTTCAGAGGAACCATCCCGGCATTTGCCTGGAGCAAAAAATGTTGACTCAGTGGGTCCCACAATTGCTGTTTGTGGGGAACAAGGAAGTTGAGAGCAAAGTGAGATTTTAAAGAGCTTTTTAGATGGTGAGACTTGGATCCATCGGGAACCAAGCAACACTATAAAAAAGACCCTGATGAAACTTCACTAAAGAAGGTGAAGATATAAAAAATTTTGTGACATTTGCTTGGGATGCACAGAGGCTACTTAGAAAAAAAGAAAAATGGTCACTCAGCAATACTACAGTGAGGTACTGGACCACTGTGACACAAAATTGAAGGAAAACACTACCCCATTTGGTGAAAAAGGAAGTTATGTTTCACCATGACAACACATCAACACATTCATCAGTGTTGTCAACACAACAGTGCTTGAATTGCAGCCACACTCCCTCAGTATAACCTGACATGGCTTTCTGTGATTCCATTTTGTTCCCCAACATGGGGAAATGGTTGAAGGAAAAATTCTGCTCAAATCAAGAGATCCTTAAGACAAGGTGTACTTTAGAGAGCATGATAATTCCTATGTTTTGAAGGGATTAAAAGTGGGCAGCATTAGAAAAAGAGTATATCTGTAAAGTGGGATTATGTTGAAATATAATTTGTTTTCAAGAAAATTATGTCTTTGTTCCTAACATGGGTACTTATTGAATCACTCTGCTACAGTAGAGACCTAGATTCAATTCTTGATTCTTCTGCCTAGTCATCCACTATTTAGATTACATGGTATATACATTATATATGAGGTGCATCAAAACAGAAATAAGCTGGAGGCTGTGAAATAAAAACTGCTTAAAAATTCATAATGCCATTGCCTGAAGAAGAAGTTGTGGTTCCTATAAGAACACTGAGGTCCCAAACTTGCTGTTAGAGGGACAAAGGCATTCACCCACATGATGGAAAAAATGAGCATGTTCACTCAGTCAGTCTGAAGACAATGAAATGGAGGCTTTAAAAGAAGAGCAGAGGTATGTAGTGCATTTCTCAGCTGTGGACGGAGTGCGGGGAATGGAAATTTGTTGAAGAATGGCACTAGTGTGCGGAGAGCACTGCATGCCCATTGCTAGCATCAATGCATGGCACAAGAAATTCATGGAAGAACAGGTGTCCTTGACTGACAACACATGATCCGGAATGCCACACCACATTACCAATGACAGTGTCCAGCTGGTAAATGCCCATATTATTCAAGACTTGTGAGTTGGTGTAGCAGCCATTGTGGTAGAGGTCGGAGTGAATGTTGGAAGTTTTCTTGCCATAATTAAGAACAGATAGAATTTTCACAAAATTGTGCACCCATTGGGTGCCTTATAGTCTTCAATTAGCACAGGAAGCATATCAGCTATGAGTCTGTCCTGAATATCTGCAGGACTATGTCAAGAAAGGGAATGAGTTCATGTCATCAGTGGTCAATGGAGATGAGACATGATGTCATCACTTTGAACCCAAGTCAGAATAACAAAGTAGAAGCATTCATAGTCACCATCATACAAAAATCCAAAACCATCCACATAACTGCAGGAAAAGTTATGCTCACCTTCTTCTTTGACTGAAATGGCCCCCCTTCCTATCAACTTACTGCAGCATTAGATAATACTGAATGTGCACCAACCGTGATGACCCTGCACAAAATGATCAAATCAAAATGATTAGGGCAGTGCACACACGGGGTCATTTTGCTCCATGACAGTTCAAGGCCCCACACAGCAAACACAGTCAGATAGTTCTTATAGACATTCAAATGGGGTGTCCTCACTCTCCATACAGTCTAGACCTGTCTCCCTAAAATTATGCAGTATTTAGTGAGCTAAAGAAAATTCTGAGAGGCAAACAATTCACCTTAGGTAAGGTTGTCAAGCAGTATGATCAAAGCTGGTTCACAACACAGCCCCAGGAATTTTACAGGACAGCTATCCGGTATCTTGTGTCCCAATGAGACAAGTGCTGGGTGATAGTTCTGAAATAGAGGTACTACTTTCTGCTTACAGGCCTGCAGCTATATGCTCCTGAAGATTTTATATTGATGTGATAATAAATAATAGGTTATTTTATATTTGTCATGGATACTTATCACATTAATGCTAACAGATTCACTTTTGTTTCACTGCATTCCTTTAATGAAAGGACTGAATTTTTTATGCTTTGCGTCATAGCCACCAAGGAATTCATCAACATACAGTACAAGAGAGTCTTACAGAGTAATGAACTAAATTTGCTTTGAGATAAAAGATTAGAGCAGAAAAAGAATTACACTAGCAGATATGGATACAATGCTGTGGAATTTCCATGACTTCCAATTTAAAGATATCAATGGATGTAGATATACAGCAAGTAATTCAGCCATGATGTTCTTATCCAACAGAGCTGAAGCAATAGATAATGGTCATAGCTACAGAAAGAGAAAGATTTAATAAAGTGAAACAGGCTTAGCTAAATCAAGTGCTGCATAAGATAGATTATTCCTGGTGAAAATGATATTGGATGACACATAATAACAAAAAGCAAACTTACTGATTCAGTTACACAGTTCCCATAGGATATTGAATGGCTCAAAGAATGCACTAATACAGAGAATTAGCTATTATAAATTTTCCTGTGGATTGCATTAACCAGTAAAATCGTTATAGTAGTGTGCAGGTAAAAAGGCAGGTGGTGAAGCTATACATAGTGGCAAGGAGTAATATGTCACATGATGTTCCAGTCATTACCATCATACTGCCATGTCTGTCTGTAGCATGCACTTCTTGGTGTGCTTAGAACATTTAGTAGTGACTTTCATGTTAGTTTAGGTGTGGTGTGTGTACTTAACCAGTGTAAAGTTCATTATAAGTGCCACAAAGCGAACTTGATGAGTATTACGTTAAGAAGTGTCAGTGAAAGTTTTTTAAGCATATAAATTTTTCTAGGAAAATCAGAAGCTGAAACACTGGTCTGATGTGGTGCTCATCCTAGCATTGCCAGTTACACACATAGACATCAACAGGAGTATGAGGGAAGAAATAAGGATGGAGAACATGCTGATGATGGCACAAAGTATGCTCCAGCCTATTCGGTGCAGAACAGATCATGCTCTGTGCAGAACAGATCATGCAGCCACTTTCACACTTGCACATTACTATAGTAACAATCTTGATGTGAATCAGGAAAGAAAGCTGTTACTTTACCCATTACAAAGCCCAATCTGTAAGTGGTAGTGAGTATCATTTCACAGTCCAGAACTGCCTACATATTAAACAAATGTCATGTTCAAAGAGACTTTTGCAATGGAAGACTCGTTTAGTTAATTTATTTTTAATTTTTAATTTTCAGATTGAATACATTGTGTTCAGATAGGGTCTGTTTAACATAACCTTATCATCAAATGAGAATTCAATTAAAATTCACTGTGACTGTTTATGTGCCTGACATTTTGTAGTTTCATAAGGTAATGATTTTCCTAATAATTAAGAAATTTTTCAAAATAGTTTTAAGTATATATAATGTGTGTGTGTGTGTGTGTGTGTGTGTGTGTGTGTGTGTGTGTGTGTGTGTGTGTGTGTGTGTGTGTGGTGATGCCTCCAAATTTTTTATGTGAAAACGCTTAAAGCTTTATAAATCAAACAAATTTTATTAATATTCTACATCATCTACTTCATATCTACATATTAATTTGTTAACATACAGTGGTGATAAACACATTTCTTCCAACAAGTGACCAGTTTGTTGATACCATCACTGTAGAATGGTTAGCTTTGTTGATGTAGCCACAATCTCACTTCTGGTTGCACCACTTCATCACTATCAAAGTGAAGTCCTCAAAGGCATTATTTACATTTTGGAAACAGATGAGCATCAGATAGGGCCAAGTTGAGACTGTATGGAGGATAATCAATGAAAGTGAACCCAAGGCATCGGATTGCTGCAGACGTTGCAGTGCTCTTCTTTGCTCTGGCATTATTATGCTGAAGGAAAGGATGCTCTGTCTTATCTGATGATTTTTCTCTGATGAGTTCATTAACCTGGTTATGATCAGTCTCGTCAGTTGCCGTACACAGTCATCCATTCCGAGCCCTGTCACACACGTTGAGGTTAGCATGAATAACTCAATGCCACACATTACTAATGTACACAAATTTAATTCTTCTATGGATATCAACTGGAGACACATTTTCTATGGTTAGAAACTCAATTTCAGCATGCTGTTTCTCAAGTACTGACATTGCTGTGTTATACACTGCCATGTTACATGCTATAATTTGGAGCATTTTAAAAGCAGATGGATGAAACTTGCATCAATGAAGTGGGAAAGTTGACCAAGTAATTTGCTTGACATGTAATATCTCAACCAATATTGAGAACAGAATAAAAAATACAGTGGCATTACTTTTCAGCAGGCCCTTTCATTAGCGGTAGCAATTTTAGAAGTGTCAGCACCAGCAGTTATTGTAGAGGCATTTGTATTTGAATTTGCTGTTGTTGTCATTACCATTGTTGTTTACTATTGTCATTGTTGTTGTTATTGTCATTTTTGTTGTTGTCTTCAGTTCAAAGGCTGATTTCACGCAGCCCTTCACACTAGTCTATCTAATGCCAGTAACTTCATCTCTGCATACGTACTGCAAACTATGTCATTTGAACATGCTTACTGTAATGAGACCTGGTTGCCCTCTACTGCTTGATGCATTGAACACAACATACAAATTCATTTATTTGAGTTGTGATTTTTTTCTCCTTTATTCAATACCGCGTCATTAGTTATCCGATCAACCCACCTAATCTTCAGCATTCTAATGTGGTTGTTTTTATGAAGTAAAAAATAAAAGTTTTTATGTATACTTCATTACTACAGCTTACAAACTGGCAGCTCATGTACTTCACTATTAATCTTTTAGTTGCAGATGAGGTATTTTACTTTCTTTGATATGATCTATATTTTAGCAGATTTGAAGCACAAGTGACTTGTGTAATATGGACACTATAATAAACTTAGCATTCAGACATCTTGAACGTGAGCAGTATGTGAATGTTTACATAACATAATACACATCATGATTAATTATTAACTTTTTTTCATACCACAGTCTTCCTCATCACTACCATCTTCACAGTCAACAAAGCCATCACAGAGAACCTTTGGATGATTGTGAAGAAGTCTCTCTTTGCAAGAACAATCTGTTTCATCACTGGCGTCTTCACACTGAGGCCATCCATCACATCGAGCTGATGCAGGCACCTTCTGTTGCAGCCTGAAATAATTAGAGTTAAATACAATTCTGTTAAGACAATGATTTTTCCATACAGAGATGCATGCAGCCACATCATGAAATATAGCTTCAGAATGACCATGTACAACAGGCTACATAAGCAGGATTTTGTTCTCACTGACATATTGATGTCATATGAAACCTAGCACCAATGTTCACAAATCACTCTATTTGTGTAGCAATCAGCCTTAGTGGAAGCCATTCTTTGCTGTTTTAAATGGTTTATGTGAGAATACACTAGTTTTTGTAGTGCTTGAAAATGGTGACAGTTGGAGTTCTCTTTATAATAGTCAGTGAATCAAGGAGTCTTTCCTGAAGGACTGAAATATGCAATACACCAGTATATAAAAGCAGAGATAATTAACTGACCTCTAATTATAGGCTGTTTCCATTTTTTTTTTTTTTTTTTTTTTTTTTTTTTTTTTTTTTTTTTTTTGAGAGAATAGCTCACAACAGAACACTGAACAATCTTTCTGAGAATGATCTTTTAACAACAGCCCAGTTTGGCTTCTGTAAAGGCTTCTCTATTAAGAAAGCAAAAAATCAGAACTAAACAGAAAAAATTACCATGTTGGCATTTTATGTGGTCTTGCTAAGAATATGTATAGGACATACAATTCTGCTATGGAAACCAAAATGGTATGACATCAACAACCTTTCTCTTGCATGACTGGAGTCATATCTGGACAACAGAAAACAGAGGGTCACATTAGCAAATGATACAACATGAATACGATTAAATTCAGAGCAAGGAAATATTAAACACGATGCACTGCAAGTTTCAATGTTTGGCCCAATCCTGTACTTGGCCTACATAAATGGTTTACTGGGAACACTGGAGGACTTTTCAAAAACTATAAAGTTGGCTGATGACACAAGTATATTGATGAAAAGCCCAAACACATCCATCTACCAGACACAGCTAGGGTAATAATAGAATAGGCTTACACTTGGTTCACAGCCAACAGTTTCATATTATTACAAGGGAGACAGGGCAACCAAGAGTACAGGATGACGGAATTACCATCAAAGCGAATGGAAACTTGACAAACAACAAGCCAGAAGTCGAAAACATTTTGAATAATCATTTTTTAAATGTTGTAGAGAAAATAGGATCTAAATGTTCATTAGAAGAAGCAAGGCAGTTAATGGAAGAGGCCTTACCCACACCATTTGATACAATTGATATTCCACCCACCTCTCCTTCTGAAATTAGGAAGATAATAAACTCCCTCAAGAATAAAAGCTCACATGGAATTGATAGCATTTCCAGCAGGATAATAAAAGCTTGTTCCCAAGAAATAAGTGGGATTCTTAGCCACATATGTAACAGCTCTCTGAAGCAGGGTATTTTCCCAGATAGACTGAAGTGTGCCATTGTTAAACCAGTGCATAAAAAAGGGGATATGTCTGATGTCAGCAATTACCACCCAATCTCTCTTCTGACTGCCTAATCCAAAATTTTTGAAAAAGTAATGTATTGTAGAGTAGCTTCACACCTTTGTAAAAATAAAGTTTTAACAAAATGTCAGTTTGGTTTCCAGAAGGGGTTTCAGCGGAAAATGCTTTATATACCTTCACTAATGAAATATTAAATGCTCTGAGTAACTAGAAGTCACCCGTTGGCATTTTTTGTGATATCTCGAAGGCTTTTGATTGTGTAAATCATGGAATACTTCTAGATAAGCTCAAGTACTGTGGTATGAATGGGACAGTGTTCAAATGGTTTAAATCATACCTAACTGGAAGAGTGCAGAAAGTTGAAATAAGCAGTTCATATTATATGCAAAAAACTGGTGATTTCTCAAACTGGGGAACAATCAAGAATGGGGTGCCACAAGGTTCGGTCTTGGGTCCACTGCTGCTCTTAATATACACTCCTGGAAATTGAAATAAGAACACCGTGAATTCATTGTCCCAGGAAGGAGAAACTTTATTGACACATTCCTGGGGTCAGATACATCACATGATCACACTGACAGAACCACAGGCACATAGACACAGGCAACAGAGCATGCACAATGTCGGCACTAGTACAGTGTATATCCACCTTTCGCAGCAATGCAGGCTGCTATTCTCCCATGGAGACGATCGTAGAGATGCTGGATGTAGTCCTGTGGAACGGCTTGCCATGCCATTTCCACCTGGCGCCTCAGTTGGACCAGCGTTCGTGCTGGACGTGCAGACCGCGTGAGACGACGCTTCATCCAGTCCCAAACATGCTCAATGGGGGACAGATCCGGAGATCTTGCTGGCCAGGGTAGTTGACTTACACCTTCTAGAGCACGTTGGGTGGCACGGGATACATGCGGACGTGCATTGTCCTGTTGGAACAGCAAGTTCCCTTGCCGGTCTAGGAATGGTAGAACGATGGGTTCGATGACGGTTTGGATGTACCGTGCACTATTCAGTGCTCCCTCGATGATCACCAGTGGTGTACGGCCAGTGTAGGAGATCGCTCCCCACACCATGTGCCGGGTGTTGGCCCTGTGTGCCTCGGTCGTATGCAGTCCTGATTGTGGCGCTCACCTGCACGGCGCCAAACACGCATACGACCATCATTGGCACCAAGGCAGAAGCGACTCTCATCGCTGAAGACGACACGTCTCCATTCGTCCCTCCATTCACGCCTGTCGCGACACCACTGGAGGCGGGCTGCACGATGTTGGGGCGTGAGCAAGAGACGGCCTAACGGTGTGCGGGACCGTAGCCCAGCTTCATGGAGACGGTTGCGAATGGTCCTCGCCGATACCCCAGGAGCAACAGTGTCCCTAATTTGCTGGGAAGTGGCGGTGCGGTTCCCTACGGCACTGCGTAGGATCCTACGGTCTTGGCGTGCATCCGTGCATCGCTGCTGTCCGGTCCCAGGTCGACGGGCACGTGCACCTTCCGCCGACCACTGGCGACAACATCGATGTACTGTGGAGACCTCACGCCCCACGTGTTGAGCAATTCGGCGGTATGTCCACCCGGCCTCCCGCATGCCCACTATACGCCCTCGCTCAAAGTCCGTCAACTGCACATACGGTTCACGTCCACGCTGTCGCGGCATGCTACCAGTGTTACAGACTGCGATGGAGCTCCGTATGCCACGGCAAACTGGCTGACACTGACGGCGGCGGTGCACAAATGCTGCACAGCTAGCGCCATTCGACGGCCAACACCGCGGTTCCTGGTGTGTCCGCTATGCCGTGCGTGTGATCATTGCTTGTACAGCCCTCTTGCAGTGTCCGGAGCAAGTATGGTGGGTCTGACACACCGGTGTCAATGTGTTCTTTTTTCCATTTCCAAGAGTGTATATTAATGACTCGCGATTCTATACTCATGAAGATGCAAAGCTGGTACTTTTTGCCAATGATACAAGTATAGCTATCACACCTAACAGACAAGAATTGACTGGTGAAATTGTAAATGATGCTTGTCAGAAAATCATTAAGTGGTGCTCTGCAAATGGGCTCTCATTAAACTTTGACAAAACACAGTATATACAGTTCCACACAGTAAATGGAATGACACCATTAATAAATATAGACTTTGATCAGAAATCGGTAGCTAAGGTAGAATATTCAAAATTTCTAGGTGTATGCATTGATGGGGGGTTGAACTGGAAAAAACGCACTGAGGATCTGCTGAAACGTTTGAGTTCAACTATTTATGCTATTAGGGTAATTGCAAATTTTGGCAATATACATCTCAGTAAATTAGCTTACCACACCTATTTTCATTCTCTGCTTTTGTACGTTATCATATTCTGGGGTAACTCATCATTGAGTAAAAGAATGTTCATTGCACAAAAGCGTGTAATCAGAATAATTGCTGGAGTTCATCCGAGATCATCCTGCAGATACTTATTTAAAGAGCTAGAGATCTTCACTGTAGCCCCAAAATATATATATTCACTTATGAAATTTGTTATTAACAATCTAAACAATTTCAAAAGTAATAGCAGTGTACATGGCTACAATACTAGGAGAAAGGATGATCTTCACTACTCAAGGTTAAATCTAACTTTGTCCCAGAAGGGGGTAAATTATGCTGCCACAAAAGTCTTTGGTCACTTACCTAATAGCATCAAAAGTCTGACAGATAGCCATATAGCATTTAAAAGGAAATTAAAAGAATTTCTTAATGGCAACTCCTACTCATTAGATGAATTTTTGGATATAGTAAGTGGGTAATTTCCTCAAACCACACAAAAAAATAATAATAAAAATATTAAGTGTCATGTAATATTTTGTGTAATGTAATATCTTGTATAGACACCTTTTATTAACCTGACACGTTCCACATCATTACGAAGTGTTGTATTCATGATCTATGGAACAAGTACTAATCTAATCTAATACTTAATCTTGCAAAAACGTTTATTGTGCAATCCATAACATAAAAATGACATACAGGTATCTGAAGTAGAGATCAGTGGGCATACAGTGGATGAGGCTCCATATGTGAAGTTGGTGAGATTCCAGATGGATAATGAACTGAGGTGGCACCAACATATGGATAAGTTAACCAGAAAGCTCAGTTCCACCTCATTTGCACTAAGAAATCTCTCTGACTGTGTTGACCATCAGTGTAGCTTACTTTCACTCAGTTCTGTCCTGTGATATAGCATTCTGTTGCACTGTAGCTGAGGTGAAAAACATGTATACTTTACAGAAATGTGCAATATGAATATTGTGCAAAGTTGATAACTGAACATCTTGCAAAAGCCTCTTCTGGGACTTAGGGATTCTTAAATTTACATGCCAATACATATACTCCCTGGTGGTATTTGTTTTTGCTAACAAGGCTGAATCTAGAGTTAACTTATCAATTCACAGTCACAATACTAAAAGTAGAAATAATTTCAATATAGACTATGAATTTCTCCCTAGGGCCCCAAAAAGAATTTTATATTTTGGTACCGAAGACTGTAACAGGTTGCTAATGGGCATCAGCAAGGAAACTGAAAATCTTGAAGTACTGAAACAAAAAGTAAAAGAATATCTCATCAGCCATACCTTCTACATGTATATATACTGCAGGGGTAGAGTTTCATTGAGAAAATCTGAGCTGAGTGCAATAACTTTGTTTTGTTTTTGTTTGATTGTGAGATCATGGCAAGTCAGTATATTTTGTCAGGGGTTGAGCTGTCCTTATAATTTCAGTATGTGGCAGGCGAATGCAGATAGCATTTTGAGAAAGAGTGGATATAAGTGTTAGACTTTGACCAATAGTATTGATCTCGCTACACATCGGGTTCTGGATTTTCTACATATTAGGTTTTGATCTTGGTTTACTCTCTGGACTTGTTGCTTTGCCATATCATTATATTGTTTGTCCTTCTCTGTTGTTGTCTTTCTGTTTATTTTTGGTGACTCATTGTCAATTCTCTGGGCAATTCTCCAGCATCTGGAGTTTCGTGAAATATTTCTGGTCTTATCAGACTCTGGACACTATAATGAGTCTATTTAGGACCTAGGTTTTGTGGAGTGGTAAGAGTGAGTTCCTGAGGCTGTGGCAAATGTAGTATGTCTGCAAGGCAGGGTTTGGCATCTACAAAGGCTGTGGGAGAGGTTTGATGGAGGCTGTTGTAGTGGTGGTGGATAGTAGTAGTTCAAGGTGGGAGCAGTAATAGTCCAAGGTGGGAGTATGAGGTGGTGATATGCATGCTGCTCTAATTGCTGGAAGGCAAGCGTTTTGCTGTGAGAGATGGGATGCAGGCATTCACTATTCTGTTAGTGTTTTTGAGACTATCTCATTGTCATGAAAGCTAACAGGTTGATCCAGGTAATATGGGTGTCACCAGCAAGAGATGTGGCTCAATGTTTAGTGTAATCTGTGAACCAAGGGTAATGATTCAGGAGGTGAAGCTAAGTTTAGTTATTATTTTAGTGTGTTGGAGTAGCAACGAGCAGCCACTTATGTGACAATAGTTAATTTATAGTAAGAAGTAATATAGTAGTGATATGGTTAAGTTTTCTTGTAATTTGATTTTGCTTTATGCAGAGCAAGGGATAGGGTTCAGTATTTAAGCATATAAAACAGCGAGAACTGTTGGAATAGTGGCATGTGTAGGTATTTCTTTTCACTTATGTTTGTGCAATTGATGAGTTAATCATGACATAGCCAGCAGCACAGGGAGCAGGATATTCAATACTGCAAGGGGTTACCACAGAGGAGATATCTGAGTTAGTGTGAGAATAGACAATACAAAGCTGTCTAAGAGATGGAAAGCAATTCAGGGTGATGAGAAGAAAATAGATTGTAACAAATCTCCGGGGTACAGGGAGAAGATGTGGAGAGAGTATTGTGACTGGTTGATCAAAAACAGGCCTCAAGATGTGAGGAACATGTTGCTTATGCAGGGAAAGAAAGGAAACAGAGAGGAGAGAGAAAGAGAAAGACGAAAGGGAGAGGAGCAGGCTCGTAGATAGTTTACCTGTTGCTGCAGGATGTCCAACTTCCATTAATGTAGTTGAACCTGTCAATCCTGGGAAGATTAAATTCATTGTAGATATATCAGAATACAAGTTCTTGAGAATTTGAGGAAGGCATAGAATAATGAAGATGCTGAAGTTAAGGAGAGCAACCAGAAGTGCCATCTCAAATATCAAGTATTCCTGAGGTAGCAGGAATAAGTGTGCGCTGCACCCATGTGATTAAGTGTAGGGATAGCAACACAGATCATTGAAGTGCAATAGCATCAGCCCAACTGTGAGATAATGTATGTTGTGTTGAGACCAGAGTGCCTGTGCCAGACATGCAGGGAAGTGCTTGTACTAATGATTTTTGCACCATGATACTGCTGACAGTTTTGATGTTTTAGATGCTTCAGGGAATGCACACGAAGTTGTTGATAGTTATGTTACAGATGTTGTGGCAGGAGTGGTGTAGGCGTGTATATTCCCTCAGAAGCATGGAGAAGTGCTTAATCAAGTTGACAGGTCTGAGTTATTTGAAGAGTGTATCCCAGAGGTTCAGAATGCAGCAAATACTGGGTCAAAGCCTTGGAGGGCAAGCCACAGATGTGCACAATGAGCTGTTTACAGTAGAGCCACATTCTGATGTATGCCACATATATGGAATAGGTAAAGGGTACAACACAAGCCTAAAAGTAAACATTCTGACTGAACATCATGCCAAAGTTAAACCTCAGTGGTTGAAAGCTATTTGCCACTGTAGAGCTGTCATGAATTGTATCTGTTGTACAAGGCAAACCATGGATAAACACACTCTAGCGTAATTCATGTGGTAAAGTGTCACTAGGCATGACATTGTTGTTTTGGGAAGAGGTGGGAGTGGGGAAGGTGTGAGTACTAAAAAATCAAGCTTTTCGAGGCGAATGGGGAATACAGCTTGAAATGAGTGTTACAGAGGGAGGGGGGGGGGGGGGGGGGGGGGGAATATGTGGGACTACTTGTTGGAATGTTGTGAATGGTGGTGGAATACTTGATTTTCTCATGAGGATAGTTTTGGGAATATGTTTACTGGAAGAGCATAGGGAGACCTGTTGTCACAAGGATAAAGTTCTGAAAGATGTTCCAAAACAAGAGGTTAAAAATCACATGATAAATAGATGAGATGACAATCATAAGAGTTTAATAGAGCCAGATCCTGTTTTCTTGAAGCTGATCTGGTATAGATAATTTATTAAGAAGGACTGAGGGTTACTTTAGTTTGTAAGTGTCAAATGGAGAGTTAGAAGTTGTGTATACATAAGGATGGCAAGAGATCTAGTAGTGAAATATGTTTCATAGTATTTGAGATAATTAGCAGTGTAAGGAACTCTTGAGAGATGCTATGAGATTAAGTAATACAAGGTGAGGTTCTAAAGTGACGATAGCCATTTTAAGTGTATGAGGAATATTGTCATATAAATATCAGAGGAAAACAATTTGTAGAATGTGAGGAAGATGGAAAGCAACCATAAAGTTGAATGTAGAAAGTGTGTAGCATTTAAGAATTGCCAGTCTAGTAGTGAAACCTATTGAGACGGAGTTTACAGTTTACAGTAAGATGTTGTGAGAAAGCCACCATGAAGTATTGCAGTAGCAACTGTAGGCTGGTGAAATGTGGGTGAAAGTAACACTTTCACAAAAGAATTTCAGGATGGGCTAGCTGTACTCAGTGGAAACTTGCACCATACAGCAGTAGTAACCAAAGTGGGCAGGGCAATGTTACCACACCAGGACAAGACACTTGTTGTGAGGTACGAGACCAGGGGCAGGACAGTAAAGCAACAAAGGTGCCTCCGGGCCATATAAATTACTATGAATTTTGAGTCAGATTCATTCAGAGTCTAGCAGCACTACATTGATCCCAGGTCCATGGCAGATGGTGAGACAACATGGTGCCTTCAGTCACTGCAATGAGTTTGAGGGTGAGTTGCACCAGCTGCTGCATGCACTGAGTCTCCTTGTGGGGCATGGTGCCACAGCAATTCTGACATGCTGTCAGAGGGCAGTTGGTCTTGTCCCAAGAATGGAATGGCAGTGTTCACTGGCACCCGTGGTGGACGCGTGTGGCACTAGAGTCATCAACTATGCGAGCATCTCCTTTCCAGGGCAGAAGCAGTCATTGTGTCATGTTGGCCAGGGTTACCAGAATGAGGCATGTCTGCTTCACATTACTAGTGATGTGATGAGTACGTTAAGTTGAATAAAGCATTTCTCTCAGTCATCATTGTGTCTCTGAGCCCACTGGCCTGTCACCAAGACCACACACCCTGCCGCATGCTGTCTGCACTCTAAATCTGATAGGCTGGCATGACAGGTGTGTCTCCATAGACAGCACTGCAATGGTGACAGCAGCACTCACTCATTATAGGAGTGCTGACTAGTGGCCATCTCATGCCTTCCTAGTGGACTTTCAAACATTCTGGACTGTGATACCACAACACAATCATGAACCTGTCAGTGTGAAGCCTCAGTCCCATAGAAGAATCAATCCTTTCCAATGGCCTTACCTACTGCCACACTCAAATTCAGTTATGCTTGACTTGTTAAAGACCTCTTCTTCTTCTCCATGTCCCTAAAGTGTAAACACTTTTTTGGTATTAACCCTACCAATCAGACACAATCCAAACCCAATGCTGAACTCTGCCTTACTAAATTGCTTGATTTTACTCAATTTACTCCTCTAAGTAATAGCGAGCTACTCCCACTGCCTCTCCCCTTTCCCAAACCATCCCCTGATAACTTCCTAGAATTTCCTAATCTTGAACTTTGCCTCACCATCGTTTCCAAAACCACTCAACATGGAAACCAACCTCACATCTGCAAAAAGAACCTCAGTCCACAACCTCAAAACTGTTCCCATCCTTATAATCCTACCTGCTGGCAGTGGCTTCACCATTACCTGGTAGAGGGATTCCAACAGCTGTCACATATGTCCATGTAGAAGCCCTGCTGCAGTGACCCAATTCCAGAAATCCAGCAGGTTCTCCTGCCCCTACTCAAATCCCTTGGTCCATCCCAGAATGTCTCCCCAAGTTTGACTACCTCCTCAGCCCCCCCCCCCCCCCCAAAAAAAAAAAAAAAAAAAAAAAACACTCTCCACAATCCTATGTTCTACATCCTTTGTAAAGTATGTTAACCCAACCTTTCAGGATATTCCATTGCAGCTAGTTACTGTGCCCCTGTGACATGAATCTCTGCCCTTGTGGATCATCACCTTCAGCCTTTTACTGGTAACCTACCCTTCTATATAAAAGATCATAATCATTTCCTCTACTGACCCTCCACAGTTCATGTTCCTTTACCATCTGGCAGCCTGCTCATCACTGTTGATGGCACTTTCCTCTACTCTAACGTCCCAATGCCCATGGCCTTGCTGCTATTGGACACTACCTTTCCCAGCATCCAACTGACTCCAAGCCTACAACCTCCTTCCTGGGCACCATGATCAACTACATCCTCACCTATAATTACCTCTAATTTGATGGCATCATGTACAAACAGTTCCATGGTACAGCAACAGGCATCCTCATGGCAACATCCTATGGCAATCTATTCATGGGCCATCTAGAGGAATTCTTTCTAACCATCCAGAATGCCAAACTTCTCACCTGATTCAGATTCAATGATGACATCTTGATGATCTGGATTGAGAGTGAGGACACTTTACTCCCATTCCTCCAGAATCTCAACACCTTGGTTGATTGAGAGAGGTTATGGGACTAAACAGTGAGGTAATCAGTACCATCCTAAACACCCTCTCCACCATTTGTTTCACCTGGCCCCCCCAGTCCAATAAGCCACCATCCTTTTTGTTGAACTACAACTCAAGAATCAGTGCCTCCACCACTTCAGTCCTACCAACCACCAACAATACCTCCATGTCAACAGCTGGCACCAATTCCACAGCAACAAGTCCCTTCCATACAACCTAGCCACCAGTGGTCATTACATCTGCAGTGATAAGCAGTTCCTGTCCATATATGCCAAGGATTTTACTGAGGTCCTCATATACTGTAATTATGTTTCCCACTTTGTCCAGAAACAGATCAGCCACATTTTCACTCCCCAGTGACCTGCTATTCCCCATATTCCCACTGTCCAGCCACAAAAGAGTGATCCCTTTGTGACTCAGTGCCACCCAGGATGGAGCACCTGAATCACATTCTCTGCCAGAATTCTAACTATCTCTTGCTGTGCCCTTAAATGAGAAATATCCTCTATCCTCCCCATTCTTCGCTCAGTGGTATTCCAATAACCCCCAACTTATGTAATATCCTTGTCTATGCTTATTCCATCCCTACTTCCAGGCTATTGCCTTATATCTCATATCTCTGCAATAGACATAGATGCAAGACCTGTTCCGTACATCCTCCTACTACTACCTACTACAGTCCTGCCTCAGGCATCTCCTGCCACACCAAAGGAAGGGCCACTGGTGAAAGCATTCATGTGATATACCAAAATGGCTGTAACCACTGTGTTACATTTTCCATTGGAATGACCACTAAAAAGCTTTCTGTGCACATAAATGGCCGCTTCTAATCCATGGTTGAAAGACAGCTGGACCACCCAGTTGCGGAGCATGCTCCGCAACATGATGTGCTTGACTTCAACAGCTGTGCCATAGGCTGTAACATCTGAATTATTCCCAACAAAATCAAATTTTATGAACTGTGGAGGTAGGAACTCTCTATGTAACGTATCGTTCATTTCCATAACCTCCCTTGCCTCAACATTCGCTAGTCCCTGTCATCTACCTGTCCGTCCCCTGTCCTACTCCCACTACAGCTGTACACACACATTCTGTATCACCAACACACCTGCATAAGTATTCCCTCTTCCCTACTTCTTTCCTGTTCCCTTTGTACTTCTTTCCACAACACCCCCTCCTCTCCCCCAGCACAACCTTCTGATGCTGCACCTAGCAGCCCACTATCCTGTGCCCACCACAGTCTTGCATGCTCTCACAGAGAACACTAACATATCCCCCACTTCTGCACTTCCTAGCCTTCCTCTCTCCATCCCATGGCTCTTCTTTATCCCCACTTCAGCAAAGGTCACTGCTCACTTCAGACACAGTCACAATTGGGGTTTTATATCCTGAGATTACAGTGGCCATGTGTGAGTGAGTTTTGCATATGTGAATGTGTGTGCATTTGGTTATGTCTGTTTTTTTTTTTTCTTTTTTCATTGTGCATTTCTGAGTAACAATCTATCCTTTTTATATTGTCATTTTTTCATGTGATAGGGATTCTTGAAATGTTGTAAGTAGGCTTTCATAGAAAAATTAGTGTCTATTTTCAGGGGTACTAATTTAGGTTTTCAAAATGTATTTGATGCTCTCCCATCAGTCAAACAAGCTATGGACATTTATTCTGCCCTTGTTTGTATACTTTTTGTCACGATATTGATCTTTTCTTCTGGGACACCCATTACATATGAAAGACGTATGCCTTAATATGAGTCACTGTGTAAGCTCTTTTTGAAGATGATGGAAGTGTTATTTTTAATACTCACTGAAACATACAAATGGAATAAACTATCAATATAATATTTTTACAAATAATTTTTAATGTCTTTCTTCAAATGGAGTCTCCCTAGCTTTGAAACAGCATAGTGTATTTGACATGCAACAAATGGAAAGACCTGACAATAAATGAAATGGATGGGCACATTAAGTGAATGGGACAAAATGTTACCCATTTTGCCTGTGTGCATTGATGAAAATATCAACTAGATTAAACATATTGTGTTCCCCATGATATGTAAGATCAGCAACTTTTGCTATCCATATCATTGATAATCTCATAAACAAACAAATCAATGTCTCAGCATATCTAGCCTATATCTTTCTATTATGAGGGTAATCCCAAAAGTAAGGTCTCCTATTTTTTTTATTAGTACAGAACTCTGTTTGTGTGGCAGTTTGTCACACTGTTATGAAGAGTACTTCATGAGCCGTGTGTGAACATGCTCATGCAGTGATGAGGCACTCAGTCTTGGCTTGGCAGCCATTGAAAATGGAGCTCCCATTGGATGTTACCAACAAGTGTGAATTGTGCGCAATTACTCAGTTTTTGAATGAAAAGGGCACTGCACCAATTGAAATCTATTGCCAGTTGATAGAAGTGTATGGTGAGTTGTGCATGGATGTCAAAAATGTTCATAAGTGGTGTAGAGGTTTTGCAGCTAGTCGGACCAAAATTCACGATGAAGAAAGGAGCGGGAGACCATCAATTTCAGAGGAGACAGGGCTGAAGGTTGAGCAAAGCATGTGTGAAGATTGGCGGATCACCCAGGATGATCTCTGCACGTTGGTTCCTGAGGTTTCCCAAAGCACTGCTCACAGAATTTTAATGGAAACATTGAACTACCAGAAAGTGTGCGCAAGATGGGTGCCTTGCATGCTGACTGAGGACCACATACGGCAACGAGTTGATGCTTCCCACACATTTCTTCACCGCCTTGCAGCCAGACAGGACAACTTTCTGGACTCAGTTGTCACGGGTGATGAAACCTGGGCATACCACTTTACACCTGACACCAAGCAACAATCATGCCAGTTGATAACTTTCTGAACAGCATGGCAGCGAGCTGGTATGACATGGGCATACAAAAACTGCCACAGTGTTCACAAAAATGCATTGACAGAAATGGTGATTATGTCGAAAAATAGCTAAATGTTCAAGCTGTAACTGATGTAAACCATTGTAGAAATAAACAGGTCTACGTACTTATAAAAAATAGGAGACCTTACTTTTGGGATTACCCTCGTAATATGTTGGGACATAATATTCTTGGATGACTCATCATTTAGAATGACTTTTTTTGTTGCACAAATATGAGCAATAAGCATAACAATATTGTGCCTTTCTGTGACTTAGCATCTCCACTATACAGTGAATAGCAACTATCCTTTTCATTATATTGCTACATTCCATCCTGGATTGTTTGAGAAATAAGAGTAATATGTGGTATTCACCTACAGCCATTCACAGTTGAATTTTCAAGAAGTTAAGCATTCAGATGCCATCTCCACAATCTATCACAGTCTGAAAAGAATGGCAATGTTCACTACTCCAACAAAAGAAGAAAAAATGTTCATTGATTGTCACTTAAAGCTGTTTGTGCCCCAGAAATGAACAGAAGTATATAAACACAAAAATAATACAACATGGTCTGGCAGCTAGTAATGTAAATTCAACATCTAAATTAATGTGCTTATTTCAGGACAACAGCTTTTCTTATTTCAAATGACTTTTTAATTAAATTTATGGGGATATTTTCTTCAACTTCTGATAAGACAGGAAGTTAAAGCAAATGTAATTGCAAGAAAGGGTTTATGTACATATGCTAAATCAATGTATGACTATCCTCCAATGTAAACATTATAGTAACTGGGAGACTATTGTAATGGTAGCAAATTTCCCATACCCTCTTCTTAGATGTCTGCTGCCCTTCTGTCACAGTATGTAGTGACAGTGTCTTGCAGGTTTTCATCTGAGAACAAGTGAAAGTCACTTGGTGCCACATTACAGCTGTAGGAATGGTGAACCATTGCCTACCATTTGAAATGTTAAAGTAGTCATTGAGTTGAAAAAGCAGTGTGTGTCTGATCATTACTGTGCAACAGAATGATATCTGACAGCAACATGGAACTTCATTTGTTTTGAACTGATGCGCAATATCTCACAACATGTAATCACACAGATTGTTGTTTCAGATAGTATGTAGTCAACAAGAGAAATGTCTTTCTTGTCCCAAAGTACTAACCATAAACTTTTTGTTGATAAATGTTTCAAATTTTTTGGTTTATTGTGGCTGCTGTTTCATAAATCCACACTTTACCACCAATCACAATTTTGTTCAGTATGCCATCCCTTCTTTCTTGTAATGCAGGAAACATGTTATTGCTCAAATAATTGTTGTTATTGCCAGTCAACAACAAGCTGATTAAATGTCTTGTACCCATGAAATCAATAGATCCCAAGATGAATTTCACTGTAAAAGTTAAAGAGGATGGAGGATCTCCTTTTCTTGACCACATAACTGAAAGGAGAGGACATGATTTGCTGGGCTACAATGTGCATGAGAAAAGATACATATCATCTCCATTTTTAGCAGAGGAATGGAGTACCTGGAACTCTAGTTCATGGGCCCCCATAAAGACTGTTTTACACAAGAATACCTAAAGTACCAGTATATATAATGATATGAATATAATAGAGGGAAACATTCCACGTGGGAAAAATATATCTAAAAACAAAGATGATGTGACTTACCAAAAGAAAGTGCTGGCAGGTCATAGACCCTTTCCTTCCCTCTTTCCTGACGAAGCAACCGTTGGTTGCGAAAGCTTGAATTTTGTGTGTATGTTTGTGTTTGTTTGTGTGTCTATCGACCTGCCAGTGCTTTCTTTTGGTAAGTCACATCATCTTTGTTTTTAAGTATATATAAAGAGTTATTCAGTGAATACTGTGTTGAACCCTGACAGAACAGCTGGAGAAACCAGAATAGGAACCTGTGTTGCTTGCATATAATAGTCCACTGCCCAGAAAAATTGTCCATAATTCTAAAAAATCCTCAATTGAAATTGATTTCTGCCCTTCAACTACTTCATGGTTTGGAGGACAACATCATACTATGCATATTTGGGGTACATTATATACCAAATGACATGGTATGTATAGGGCAGAGGCTGTGCATTGTCTCACAAAGGAAAGCCTGTGTTCAATTGCTTTGCTTGCCAGGGAGTTACACCTGAGACATGGAGGAGGCTCTATCAGCAATGATTAAATGTCCTAGGTGAACCTAGCTGCAAATCATAGGTCATGTTGGCATGGATGAGACCTGTTGCCTGGGTTCAGAGATCATCCTCAGTTCCTATGTAAAGCTAGCTACTTTTGTGAAGGCAGAAGGCAGCTAGCCCTGTGTGGGTTGGAAATAGGTCTAGTGTTTTGCTGCATCATCCCCAAAACTGATAAATATCTTCTGGTTTGGAGACAAATGAAAGGCTTTAACTAGAGCTTCAGACAATTGTGTTACAGTCTTGGATGCAGCTTTCTCAACCTCCACTATTGGATGGGGCATTGTAGGACTCCCCTTATAGGTCAGGTGTGCACTCCACACAGGAAGCAGCTACTATAGTCAGAGTCACAGACGAAGGTGGTCTAGTTTAGGCTTGTTCCATGCACCTGCCGTCACACATTCTCTGACACCTGACCAATTCTCTGACCAATGGGCTCTCAGTGGTGGTCTGTGCACTCTGCTATGTACATCATAGCCACTGTGAGCATTGAATGTGCCTGTAGTGTGTTATTTACCAAATTTTTTATTCCATTTGTTGTGATGGCTCAGTGCTGATGATGGTGCTAGCTGGCAAATTCTACATAGTCTTGTGAGAGAGATAATTTGCAGAATTCACTCTTTCTTTCAAACACACAGCATCTCTATGCATGTACCACAAGTATTGTTTGGGACTAGCAATCCTGCAATCCCTGTCTTTGCATTAACCTGTGAGGACTGCTGTCATTCGTTAATTGGGCAATAGGGTAGTGGAGTATGTGCGGAATGCACATGAAAGTCTTTTAGGGGAGAGAAATCTCTCCACAGGCCTGATGAGATGCATTCTGATGTCAGACAGGAAAGAATACTGTTCTCATTATTTAAAGAGAGTAGCATTTGTCATGGGAGATCGGGGAAAGAGAATATTAATACTGTATTAGTTAACTGTGGGAGTGTTTATGGAAAGATCTCAGAACTGGTCTGAATTGTGCATGGTGTAATGTAACAGACTGAGACTCTTTTATACTACTACTCAATGTATCTGATTTGTGAAGAACATAATACATTCTATTGGTTGTTTATATTATTATCTAACTATATTTCACACTTGTTTCTTTTTTTATACTGTGTGGAAGGATTATGAATTGTGTGTCCACTGATGGTAAATAAAACTTCAGCATGAAAATGAAAAAAAAAAAAAATTGTGATGGTATATTTATGAGTTTTTGATTGCCTGAAGCTACATTGTCAAAGTTGGAGAACATGCGTGTTGCAGTTGTTTTTGTGTAAAATTAACGGATAGAAAGTTTTACACAGAGTGAGGTGGTGTGGTGCTCAGCACACAGGACTTGCATCTGGTAGGAAGACAGTTCAAACCTGCATCCGGCCATCCTGATTTAAGTTTTCCATGATTTCCCTAAATCGCTCTTGACAAATGCTAGAATGGTTCCTTTGAAAGGACATGGCCAACTTCCTTCCCCATCCTTCACTAATCTGATGGGACTGATGACCTCACTGTTTTGTCCCCTTCCCCAAATCAACCAACCAATGTTGAGTCTAATTACTGAAATTGTAAACAGTGCTGTTAATAATGATTTTTAATGTTGTTCATAAAATAATTAGATGCAGCGAATAATGTGACCACAGCACTGAAACCTCTGGAAATGGTACTAAATAAAAGTAATTAAGCAGGTTAGCTGTAATTTGCATATTTGTGTAGTAACCGTTAAAGTGCTTTATTTATAAAAATTTTGGATAGAAAATCAAATTTTAGTAAAATTTGGTTTATGTCAAATATTTTGTTCCATTTTGTGACACATGCTACCTAACTTGGTTATTTATGAATACGTAGTTTTTTATTGTGAGACAACTAAAATAATTTGTTTAGTAACAGACTTGTAATATACAATAGCAGCTATGTGCACACATGACAGTTTGGGATAGTTCACTTCAGTTCAGTTTAGTTTGCTATTGGTTGTTTAATTTTGTAATTCATCACTGCTTGCTGAAGTCGTGGTCAGATAATGTATTACAAAATAATCCTGAAGATGAGAAGTAATCAATGATTGCAAAAAATTGTGAATATTTCTGCCATATCTGTGAAAAATAAATCAAGGGTTGCATGGAAAGATTGTCAAGTTATTATTTATGAAGAAGAACCCTGGATCTAATTATTCAACAATGAACTGAAACATTCACATTACCTTGCTCTAATTGAATAATTGCTCTTGGTGATACACATTATTTAATGTTACAACTAGATCACCTGCAGTGCAAAAACATTGTATTTTTTTTACAAAAGTCAGCTAGTAACTTTCTATTTGGACAATCAGGTAGCAAATGTTAGAACAGCAACAAGGCTGATAAAGTACTAGGGACATAAAGCTGACTGAAACCACAGATTAATAGCAGTGAAATTCCAAATTCCGACTGGATTGTATATCACAAACATAGATTGAATGCTAATGGTGGAGATGTGTTTATAGCTGTAAGAATCTGATAATATCTAATGAGGCTAGTACAGATTCTGAGTGCAAAATAATTTGAGTGAAGGTAAGTGTTAAAGGAGGATTCAAACATGTTCATCAGATGCTTTTCTAGACATGCTGCCTCAAGGGCAGCAGTGGCAGAACATTTGATGGGAAACTTGGAGAACATTTCATCAAAATTTTGTAGCTGTGTATAAGATGGAGATTTCCAACATACTCACTTGCATTTCTGAAAGAACAGGTACTGATGATGATACACAGCTGTACCATATACTTCAAAATTTATTTGCTGGCTGCTAGTTCCTGGACATCAGCAGCATTAGGTATGATATAAGGATGCAGACAGTGTGACATATGCAAATTAGGGTTGGTCCAGGGAGCATGCTTCGATAGCCAAAGCAGTTAAGGTGACTGTTCACAATAAGTGGGGAATCCCTGTTTGAGTCCCAGTCCAACACAAATTTTAATGTCACTAATGGGTAGGATACAGCTGATGTCAAAGAATGTGCAGTCGATGAATAGATTTCAACTTATTCAACTTAGACAAGGAGACCTAACTGTTTAAGATGAGTGCTTGGGACAAGAAATGATGTGAAACTGTTCTAAATGCCCTATTTGAAAATTAGCTTGAGCAGATAACCATAGGACTCACTCTTGGAGGCAACATATTAGATCTGGTCACCAACAGTTCTGCACTTTTCAGCTCTTTAGTGCATAACAGGGATCATGGGGCTGTTACAGCATCACTGAATACAGCTCTATACAAGAATTTAAAGAAAGGTAGGAAGATACGAGGGCCGTTCAGAAAGTAACCTCCGGTTGATTTAAAAAAATACACCAAGTTAAATAAAAAATTTTTAATATATACATCTTACAACTACATCTTTGCACTATTTTTCTACATAGTCTCCAAAGTGATTGAGGCACTTATCGTATCTCTTCACAAGCTTTGAAATTCCTTCTGCATAAAAATCACCCGCTTGTGCCTGGAGCCAGCCTGTGACCGCATCTTTGAGCTCTTCGTCGTCATCAAACCGCTGTGACCCGAGCCATTTCTTCAAATGCATGAAGAGGTGATAATCACTTGGCGCCAGGTCTGGGCTGTAAGGTGGATGGTTGATAACGTCGAAGGACTCAAGAAGGGCCATTGTTCTGCGAGCAGAGTGAGGACGGGCGTTATCGTGCAAAAAAACGATACCGGAAGTCAGCATACCACGGCGTTTGTTCTGTATAGCCCGTCATAACTTTTTTATTGTTTCACAGTACACGTCTTGATTAATGGTCATACCACGTTCCATGAATTCAACCAACAACACCACTTTGGCATCCCAAAACACCGTTGCCATCAGTTTTCTGGCAGAAAAATCTTGCGAGGCTTTTCTTGGTTTGGTAGGCGAATTTGAATGTGCCCACATCTTTGATTGTTCTTTTGTCTCAGGGTTCACGTACTTAATCCAGGTTTCGTCACCGGTCATGATTCTGTTTAACAATGGTCCTCCTTCGTCCTCATAACGTGACAGAGGCCATTCTTTGAGTTTTGTGGTGGTCGGTAAGAATTTTGGGCACCCATCGTGCACAGAACTTACGGTAACCCAATCTTGCTGCCACTATCTCATACAAGAGAGTCTTAGAAATCTGTGGAAAACCAGTAGACAACTCCGACATTGAGAAACGTCGATTTTCACGAACTTTTGCATCAACTGTCTGAACGAGTTCGTCAGTCACCAATGATGGTCTACCACTCCTCTCTTCATCATGAACGTTTTCTCGTCCACTTTTAAATAAACGTACCCATTCACGGACAACTCCTTCACTCATAACTCTTGGTCCGTACACGGCACAAAGCTCACGATGAATAGCTGCTGCAGAATATCCTTTGGCTGCAAAAAACCTTATGACAGCACGCACTTCACATTTGGCGGGGTTTTCTATTGCAGCACACATTTCAAACTGCCACAAAAACTAAACTAGCGCAGGTACGACGTTCACTCGACCACGGCTTGATGCCGACTGACCTGTTGAGTGCGTGAACGCACAGATGGCGTCGCTACTCCCCCCACAACCCGCACTGTGACCAATCGGAGGCTACTTTCTGAACCGCCCTCGTATTTCTGCTTGTGAAGAGAGACAAAAAACATATCTCAGATTGCCTGAATGCCCAATGTGAGACATTCATCTCCAGGACTGAAAATATTTAGCATCAACAGATAAAGCTCAAGAGTATTGTACAATACACCTTAGACAGATATGTGCTGAGCAAATCTGAGAAGAATGGGAAAGACCAACTGTGATTTGACAGCTGCTATTTGAACACACAGAGAACTTCATTGCAAATTTAAACAGAACCAGAACTTCACAGACAAATAAAAACTGAATGAAAGGAAATTAGCATGAGGAGAGCCACATGTGAAGCATTAAATGAATTCAAAAGTGATACCCTACCTACCGACTTGACAGGAAATGAGATGGAGGATGAAATGGAGAAGACCAAATTTGAGATGCCGTTTTCCAAAAATGTTTCTTTGAGATAGATTGTACTGTGGATCCTCCTTTAAACCATTGTATGAACATCAGAATTACAGATACTGAAATAAGTGACCATGGGATAGAAAAGCAACTAAAATCACACAACAGAGAAAAAGCTTCTGGACCTGAGGGGATAGCAGTACGGTACTACATAGCATATCAAAAATAACATGCTCCTCTTGTAGTAGCAGTATACCGTAGATCACTGGAAGACTGAAGCATTCTTAGTGACTGGAAGGAACTGGAGGTCATTTCCATTTTAAAGATGGGTTGTCAAACAGATAGACAGGTCTGATTCAGTAACATTTTTCTACACAAGTGACTTATCACTCAGCACCCCCACATTTCCCACTATTCACTCACACCCTTTCATCTGTGTCAGTTCTTGCTACTAACTGAATATGCATTGTATGTCAGTCTTCCACTTGGCCACCTCTCTTAGTTTGGCACCCTAAGTGGCCTCTACTAATGGTGGTATGTCCTGTATAGGAATATTACAACGGTGATTCCTCTGGCACCCTTCTAGTTTGGCACCACAAGCACTGACTTGAGTTGCTAGGGCCTAAACCTGCTCTGCAAGCAGATGCACAAAACTATACATCGTTGCACAATTTTGGAACACGTTTTATGTCAGGGTATTAAGAAATTTCTAGAGACTGAAAATCTCATCTGTAGGAATTGATATGGGTCCTTAATAACAGCTTCTGGTCATTTCACCATGGATAAATGTGTATTCTATATGGTTTGGAAGGTAATCTTATACCAGTCTTCCAGCAAAGGGAGTGGCTAACTAGGTAATGATGATGGAAGTGGATAGTGGTCATGCATCCTTCTCTCCAAAGGGAGACCACAAAGGCTCAATAATATTGAAATATGGCAACTGTGACAATCAGGGGAGATGTGACAAATCATTCTCCTTGTGACGAAGCAAGCTGGGATCTTTTTATTTCCTCTCTTGTTTTGCCATCTGCCTCCTTAAATTCATTTTATTTTCATTTGTGACTAATTACTATTAACATACATGGGTATAATCTGTATTTTCATAAAAGAGAAAGGTTGGCCATCAGTCTTAAAAAATATAGCACCAGATCTAATTTTGTGCTTAGTTTTGTGAATGTAATTAATTTCCTAATTTATTTTGACTATTGCTATTTAATATCTTTTGTTACAGGGTGAAATCAGTAATCGGTTCATGACTTAAATGCTATTGTTGACTGACAAACAAACATAAATTGTGTACTAATTATAAACATTTGGGAGAAGAACTATTAGGATTCGAAAACATATTAGCAAAGCCAGCCCTTAATTAATTCCAAAATAACTACCAGGTTTGTCAAAAATATTGTTTGTATAGCTATATCTGATAATTTCATTATTTAAACAAATAATTTAGCCTAACATTTGTGGTAGAAGTAACTGTTTAAAAGGAAGAATGTTTTGATGTATTCAGTTAATTGAATGAGTTATGTTTTAATTGTAATTTCTGTAGATGAAACATCGAACAATGTGTAGTTGCAGTACCTATTATTATGAGAATATATAAAGGCCCAGTCCACGGCTGATTTTCAGACGGGAAATCTGTACCAGTTAGAGAAACAATAATGCAGTGGAATTAGTGTTATACCAGTAGGCCATGTGTTAAAAGAATGAGAGTGTCTGTTCAATGGCGTATTATTCTGAAAGAACAGCATGGTTAGGTTTTTACTGCTCATAGATGATCAATGGTAAATTATTGTAGCAGTATGCTGACATTTGCCTGCAAATTATTAATGAGGCTTATCAAAAGTTAACCAGTAGTGAACTGGCCATACAACTATGTAATACTGGGGGTTGTGAACAGCAAAAGTAAAGAACTGTGAAACACAACTGTGCAGCTGATGGCTACATCATTTACAGTAGTCAGTACATTGACACTGAGGACAATCAAAGAAAAGAAGTAAAGCGGGTGAACGTCGCATATGGTGCTCTCCCAGGTGAGGACTGTTGCATTTGAGCACAATAAACTAGGACTCGTGAACTTTGAACAGTGAACTCAAGAACAGTTTACAGTATAGTTATTTTAACGAAGGAGGTGCAACAGTCAATCAGTGCTTGGGTTTCATGGCTATAGTATGACAGTAGCCAATCAGTGAGTGGGTTCTATGGAAGCAGTCATTGAGTACAGGGGCAATCAATCAGTGCGCAGGTGGATGCAGCCAACCGGGATAAATAATACACATCACTGAGAAAATTACAACTTGCAGCAGCCATGCAGATGACGAGCCGAGATGACACCAGCAGCAGGAGACGAGTGAATAAAAATAAGGTAATTCATAGCAAAAGCTGTTTTATATTAAATGATACATAATGAGTGGCCTTAGTGAAAAAGACAGTGTGATGGGGGAGAATGGACAACAGGGGAGTGGTGTGATTAATAACAAAGTTGTAGAGGTTAAGTTTTTAAATGAACAGAAAGACTTAATGGGGACTGATTTGGTAGACAATAGTAGTTATAAATCAGACTTGAATGTAACTTTGAATGATGGGGACAAAAGTCCTATTGTAGATGAAATGATAAAAGTGTCATCTACATTGTGTGGTGATGTGAGCGAAATGGACAAAAACAGTACTGGAGTGGATGAAATTGTTAAGGTTAAGGGGGAGGAATCTAGCAGTGCAAGTCAGCTAGGGCAAATGTTTATGGCAGATGGAAAATTGGAAGTGATGTTAAGGCAAATTATCAATAGCATGAGTATGAAAAAAGACATTTACAGCTTAAAGGATGTACTGAAGAAAGAAATTAAAAAGGAAATTAAGGTAGTCAGCTACAATCTTTCAGAATTAAATAAGAAGGATGAGGCGGTAGTTAAAGATTGTGATGAAATGATAAAGAAAGTAGTACTGTAATTCTGTCAGAGACAGCAAAGGACTTGGAAGAGTGGTTGAATGGAATGGACAGTGTCTTGGAAGGAGGATATAAGATGATAATCAACAAAAGCAAAACGAGGATAATGGGATGCAGTCGAATTAAGGTGGGGGATGCTGAGGGAATTAGATTAGGAAATGAGATACTTAAAGTAGTAAAGGAGTTTTGCTATTTGGGGTGCAAAATAACTGATGATGGTCAAAGAAGAGAGGATATAAAATGTAGACTGGCAATGGCAAGGAAAGCATTTCCGAAGAAGAGAAATTTGTTAACATCGAGTATAGATTTAAATGTCAGGAAGTCATTTATGAAAGTATTTATATGGAGTGTAGCCACATATGGAAGTGAAACATGGACTATAAATACACTCCTGGAAATTGAAATAAGAACACCGTGAATTCATTGTCCCAGGAAGGGGAAACTTTATTGACACATGCCTGGGGTCAGATACATCACATGATCACACTGACAGAACCACAGGCACATAGACACAGGCAACAGAGCATGCACAATGTCGGCACTAGTACAGTGTATATCCACCTTTCGCAGCAATGCAGGCTGCTATTCTCCCATGGAGACGATCGTAGAGATGCTGGATGTAGTCCTGTGGAACGGCTTGCCATGCCATTTCCACCTGGCGCCTCAGTTGGACCAGCGTTCGTGCTGGACGTGCAGACCGCGTGAGACGACGCTTCATCCAGTCCCAAACATGCTCAATGGGGGACAGATCCGGAGATCTTGCTGGCCAGGGTAGTTTGCTTACACCTTCTAGAGCACATTGGGTGGCACGGGATACATGCGGACGTGCATTGTCCTGTTGGAACAGCAAGTTCCCTTGCCGGTCTAGGAATGGTAGAACGATGGGTTCGATGACGGTTTGGATGTACCGTGCACTATTCAGTGTCCCCTCGACGATCACCAGTGGTGTACGGCCACTGTAGGAGATCGCTCCCCACACCATGATGCCGGGTGTTTGCCCTGTGTGCCTCGGTAGTATGCAGTCCTGATTGTGGCGCTCACCTGCACGGCGCCAAACACGCATACGACCATCATTGGCACCAAGGCAGAAGCGACTCTCATCGCTGAAGATGACACGTCTCCATTCGTCCCTCCATTCACGCCTGTCGCGACACCACTGGAGGCGGGCTGCACGATGTTGGGGCGTGAGCGGAAGACGGCCTAACGGTGTGCGGGACCGTAGCCCAGCTTCATGGAGACGGTTGCGAATGGTCCTCACCGATACCCCAGGAGCAACAGTGTCCCTAATTTGCTGGGAAGTGGCGGTGCGGTCCCCTATGGCACTGCGTAGGATCCTACGGTCTTGGCGTGCATCCGTGCGTCGCTGCGGTCCGGTCCCAGGTCGACGGGCACGTGCACCTTCCGCCGACCACTGGCGACAACATCGATGTACTGTGGAGACCTCACGCCCCACGTGTTGAGCAATTCGGCGGTACGTCCACCCGGCCTCCCGCATGCCCACTATATGCCCTCGCTCAAAGTCCGTCAGCTGCACATACGGTTCACGTCCACGCTGTCGCGGCATGCTACCAGTGTTAAAGACTGCGATGGAGCTCCGTATGCCACGGCAAACTGGCTGACACTGACGGCGGCGGTGCACAAATGCTGCGCAGCTAGCGCCATTCGACGGCCAACACCGCGGTTCCTGGTGTGTCCGCTGTGCCGTGCGTGTGATCATTGCTTGTACAGCCCTCTCGCAGTGTCCGGAGCAAGTATGGTGGGTCTGACACACCGGTGTCAATGTGTTCTTTTTTCCATTTCCAGGAGTGTAGTTTGGAGAAGAAGAGAATAGAAGCTTTTGAAATGTGGTGCTACAGAAGAATGCTGAAGATTAGATGGGTAGATCACATAACTAATGAGGAGGTATTGAACAGAATTGGGGAGAAGAGGTGTTTGTGGCACAACTTGGCTAGAAGAAGGGATCGGTTGGTAGGACATGTTCTGTGGCATCAAGGGATCACCAATTTAGTATTGGAGGGCAGCATGGAGGGTAAAAATCATAGAGGTCGATCAAGAGATGAATACACTAAGCAGATTCAGAAGGATGTAGGTTGCAGTATGTACTGGGAGATGAAGAAGCTTGCACAGGATAGAGTAGCATGGAGAGCTGCATCAAATCAGTCTCTGGGCTGAAGACCACAACAACAACAATAACAACAGACATTGCTGTAAAATTGTCGTTTAGCATCTTCGTAAGTGCAATACAGGAACCACACTCTAAACAGGAAAAGTACTGCTCATAATTATAATGAGAAATTAACACTAATGAGTAGTAAATGTGTAGAAGAGAGAAAGAAGCTTTGTGATGACTATCATAAGAGGGTAGAGGCTTCCGAGAAATAGTGTAAAGATGAAGTCAAAGCAGCCAGGAAATTTTGTGCTGAAAATAGGGTTAATCTTGAGAACCAAATTGATCAGATTAAAAATGGTTTAGAAACAGAGGTAAAAACCAAGTGTGCAGTAGTGATAAAGGAAAAACTGGTAAAAGTAAATAAAGATGTAGACAAAATTGGCTGAAATGGAGAAAAGATGGAAGAGGTACAAAATCTAAAGCATAGAGTATGTAGTCCTTCATATGTTAGCTGTAAGAAATTTAATAATTTTGATCCATATGGAGAAGTGCATTCATTGGATTTCATTAGGGAATTTAATGATTTGCTGAAACATGGAATGGCAAAAAGGCCGCTGTTGGATCACCTGCTGCACTAGCTGCGCGTTGCCCTCTGTGGTTGCCGTACGCGGTCGCCCTACCTTTCCAGCACATTCATCCGTCACGTTCCCAGTCCGTTGAAATTTTTCAAACAGATCCTTTATTGTATCGCTTTTCGGTCCTTTGGTTACATTAAACCTCCGTTGAAAACTTCGTCTTGTTGCAACAACACTGTGTTCTAGGCGGTGGAATTCCAACACCAGAAAAATCCTCTGTTCTAAGGAATAAACCATGTTGTCTACAGCACACTCGCACGTTGTGAACAGCACATGCTTACAGCAGAAAGACGACGTACAGAATGGCGCACCCATAGACTGCGTTGTCTTCTATATCTTTCACATCACTTGCAGCACCATCTGTTGTTGAAAATTGTAAGTACTGTAATTTCGAAAGTTTGTCCGCCTGAAAATGTACTGTTGTCCCAAGCATATTGCAACAAATGGTGTAATTCTATCGCTGCTCGTTTAATTTTTATTGCCATTTCAAATATACCGGTCATTTTTGAAACACCCTGTATATATATTATGTTGTGTTAGTGATAATTAATGGGCTATTAAAAGGATGGAAGAAAAGGCAATATAAAAAGATAAACAGAGGTATTTGGTAAAAATTTAAGAGATACTGTGTCTATTTGGGTTTTATGAAATCTGATGAAAGTAAATTGGTGTCACAGTTACAGAAGTTCTGTCAAACAAAGAGGTAAGGTAAACTGAAAATGAAAGGTATCAGCATATGTTGAGGAGAAGGTGCAGATTATGTGAAAACTATAACATCTGAAGTAATCAGCTCATATGTAAAATTAGCATAATTTGGTGCAGCAACAGAGGCAATATGCAGTAAAAACCATATTCAATACTAGGTTCTTAATATTAATTGTGGTATAATAGAAGAGTTTGTGTTCAGTGTAATTAGTGTATGGAGATAACTATCTACCTATAGGAGTATGTCATGGTACAGCATCTTTTAAAATTAAGGGAAAAAACTTTTAACATGGTTGCCTGGACTAAAGTGTGTGGAAATAATAAGCAAGATTTGTATTTATATCACCCTTCAGGCTAGCACCTCAAGGAATTTGGTGGAATACAGAGAAATAATAGTTTTTCTAAGTAATAGCTTTGTCTGATCGGTAATGAGAGTTAAGTTAGCCATAGGATAAGGATATGTTACTGTGGAGTGTTTTTCAGTAGAATCAGTTTTACATTGGATGAGCAGATCAGGTGTCTATGTATTAAATAATGAAGCAATAATGAAATAATAAAATAATGAATAATTTTAGGGTCTTAATGGTTAGGGAGCCTGTCTCTGCCATAGGGATATGTTCTGAAAATGCACTCCACTAGTTAATGAGGTAAGAAATGTAAGTAAAATAATGGAGCTGACACACATGATTAATGAAAAAGATAACTGTGTACAAACAAATGTGGTGTAACTATATTGAGGATCTATTTTTGAACTAGGCAACATTGGGTACTGTGTATATTGTGCAATTCATGGCACTGCAGCTGGGAATTAGAGCTTAACAGAAAGAGCAATATTTTAGTGAGGTAAACATATTAGCAAAGCTAGCCAGCCCTTCATTAATTTCAAAATAATTACCAGATTTGTCAAAAGTATTGTTTGTATAAATATATCTGTTAATTTCATTATTTAAACAAATAATTCAGCCTAACCTTTGTGGTAGAAGTAACTGTTTAAAAGGAGGAATGTTTTGATGTATTCAGTTAATTGAATGAGTTATGTTTTAATTGTAATTTCTGTAGATGAAACATCGAACAATGTGTAGTTGCAGTACCTATTATTGTGAGAATATATAAAGGCCCAATTTTTGGTCCCAAGACAGTCAGTCCACAGTCAATTTTCAGATGGAAAATCTGTACCAGTTAAAAGTAACAATAATGCAGTGTAATTAGTGTAACACTAATAGGTCATGTTTTAAAAGAATGACAGTGTCTGCTCAATGGTGTTATATGAACTGTATTATTCTGCAAGAACTGTGAGGTTAGGTTTTTACTGCTCATAGATCAACGTTAAATTATTGTAGCAGTATGCTGGCGTTTGCCTGCAAGCTATTAATGAGGCTTATCAAAAGTTAACCAGTAGTGAACTAGCTATATGACTGTATAATATTGCAGGGTTGTGAACAGCGAAAGTAAAGAACTGTGAAACACTACTTTGCTACTGTCGGCTACATCATTTAAAGTAATCAGTGTTGAACTTTCAGCCAGTATAATAATGCAGTACATCAATACTGAGGACTGCCAATGAACAAGTAAAGCAGGCAAACATCACATCCTGCTCACAAAAACAGCCCTGGATGATGTGAGCTATCTGAACAGGGAACTTGGCATCTTGTAACACAATATCACCACTGGGGAACTAGAACTGTACCATGGGATGGACCTGATAATTCAAAATGCTCACATGTTCATTTCCCGTAGTGTGATCTTGCAGAGTAACAATGAGATCTATGGAACACCATGATATGCTGTCCAAATTATCTCTGAACGCCCATCGTGTTTCACTCTTGTAATGTAAAACTTGGCCAGAAGTTGGAAACAGTGTGAAACAAGGCTCATCAAACCAAATGACTTTCTTCCTTTGCTCGCATCCTTCACACCAAGAAAAAAATTTTTTTTTCTCATGAAAAAGTGTTTTCAAACATCTGCATCCATATTTATACTCCAGAAGCCACCATGTAGTGTGTAAAATTTATTTAACTGTAAAAATAAAGCTATTAATTCATAATGAAGGAGAATTTGCATGGATTTTGAAAGAGTCTAGATTTTCATTGACCTGTGTGTTAACTCCATTTTAATTCCATCTAGTTGAACACCGAGGAATGTTATGCACAGTTTTCTTCCATAATATTTAGAAAGGCTGATAAGTGTTGAAAAGAAAGGAGAAAATTTACATGGCTTTTAATGTAATGTGTATATATTTATATGCATCATAATCTTTGTGTGTATTAGTATGTATTGTTTTTATTTTTGTATGTTAACATATGCACTGGTTGTTTTGTCATTTAAATATTTCATAGCCATTTTCGTTTCTGACACAATATGAGGGCAGAATTTTTACATTATTTTTGTATAACAGATGGTTAAGGTAAACAGTATGTTTATTATTACAAGTGTGCTATCTTTTTTAAATTTTTTTACTGTGTATTGAACATTTTGTTGTTGTCAGCTTTATATCTTTGTGGAAATACAATATAATGCTTCTATGTTTCAATAAATGTATTTTATGAATCTCAAATATTTGCAAACATAATGTGGACAAGATGGGAAATTACCAGCATTAATAATTTCTTTCAAGATCTTATAATTGCCAAAAGTTGAATTACTACTGGTTTATTACACAAAATAGGAAACTCAGTTGAGAAAATAGTTAAAATTGCAAAGAAGCAGAAAAATTGGAGAATCTTTTATTGTCTTTGTATTCATAAATACATAAAATGAAAACTTTCACAGCCAGAAACATAACACTTACTATAATATTCCAGACTCATAAGCCATGCCTGAATTTGTTGAAGAAATCCAATGTCTCATGCTCATCTTGAAGAATATGTCTTCTGTAGATAGGGATGAAACATTGGATTTCTCTGAGATATTTATCTGACCAGTAGCCTGTTATTTTTTAATAAGTGTGAATTTCAATTGTTGTTTACAGCGTATGACTTACCGCTTACAGTGAAAGATCTGTCCCTTTGCCATTTCTAGTTCTGTGTTGATTGTTGTAATGTCTGGAGGCAGCTCCAGTCCAAACATCTGAAACATAAATTTGCATACTGCAGTACTGTTGATTTATTAAGAAAAATGAATCATTAATCTGTTGTTTAAGCAATAATTAGAGCATGCAGTTTCTGCATAGAAGAGACAAAAATCGAGTTTTTTTACTCTTCTCAGGTGCAAAGCACATACAACTTACAAAAAATACTGCAACTGCACCTGAGCTAATCAGAATGTAAAACAAGTAGTGATTCTATATTGAAGAGTTCTATATTAGTGAGTGTTTCCTTCTGTGGGTGCTAAATCTGAAGAGCAAAAGTACTGAAAGATCCAAGAGGTAGCTGTGAGAAGAAACCCAATGGGAAACACAAGCTAAGAAGAGGTTGCAAACAACAAAAATAAGGTAAAAAAATGTTTAAGTAGAAAGAGAAAATAGCAGCTGATATTTATATTTCAAAATATTCAGTCCAGGTAAATGAATGGCCATGGCTGTGACTGTGAGCAAGAATAAATATGAATGGATAAAAACATTCAGGCAAAGAATGTAAAAGAAAAAGAAAGAAAGAGTCATATGGCACTGTCAACTGGGAAACCCTGAGGTGTTGCTCAGCTGTCTAATTGGGGAGGGTTTTCTTCCTCGACACACAGTGGCCCATTCCACACACTCTGTGAGAGTTGTTTCATAAATGTATCTGTTGAGTGTAGATGATTATAATGTGTGTGTGTGTGTGTGTGTGTGTGTGTGTGTGTGTGTGTGTGTGTGATGTCACATTTGAATGTGGGGTATATCAGTCCCTCGTCAGTGCAGTTCTTATAAGAAACAATCCGAAACATTGACACTGCCAGAAATGGCATCTGCTGGCAGACAATGTGGTCACACATATATACCAGGATCTTTAAGAAATAATAATAAAAATGTAGGTGTTTCTTGCACAAACTGTTTCAAAAATGTAATGTAAAAAATAGTCCATGTAGTTAGCTGATGTTGGGTAATGTACCATCAACAAGGATAAGAAAATATAAAAATGTAAGTATAAAATTTGTGTTGCATGATAATGAAAAAGGGAGAAAGTGATAACTCATGCTGGCATATAGCCTGCTTCTCTTGAATAGAATCAAGGGAACTTCCAAGATTAACATTCCCATCCAAGGAATGGATCACAATCAACAGCATCATATGCACACAATTCATGAGTCACTTCAGAGACATTTCAAAGAGTAACAGTTACTGAAATTCATGGAAGAAATACAAAAGGAGATAAACGGGTAGCCTTGAGAAATGAAATAGTGTAAATAGCAGAGAAACAACTAGGCACAAAGACAGGATGTAGCAGAAATTCTTGGATAACATACAAGATATAAAATTTAACCAGTGGAGAATCCAGGATGGAGTAATGATAATATTATGGAAAGGATACATTGCTACTCACCATATAGTGGAGATGTTTAGTCACAGATAGGCCTTCATCCAAATTAGACAACATAAACACACATTCATAAAAATGCAACTCACACACATATGACAACAGTCTCTGGGTGCCGAGGCCAGACTACAAGCAGCAGCACATGATGGGAGAAGCAGTCTGGTTGGTGAAGGTAGGGAGGAGACCGCTGCAAGGAGGGGGAGGAATAGCAGTGTACGGATGATGGTGGTACAGTGCTACTTGTGGGAGCATAAAGGGATGAAGTGGACAGGGTAGAGCAGCTAGGTGCAATTTGGGAGGGCAGGATTGAAGGAGGGAGGCAGGGTCAATGGAAAAGGAGAGAAGTAAAAAGACTGTGGGTGCCTAGGCAGAATAGAAGGCTGTGTAGTGTTGGAGTGGGAACAGGGAAGGGGATATATGGGTGTAGGACAATGACTAACAATGGCCGAGGCCAGGAGGGTTATGGGAATGTAGGATATATCGCAGGGAGAGTTCCCACTTAAGCAATTCAGGAAAGCTGATGTTGGTGAAAGGATCTGGATGGTACAGGCTGTGAAACAGTCGTGAAAATGAAGCACATTGTACTGGGCAGTGTGCTCTTCAACTGGGTGTTCCAGCTGTTTCTTGGCCACAGTTTGTCAGTGACCATTCATGTGGACAGACAGCTTACTGGTTGTCATGCCCACATAGAATGCAGCACAGTGGTTGCAGCTTACCCTGTAGATCATCTGAGCAGTTTCACAGGTAGCCCTGCCTTTGATGGGATAGGTGATGCTTGTGACCAGACTGGAGTAGGTGGTGGTGGGAGGATGTATGGGACATGTCTTGGTTCTACGTCTATTACCAGGATATGAGCCATGAGGCAAGGGGTTGTGAGCAGGGTTTGTGTGGGGACAGACAGGAATATTGTGCATCTTCGGTGGATGGAAAATTCCACTGTGGGAGGAGTGCGAAGGATAGCTGGTAGGACATTCCACATTTCAGGACATGACGAGAGGTAGTTAAAACCCTGGTGGAGTGTGTGATTCCATTGCTCCAATTGCTAGGTGGTACTGAGTCACAAGGGAAATGCCCAATGCCCCTCCATGGCCACACAGTGGGACTTTGGGAGGTGGAGAATGACTGGAGAGATAAGGCACAGGAGATCTGTTTCTGTATAAGTTCGGGGGATAATTACAGTCTGTGAAGGCACCAAAGAGACGCCTGGAATATCTTGAGAGGGACTGCTCTTCACCACAGGTGCGACAGTGATTGATGACTAGGCTCTATGGAATGGACGCCTTGGTATGGAATGTGTGGCAGCTGTTAAAGTGGAGATATTGCTGGTGGTTGATAGATCTGATATGAATAGAGTTACTGATATAGCCATCTTTGAGGTGGAGGTAAACATTGAGGGAGATACATTATTGGATTGTGGAGGACCAGGTGAAGCCAATGGGGAGAAGGTGTTGAGGTTCTGGAGGAATGTTGATAGGAGGGTCGTCACCATTGATCAGGATGTGTGTGTGTGTGTGTGTGTGTGTGTGTGTGTGTGTGTGTGTGTGTGTGTGTCTTTACTGATGAAGGCTGGGGCCAAAAGGTATATTATATGAGTGTCTTTTAATCGTGCCTGTCTTCATCTTTACGGTAAGGAGCAATCTGTTTTTTCCTGTCGATATTCCTACCTGGAGTTGACATTGTTTGATGTCTACATGAAATATAGATTTTGCATGCATGAAAATTAAAGAAACACTTGGTAAAGATAGAAGCAGCTGTATGAACATCAAGGGAGCAAATGAGAATACAGTGCTAATTGTAAGTAAACAAAGAAAGGTTGCAAGGTGGAAGGAACGCATAGTATGACCATCCAAAGTAAAGAATTTGAAGACATGAAAGACAGGAAGAGGAAGTGGTTGAAAATGAGGGGCAGAGAGGTATGTGATACTGTTTAGCATAAATGTCACGAAAAAATGTAACAATGCAACATTATGTGCCTCAGTGTTTATGTGTTTGAGCATTACAATTCAGAGCTACAGAAACTATAAAAATGTATTTGTGTTCATTTGCTAGATATAATCATAAGGAATCATGAAGGTCATAACTATGGGTGGATATTACTGAAACTAAAAGGGGAGTTTGTTCACTAGATAACAGGAGTCAGTGATAAACTGCATAAAATATATTAAGGATGCACCAGTGCAGTTTCTGGCCACATAATTAATGGGAGTGTACCCAACTTAAGTACTTATCAGATTGATCACCTCAAAGGAAATTGTGGAAAGGAATGAACAGTGGAGGAACAAAATCCCAGCTGCAAAGGAGAAACTGCATTATTAATGGAAATGATGTAGGTTTACAGCAGCTAAGGCACTGGTGCAAGTATGTAAAGAACAAGGTGCAGATGGACTTCAGTCGGTCGAGTAACATGAAAACAGCTACAACAGAACAGCCATAATGAATTTATTTATATCTGGTTTTGGAGGGAATAAAATCATTAGAGGAGAGGTAAATAGATCCATATGCAAGGTCATTGAAAGGATTTAAGGTATTTAGATTTTTTTGGGACTAAATCTGATAAGACGTGCCAGTGTTGCGTGAAAAATTTCATGGACCATGTCACTACAGACTGTTGTTGGCTTTTTGTTCTGTTCATTATAGGAAAATACTGAAATTATGAGCTCTCATCATGTAGAATAATGACTGAGAGTGTCTGTGTCTAATGTACAAATCTCATATGATTTGGAGAGTTAATGTTGTTAAAATAATATACACCTGAAATTATGAGCTCTCATGGTGTAGAATAATGACCAAGAGCACCTGCGTCTAATGTGCAAATTACATATGATTAGGAGAGTTAATGTTGCTGGAGTAATATACACACAGAGAGGAAACAAATAAACAGTAAATCATACATAAAGTCAGAAGGTATAGAAATATGATAACTCAATCATTTGATCAGAGAGTGTCTTGATACTTGTAATACACTTTGATATATTCGCTGATATAATGTGATTTATGCTGCCTTTCTACAGGTTCTCTTCTGTATTCTTTCTTCATTAGGCCTTCAGGAAGGAATATGTATGTTGTTAAAAATTATAGATTTTATTACAATATTTGTTCTGCATTTGTGTTGGGCTTATTATAGAGGACACACTTTTAACACTTTAATTGAGCAGATGTTTCTCTCAATCTCAATATGACAGGTAATAATTGTGTACAAACATTTTCAGGTGACTAACCTCATGTGGATGTGTTTGTCCTAATAGGTAAGGAGGCATTGTCATGTGAGAAGTCCCCACATTTGTTTCAGATGTAGAAAACATCTTATGTGGCATACCATGATCTATAATTTCCACAGACTCTGACTGAGTACTTTCCACAGAGATGTGTGTGGTACTGACTGGGAACATTTCAGTACTACTTTCTGATAGTACCAACATTTTGGTGGTCATGTTTGACAATACACTCTCTGAAGATGATTCATGTTCTCTTTTAACTGTAGAGACATATGGGTCACCAGTGCCATAAGAAACATCTGTGGTAGACAAAAGAGGAGCTACAGCACTTGAGTCATACCATATGTCTGAGGCAGTCTCTTGACCTGATGGTGTTGATATGGTGACTGGTATACTTTGATGTAAGTTCATTTCAGTTTCACTGATGTTCAGTGCACTATTAGATACAGCTTCAGCAGTTATTTTTCTGTCTTCCATTGGAACAGCAGATGTGAATAAAGCAGAATCAGGAAAGGTGGTTGGGATACTGAAAGTACTTGACATTATCCAGTCACTGTGCTCTGGCAAGAGTTGCTGAGAGTCTGGTCGAATGCCTGCAGCAGATATGTTGTGAAACTGCTGTTCGTGTTCAGTTTCTGGAATTATTTCACCAATGTGTTTGCTGTGAAACGACATTGTTGTGATAGTGCTTGGAAACTCTGAAGTTGTACTGTAACTGCTCACATCAGATGTAGTCATCCAAGTATTTTTTGAACTGTCTGTGGAAGCAAAGCCAGAAATATGCAACATCTCATTATCTAATGTAGATGTTTCTTGAAACATTTCAGAGGTTACTGTTGATTCATTAACAACAACATTGTAAGCCATCATATTTAAAAACAATTCAGTTGTTACTTCTGTTTCTCCAGATTCGTATTCTGTCATTGATTCTGATGTCTCTAGAATACTAATTTCTGAATATTGGTTGTCAGATGTGCTTGACACATTATAAGAATCTTCATTTGTTGTGCTAAAATTTGTAATATTGTAATTTTCAAATAATGTCTCTGAGGATATAGGTTTTATGCTAGGCATTGGACTTGACTTAGTTCCTGTGTCACTACCTTCAGTACTGGACAAGAGATCCTCTGATGAAGTGTGGTCAGATGATACAGCCTTTTCAGTGTCTGTTATTGTAGACTGGAGGTCAGTTGTGCTTACTGCTGTGCTTTCTGTATTGCTTTCAGAAGATGAAATCGTCATTTTTGAAACGAAATCTTGAGAATCTGTCGTCCATTGGTATGTGTAGTCTGTAGAACTGTCATGTGTGTGTGCACTAGTGACAGGTAGTTCGCTTGAAGTAGTCTCATATGTTTCAGGAGTCTCAGTTATTGCACTTTCTGGATATGGGACAGAGCCAGAAACATCTACAAATGGTGTACTTGATTCAGTTGTAGAGAAATCAGACACAGTCGGGCCTAAAGTAGTATGGTCAAAGCTCAGTGTTGCTCCTGTGTTCACAGAGGAAATTAATTCTATGCTATCAGTTATTGAAAGCAGAACAGTTGCTTCTAGTTGCCTGTCAGTTGTTGAACGTGGCGCAGTTTCTTTTAATTGGCTGCCAGGTGTTGAAAGCAGAGCAGTTTCTTCTAATTGGCTATCTGAAAGTATATGAGATGTTGCAGAATGTCCACTTTCGTTTTCTGTATACGACAGGCTTATTCCTGATTCAGTTACACTTCCATTCATTGAGTAAGATGACTCGTGCAAAGTTACATCATTGGAAGCTGACAGTAGTAGAATGTCAGGCGATGTTTCTGTTGTAGCAGTAACATCAGTCGTGGAATCTAAATTTCCTTCCTCATTTGCTTCGATAGTTCTGTTTATCTCTGATTGATCCCCTTCTGTATATGCAAACACATCTGCTGTAGTTGTTGAAGGCTGACCCTCACTAGTCTGTTGGTCTCTTACTGTTGACATGGAATACAGTTCTCCACTCTCGGAATATTGTAGTACTTTTGCAGTAGTTACTTCCAATGCTGAAACACTAGCTGCTGACTCATCAGTCCCAAGTGTTTGACTTGGCTCTATTGTACTTTGAGCCATATTGTTTACTGTAATAGAGCTTGATGTTCTTATTGTGGAATGATGCCCAACAGTTGTGATCCCTTCTTTCTGTGAAGCAGTATAAGAGAAAACCTTTTCTGGAGTGTGGTCAAACTGGAATTTTTCACCTAGTCCTTTCATCATAGCCTGTACTTTCGGGGCATCCATCACAGATGTAGTCTCAGTGAGACTGCCAGTCAGATATGTAGATTCATCTGTAACATCTGTGGAATAACTAGTGATGGAAGGAGAGACTGTGGAAACGAAAGATATCCGAGACTGCGAAACAACATCAGTATCCATTTTTTCTACTTGTGAGACTTCTCTTGACTGGTTGGTTTTTGATGGAACAGTAGTGGCAACACTGTGGTTAATGCAGTCGTATTCGCTGATCAAAGATGGTGTTGTTCCGTCGGAGGCAGCACGAGCTGCCGAGTGCGTGTGGTTGGCTCGGGCACGCGCCGCCTTGAGCTGGCGGAGGTCTGTGATGTCAAGATCTGCACGCGCCAGTTCCACGGCCTGCTGGTTGACTGCCGAGCAGCCCAGTTCGTCCTCGGCGGCCAGGCAGTCGACGACGCGATCGCAGCGCTGGTGCATCGGCAGGCAGGTGCCCGAGCCCAGCTGGCACGTCATCCCGGGGCACTGCTGCAGCGGCCGTGTGGCCGGCAGCCGCCAGTCCTCTGCGGCAAAAAGGAACAGGGGACCACTCAGTTCATATGCATCATGACTTTCTGATACGAAAATATCTTACAACTGTTCCAGCAAAATCCTCACGGAGATAGTTCAAGAAACAGTAGTGTAGTATCATAGTGAGTAACTTGAAACTTTTTAATATATCCAATACCTTCTGTACTGCATTATATTTTAATTTACTTTCAAATGCACAACTACTGCGGTAGCAATATCTTCATGTGAGTGACTGCCAGCCAAAGAAATTGTATGCACTGATCAGCCAGAACATTATGACCACTGATGTATTATCGATATAAATCCATCCAGGTTATAGCTGCGTCCCCTGGCGAGGAATGACTGCTAGTCAGACACACACGGTACATGCAGTGTCAGTGAGCGTGCTGTTTGTGTGTAGAATGGGGAAGGCACATGATCCGTCTGAGTGTGATCGAGAGCAGGTTGTGAAGGCCTGGAGGCTCGGCACGAGCATTTAGAAAACTGCACGCTTTGCTGGGTATTCAACGAGTGCTCTGAGGAGTGTCTTCAACACATGGCGAAACCAAAGTGAAACCACATCCAGACTTTGTCGGGTTGGGCAGCCACCCCTAATTAAAGATGTTGGACATCGTAGGCTGGACAGACTGGGAAAACAGGACAAGCGGCGAACTTTGCCGGAACTAACATTGGACTTTAATGCTGGGTAGAGTAAAATGTATCTGAGCACAAAGTGCACCGAACACTCCTACCGATGGGCCCCTGCAGCCAACAATCCGTGCATGAGCCAATAGTAACACTACAAGATCAGAAACTACGATTGTAATGGACACGCGGCCACCAGAGCTGGATACTGACACAGTGGCAATGGGTTGCATGGTCTGATGAATCTCGATACCTACTTGGACACGCCAATGGGAGGCTGCGAATCCGTCGTCTCCCAGGTTCAAATGGCTCTGAGCACTATGGGACTTATCTTCTGACGTCATCAGTCCCCTAGACTTAGAACTACTTAAACATAACTAACCTAAGGACATCACACACATCCGTGCCCGAGGCAGGATTCGAACCTGCGACCGTAGCGGTCGCGCGGTTCCAGACTGTAGCACCTAGAACCACTCGGCCACTCCTGGCGGCCATCTCCCAGGGAACAGTTCCTCGACTCCTGTACTGTGGGACAGAGACAAGCTGGCAGCGGCTCCATTATGCACTGGGGAACATTCACGTGGGCATCCATGGGTAGAGTGGAGCTCGTGCAAGGCACCATGATGGCCAAGAAGTATCATATGGTGGTTGCAGACCACATATACCCCTTCATGACAATCATGTTTTCTGCTGGCATTGGCACATTTCAGCAAGATAAAGTGCCATGGTACAAGGCCAAGATTGTAATGGAGTGGCAAGTTCCAATTGATGTGCTGGCCCCCAAACTGGCCAGATCTGAACCTGATCAAATACATTTGTGATGTGATTGAACGTGGCGTCAGAGCTCATCGCCTCCCTTCTCGGAATTTACGGGATTTAGGTGACCTGGGTGTGCAGGTTTGGTGCTAGCTCCCTCCAGCGATCTACCACGGGTCACCACTGTTATCTGTGCAAAGGCGGACATACTGGCTATTAGGTAGGTGGTCATAGCATTCTAGCTGATCGGTGTACACTCCTGGAAATTGAAATAAGAACACCGTGAATTCATTGTCTCAGGAAGGGGAAACTTTATTGACACATTCCTGGGGTCAGATACATCACATGATCACACTGACAGAACCACAGGCACATAGACACAGGCAACAGAGCATGCACAATGTCGGCACTAGTACAGTGTATATCCACCTTTCGCAGCAATGCAGGCTGCTATTCTCCCATGGAGACGATCGTAGAGATGCTGGATGTAGTCCTGTGGAACGGCTTGCCATGCCATTTCCACCTGGCGCCTCAGTTGGACCAGCGTTCGTGCTGGACGTGCAGACCGCGTGAGACGACGCTTCATCCAGTCCCAAACATGCTCAATGGGGGACAGATCCGGAGATCTTGCTGGCCAGGGTAGTTGACTTACACCTTCTAGAGCACGTTGGGTGGCACGGGATACATGCGGACGTGCATTGTCCTGTTGGAACAGCAAGTTCCCTTGCCGGTCTAGGAATGGTAGAACGATGGGTTCGATGACGGTTTGGATGTACCGTGCACTATTCAGTGTCCCCTCGACGATCACCAGTGGTGTACGGCCAGTGTAGGAGATCGCTCCCCACACCATGATGCCGGGTGTTGGCCCTGTGTGCCTCGGTCGTATGCAGTCCTGATTGTGGCGCTCACCTGCACGGCGCCAAACACGCATACGACCATCATTGGCACCAAGGCAGAAGCGACTCTCATCGCTGAAGACGACACGTCTCCATTCGTCCCTCCATTCACGCCTGTCGCGACACCACAGGAGGCGGGCTGCACGATGTTGGGGCGTGAGCGGAAGACGGCCTAACGGTGTGCGGGACCGTAGCCCAGCTTCATGGAGACGGTTGCGAATGGTCCTCGCCGATACCCCAGGAGCAACAGTGTCCCTAATTTGCTGGGAAGTGGCGGTGCGGTCCCCTACGGCACTGCGTAGGATCCTACGGTCTTGGCGTGCATCCGTGCGTCGCTGCGGTCCGGTCCCAGGTCGACGGGCAAGTGCACCTTCCGCCGACCACTGGCGACAACATCGATGTACTGTGGAGACCTCACGCCCCACGTGTTGAGCAATTCGGCGGTACGTCCACCCGGCCTCCCGCATGCTCACTATACGCCCTCACTCAAAGTCCGTCAACTGCACATACGGTTCACGTCCACGCTGTCGCGGCATGCTACCAGTGTTAAAGACTGCGATGGAGCTCCGTATGCCACGGCAAACTGGCTGACACTGACGGCGGCGGTGCACAAATGCTGCGCAGCTAGCGCCATTCGACGGCCAACACCGCGGTTCCTGGTGTGTCCGCTGTGCCGTGCGTGTGATCATTGCTTGTACAGCCCTCTCGCAGTGTCCTGAGCAAGTATGGTGGGTCTGACACACCGGTGTCAATGTGTTCTTTTTTCCATTTCCAGGAGTGTATAATGACAATGATAAGTTTCATGCTGCTAATAGCGCGGACTCGCTGGTTCTTTACGTGTTATGAAATAACACCTATCAGGACGTGTGACCCCACTTCTCTTTCACGTCTTGTTGTAATCAGTTTTGTACTCACTTCTGAGTGAATACGATTGTGATTTTTCAGGTATGATATTTGAAATTATAGTAAAAAGTGTTGTCTCGTGTGCGTGTTCTTAGTAGAAAATGATATATCAACTTTAAATCATATTTTAAAAACTGAGCTGCAATATCATCTTCTGTAACAGATTAAAAATCTCCAGCTATCGGAATATAAATGAAGTAATGAGCCTACAACTCTATTTACAATTTCTTTTGTAGTATGCTTTGTTTCCTACTTTTATCTGGTGCGCGTAATTGATAACTAAAGTCAGTTATCTGGGTGGTTTTTCCGACCCTGAATTGTTTGTTACGAACTACGATTGTCAGACTTTAATTGTTGAGTGGAGCGACACTGTCACTTTCAGCTCAGGACGGGAGCAAGTACAGGAACTATATGGCTCAAGCTTAAAAGAATAGTTTACCATGCACTGGATAGATATGTACCCAGTAGAACAGCTTGGCCGGCCAGTGTGGCCGAGCGGTTCTAGGCGCTTCAATCTGGAACCGCGTGACCGCTACGGTCGCAGGTTCGAATCCTGCCTCGGGCGGCATGGGTGTGTGTGATGTCCTTAGGTTAGTTAGGTTTAGGTAGTTCTAAGTTCAAGTCACTCTAAAGAAACTCCCAAAGGAACAGGCTACTGCACAACAGTTGTTGAAAAATGGTTCAAATGGCTCTGAGCACTATGGGACTTATCTTCTGAGGTCATCAGTCCCCTAGAACTTAGAACTACTTAAATCTTACTAACCTAAGGACATGACACACATCCATGCCCGAGGCAGGATTCGAACCTGCGACCATAGCGGGTGCGCGGTTCCAGACTGTAGCGCCTAGAACCGCTCGGCCACCGCGGCCGGCGCAACAGTTGTAAAACAAAGCAGAGGGCCCTATCTATAGACCCGCTGAATGAGATGTTTGCCTGTTAATGGCAATGCCTACTGCTTCAATGCCTACTACCGTAGTAAAATATAGCTGAAAGGTCTTTCACAAACCAAAGAAAATTCTGGTGGTACGTAAAGGCTGTTAGCGGCAACAAAGTTAGTGTCCAGGCACTCGCAGACGGGGAAGAAACTGAAACTGGAGGTAGCTAAGGAAAAGCAGAAATGCTTAACTCAGTTTCCAAATATACCTTTACAAAGACCTTTACACGAGACTATTGTCCCAGATTAATTCTCGTACCACTGAAAAGATGAGTGAAATAAATATTAGTGTGACGCTGAGAAACAATTGGAATCGTTAAACTGAACGAAGCTCAATGGCCCAATTGAATCGCTGTCAGATTCTATACCCAATTTTTGGCCGAGTTAGTCTCTCTTCTAACAATAATCTACCGTAGATCACTTGAAAAACCGAAGAAAACGTGCCCAATTGTTGAAAGACACCAAAGGTCACACCAGTCTACAAGGAGGATGGCTGAAGAGATCCACAGAACTACTGTCCAGTATCCTTGATACCCCATTTGTAGTAGAATCTTAGAGCTTATTCTGAGTTCAAACGCAATGAACAACTTTCTTCGTGCCAACCAGCATGGATTCCGAAAACATCGATCATGTAAAACGCAACTTGACCTTTTCTTGCATGGCATCTTGAAAGCCATGGATCATGGCAGTGAGGTAGATGCAATGTTACCCCATTTTCGGAAAAGTTCAAGAAATGGCTCTGAGTACTATAGGACTTAACATCTGAGGTCGTCAGTCCCCTAGAACTTAGAACTACTTAAACCTAACTAACCTAAGGACATCACACACATCCATGCCTGAGGCAGGATTCGAACGTGTGACCAGAGTGGTCGCGCGGTTCCAGACCTAAGCGCCTAGAGCCGCTTGGCCACACCGGCCGGCTTTTCCGAAAAGCGTTAGACTGAGTACCACATCTACGCTTATTAACAAAAATACGATCGTAAGGGGCAACAAGCGAAATTTGTGACTGGATTGAGGATCTAGCCGAGCGGTCCAAGGCGCTGCAGTGATGGACTGTGCGGCTGGTCCCGGCGGAGGTTCGAGTCCTCCCTCGGGCATGGGTGTGTGTGTTTGTCCTTAGGATAATTTAGGTTAAGTAGTGTGTAAGCTTAGGGACTGATGACCTTAGCAGTTAAGTCCCATAAGATTTCACACACATTTGAACATTTTTGATTGAGGATCTTTTGCTCGGGAGGATGCACCAAGTTATCTTGGATGGAGTGGCACCAAGAGAGGTGGAATTTCGGGTGTGCCCCAGGGAAGTGTATTAGGACCCTGTCTTTTCATGTTATATACTAATGAACTTTTGGCTAACATTAATAGTAACCTCAAACTTTATGCAGACGGCGCAGTTATCTACGATGACTCCCTTCTTTCCCCTGCTATAGCAGGACATGCCACTCATATGAGAAGAACTTTACGGATCAGTAAAATTTTGATTGTTTACTTACGTGAAGTTGATATTATGCAAAAATAATTTTACATATCATACTGGACTGAAGGTGCACAAAAATTTTGCATTCGATTCAGTAGTGCAAAAAAGGAGTTCTCAGAATTCTTTTCATGATAACAGAGATACTTTACAGTATATTTCTCCGTGCTACGTCACTCCATTAAGAACGTTTTCGCTTCACGCTAGATTTCACGTGCGTATTTTACGTGTATAAATAGAGTAACTTTGAACATCTATATCTGGGAGGGGGATAAAGATATAAACAAAATTTTAAAGGTCCGACATCCGGATCTTAGGAATACTCATACATCGCAAAAATTTCAGCTATTTGCTGTGCATAGCCATCTTGGAATCCACTGCTCGGTTTTGATACCCAAAAACCATGTTTTTGCGATGTTTCTCGCTAAGTGCTAAAGATTTTTGAGAACAGGAAGATGGTGCTTCTATGCCTAGAGAATATACCCTTAAAATTTGTGCAATTTTGTGCGGTTAGTTATTTAGATATCCGCTGCTGACGGCGAAAAAAATGGTGGATAACGCTTTTTTCGGATTTTCTCAGGAGCTGCCCAAGGACTAAACAGTGCCTCCATAAACCACTTAAGACACACCGTAGATCACATCTAATGCAAAAAGAACCAACCGATTTGCTCCATTTCCCTAAGCTAGAAGAAGTATGTAATATTTAAACTTTGACCCTGCACCGTAGTATAGTTACAGTAAGACAATCCTTCTATTGGGTATAAAACAGTCCCCAGCCCAAGGGCTACACAAAACACTTGACCCTATCTTTCTGTCACCAACAGAATTCCAAGTATGACTCCAGGAAAATTCCCGTTTTTATGCGCGGCGTTTTGGAACGTATTGGTAGAGGATGCTGTCGTTTGCGTACCGATAGTTACTTATGGTTCACAGCTCGTTGGAAGTAACAACGTACGTGCTTGGCTACTTAAACTCATTATATTTCCTATAAGTCTATCTTTTATTTATCTTGACTCTATTTTCAGGCAGTTTCCATTGGGACGCTTGGGCCTTGGGCCTTGGTTTCGACGTCATTCCCGTATACTCATGTTTCCAATCAGCTATTATAACTTTCTTTAGAAGTCCTATATCGTTGTTGACTTCATTCAGCAATTCCTGACCAATGTCTACGCGACATCGTTTTTGGTCGAAATTCAGCAGTTTTGGGACAAATTTCGCTGCTAAATATTTCAAGCCGAAAACATTGCTTGGCACGAGCCAAAGGATATGTAGATATCATCAGTAGCCCCTTTGATAGGATTCGGCGATTTCCCAGAACTATTTTCTTCTCTCCTTCCACATTGTCATCAGTGATTGATGTCCAGGGCGTCCAGGGCGGTTGTCAGCTTCAATGTCCTCTCGACCTTTTTTGAAACGCTTATACCACTCGTAAACTCTTGTCTTACTCATAGTAGGTTTGCCAAAAGCCGCAGTCAACAAATCGAATGCTGTGCTGCACTTTATGCCACTTCTCAAGCAGAATTAAATGCAACTTTTTGGATCCATCTTTTTCGAAAGTAAAAATGCGCCGAGCACTCGAAAAGACATCTTTTCGACTGTTAACAACAAACTAAACATTCAAAACAGCTGAAATTGCAAATGTAAACCAGGAAAATGTGTGCCAACGAGACAAAAAAAGTTGAAAATCGAGTGTATAAAGCCTCCGAAATTAAAAAATTCCCGTTATTTTTTGATTACATCTCATATTATAAAAATGTGTGTATGAATGTATGTCGCACATCTCCTCCTAAACCACTGGACCGATTTCGTTCAAACTTGGTACACATATCATTCACTGTCTGGAAATCACTGCTGAGGGGATAAGAACCACCTACCTATCAAAGAGGCGGGGATGAAAAATCAGTGAGCCCACGATGCCCAAATACCCATACTTTAGTCATCTAGTATTGGTGAATGTGAGCACATACAACTTGCAAAAACTTTTGCACTTAATCGCATACCTCTACGACACATTTTCTCGCTGACGGCTCCCACAAAATGACGAAAGGATAAAAGTTTTCGATAACTGCATTTTCACTGTTCATGCAGGAAAACTTGTGTATTACTAACAGTATTCGCGCTAGATTTTGTAGACAATATTCATATATACTATTGAACATACCGGAAAAATTATACCATTGTACGGCACACAGTTCAAAAGATATGACGTCATAAACACGGCAACGCGTGAAAATCTGCCGCATCACGCAAGACGTTTAAATTTATTACTTCTTTACTACTAACTCTGTTCACAAAACATTTCGCAAACAGGAGTTACGTAGACCACTGGAGTACTGTATCATCGTACAGTACGTAGTTCAGGAGAAAAGACGTCATAAACATTGAGCCGTGTGAAAATGAAACTGCAGGGCAAAATTCTCTAGAGATACAGGTGAACTATGTGTACAAATACATGTGATATATGATTAATATAAGTGAAATATAACTGCCATTATGCGTACGTGGTCAAGGCCCCGGGTGAAAAGCTCATCCTAAACACCTGGAACGATTTCACCAAATTTGGTACACATATTAGTAACAATCTGGAAAGGAATACTATGGGGGGAGGGGAGTTACGTAGTCTTTTTCGAAGGGCTGGTGTCTACAATTCCTTCAAATCTGTTGTCATGACACCATGTCGTCAGTAGTCGTTGCACTACTTTCAACTACACTGAAGAAGCCAAGAAACTGGTGCTCCTTCCTAATATCGTGTAGGGTCCCCACGAGCATGCAGAAGTGCCGCAAAATGACGTGGCATGGACTCGACTAATGTATGAAGTACTGCGGAGGGTACTGACACCATGAATCCTGCAGGGCTGTCCATAAATCCGTAAGAGTACGGGGGGTGGAGATCTCTTCTCGGCAGCACGTTGCAAGGCATATGCTCAATAATGTTCATGTCGGGGGATTCTGGTGGCCAGCGGATGTGTTTAGACTCAGAAGAGTTCCTGGAGCCACTCTATAGCAATTCTAGACCTGTGGGGTGTCGCATCGTACTGCTGGAATTACCCAAGTCTGTCGGAATGCACAATGGACATGAATGGATGGAGGTGATCTGACAGGATGCTTACGTACGTGTCACCTATCAGAGTCGTATCTAGACTTATCAGAGGTCCCATATCATCCCAACTGCAAACGCCCCACACCATTACAGAACCTTCACCAGCTTGAACAGTCCCCTCCTGACATGCAGGGTCCATGGATTCATGAGGTTGTCTCCATACTCGCACACGTCCAACCGCTCGATACAATTTGAAACGAGACTCGTCCGACCCCCAGGCAACAGGTTTCCAATCATCGACAGTCGACTGCCGGTGTTGACGGGCCCAGGCGAGGCGTAAAGCTTTGTGTCGTGCAGTCATCGAGGGTACACGACTGGACCTTCGGCTCCGAAAGCCAATACCGATTATGTTTCGTTGAACGGTTCGCATGCTGACACTTGTTGATGGCCCTGCAATGAAATCTACGGCAATTTGCGGAAGGGCTTCTGTCACGTTGAACGATTCTGTTCAGTCGTCGTTTGTCCCGTTCTTGCAAGATCTTTTTCCAGCCGCAGTGATGTCGAAAATTTGATGTTTTACCGGATTCCTGATATTCACGATACACTCGTGAAATGGTCTCACGGGAAAATCTCCACTTTATCGCTACCTCGAAGATGCTGTGTCCCATCGCTCTTGCGGCGACTATAGCACCACGTTCAAACTCACTTAAATCTTGATAACCTGCCATTGTAGCAGCAGTAACCGATCTAACAGCTGCGCCAGACTCTTGTCGTCTCATATGGGCGTTGCAGACCGCAGCGCCCTGCTTTTTTACATATCTCTGTATTTGAGTAAGCATGCCTATACCAGTTTCTTTGGCGTTTCAGTGTATCTGTGCGATCGATCGTCATGATGTCAATGATGCGAATCAATCGACCTTTCTCAAGAGTTTGAAAGATAAGCTGTTCTCGGACACTATCTGGGCCTGTTGTGTATAATCTCTACCTTAAAACTTCCACTTATGTTAGACGCATGTAAAAGCCATCGTGTTTTTACCCATTCTTCATGTGTAAGAACAGCTTTTTTGCATACTTCAAATAAGTTCCAGTAAGGATGAAAGTTTAAAAAACATGTGCCACGGCCAAGGAAATACTGGAGTATCGGTTTGGTAATGTTTGGCCACAGGGAGCGAGCATTTTCCATTCAAGGCCATGTACTACTGACTGTATTTTCCTGGCAGAGACAGCGGGCCAGAATAAAAAAATCCTAAAAATATAATGTAATACTAATGATTGAGAGATTTTCACACTTTGTGAGTTCAATATTCAGCAGCCAGAACGGTATGGTCCTTTGCTACAAACAAGCCAAAGAGTTCGCTCTGACTACTGAAAACGAAGAAGTGTTCATAGTCCTGCGTTGCTCCACACTCTAGAATCATCGTCACTGACATCCCACTTCTTCAAATTAGTCTTGCAACTTGTCGCTATTTCTGTTCTCAACTTGTTGAGGGTCTTCCCAAGTCTCGTATTTTACATGGCAGCCTGGTGGTCAATAATCCTCCAGGAGACTTCGTTACCCACAGCTCAGTTCGGCGAGCCTTTGCTGCAGTCGAAATTTGTGCGGTTGTGAGGAGGAATCTTTTTTTGGATTTCAGTCGTGATGGACAAACATTATTACCAAACAATGGATGCTTTGGATCTGTTTCTTGATTCTTCTATTCAATCTCTGCTGCTGCCTGTCTTCTTAGATCTGGAGGTGCTACTCGCATGGGTGGAAAGATCTTATTGACTGGAGTTGGTCTCAGGCACCCTGTGACTATGCAGCCTATCTCATGAAGAGCCACATCAACATGATTAGCATGTGCAGACTGGAGTGGCGTATTCCGCAGCAAACAAACATACAGCAAGGGAGGATACATGGAGGGCGCTGGGTGGAGCTCCTCACGTGGTAGTGGTGGTGGTGGTGGTGGTGGTTGTTGGGATGTTTACGGGGGACTAAACAGCTAAGGTCATCAGTCCCGTCCTCACGTGGTGTTTGCCAATATGCAGCTGAGGTCGTTCCTGGTGCATACCTTCTGTCACGCGTCCGTAGTGTTATTTTTAAGTTAAGGTACACTCCCGTTTGAACCTGAGGTGTGTGTGATGGGCACAGCGATTTAAAATGCGCCCTTTCTAGGTGATGTTCAGCTTTCTTTTTTCCTCCTTATTGGGTACCTGAAATGCACACCCTTGAGATCTGCCCCCCTCCCGCCGGAGGTTCGAGTCCTCCCACGGGCGTGGGTGTATATGTTGTTCTTAGCATAAGTTAGTTAAGTTAGTTTAAGTAGTGCGTAAGTCTAGGGACCGATTACCTAAGCAGTTTGGTCCCTTAGGAATTCAAACACATTTGGACATTTATGAGATCCGCCCATACTGGATTTCAAATGGTTGTCGTCATAGTAGATACTAAGTAGATGTTAGCTTGGAATCTAATTCTTGTAATGTCGCTCCTCAAGCAGCGGCATCTGTGTCATCTGCGTAGATGAGAGCCAGGTTCCAGTGATGATTGGCTGACCAGCGGTATATACTGGTGTATATGGTAGTGGTACATATGTTGCATAATGCGAGTGACTGACCTGTGTTCTCGGTGATCCAGGAGAGGTAGGAGGCGACCCTGGTGTAGGCGCCCGGCTCTCCGGGCCTGGCGCAGCCCTCGCCGTGGCTCACGACGCCGCCCACGTACCAGCGTCGAGGGTCCTCCGGGCTCCTGTGGGCGACGGCAAACTTACTAACCAATGATTCGTGCTCACTGCACAAACACAACTTGGCGCCAAAAATTTACACTTTAAATATACTCTCGGAAAAAAACACTATTAGAAAAACAACTTTGTGTCACTCGTAAAGATATGAATGCAATTACGGTCATACATTAACTGGGTCCCAGAGCTGAGAGTGGGACAAGCAGATTCCCTGTTGTAATTGTTTGAGAGAAGCTTTCCAGTTCAAACGTCTTACAGCCAAGACAAACAGTTCGGAAACTTTGGTTGACGTTGGAACGGGAGGCGGATAGAGTTAATTTTAACCAGTGGAAGATAAGGTGAATATGCTCCTCTCCTCCTATGTCACTGCAGTACCACGTTGGGCATATTTCTATAGGCGTGGGTGGTCATTATACAGAGAGAGCGCGTCATAAAGTTATATTAGTGAAAAAATACAGACTGAAAACATAGTTTGGTGACCTCAGAGCCCTTGCGATGACCCTACAGCCATTGTCATGTGTTCACCACGTTAGTTAAAACTACACTACCGGCCATTAAAATTGCTACACCAAGAAGAAATGCAGATGATAAACGGGTATTCATTGGACAAATATATTATACTACAACTGACATGTGATTACATTTTCACGCAGTTTGGGTGCAGAGATCCTGAGAAATCAGTACCCTGAACAACCAACTCTGGCCGTAATAACGGCCTTGATACGCCTGGGCATTGAGTCAAACAGAGCTTGGATGGCGTGTACAGGTACAGCTGCCCATGCAGTTTAAACACGATACCACAGTTCATCAAGAGTAGTGACTGGCGTATTGTGACGAGCCAGTTGCTCGGCCACCATTGACCAGACGTTTACAATTGGTGAGAGATCTGGAGAATGTGCTGGCCAGGGCAGCAGTCGAACATTTTCCGTGTCCTGACAGGCCCGTACATGACCTGCAACATGCGGTCGTGCATTATCCTGCTGAAATGTAGGGTTTCGCAGGGATCGTGTGAGGGGAAGAGCCACAGGTCGTAACACATCTGAAATGTAACGTCCACTGTTCAAAGTGCCGTCAATGCGAACAAGAGGTGACAGAGACGTGTAACCAATGGCACCCCATACCATCACGGCGGGTGATACGCCAGTATGGCTATGACGAATACACGTTTTGAATGTGCGTTCACCGCGATGTTGTCAAACACGGATGCGACCATTATGATGCTGTAAACAGAACTTGGATTCATCCGAAAAAATGACCTTTTTGCCATTCGTGCACACAGGTTCGTCGTTGAGTACACCATCGCAGGCGCTCCTGTCTGTGATGCAGCGTCAAGGGTAACCGCAGCCATGGTCTCCGAGCTGATAGTTTATGCTGCTGCAAACGTCGTCCAGCTGTTCGTGCAGATGGTTGTCGTCTTGCAAACGTCCCTATCTGTTGACTCAGGCATCGAGACGTGGCTGCACGGTCCGTACAGCCATGCTGATAAGATACGAGGCCGTTGGGATCCAGCACGGCGTTCCGTATTACCCTCCTGAACCCACCGATTCCATATTCTGCTAACAGTCATTGGATCTCGACCAACGCGAGCAGCAATGTCGCGATACGATAAACCGCTGTCGCGATAGGCTACAACCCTATCTTTATCAAAAGTCGGAAACGTGATGATACGCATTTCTCCTCCTTACACGAGGCATCACAACAACGTTTCACCAGCCAACGCCGGTCAACTGGTGTTTGTTTATGAGAAATCGGTTGGAAACTTTCCTCATCTCAGCACGTTGTGGGTGTCTCCACCGGCGCCAACCTTGTCGGTTAAATTTCGCGTCTGTAGCACGTCATCTTCGTGGTGTAGCAATTTTAATGGCCAGTAGTGGAAATTACGCCTCATACCGGATATTACACGTATATTTTACGTGCGTTAGTATGGTTACTTTGAACCTCTGGGTCTCGGTAATGGGCAACGATACGATGCCGTCGAATATCGAGCCAAGAGTGGTGTACCGACCACCGCAGAACACTGCAGAGCAAAGCCATGACACGAAGCGTCAATGAGATGCCAGGAAGAAGCCGTGCCTCCTGTAGTTCCAAGGCGCCACCACCGCGCCTCTGCCGTGCAGCAGCGTCGCCAGACGCCAGAGAGCAGTTCTGTTCAGTATCGGATCCTGTCCACTTCCAGGAAGTTCCTGTCTGAGTAACGTCGTTGTGCTGCCTAGTCGCCGTGATGGAGCCCATAACAATCGTCAGAAGGTGCGTTTGCACTTGTGCACCGTGCGACTATACTTACCCCACACCCGTGTGGGTTGCTTGCCTCTTCCTGAACACGTGCGTGCTTGTGATTCCATTCACACCTCTGTTCACGTCTGGCGCCCTCGATTGAACTGTGAGTATTTGCCAACACTATCAGAGCTGTGTCAAGTTTTCTCGTAACTGCAGTGAAGCCACAGTACAGCTATTCTGAATCTTTATCAATTCGCCACTCAGTGATCGTGGCTCATTTAGTGTGTTCTGAACTCTAAGTCCACATGTGCAGTTCCTTAGTTACAGCCGAGCTTAACGAGCAAAGATAAGTTTTGTTATAATTAATAAAGTATTACTTATTCATAGTGTTCTAATTGACTGAATTATTACTAGCCACCTCAGTGTCCAAGAAGTCAGCCACAACAAGTGAAGTAACGCCGAGAATGCAGCTCACGATTTTCTCACTGTGGCATATTGTGCAACTAACCCTCTCTTGCAGCGGGGTTACTTTTCTGTTTGTGTTTGCTGTTATATTGACTGTTCACGAAGTCTCTTCCGGATGTGTCTCTAACGCAGGCTATACAGTTGCAGGAACAGAGGATTGAACAATTATGTTTGTTTACATTGTGCGATTGTATTGTGACGGTCCTGCCATATATTTCATGAGAGAAGACGAGAAGTTAGAAATTAATACTAAAAACAAAAATACGACTTGAATAACGCAGTGTGGAGATGGAAGGTGTAAATATAATAAGACTCTTGATTAGTGTGTGGATTCCGCTGATGTAATAACCTCAAAACTGAACTTGTTAATTTTATAACACTTATTAATGAAAGAATATTTTAATATTTGTGATGAATAATTTTAATGAATATGATATCAACGTTAAATATAAATTACTATTTGTGACCAAATGTTGTTGGTCACAGACGGACTTTGACTAAGGTAGTTGGTCACGTGACTCGCTGAGCTGAGAGCATGCAGAGGTGTCGTCGGGGTCTTTTGCTGGAGGATGCCGATCTAGTAAGGTCATTCAGGCGGCGAAGCACCGCTCGGATATGTGACCTAAGTAAGGCGTTTTGGGAGTCTGTTTTAACATTAGAACTGAAATACGTTTCAGTGCTTCTGAAATACCAGTAGTCAGCTATCTTTTGAGCAATACGTAAGGTTTTTTCGTACATAATTTGCCTGCAAACTGCTTTTCATGCTCTGGTAGACACGTGGCCAATGCGGCTTGTTCTTCGAATAATATCGTGTTGAATGTCCTGTTGACTCACCGCTCGATTGTGAAGTGCTGTCATTGTATCAAGTGTTTCAAAAGCGTTAACGTGTTTGTCTTATAATTCACTGACTGTGATTCATTGGCCACTTCATAAACTAAAACGTGCACATAAGGGCGTAAATACAACGGTGCACAAGCGTTCCCCTTAGTAGCCGAACCATCTGCTAATTGTAGATTGCTCACTTGCCCATTCGGTGGGAAAGTAGTTTTGGTTCCTGTTATTGTAGTGTGACAGGTTCGATACGTGTTTATTAATGTACGATATTTCCCTTATATGCTGCACTTCCATGTCCAAGTGTCAGGTGCTTCACCCTCTATACGCAAATGTCAGCATTTGAGAGAAGACGTATTGTTGGGCTCAGAGAAGCGGTTGGAGTAATTGTAAATCGCTCGCCATTTGAATAAGAGCGATGCCGCTATTCGACTATGTCGGCAGGAATGGGTGAACCATGGCCGAACATAGCATCAAGAAGGAAGTGGTCGACCGAGATAGACGACAGAAACTGAGGACCGTGCAGTCGTCAGAGAGACACTCAGAGCCCCAGATTCATCATTATCATCGATCCGACGTGCAACTGGTGCTTCACTGGCCACAAGGACCATAAACAGACGGCTCACACAAAGGCGACTGACCTCACGTCGCTTCTTGCGCCGACCTCCATTGGCCTCTGTACGCCATCATGCCCGTTTGCTGTGGTTTCGGGCACATTCGGGCTGGAATCTCATTGACTGTGGTAGAATTGTCTCCAGTGATAAGTCTCGCTTCGAATTGACCTCTGATAACCAGCGAGGACGTGTCTGGAGATGCCCCGAACAGCAGTGGGGTACTAAGCTGCCTTTCCCCCGCCATACGGCCCGACAACCAGAAATGATGCCACTTAATTTGATAGCAAGACCCCTTTGGTTGTCATCCGCTGCACCCTTACAGTACAGCGGTACTTCGGCGATATTTTACACTCGTTTTGTTGCCCTTCATGACAAGCCATCCTTGGCTTGCATTTCAGAATGATAATTCCCGACAGCACGTGGCGAGAATTTCTACTGATTCTCTTCGTGTTTGCCAACCCCTACCTTGGCCAACGAGGTCGTCGGATCTCTCCCCAAGTAAGAGCACACGAAGTTGTGAACAGGGCCCTCCAACCAGATCGGGATTTTGCTGATTAACGAGCCAACTGGACAGAATTTGGCACACTATCGCTCAATAGGGCATCTAACAGCTCTATCAATCAATGCCAAGCCGAATAACTGCTTGCATAAGGGCTAGAAGTTAACAAATGCGTTACTGAGTTGCTCAATTTGTGAAGCTATTTTTCTAAAATTGTAATCATTTGTTTGCCTGTACATGTACATCACGTCTACCAACTTCCGTTCCATTCTGATTTTTTTTGTGTACTAGAGTAAAATGAACAAGCGGAATTTTACAATCTATTCACTGTGTAGGTGCATGTGGTTGTCAACAATGAGTAAAAGGCATAAATCTAGTTATTTCTGGGCCATTTTTCGGCAAGAGACGAAAATAAAAAAATTGCACAGTGCGCTGTTTGTGGTCAATCATTATGTTTTACCTCACAGTTTAAGCACGGAAAGCGATCGAAGGAATTGGCCTTGAGAGCAGACACACCGGAGAAAGAAGTGACAGTGCTGACATAAAAGATGACTGATCGTGGAAGCAAAATTTTAAAGTTGAATAAACCAGCGGTGTGCAAATTACGCTAGTAGGAACACAGATGCTACTTTTAGATGCAACACAACTTCCAAAGGCGAAAACCGAATGTCGTAAACGAGTTAAAGCCTTAATCAATTTTGCAAATCCGGTCAGATATTGATTTTCCGATCGTCAGTTGTTATATATGTGAAATCAGATATTTTAATTTTCGATTTATTCACCACGATGGATGTTTCTGTTCAGCTAAATAGAGAAGGTAGATAACTTCTGGCCCAGTCTAATATTTCTTTCTCTTCTTCGCTGCACAAAAAGTCGCTCCGACAATTTGAAAACAAGACGGAATCTAAAAACTCTAGCACGTTTGAAAATATATAGGTCTTACATAAGAACGAACACGGATTGTTGAAGAGGAAATCCAGCAGCCACAACTGCATTTCCAGAATTGTTATTGATGTGTTTACTTGATCAAACTGAAGTAGTGTTGGGAAATCGTTCAAGGTAACCAAATTTGGGGGTCGCCTTGCAAAAATAGTTCAAATGGCTCTGAGCACTATGGGACTTAACATCTGAGGTCATCAGTCCCCTAGAACTTAGAACTACTTAAACCTAACTAACCTAAGGACATCACACACATCCATGCCCGAGGCAGGATTCGAACCTGCGACCGTAGCGGCCGCACGGTTCCAGACTGAAGCGCCTAGAACCGCTCGGCCGTACCGGCCGGCACCCTGGTTAGGTCTTCAGTTCGCAATATCGGGTGATAACTAACATTATTTATAGGCGTCTCTGTACCTGTGATCAGGCAGATGCTTTCAACTGTAATAAAGAGTCCTTTTAAGCATTCATCCACTTTTCGTGTTTCGTAAATGTCAACGTGATACATGATTCACGTTCACGGCATACGTGAAACGTACTAGATGAGGGGGAAAAAAAACAGTGAAGCACCCAGAAGGGGAATAGGAAACGAAATGAAACTTCAGGGGCTGAGAGGCGTGTGATATTATTCCAGTGTTACAAAATCGAGTTAAGTTTCTAAATTGTCAATATGACGTTGCATACCCCCTCTGGCTTGTATGCATGCACTGATTTAGTTTGAAGGGGAGTCATGAGACCGTTGTATTTTCTTCTTAGACAAGCTAGCCTACAACTGCTGCTAATGGTGATTGATATCCTGGTTATTGACGGTAGAATGAAGTTGACGATTGAGCTGGTCCCACACGTTCTGTCAGGACAGATGTGGGGATCTTGCCGGCCACGACAGTACCCCAACGTCATGCAGACAATTTGTAGACACACGAGCAACGTCCTGTCGAAAAAATTCACCATAATGAAGCCACATGAGAGTAACACATGAGTGCGCAATATGTCAGTGATGTGCTTGTGTGATGTCAGAGTTCCTTCAATACCAGCGATGACCTGCAATCATACCCCATGGTTCCCCCAAGCCATTGCACCAGAAGTGAAATCACTTTGACTCTCCAAAACAGTCGAAGAATGGGGCCTATTCCTATATCGCCACCACACTCGCTGACAATGGTCATCCAGGGTAGTGCAGAACCGCAGTTCATCGCTTAACGCCATGTGACGCCAATGATCAACAGCTAGTGCTTCCCAGACACAGTACCGCTTTAAAACGCAACCTTTATGTGTTGTGGTATTAACAGTAGCCTATGCGTGGCAACAGTAATTCCCTAGTCCGGCTACTGCTGAAGTCCTACCAATGGTGCGGGATGACAGAAAGTGTTTCAAAGAGTCCATTACTTGTTCTAGGATGGCAGGCGCACATATGAAGGGGCACAATGTGCTTGGTACACAATATGGCAATCATTGTGGTGATCAGATGTGGTCTAACGGAATCTCGCGTACCTGCCCTCACGTTCCGACGCAGTCAAACATCGGTCTACCATCACATCTGAATGCCCTAAATATCTGGATATTCCACGATTCCACCAGACGACGAAACGGAGATACAGAATGAGTTTCAAACAATGTCAGATGCCAGTAAAGCTTCCTCTCCCGAGTACACGGCACAGCCGCGTCCTTCACAGTGATCGCTATGCGCCCGACGCTGTTCATACCTATTGTGTAGCCTATTAGGCCTGGCAACAAAAGTAATCTCGAACAACACTAATGCACATCCGTGTCGCCGGCCGGAGTGACCGAGCGGTTCTAGGCGCTACAGTCTGGAACCGCGCGACGCTACGGTCGCAGGTTTGAATCCTGCCTCGGGCATGGATGTGTGTGATGTCCTTAGGTTAGTTAGGTTTATGTAGTTCTAAGTTCTAGGGGACTGATGACCTCAGAAGTTAAGTCCCATAGTGCTCAGAGCGATTTGAACCATTTTTGAACTCCCGTGGCAGAAAGTTGCAACTCTAATCGTTTATAAAACTCGCCGATGGTGTGTACATGTACGAAGTTTCATTGGCATTCGATCTTGCCTTCTGGCTGTTTCACTCTTTTTGTCAGGTACCGTAATTAACAGTTGTCTGGAAGCTACGAGGGGAACTCAGTAGATAATGCAACACATTTTTTTTCCTCGGCCGATTTTAGTTGAAAAAAATGTGGAATTTGTTGAGGGACATCGTCGAATAATACCGCATCAGCGCCATCATCTCATGAAGTTCCGATAGGTGGAGGCGCTATACGTAGTCTTCAAAATGTCGTCTGTAACGTAGGTGCGTTCCAAGCAGAGAGCTGTGGTTGAGTTCCTTTTGGCAGAAAACCAGACCATCGCAGATATTCATAGGTGCTTGCAGAATGTCTATGGAGGTCTGGCAGTGAACAACAGTACGGTGAGTCGTTGGGCGACGCGTCTGTCGTCACAACGTCGCTAAAACTGTCCGATCTCCCTCGTGCTGGCTGGCTGCACACGGCTGTGACTCCTCGTTGCCAAAAAAGTGTAAACAAACTTCTTCTTCTCCATCCCAAAGCAAGACCTCACGCAAGTCTGCGCACTTGAGAGGAACTCACGAAACTTCACTGAACTGTTCTTCGGCATCCACCCTACAGCCCGCATGTCGCATCTTCCGACTTCCATCTGTTTGGTCCAATGAAGGATGCATCCAGCGGGAAGCAGTACGTGGATGATGGGGAGGTTACTGATGCAACGAGTCGTCGGCTCCGACGTCGACCAGTAGAGCGGTACCATGCGGGCATACAGGGCCTCACAGTAGGATGGTGTAAGGCCGCCCCATCACACTGAATGGAGATTATGTTAACAACTACAGTTTTGTAGCCAGAAGAGTTGGGAATAGTATGGTGTATTACACTGAAGCGCCAAAGAAACTGGTACAGCCACGCGTATTCAAATACAGAGATGTGTAAACAGGCAGAACAAGTGCCTTGTACAGTTGTTAGATCGGTTATGCTGCTACAATGACAGGTTATCAAGATTAATGTGAGTTCGAACGTGATGTTTTAGTTGGCGCACGAGGGATGGGACACAGGATCTCCAAGGTAGCGATGAAGTGGAGATTTTCCCTTACGAACATTTCATGAGTGTACCGTGAATATGAGGAATCCGGTGAAACATCAAAACTCCGACATCACTGCGGCCGGAAAAAGATGCTGCAAGAAGGGGACCAACGACGACTGAAGAGAATCGTTCAACATGACAGAAGTGCGACTCTTCCACAAATGGGTGCAGATTTCAATGCTGGGCCATCATCAAGTGTCAGCGTGCGAACCATTCAACGAAACATCATCGATATGGACTTTCGGAGACGAAGGTCCGCTCGTGTGCCCTTGATGACTGCATGGCACAAGGTTTTACGCCACTCCTGGACCCGTCAACACCGACATTGGACTGTTGACGTCTGGATACATGTTGCCTAGACGGACGAGTCGCGTTTCAAATTGTGTCGAGCGGATGGACGTGTACGTCTATGCAGACAACCTTATGAATCTATGGAACCTGCATGTCAGCAAGGGACTGTTCAAGCTGGTGGAGGCTCTGTAATGGCTTGCAGCTTGTGCAGTTGGAGTGATGTGGGAAACCTGATACATCTAGATACGACTGTGACAGGTGACACGTACATAAGCATCATGTCTGACCACCTGCATCCATTCATGTCCATTGAGCATTCCGACGGACCTGGGCAATTCCAGCAGGACAATGGGTCACCCCACAGGCCCAGAATTGCTACAGAGTGGCTCCAGGAACACTCCCCTAAGTTTAAAAACTTACGCTGGCCACCAAACTCCCCAGACATGAACATTATTCAGCATATTTGGGACGCCTTGCGACGTGCTGTTCAGAAGAGATCTCCATCACGGCGTACTCTTACGGATTTATGGACAGCCCTGCAGGGTTTATGGCATCAGGTCCCTCCATCACTACTTCAGACACTAGTTGAGTCCATGACACGTCGTGTTGCGGCACTTTAGCGTGCTCGCGGGGCCCCTAAACGATATTAGGCAGGCGTACCAGTTTCTTTGGCACTTTAGGGTACAATCGTGAATAAAACCATCATGTTGTTGTTGTGGTCTTCAGTCCTGAGACTGGTTTGATGCAGCTCTCCATGCTACTCTATCCTGTGCAAGCTTCTTCATCTCCCAGTACCTACTGCAATCTACATCCTTCCGAATCTGCTTAGTGTATTCATCTCTTGGTCCCCCTCTACGATTTTTACCCTGCACGCTGCCCTCCAATGCCAAATTTGTGATCCCTTGATGCCTCAGAACATGTCCTACCAACCGGTCGTTTCTTCTTGTCAACTTGTGCCACAAACTCCTCTTCTTCCCAATTCTATTCAATACCTCCTCATTAGTTGTGTGATCTACTCATCTAATCTTCAACATTCTTCTGTAGCACCACATTTCGAAAGCTTTTATTCTCTTCTTGTCTAAACTATTTATCGTCTATGTTTCACTTCCATACATGGCTAAACTCCATACAAATACTTTCAGAAACGAATTCCTGACACTAAAATCTATAGTCGATATTAACGAATTTCTCTTCTTCAGAAACGCTTTCCTTGCCATTGCCAGTGTACATTTTATATGCTCTGTACTTCGACCATCATCAGTTATTTTGCTCCCCAAATAGCGATAGTCATTTAATACCTTAAGTGTCTCATTTCCTAATCTAATTCCCTCAGCATCATCCGACTTAATTCGATTAAATTCCATTATCCTCGTTTTGCATTTGTTGATGTTCATCTTATATCCTCCTTTCAAGACACTGTCCATTCCGTTGAACTGTTCATCCAAGTCCTTTGCAGTCTCTGACAGAATTACAATGTCATCGGCGAATCTCAAAGTTTTTATTTCTTCTCCATGGATTTTAATTCTTATTCCGAATTTTTCTTTTGTTTCGTTTACTGCTTGCTCAATATACAGATTGAATAACATCGGGGAGAGGTTACTACCCTGTCTCACTCCCTTCCCAACCACTGCTTCCCTTTCGTGCCCCTCGACTCTTATAACTGCCATCTGGTTTCTGTACAAATTGTGAATAGCCTTTCGCTCCCTGTATTTTACCCCTGCCACCTTTAGAATTTCAAAGAGAGTATTCTAGTGAACATTGTCAAAAGCTTTCTCTAAGTCTACAAATGCTAGAAACGTAGGTTTGCCTTTCCTTAATCTTTCTTCTAAGATAAGTCGTAGGGTCAGTATTGCCTCAAGTGTTCCTATATTTCTACGGAATCAAAAACTGATCTGCCCCGAGGTCGGCTTCTACCAGTTTTTCCATTCGTCTGTAAAGAATTCGCGTTAGTATTTTGCAGCTGTGACTTATTAAACTGATAGTTCGGTAATTTTCACATCTGTCAATATCTGCTTTCTTTGGGATTGGAATTATTATATTCTTCTTGAAGTCTGAGGGTATTTCGCCTGTCTCATACATCTTGCTACCAGATGGTAGAATTTTGTCAGGACTGGCTCTCCTAAGGCCGTCAGTAGTTCTAATGGAATGTTGTCCACTCCCGGGGCCTTGTTTCGACTCAGGTCTTTCAGTGCCCTGCTTTCAGAAAAAAATTGTGTAGCATTATTTATTGAAGCTCCCTTGTATAAACTTGTTGGAAGTGGAGCGCTGTAAGCCGTTGCTGTTGGCTAATAGTGTTTTGCAATTATCTGTACTATGCCTGTTAAAAAAAACATATCGATATATCGACGAATTTCCCATCGATATATCGATATACAAACAAGTTCTCCGATGTTTTCCAGAGTCAATAAGGATATGTTTTTAAATATCTACAAATCGCACCCCCGACATCGATAGTGCCGGTGTGTGTGTACCTGCAGAGCAGCGGCCCCCCGCTGTCGCCCTGGCAGGCGTCGCGGCCGCCCTGCCGCAGCCCCGCGCACAGCTCGCCGCCGCGCTCGTCCTCCGCGTGTGTGCAGCGCTCCAGCACCGGCACCATCACCTCGCGCAGGTGGTCCGCTGTAACACAACACCACACACACACGTCTCTTACACAACTGGCATCGTCACGGCACAAGCAGTAGCAGCTCGCAGGCACGGCGCTACACCCAAAACTGACGTCGTTTGCCCACTTACCACACGTAGCTTGGACTCGGCTACTTACACTACTGGCCATTAAAATTGCTACACCAAGAAGAAATGCAGATGATAAACGGGTATTCGTCGGACAATTATATTATACTGGATCTGACATGTGATTACATTTTCACGCAATTTGGGTGCATAGATCCTGAGAAATCAGTACCCACAACAACCACCTCTGGCCGTAATAACGGCCTTGATACGCCTGGGCATTGAGTCAAACAGAGCTTGGATGGCGTGTACAGGTACAGCTGCCCATGCAGCTTCAACACGATACCACAGTTCATCAAGAGTAGTGACTGGCGTATTGTGACGAGCCAGTTGCTCGGCCACCATTGACCATACGTTTTCAATTGGTGAGAGATCTGGAGAATGTGCTGGCCAGGGCAGCAGTCGAACATTTTCCGTATCCAGAAAGGCCCGTACAGGACCTGCAACATGCGGTCGTGCATTATCCTGCTGAAATGTAGGGTTTCGCAGGGATCGAATGAAGGGTAGAGCCACGGGTGGTAACACATCTGAAATGTAACGTCCACTGTTCACAGTGCCGTCAATGCGAACAAGAGGTGACCGAGACGTGTAACCAATGGCATCCCATACCATCACGCCGGGCGATACGCAAGTATGGCGATGACGAATACACGCTTCCAATGTGCGTTCACCGCGATGTCGCCAAACACTTAAGCGACCATCATCATGCTGTAAACAGAACTTGGATTCATCCGAAAAAATGACGTTTTTGCCATTCGTGCACTCAGGTTCGTCGTTGAGTACACCATCGCAGGCGCTCCTGTCTGTGATGCAGCGTCAAGGGTAACCGCAGCCATGGTCTCCGAGCTGATAGTCCGTGCTGCTGCAAACGTCGTCGAACTTTTCGTGCAGATGGTTGTTGTCTTGCAAACGTCCCCATCTGTTGATTCAGGGATCGAGACGTGGCTGCACGATCCATTACAGCCATGCGGATAAGATGCCTGCCATCTCGAATGCTAGTGATACGAGGCCGATGCGGATAAGATGCCTGCCATCTCGAATGCTAGTGATACGAGGCCGTTGGGATCCAGCACGGCGATCCGTATTACCCTCCTGAATCCACCGATTCCATATTCTGCTAACAGTAATTGGATCTCGACCAACGCGAGCAGCAATGTCGCGATACGATAAATCGCAATCGCGATAGGCTACAATCCTATCTTTATCAAAGTCGGAAACGTGATGGTACGCATTTCTCCTCCTTACACGAGGCATCAAAACAACGTTTCACCAGGCAACGCCGATCAACTGCTGTTTGCGTATGAGAAATCGGTTGGATACTTTCCTCATGTCAGCACGTTGTAGGTATCTCCACCGGCGCCAACCTTGTGTGAATGCTCTAAAAAGCTAACCACTTGTATATCACAGCATCTTCTTCCTGTCGGTTACATTTCGCGTCTGTAGCACGTCATCTTCGTGGTGTAGCAATTTTAATGGCCAGTAGTGTATATTGTGCATTTCCTAGTGCTAAAATTAAATAGCAGCACTGTCCTTGTTTTCCGCTTGAGAAATACCAGGTAAGGTATAATGTATGTTTAAATATGTAAACTTATTTCTGTGATTTTTGTAGTGAAATGTTGGTATTTTCGGTTTGCTTCATGTTGCACGGAGGAGATCCTGACAAGTGATACGTCGGTGTTCCAACGGCGCAAGCAAGTCGGCAGTGCGGGTCACTATCCCGTGAGAGCCGACGGTCCGCGGTCTGCGTGAACGTTGGGGCACCATTGTCAGCATCATCTCTGCGCTTTGTTAAAAATTGATTTTGAAATGAGTATACAAAAATGTATGTTATACATAAGGTCTTGAACTTGCATGACTGTTGTATGTTTTCAGCAATCGTAAAATAATCTGAATGTAAACTTAATGTGTGTCAACTACGTCTACTGAAAATATACTGAAGTTAGTGAAGTTCGATTTCTTACAAGAAAATTCTAGAAGGCCTCAGACTGATGTTTATTCGAAGGTTATCTCTTCTATTTCAATCCGATAGTGACTGATGAAACCAATTTTGAAGTTGTTGATGGATAAGGTAATTTCGATAAAATACCGCTCGACGTGATATGGACCCTCCACGGTAGCCGAGAGCGCTAACGCGCTGCTTCCTGGACTAGGGTACGCGCGCGGGCCCCGGATCGAATCCGCCCGGCGGATTGACGACGTCGGCCGGTATGCCGGCCATCCTGGATGTCGTTTTTAGGTGGTTTTCCACATGCCACTAGGTGAATACCGGGCTGGTCTCCCAGTTCCGCCTCAGTTACACGACTCACAGACATTTGAAAAACGTTCGCACTATTTCATGACTTACACTAGATACAGACAGCTGAGGTACACTAATTCCGTCCCGGGGGATTCGGGGTGGCGGCGGGAAGGGCATCCGGCCACCCTGCGCAACTAACACGGCCAAATCCGTCATAACAAAGGAGACCTCGCGTTCGAGCGGGACAAAGGCCCGAGAAAGAAGGAAAGAAAGAAACTGCTCGACGGGATATAGGCAACAGTGAAGGGTTTCCTCATTGTGGAAAGTGCCCGACTTAAGTTTAGAAAGCGTTATATCACCGAAAACAGCTGCCTGCGTCTAGTGTAAGTCATGAAATAGTGCGAACGTTTTTCAAATGTCTGTGAGTCGTGTAACTGAGGCGGAACTGGGGGACCAGCCCGGTATCTGATCTCGGTGGTCATTTAAGTAATCGATATCGTTATGCAATGTTTACCTTCGTCTTAAAATCTGTGAGGCTTACTGACCAACGTTTTGGATTAAAGAGATATCTGACTGATAAGTGAACATTGGAACTTACACGAATAATAATTATTACTGTTTCCCGTCAGTTAATGAACAGTATTTAAGAAGAAAGTAATCGGAAGTGATATATTTTGACTTTAAGCATGAGAACTGTTAAATAATATCCCTAGTCAATCAGATTTTATCTAGTGGATGTGTCATTGTTTTAGCGCAGCGAAAGGCTATTCTTACACGACGAAGACAGTTTATTAAAAATCTGAAAAAATAGTCACTTCTCATCTGAGCAGATAAAACGAGCCTGATATCCATGGATTTAACGGGAAGTGGAATATATTTACGACAAAGGAAGATATAAAATCATTTATGAAGTCATTTTCTAATGTGGTGTAGTTCCGCCTGTAAAGGTCATCTACAGCGTGGGCCAAATAAAAGTGGCACGGAGAAGAGAGCAGAGAGAAGGAAATAAAGTAGTAATCTGACAACAGCAGCTGTTGAAAGTGACCACCACTCCGGTCTCGAGTTATAAGACGATTTATGAAAAAGTCTCTCCGAAGACCATTCACAGCGGGGGGAAAAAAAGTCGACACTGCCGCCAATTTGGCAGCATTTAACTTCAATGACTGCCTAAAAGGCATTATAGAAGTTACAAACGCTCTCGAACTAGAGATCGGGTAGCCTGTTACAATTTCTGCACAAAAGCTGACGAAAAGTATACCCACCGAGCAGAGCAGCAGATGACAGAAACTGCCAAACAGGCCCGCAGGACCACCATGGCAACGAAGAAGATGGAGGACCTTCTTTTGGATCTGGAAGGTTTATTGCATGCTCCAGGGATCGATGACTAGACGCATGTGTAACTTAGCTACAAAAAAAAGTAACCCAAAATTTTAAAACTTTTTTTCCGAAGCTGTATTTTTCAAATTGGCTGGAAATGAAACTTGAGAGCAGTGCATACAATTTATTCGGAATTTAACGCCGGAAGCTAAACTCAGTTCTCTTATCAGTGTACGTAGCCGTTTTGTGCTACCTTTAAAAGTCGACATTTTCAAAAGTTGACATTTAGGTGCAAGCTTTTCTCTACATTTTATGGGCGAAGAAAATGACATTTTTTTTGTTTTTGACAAATGACCTTCTTCTTATAACTTATTATTTTCAATTTCCATCTGACTGCTGACAGAAAATACATTGAAAATATCTTATACCAAATATTTTTGTCACACGTCCAGTAGGAGTGCATCGGGAATTTTCGCCGATAACTAATGTTTAGGCTGCAAAGGTAAAAGATTTCATAAAGACAAAACTGTGCGGAATATAACTTTATAATCAGATTTAGCGTTTATTTTATATTTCACTTGAAAAAAACACACGAAAATCACCTATTTTTCTTGGGTTAAAAGAAGGCTACCCTCACAAACGTGGCTTACACACAGGCGAACTTGCGTCAACGAACGGGAATTACCTCTTGTGTAAACGGTAGGCGAGTGCGAGCGAACTGAATTTGATTGTGTTCGGTTCGCATTCACTCGTGATCCACTGGCTGTCGGTCTGTTAGCGAACCATCAAAAGATGTTCTTGTCCTCTCCGCTTCGGCGCTAACTGTACAGAAAACTTCTGCCTGGTACCTTGCTAATTCTGTTGACGTTGGTTGCGTGAGCAATGCAGTGTTATGAAGAGAATGCAATCTTGCTGACAGAAAAATATAGATATCATAGGTACTATGGGAGGAGTCATAAGCACTATATTTCAGATTTCATTAATCGTACTTGATTGACATTATTTTGCTGTTAGGTACTCAAACAAAATTCTTGAAGTGCTTTGCATATGTCACTGCAGACATCAGAAACTATACGAGATATAGCTGCTAGTGAAATGTGAAACCATCACTAACGTAAATGACTCCAGTTGCTAAAAACCACAGTGTAAACGTTAGCCTTTCTTCAAGTTATGTTGATCATAAAAAATTAACGTTCTACTTTTAAATATCCTCCTCAATTGCGACGGGAAGCTAGCGAAAAGCGCCCATTGACATATGCTCAGACTTTAGAATCAAGGAAACCAGGAGCTGCAATTCAGTGTTAAGTGCATACCGTCCACGCATTTCACGCTTACTTACAAAGTCAGACACTTTATTTTTTCTTTTCCTGTTCCTCTTTGCTTATTCCCTCAACATCAGTGCGTTCGCCACGCAAAATAATCCTTTGTCAGTATCAAAGTTTTGCATTGTCTCTCAATCTATAATATAATCCTGTGCGACGATTATTAGCGAGAAAAAACATTAATGAAGCCTTCATAGGCCATGCTTCGATCGTGTTGTCCGTTCTTTCTTCACAGATACAAGCGAATGGTAGTTAATACAAGCGAGTTGTTTCCGAATCCTCATTCGCTTCTGTTCGCTTCCATTCACTTCGGTGTAAACCAGGCATAAGCACGCCCCTTATCCCTTTGAGAGCCTCCACACAGGACAGACTGGTCGCAGCAATCCATCACCACGACACGTGCTCTATCCGCGAATCGCATATTGCAACGGTCGATCGCTGATTGCTCCTAATTCCCAAGCAATCTAATCAATCGCATACGATGTGTGGTAACATGTCTCCATGGCTAATACACGTTTGTCTACCTAATAAGTGTGATTTTGTCTTGTTTCGTTTCGTTATGCCCGCCTGGAGTACGAACTTATGTTAAAATTTATTGTTATTTAGGGAGCCCGAACCAGTCTTAGTTAAGGCGCAGTTACCACTTAAGAAGGAAAACAAATGTTAATGCTGTTAGAATTTCCAGTTCTTAGCATATTCAAGCTTGTGCAGTAGAAGTAGCAAGTCACTGAAGTTCATAGTACACACTGGACGCCAGATGACGATTTTGAATTATTTGTGAAACAATAGACGGATTATAAACGTTCTAAACTCCGAAACAGAACGAGGTAATGTTAAACCGACGCCCGCCCGGCTAGCCGCGCGGTCTAACGCGCTGATTCCCGAGCGGGAAGGCGTGCCGGTCCCCGGCACGAATCCGTCCGGCGGATTAGTGTGGAGGTCCGATGTGCCGGCCAGCCTGTGGATGGTTTTTAAGACGGTTTTCCATCTAGCACGGCGAATGCGGACTGGTTCCCCGTATTCCGCCTCAGTTACACTATGTCGGCGATTGCTGCGCGAACACTGTCTCCACGTACGCGTACGCCATAATTACTCTACCATGCAAACATTTGGGGTTACACTCGTCTGGTATGAGACGTCCCGGGGGAGGAGGGGGAGGGGAGAGGGGGTTCTACTGGGGGCCAAACCGCACAATAACCCTGGTTTCAATGAGGGGTGGCAGTGGGGTGGGTGGACTGCTGTGGCCTGTCTTGGGGTTGGGAACCACTGAGGGCTACGGCGGGACGAGGCCTCTCCGTCGCTTCTAGGTCCCCAGTTTAGATACACAATACACACAATGTTAAATCGACATTTTAATATAAATGTTTAGTACATACCTATTCTACCGCTACTTAAGGGGCTCAAATCTAATTCTCCCTCATACAGTTTGCAACAAGAGTCACAGAAATCAGTAGTGCTGTTATCATTAAAATTTCTATAGAAACAACGAGATTGCAGTGCCATTTTACAGCTTATTATTTAAAATTAACTGAGATTTCCTCATTATAGTGCTTTTTCCTTCAACATAAACATAAGCTCAGAAATTTTAACATCTTAATACAAGTATTCAACAGTCTTCCTTAAAAATATTCTCACATAATTAATGGGTCTCTTTTTGAAACCCTATAATTGTGCCCAATTGCGACGCAAAAGAGTGAAATTTGGCTCAAAGGTGCCTACAACCTATCTCTGTAATGGGACAAAAGCGTGGCGTTCTGCAATCTTACTCTCGGACACGGCGACGCTTCAAACAGAAACGCTAAGAAAAGGCCAGACCTGAGAAGTTTATCTGGGGTGTAAGGTGGGTCAGTGATGTCACACTGACACCAAACACCACAACTCTTTCGAACTCCACAGGGGACGTGTCACACGATGCGAGGGCCGTCACACCCGCTGTTGCCCACATTTCACCTCATCTTTTGACTCCTCTGTGTTGGAGGTCAGAACTGCGACGCCCACGTTAAAATCACCCAGTTTTCTTATTGGTGGCCGACGGAAATATTTCACACACACTGCCGCTGAGAATCGACACGGAAAGGCCTCAGAAGGTGGCATAAAAAGCGTCAATGAAACAACCCATTCACTTGGAGCGTTGATTTGCACACATTCCGTGCTCGAAAACGAGTTTTCAGTGCCGCGAGCAACAGGACGACGTTCTCGACAACGTTTGGCACTGCTGGCACCACTTCCTCGAGAGGGTGTTTATCTTATACTTTCGGCGTCGTTTAAGAAGGGATTTTTCGAAAGTTCATCTCGGAGAGGGTGAAATAGGGACTGAAAGGTTTTTTGAAAACATGTCGCTAGTAAGGCAATTTTGAAGCTAAACTACGAAAATCGGTATCTGGTTTCTCGGTCAGAAATAAAGAAATGCTTGTTTCAGCATTTTTTGAAATTTAACCCCTGTGGAGAGACAATAGTGGTTGAAAGATTTTTTGAAAATAATTCATTACTAAAGAACTACTAATGTATTTCTAAAGCTGGATCTATGAAAATTGGTATTTGAGTTCTCTGTTAGAAGTAAAAAAAAAGTGTAATAGTGCTTTTGAAAATTCAACCCCTACAGACAAGTTTTATGAAATATTTGATTAAGAATGTATTTTTAAAGCTAAATCTATGAAAATTTGAATTTGGCGTATTGGTTGAAATGAAAAATACGTGTTTCACTTGTTTTAGAAATTGAACCCGTATGGGGGAATGGGGGTGAAAGAGAGGATGAAAGTTTTACAGTTTTAATGGAAGTATTTCATTATGGAAGCATTTTTGAAGCTACAGATGTGAAAATTTTTATTTGGCTTCTCTGTTAGAAATAAAAAAAAAAATACACTTTTCATTGTTTTTGGATACTCAACCCCTTAGGTGGTGAAATAGAGCGTGGTGAAATGTTTTATGGAAATATTTCATTGTGAAAGCATTTTTAAAGCTATATCTATATATGACAACTGATATTTCGTTTCTCAGTTAGAAATGAAACAATACGTGTTTCAATGTTTTTGGAAATTCAGCCCCTAACGGGGTGGAATAGGGCCAGACTGAGGCCAGACTGATTCACTGACCCACCAGCGCCCAGCCCAAACCCCTAAGAACAGAAACTTTAAATCTGCCGAAATACTGTAAGCATCTTTCAATAAGGGATTTTTCAAAATTATATTTCTAGCCCGATGAAATTGGAAATGATAGGCTTTTTGAAAATTTGTCGCTATTAAGGCAATTTTGAAACTAGAACTACGCTAATTGCTATTTGGTTTCTCAATCAGAAATAAAAAAATCCTTTTAAAGAAACCGGTATTTCACTTCTCGATTAGACACAAAGAAATATGTTTCAGAGGTGAAGTTTCTATGGGAACACCACCACAAGAACGCAGAAGGCGTGAATGATTAATAAAAACCTTGGACTCCAGCTGTCAGACTCGCTTTTTGGTCAGAAGTACATTCGGCAAAAACCACACTTCTATGACCTTATTTAACGTGAAAAGTTTAGAAGATGTTGCAATTTGTGAAGGGCTTAAAAAATCAACGAACGAAAAAAAAAGGTTGTGCAGACCATTCAGTCTACGCGAGAGAAGCAGTGGGCGCTAAGCTTATATATATGTAATATATAATAATGTTGGTGAAAGGACAGCGTTGTAACAGATCCTCGCTTATTGTAAATTTCTGCGAAAATATGCATCGATTTTAACTTGGCATGTGTCATCTTTATATTTTTCTTATATTATTTTAATCAAGAGGCCGTCTATAGTTGCCACATATAATGCTTTCCAATCTAGATTCCTTGGAACAGTATCACGTGCTTTTTTTTTTTTTTTTTTTTTAAATGAAAAACCATCCACCTGAGGCCGGACAAATCTACGTATCCCCGGCTGTTGGGAAATGGCTGACTATGACACCCGGGCAGACTGGAAACTTCGAAGGCATCAAATAATACGTGCAACTTCCTGTACGTCTCTTTATTATGGAGATTACCTCTGTTTTGTTAGGGTTTGGCTAATGTCTCCGTTTCCAAAAGTTCTCATTCAATAACGTGAAGTCACACACAGTCCTTGATATCTTTGTTCTGTCACATTAATGCCAGGTTTCCTGTATAGGAGATTTTCTTTGAGCTAGTGGGTGGCATGTCACCCATACAGAAATTTAACAGAATGGGAACCAGGAGTGATCCTTGAGGCAGGGCATTGTTCAGGGTTCTCCGCATGTCCTTAATCCGTTTAGAAGCGACAACACTGTTGTCAAAACTTGAGTCACAAATTCCACTTAGCCGTACCTGGGGGACATTTTTCTGTCGTTGTTAACGCATCACCTATCGAGGATAAAGCATTTCTTCTTGCGCTAGTTGTTGAGGCATTTGATAGTACGCAGAATCCTAGGTATATTCGAATGTGTTCAGAAATCCTTGTGATAGCGAGCAGAAGACTGCCCTCAGGCGGAAGGCCGCTACTTTAAGTAAAGCTTTGTAAACTATTCGTAAAATGTGGCAGTAGGTAAGCGCAATAAATATTTACTTCAGCTCACTACTGTGGATGATAGTCTCATAACAAGAAAAACAAGTGTTTTCGGCACCACGGTCATACTACTGCTTCTCTTGTCTGAGTAAAAGCGGGTAGCAGGAGTGTAACAACCGTCGCAGAGTCCGCCTAGTATCACATCCGTGAAAAATACAGGAATACGTTATCGGGAACTGGAAGGGAAAACGGAAATTCCATCTTTATATAGCACCTGTAAGTGCTTAAAATAGAAAAAAAGTATTATGCTTTACCTTAAAATCTTGTATGTTAGTTGAATAATGCATTTAACAAAATATAAGAAGTGAATAGGGGCTCCGCAGTTCATGCGTTCTAAGGGCTTTGTGAGACGTCAAACCGGTTCTGCGGTGAGACGCTTTTGTACACTACCAAAACATATCTTCTTTAAGACAAAAGCAAAAACCACTATGAACACCTGTAAAACACGTGAGAGTGCAGGAAACGTAGGAAATGGTCATTGTTAAATGACCTTTTCGTGCAATACAGACCAGTGACCACTCTGAATAAAATATTTTCGAGCTTTCAGCCTCGTCAGGTGGTTAAAATACCACGAGCTTTCGACCAAGCTGTCCTTCGCCATTGTCAAGTGGAATGACTGCTGATTCTGGTACGGATAGACGACGTTACAGCGCGAAGCCCTTTAGTTCCAGCTGTTGCAGACCTCTTTATGGACAGTTTTGAAGTATTACCTTACACGCGGCCCCTTTAAAACCAATTTGTTTCTTCCGACTGGTTGCCGAAAACTTCTCGAATTCTGAGAACATCTCAGCAGCATTAACAGTAACATCCAACACTCTGCGAAAGTAGAGAAAGACAATGCACTGCCCTTCCTTGACGTCCTTGTCCGCCAGAAACGCAACAGATACCTTGGCCATAGCGCCTACAGATCGATCCCTGCGCGCCAGCAACCATTATGACCCAGCAGAGAAGCGCGTAACGTTACAAATATTGGTAATGATGCAAAAACGGTTGGTTGGTTAGTTGGTTGGTTGGTTTGGAGGAAGGAACCAAACAGCGAAGTCATCTGTCCCAACGGATTAGGAAAGGATGAGGAAGGAAGTTGGCCGTGCCTTTTAAAAGGAACCATCCCGGCAATTGCCTAAGCGATTTAGGGAAATCCCGGAAAACCTAAGTCAGGCTGGCCGGACACGGGTTTGATCCGTCGTCCTCCCGAATACGAGTCCAGTATGCTAACCACTGCGCCACCTTGCTCGGTATGCAAGAACGATATCAGATGCCAACAGCTTGCCCCATGAGCTGAATCACCTACGCAAGGTCTTCAGGAACAACGCCTACAACGTTTGCCGAATAAATGAAGTGATCTCAATCAAGAATCGCAGTAAGTGGGGCAGGAAAAGGAACTCCTTTTTTACCGTTCTGTAGTTTCGTGTCGGACAGTATAAGCCACCTGTAGAAAAGAGACAAAATCAACCCTATATCTAGGCCCACATCAAAAATTTGGCAATTACTGAGATCATTTGAAGATGCGGCAGGTCTCAGAATACCTAGTGTCTACAAGATATCATATGACTATGGCCAATCTCACGTCGGACAAACACTGCGCACTGTAGAACAATGTAGGGAAGAGAGTGCGAGATTTTATCGTATATGCTATCCCGAAAATCCTCTGTAGTTGAGCGTGGTCTAGAATACGTCGCCGAATCAAACTTGACGAAAACTCTGTCGTGGCTCGCAGTAGCGGCTTCTGCGTTTCTGGGTCTGTGTAATTAAAGAAGGCATAGAAATAAAAATCCCTGACAACACCATTACAAGACACGGCGGATTGCAGCTCAGTGCAGTGTTTATCGACGGATGACGTGTTTGAATCGGGCAAGTAGAGTGCAGAGTCAACGTATGCGCATACATGGCGACTCCGTGAGCATAGCCGGCAGCTAGAGTATGTAAGGGCAGCCCATCAGCGGTCATTCCACTTGACATTTTTTTTATTTTATTTGCTGACACTTACAAATGACCTGCCACCTTGTTACTAAGACATATCGTATTTTCACGATATGAAATTTTACGTGCATTCTGTGTGTCGTATGTGATATTTATTATTTTTAATAAGGTTTCATAATGTTGCAGCTTTAAATACTTGCAGACTTGAAAGAAATTAAAAAAACAGAAAACGTTGAAATTGATGATTTATGTATAAAAGATAGGAATTTAATAAGAGTTTAGAAAGATAGAAAAGATGTTATGAAATTGTAACTTTATTACATATTATAAATTCGGAGAAATTTTCTAAAATACCAAGATTCTTGCATTTAAGAAGTCTGAATAAAAATAGTAAGAAAGTGCCTATATTTGTGCTATAGATCCCACCACATATCTGCCTCGGATCTGAGGGCTGGGCAAAGCTTGAAGCCTGTCACATTCGAGGTAGCGTACAAAATACATCTTTAATACTCATTTGAGACATTTATGTGTACAGATGTGCATTTTATTACTCTTATATTACATTTGTTACAGGTCGTATGTGCTTTTTGCAAGGCACAATCGGTACGTTATTTACGCTTTTTCGGCTTCCTTATTTCTACTCATTGCGTGCATTGTGTTTGTGTTCACTGTAAGGCAAAACTTTATCTAAGATTAATAACCATTTATGTCATTTGCACTACAGGTATTACTCTACCTAAGCTTAATAAACAATTACATCACTTACATGTATATACTAATCACACTGTCTGTATCTGTTTCAGGATCTGAGTCTGTTTCTGTGTTTGTGTCGGTGTCATTCCAAGTATCCTTTCCAGTGCTTGTGTGTTTGTCCTTATTTGTTTATATGATTGTTCTTGTTTATATATTTAATGTAAAGTTATGCCATTCAGTAGGTACCAATCGTCTGGCTGCCATAGAATTTGTCCTGTGTTGTGACACTCAGTTCGGGTTGTATGTGTGTGAGTCTGTCAGTATAAAGAAATGTTTTCGAAAGTTCCTAATTCTCCACAAGAGCACCCGGCTGTTCGGCTGAAACCAAACTGATGGAGATGTTCTGGGTATGGACAGTGCTATGTGCAGGATCTATATGTTTTAGCCTCATTGGTTTCTTCATGATTGGAAAAAAGGTATAGATGCAAGGTTCCTTTTCTCGGGCAGGTACCATTTCCCTAGTGTTGAGACCTCTCTGTGACAAATGCCAAGGAGTGCTTGGTTGAAAGGTGGTGGCATTTTAAACACTTGACGCAGCTAGAAGCCTGAGAACGCTTTTTGCAGTGTTACTACCGAGAGACAAGGAAATTTCCTTGGCTGTTCTGTAGTGTTCCCTGATCATGTTACCCGGATTCGTCTCCCTGATGAATATACCGTTTTCGCAGCGGAGCTCCACGCGATCCTGAAGGCACTTGAGCAGATGAATCGTGTTCGGGGCAATCGATTTCTCCTCTGCTCCGAATCTCTTAGTGTCTTACAATCATTGCAGAATCTGTGCCCAACTGAGGAGATGGTCCAGCTGATATATGGCCAACTGTACTTGCTCCAACGGCGGGGTAAGGAGGTGTCCTTCTGCTGGGTACCTGGTCATGTAGGAATATGGGGCAATGAACAGGCCGATTGGGTTGCCAAGGACTCCTGCAGAGAGCAAGATGTGGTCCAGTGTCCTATTCCCTTGCAGTCTGTCATTTCTGCACTCCACAAGAAGTGCATGGAGTTGTGGGAGGAAGAATGGCTGGCGGTGACAGACATTTTAACAGACTGCATTTCATACCGCGATGCAAGGGCAGAAGCACACGTTGATGGGGATCTGCCCTGTGTTTTAGCTAATGATGAGATGTGTGTATCAAAGGTTTTAAAGTTTTGTGATGTGTCTGGACTCTGGCCTAAACTTTTAGGCTGGAGGGTTTAGTGTATTGGAGAGTGGCCGGCTCCTCCCTTTTTTCCTTGCGGTCAGCCAGCCACTTCCATCTGCTAAATTGTTTTACCTCCCTCTGCCACTTTCTTCCTGTGTTGTCCATGTTTTACTGCTGACGGCATGCTTCGTCACACGCTTCGGTGCGGGTAGGCACATATTTTTCCAAGCTTGTTACCTGTGTTTTAGTTCTGTTTTATCTTACTGTTCTGAGTATTTTCTTGACACCCGTCTCAATCTGTACTGAGCGGGCGCTGGAGACCTTGCCGTCGTGCGCCCATACAACCCTTTCAATCTCTCTCCATCACTACCGAGAGTCTGCATTCTTACAGTGGCACTTCTGTTCGTTAATTCTGAAACTCGGTATGTTGTTCTTTGTTGTTGTTGTGGTTTTCAGTCCTGAGACTGGTTTGATGCAGCTCTCCATGCTACTCTATCCTGTGTAAGCTTCTTCATCTCCCAGTACTTACTGCAACCTACATCCTTCTGAATCTGCTTAGTGTATTCATCTCTTGGTCTCCCTCTACGATTTTTACTCTCAAACCCTGCCCTACAGTACTAAATTGGTAATCCCTTGATGCCTCGGAACATGTCCTACCAACCGATCCCGTCTTCTAGTCAAGTTGTGCCACAAACTCCTCTTCTCCCCAATTCTATTCAGTACCTCCTCATTAGTTATGTGAACTACCCATCTAATCTTCAGCATTCTTCTGTAGCACCACATTTCGAAAGCTTCTATTCTCTTCTTGTCTACACTATTAATCGTCCATGTTTCACTTCCATACATGGCTACACTCCATACAAATACTTTCAGAAACGACTTCCTGGCACTTAAATCAATACTCGATGTTAACAAATTTCTCCTCTTCAGAAACACTTTCCTTGCCATTGCCAGTATACATTTTATATCCTCTCTACTTAGACCATCATCAGTTATTTTGCTCGCCAAATAGCAAAACTCCTTTACTACTTTAAGTGTCTCATTTCCTAATGTAATTCCCTCAGCATCACCCGACGTAATTCGACTACATTCCATTATCATCGTTTTGCTTTTGTTGATGTTCATCTTATACCCTCCTTTCAAGACACTGTCCATTCTGTTCAACTGCTCTTCCAAGTCCTTTGCTATCTCTAATAGAATTACAATGTCATATGCGAACCTCAAAGTTTTTATTTCTTCTCCATGGATTTTAATACCTACTCCGAACTTTTCTTTTGTTTCCTTTACTGCTTGCTCAATATACAGACTGAATAGCATCGGGGAGAGACTACAGCCCTGTCTCACTCCCTTCCCAACCACTGCTTCCCTTTGATGCCCCTCGACTCTTATAACTGCCATCTGGTTTCTGTACAAATTGTAAATAACTTTTCGCTCCCTGTATTTTACCCCTGACACCTTCAGAATTTGAAAGAATGTATTCCAGTCAACATTGTCAAAAGCTTTCTCTAAGTCTACAAATGCTAGAAACGTAGGTTTGCCTTTCCTTAATCTAGCTTCGAAGATAAGTCGTAGGCTCAGTATTGCCTCACGTGTTCCAACATTTCTACGGAATCCAAACTGATCTTCCCTGAGGTCGCCTTCTACCAATTTTTCCATTCGTCTGTAAAGAATTCGCGTTAGTATTTTGCAGCTGTGACTGATAGTTCGGAGATTTTAAGATCTGTCAACACCTGCTTTCTTTGGGATTGGAATTATTATATTTTTCTTGAAGTCTGAGGGTATTTCGCCTGTCTCGTACATCTTGCTCACCAGATGGTAGAGTTTTGTCAGGACTGGCTCTCCCAAGGCTGTCAGTAGTTCTAACGGAATATTGTCTACTCTCGGGGCCTTGTTGCGACTCAGGTCTTTCAGTGCTTTGTCAAACTCTTCACGCGGTATCGTATATCCCATTTCATCTTCATCTACATTCTTTTCCATTTCCATAATATTGTCCTAAAGTACATCACCCTCGTATAGACCCTCTATATACTCCTTCCACCTTTCTGCTTTCCCTTTTTTGCTTAGAACTGCGTTTCCATCTGAGCTCTTGATATTCATACAAGTGGTTCTCTTTTCTCCAAAGGTCTCTTAAATTTTCCTGTGGGCAATATCTATCTTACCCCTAGTGAGATAAGCCTCTACATCCTTACATTTGTTCTCTAGCCATCTCTGCTTAGCCATTTTGCACTTCCTGTCGATCTAATTTTTGAGATGTTTGTATTCCTTTTTGCCTGCTCCATTTACTGCATTTTTGTATTTTCTCCTTCCATCAGTTAAATTCAGCATCTCTTCTGTTAGGCATGGATTTCAACTAGCCCTCGTCTTTTTACTTACTTGATCCTCTGCTGCCATCACTATTTCATCCCTCAAAGCTACCCATTCTTCTTCTAGTGTATGTCTTTCCCCCATTCCTGTCAATTGTTCCCTTGTGCTCTCCCTGAAACTCTGGACAACCTCTGGTTCTTTCAGTTTATCCAGTTCCCATCTCCTTAAATTTCCACCTTTCTGCAGTTTCTCGGTAGACCGCCAAAAATACTTATTTTCAAAAAATTTCTGTCTCAGTATAGGTTACCTATCGCATCGGGAAAACCTGTGCAGGAGCTGCGTAAGAAATGAACATAGGGTGTAAGAGGGGAGAGGGCTGTGCTACTCACGGTCGGGCCCGTGCTCGCGCGTGGCGCCCCAGCCGACGACGGTGCAGGAGGTGCCGGGCAGCGGCCAGCCGGCGGCGTGGGCGTGGGCGTGGCCGAGGGCGTGGGCGGGCGCGGGCGGCCGCGGCAGGCAGGCGGGCCGCACCCAGCGGCTGAGGCGCAGCGCGGGCTCGAGCCGCAGCAGCGACAGGTCGCTGGTCATGGTGCGGCGCGCGTACCGCGGGTGCACCACCACCGCCGACACGCGCGCCGTCTGCTCGTGCGGCGAGAACGAGAAGCGCCGCAGCATGCCCGCCTGCACCTCGTAGAAGTGCCGCTCGTAGCTGCAACGATCCGTAACACTTCAGCACCAGTCCTATTCTCTATAGGAATGTACAATGAGTACAAAATAGCCTGGCCAGCAGCTTCGCAGATGGCGTGGCAGAGATCGTGGGGCGAGGGGCAACTACAGTGGTCGGGGTTCCATTGTGAACGAACATTGGGAGGCTGGTGTGGGGCGTTTAGATGGCTGAAGCCTATGCACAAAGTTATACACTGAAGAGCCAAAGAAATTGGTACACCTGCCTAATATCGCGTAGGGCTCCCGCGAACACGCAGAAGTGACGCAACACGACGTGGCATGGACTCGACTAATGTCTGAAGTAGTGCTTGTAATGGTACTTGAATTACGTAACCATTACGATACCTCACCTCAACCTCTCGATACCAGCAATATTCTACTGTGTGTCTGTAAAATAGTTAACATATTTCTGTGACAACATTCAGATTTGATTTCATTAATGTAGAGGTACTTCGATATGTATATATTGCAATGATATTATTCTTGTGTGTATTCTTTCTTTTGTCACTATGATCTTTGACGTACTTGTAACTCAGATTTTTGGGCGCGTAAGCGGTTATTAGAGATTCAAGCATTGGTCGTCATGTTAAAAAGACGCAAATTATAGTCAATTTATTAAACGTGAACTTTATCAGTGAGGAAGATATTTTCAAGTATGTTTTATATTGTGAAGTGGTGTTTTGCAACGAGTTACGTGATATTGCAACAAAAGCAATAAAAAAAAAGAAGTGTAACTTAAATTCGGAGTGCTGATTACTTTTTTACATCACCATTGTCCTAACTTGCAAAAGTTTCATCTTCAAGAATGATTTATGAAACACATCTATAACACTTTTGAATATCGCAGAATAACACGTAGACCTCTTTGCATCCGAGCTTGGAATCATCAATACCTAGATTTTCGACGATTGAGCCATGAGTTCACAACGAGACCAGCGTGGGAAACACGAAAAGATGAGTGCCTAGTTTATCCATTATTTCAAGAAATGACTTTATTAACTGTGCTCTAATGACACCTGCCACATAATATAACATTGTTGTTGCCCGAAAATGCAATACTTAGCTGCGTGAGCAACACTACAATCATAATTAATTCTTGACCTTTGTTGTGGTAGGGTTGTTAGATGCTGGAGGGAATTGATGCCATGAATCCTACAGGGCTGTCCATAAATGCGTAAGAGCACGAGATCTTTTCTGAACAGTAAGTTGCAAGCCATACCAGATATGTTCGAAAATGTTCGTGTCTGGGGAGTTTGGTGGACAGCGGAAGTGTTTAAACTCAGAAAAGTGTTCCTGGAGCCACTCTGTAGCAATTCTGGACCTGTGGGGTGTCCTGCTTGAGTTGCCCTTGGAATGCACAATGGACATGAATGGATGCACGTGATCAGGCAGGACACTTACTTACGTACTACCTGTCAGTCGTGTCTAGACGTACCAGGGGTCCCATATCACTCCAACTGCACTCGCCTTACGCCATTACAGAGCCTCCACCAGCTTCAACAGAACCTTACTGAAATGCAGGACTCATGAACTCAGGGGGTTGTCTCCATACCCATACATGTTCATCCGCTCGATACAGTTTGAAACAAGACTCGTCCAACCAGGCAACATGTTTCCAGTCATCAACAATCCAATGTCGGTATTGATGGGCCCAGGCGAGGCGTAAAGCTTTGTGTCGTGCAGTCATCAAGGGTACATGAGTGAGCCCATATCAATGATGTTTCGTTGAATGGTTCGCATGCTGACACTTTTTGCTTGCCCAGCACTGAAATCTGCACCAATTTGCACACCGGTTGCACTTCTGTCACGTTGAACGATTCTCTTCAGTCGTCGTTGGTCCCGTTCTTGCAGGATATTTTTCCGGCCGCAGCGATGTCGGAGATTTGATGTTTTACCGGATTCCTGATATTCACGGTAGACCCGTGAAATAGTCGTACGGGAAAATCCCCACTTCATCGCTACCTCGAAGATCCTGTGTTCCATCGCTCATGCGCCGACTATAACACCACGTTCAAGCTCACTTAAATCTTGATAAACTGGCATTGTAACAGCAGTAACTGATCTAACAACAGCGCGAGACACTTGTTGACTTATATAGGCGCTGCCGACCTCAGCGCCGTATTCTGCCTGTTTACATATCTCTGTATTTGAATACGCATGCCTATACCAGTTTCTTTGGCGCTTCAGTGTACCTTACATGTACGCTACAGCTAGTGAGTTTGCAAACGATCCTATTAGCAGGTTATGTCAGTATCTATCTTCTATTTGTACATAAATTAAAATTACTCGCTGCATTTTCTGTCTGTATGTTCAAGCTAATATCAAGATTTACTGTACGGATTTTCATATGTTTTTTTTCTAATATATTCAGTCACTCATGAAGAGGGTTTCTAGGCGGAGTAGGTAGCTGTAACGCCTGCAGGCTACACAGCCAGTTTGGTGCGAGCTAACGCTACTGGGAGTCTAGTGAGAGCCGCCACCAACTTCCTAAGCGACCTATGACAAAGGACGTATCAGGTTTTGAGCTTACAGAACAGATTTTTTCATATACGGTAAATGTTTAAGCGGGCTGAAGGGAAATGGTTGAGAAGTTCAGACCTAAAATGCAGCTCGCGCCGGAATGACGCTGGAGTTGGGCTGTTAGGTGGTGGCCATAGCTTCTGCCAAACTGGCAATGCAGTCAGGTGGACCAGAGGGCCCATTAGCGGAACTCCTGTCATTTCTAACAAATGTAACGCCAAACACCAGTTAAATATGGAAAAAATAATATTCGAGCTTCCTGAGCGCTCTCCTGCCATTTGTTGCTTACATCTTTTAAGTTATATGAGAATGATTACATTCAGTTACCTAACATTGTACTCGAAATTTTAATCTTAACTTTACGCTGTGGCCCCTAAATAAAATTATTGCTATGCCTGTCAAAGCCTCTGGTCGTAAATACTTAACGCTCCAAGTGCAAAGCCAGGGTTGCTTGCCAATTTACGCTAAAGGTAAGAAGATCAATGTATTCATCTCTTGTCACTTTGTCGCTTTACCCATTTACATATTTACTTACTTATTTATTCTTCATAATTACAGCCTATTACCTGAAAAGCTAATATAGGCTGTACAAATCACATTTCCTTAGATAGTAATAAATTATGTATTAATTATTTATTTCTGCTTCTAATAATTATATATATATGTACATATACGGGGTGGTCCATTGATAGTGACCGGGCCAAATATCTCACGAAATAAGCGACAAACAAAAAAACTACAAAAAGCGAATCTCGTCTAGCTTGAAGGGGGAAACCAGATGGCGCTATGGTTGGCCCGCTAGATGGCGCTGCCATAGGTCAAACGGATATCAACTGAGTTTTTTTAAATAGGAACCCCCATTTTTATTACATATTCGTGTAGTACGTAAAGAAATATGAATGTTTTAGTTGGACCACTTTTTTCGCTTTGTGACGGATGGCGCTGTAATAGTCACAAACATATGGCTCACAATTTTAGACGAACAGTTGGTAACAGGATGGTTTTAATTAGCGTAGGTACGTTTGAACATTTTATTTCGGTTGTTACAATGTGATACATGTACCTGTGTGAACTTATCATTTCTGAGAACGCATGGTGTTACAGCGTGATTACCTGCAAATACCACATTAATGCAATAAATGCTCAAAATGATGTCCGTCAAACTCAATGCATTTGACTATACGTGTAACGACATTCCTCTCAACAGCGAGTGGTTCACCTTCCGTAATGTTCGCACATGCATTGACAATGCGCTGACGCATGTTGTCAGGCGTTGTCGGTGGTTCACGATAGCAAATATCCTTCAACTTTCCCCACAGAAGTCCGGGGACGTCAGATCCGGTGAATGTGCGGGCCATGGTATGGTGCTTCGACGACGAAGCCACCTGTCATGAAATATGCTATTCAATACCGCTTCAACCGCACGCGAGCTATGTGCCGGACATCCATCATGTTGGAAGTACATCGCCATTCTGTCATGCAGTGAAACATCTTGTAGTAACATCGGTAGAACATTACGTAGGAAATCAGCATATACTGCACCATTTAGATTGCCATCGATAAAATGGGGGCCAATTATCCTTCCTCCCATAATGCCGCACCTTACATTAACCCGCCAAGGTCGCTGATGTTCCACTTGTCGCAGCCATCGTGGATTTTCCGTTGCCCAATAGTGCATATTCTGTCCGTTTACGTTACCGCTGTTGGTGAATGACGCTTCGTCGCTAAATAGAACGCGTGCAAAAAATCTGTCATCGTCCCGTAATTTCTCTTGTGCCCAGTGGCAGAACTGTACACGACGTTCGAAGTCGGCACCATATAATTCCTGGTGCAGAGAAATATGGTACGGGTGCAATCGATGTTGATGTAGCATTCTCAACACCGACATTTATGAGATACCTGAATCTCGCGCAATTTGTCTGCTACTGATGTGCGGATTAGCCGCGACAGCAGCTAAAACACCTACTTGGGCATCATCATTTGTTGCAGGTCGTGGTTGACGTTTCACATGTGGCTGAACACTTCCTGTTTCCTTAAATAATGTAACTATCCGGCGAACGATCCGGGCGCTTGGATGATGTCGTCTAGGATACCGAGCAGCATAAATATCACACGCCCGTTGGGCATTTTGATCACAATAGCCATACATCAACACGATATCGACGTTTTCCGCAATAGTAAACGGTCCATTTTAACAAGGGTAATGTATCACGAAGCAAATACCGTCCGCACTGGCGGAATGTTACGTGATACCACGTACTTAAACGTTTGTGACTATTACAGCAGCATCTATCACAAAGGGAAAAAAATGGTCCAACTAAAACATTCATATTTCTGTACGTACTACACGAATATGTAATTAAAAATTGGGATTTCTATTTTAACAAACGCAGTTGATATCCGTTTGACCCATGGCAGCGCCATCTAGTGAGCCAACCATAGCGCCATCTGGTTTCCCCCTTCAAGCTAGACGAGTTTCGTTCTTTGTAGTTTTTTCGTTTGATTCTCATTTCGTGAGATGTTTGGCCCGGTCACTATCAATGGACCACCGTGTATATATACTTTAACAACTACAAAACTACGTTAAACATTTAACCAATTACCAGCTACTATCTACTACAAATAATAAAGAATTTGTTATCTTTTTGTTCATGTATATTGGTGCATTTCACTTGGATGTGGTTGTCTCTGCTACTGGATCCGCCATCACACTATCCCGGTCAACAGCCATAGTCTGCTGGATTCCTCGGGCGTCGGGCAGTACCTCAGCAGCGTTTCCACAATTGGAAGTAGTTCACCCATCACTGTTACTTCCTAAGGTCCACGTTTCCATTATCTCTTGCACCAATGCAATGTAGATTCTTTTGACAATATTTAACTCGGTGGTCGCCGATATCAGACTTCGGTGTCTAGCCTGGACGGTAGCATGATGACTTATGGTCGAATGCTTCGTGAAGTCTTCCTTGACCTTCCTGGATACTGCGGCTGCAATATCGTCCGAGATGCGCCAGGTCCACTCACTCCTTAGTGCTGCTTTGGGATCCGATATCCGTAATGCCTGACGTCTATTACCCGCCGCATCTTCATAGAGCGTGAAATCCCACAATGTGTGCACTGGTGTGCCACAGTGGCGCAGGCGCAGCTGTCATTCATCTGTTTTCTGATTTTGTACAGACACGTGGCATAAGGGCCATGACCAGTCGGGTAACGCGTCAGTCCACTGGATGAGTTAAGGAATCTCGTTTTTAATCTCTCATTGATGTTAAGGAGAAATTCGTATGTTCTCCTGTTTGTGACTGAAGTGTCCCATTCATTTTGCCACAGTTGCAATATGCGATCTTTTATTGCCTTTTTGGAATTTGGCTCAGTTCCAAGCGCCCTTCGTACTTTCATTTGATTACCTTTCTTTAACCAGTGGAAGGCTCCCCTTTTCCTAATTTCCAAGTCCAGTGGGCATATTCCTAGAGTTACTAACAAAGCATCATCCGGGGTAGTGCAGAAGGCACCCGCTAAGATCAGTAGAACGCCTCGTTGAACTCTTCTCACTACTGAGGTTGGCTTCATCAGCTGCAATCCATGAGCCCAAACGCTCGCACCATGTCCTACGACTGATGCCGATATAGATTGGTGGTATACTCTGTGTTCAAAGGAAGCCGAAATTGCCTTTTTGCAATGGTTATAATTTTATTCAACAGGTTTGCACCTTTCCTACTTGCTACCTCCATATGATGTGGAAAGTTACGACGTTCGTCCAGAGATACCGTTAGATATCTCGTTACTACATTTCTCCCTAACGTTACAACATTTATTTTAATGTTTCCTATTGAGCAGCCGCCACTGTTAACACTAGGCTTCTGGGCTAACACTAGGCTTCTGGGATTTGGTCAGGTGTACTGGGCTTGGAACAAATCCACTTGGCGGGTTACTGTTGATGACCAGTGTGCCATTCAGCCTGGATATGGCTTTCAGGCAGTGTCAGCACATCTCACAAGGTGAATGCTAGATTGGTACCCGTGGCCCACATCAGGTACAGGATTTTCAAACATTTAGAGAACGTTTGCATTTTTTCAAATGGACAACACTGCACTCCACAGACACTTAGTTTACACATATTCCCTATCGTGAAGGGAGGGTGGAGTTGTGGTGTGGTAACAGGGTGGCTATGGATGCGAGACATAGGTAAAAGAAAAGGAAGAAATCGGTTTGCCGCTTTCTGTGCTTTGACTTTTGTCTCCTTAGTCAACATTACGTAACTTGCCTTTTATATTTAAAAGTGAAACTGAGTGCGTAAGTTGAAGCTGAACGGAATCACCTTAAGTCGGGGATTAGCCAGAAACCTGACAAGTTTTAAATAAATTGCCTTCAGCTGAAATTAGTAGTAGGTTTTTTTCAAGATTCCCCTTTAATGCAGGCCTGACCAACAATTGCGCACCCAGAGCGTGCTGGTACTCCGCGAGCGCAGTAGTCTGCCGAGTGCTGCAGCTTCACCACCACTGCACTACTCCGAGCAGTGTTTGAAACACAGTGCAGCTACTTTTAAGAGGCAAATGCTACAGCACAACTTTATAAGAAAGAGTTTGTCACATGCGTCTGTTTTCAACTTTGCCTTTTTCTGCCAAAACGATAATTTGTATTGCTGATTAAATAAATACGTTAAATATGCTAATACAGTGAGCAGGACTACAAAAGGCATTACATACAGGCATTTAACATTATATTTTGATGTTTATAAACTTATACACATTTAGGTATTAGAATTTTTAATGTATCTGAACTATGGCTTGTGATGCAATCAAACGCATATTGCTTGCGGAATAAAATTTTTTAAAAGTCTTGTAAATTCCTGAACTGGAAAAACAGATCGTGGAGATGGGTGCTCCATCGTACGTTCATCACCTCTTGTCGGAAGTAATGAGGTACATTAGTAGTGAAAAGCGAAAGGGGCCTCACAAATACATCGAAATTCGTCTTCAGTCATATTATGTCTTGGAATCTCTTAGAGAACTCGTAATGAAATATCTCAACCACTGAAACGTATTCATTCATGTCTGATCCACAAATAAGTGCCTTGAATTATGGGAAATGTTTCACATTACGAACGTGAAAATGATTTTTTTTTCAGGATTAATTTTTGTTTTATAGCATCAGTCTTGTCCACCACGTATGTTACCAAATGATCCTTCCCTTGCGTTAAGACACTTAATGCAATGAAATAATTTGAGATGCCAGTAACTAAAGATTTTGCCGCCACTCTGCTTGCTCTGAACTCAATTTTATTCCGCAGTGGTCGCCTTCAATTCAGCCAGCATTCACCATCGTTCGCCAGAAAAAAAGCGCATCATATCAGCTTTCTTGCTGGTGTTGCAATGACGTTCCAATAAATGTTATTCCAGCTTATAATAGTGTGATAGTGCATTAAGTCCTTTTCTCAGCCTCTAAACGATGTGAAAAGTAAGACAATTACCATTTGACATTGAGTGATTGGCTTCTCCATTTTTCCTTCTTAGAACAAGTTCGTAGACGCCATGGTTCTCCTAATACAGAACGTAAGTTTAATTTAAAGCAAGTAGTACTGTCAGCAGACTGCTTGGCGTCTGACAAGTCGACTGTCCAGCTGTTGCGGCGTCTGCCTGCAGCAGCGTACATCGGACTCTTCCTCCTCCCCCTTCCCCCCCGCCCACTCCTCCGCAGTTGCGCTCGGAGCGCTAGGCAGGAGCGCGGGTGGAACCCTTGTACTCGCGGAGCGCTATTTGGTCAGGCCTGCTTTAAAACAATAGTAGATTTCATAATGGAGAGCAGTGTTTGGTGCAAAAATTCTAGAGAGAGGTAATAACGTCTGTGCACTAGGAACGTTCAAACACAAACTGCAGGGATGGATTCCTGGCTGGAAATGGAGGAAAGAAGATCCTATGAACATTTGTCCAGAAGTGCATCGTTACCACGGTAGATGGTGCTAATGAACGAAAGTTCCTCTGACCAGATACCGTCTGTTCCTTGGGTGTTGCAGGATGTATGAGTATGCAGTGTACTGTAAGCAGCAGAACAGTCCAGTATTCATGTCGGGAACAAGCCGAGATAGTGTCTGTGTGCGGTCAAGCAGATGGAAACGGTCGAGAGTCAGCATGGCTATAGAAAAACAAGTACCCTCACAGATATCGACCACATCACACAACATTTGGAGCCTTTTTGGGAGTTTGTGTGATCATGGTTCCTTTCAGATAGACGAACATACAGGGAGACGGTGGACTGTGCGTTCACCAGATCTGGAGGACCTGGTTCTACAGGAAACTGAGAGGAACACTAGTACGAACTCTAGCAAGTGGTCCGACAACATGGCGTAAGTCAAAGTACGATTATATGTATCCTGCATGACAACTACTACGATCCCTATCACCTGCAACAAGAGCAAGGATTATCAACAGCGGGTTTCCCCCTACAGGAAGGATTTTGTCAATAGTTTTTGCACCAGACCATCGCAATTAAGGGATTTGTGTCACCAGTCCTGTTTACCGACGAAGCAACCTTTAACAGAACTGGCATTATAAATCTGCATTATCGTCATCTGTAGGCTACAGACAGTCCTCGGGGAACGGTTGCCGCATCTCATTGACATGAGTTAGCATCAGCGTGTGGGCAGGGATTCACGGTGACCATACGCTTGGACCGGTTATTATTCCGCAACTCCTCGACAGAGGAACGTACCTGGTCTTCCTGCAGAATATTCTGCCTGGGCTGCTTGAGAATGTGCCTTTGGCAACACGAAAGATTGAGTGGTTTCTGCACGACTGAGCACCAGCCCGCTTTCACAGTACAGTACACCTAGACAACATCTTCCCCGGATGTCAGACAGGATGCAGTTGCCCTGTGGCATGGTCTGCTAGATCACTGGACTTAAACCCCCTTGATGCTTACCTCTTGGGGCATTTGAAAAGTACCGTGTATGCTGAACCAGATCATGATGTGCAGACCCTTCAATAGCTCACGACACCTGCCACGCTATTCGCAGAGAGGCTGGAACGTACGAAAGAGTGCTGCAGTCCATGATGCAATATGCGAACGTGTGCACTGCTTCCCACGTAGGCCACGTTGAACGTCTGTTGTGACGTGGATGTCATGCAGCTCTGTACTGTGTTCTGGGACGATTTGTTGTCGTCGCACGCACACTCTCTATTTCTCGACACGTGTTCCAGTCAGCAATCCGACCCCTACAACCTGTCGGTTTTATTAACGTTCATCCTGTATGTGTAGATTATAATAGCTATGCAGGAATCGAAATACTTGTGCTCTGATACGCGAGTGTGGAGAGATGCATGTAACCAGCCTTTGCACTAAGACTGCATAGTGAGCGGGCGACAGTAGTTGCTGTGGCTTTGCAATGGTGAGGAGAGCAGCTGCAACTGACCTGTCGACGCAGTGTGCGGCGGAAAGCGCCCAGGCGGGGTGTATGAGCGTGGCGCCGCAGTGGAAGCTGCCGTCGCGGTACACGGCCAGCGCCCAGGGCCAGGCGCGCGGCCGACTCGGCGTGCCGCCCACCACGCGAGCCTCCTCCTCCTCCTCCCCCTCCCCCTCCAGGTAGGCGCTCTCGTCCTCCGGACCCTCCTTATCCCTCTCCACACCGTCGCCGTCAAGCCGGCGCGAGCCGCAGGCGGGCGGCGGGCACGTGACGTAGGTGGCCACGGAGTGGACGCCCATGCACAGATGGCGCACCACTGCGCCCGACGGCGACGTCGACGACGGTACCAGGAACAGCGGACGCCGCTCGCCGCCCTCTCTCGCCCCCTCCGGCAGGTTCAGTAGCAGCACGTCAGGATTGCTGTTCGTGGCAAAGAAAAGCACTGCGTTTCACGTCCGACATCGTGGAGACGTGACAGAGCACAGCATTGCCTTTGCTGTCAGACTTCATTAATGTTAAATACACTGAAGCACCGAGGAAAGTGGTACAGGCGTGCGTATTCAAATACAGAGATATGTAAACAGGCAGAATACGGCGCTGCGGTCGGCGACGCCTATACAGGGTGTTACAAAAAGGTAAGGCCAAACTTTCAGGAAACATTCCTCACACACGAAGAAAGAGAATATGTTATGTGGACATGTGTCCGGAAACGCTTACTTTCCATGTTAGAGCTCATTTTATTACTTCTCTTCAAATCACATAAATCACGGAATGGAAACACACAGCAACAGAACGTATCAGCGTGACTTCATTTTGATACAGGAAATGTTCAAAATGTCCTCCGATAGCGAGGATACATGCATCCACCCTCCGTCGCATGGAATCCCTGATGCAACCCTGGAGAATGGCGTATTGTATCACAGCCGTCCACAATACGAGCACGAAAATTGATTGGTTGTTTTGGGGAAAGAGACCAGACAGCTAGGTCATCGGTCTCATCGGATTAGGGAAGGATGGGGAAGGAAGTCGGCCGTGCCCTTTGAAAGGATCCATCCCGGCATTTGCCTGGAGCGATTTAGGGAAATCACGGAAAACCTAAATCAGGATGGCCGGACGCGGGATTGAACCGTCGTCCTCCCGCGAGCACGAAGAGTCTCTAAATTTGGTACAGGGGTTGCGTAGACAAGAGCTTTCAAATGACCCCATAAATGAAAGTCAAGAGGGTTGAGGTCAGGAGAGTGTGGAGGCCATGGAATTGGTCCGCCTCTACCAATCCATCGGTCACCGAATCTGTTGTTGAGAAGCGTACGAACACTTCGACTGAAATGTGCGGGAGCTCCATCGTGCATCAACCACATGTTGTGTCGTACTTGTAAAGGCACATGTTCTAGCAGCACAGGTAGAGTATCCCGTATGAAATCCTGATAACGTGCTCCATTGAGCGTAGGTGGATGAACATGGGGCCCAATCAAGACATCACCAACAATGCCTGCCCAAACGTTCTCAGAAAATCTGTGTTGATGACGTGTTTGCACAACTGCATGCGGATTCTCGTCGGCCCACACATGTTGATTGTGAAAATTAACAATTTGATCACGTTGGAATGAAGCCATACTGACGAAACTAAAATGAGCTCTAACATGGAAATTAAGCGTTTCCGGACGCATGTCCACATAACATATTTTCTTTATTTGTGTGTGAGGAATGTTTCCTGAAAGTTTGTCCGTACCTTTTTGTAACACCCTGTATAAGGCAACAAGTGTCTGGCGCACTTGTTGGATCGGTTACTGCTGAGTGAGTTTGAACGTGGTGTTACAGTCGGCGCACAAGCGATGGGACACAGGATCTCCGAGGTAGCAAATGCTCAAATGTGTGTGAAATCTTATGGGACTTAAATGCGAAGGTCATCAGTCCCTAAGCGTACACACTACTTAACCTAAATTATCCTAAGGACAAACACACACACCCATGCCCGAGGGAGGACTCCATCCTCCGCCGGGGCTAGCCGCACACTCCGAGGTAGCGATGCAGTGGAGATTTTCCCATACGACCACCATTTCACGAATGCACCGTGAACATCAAGAATCCGGTAAAACATCAAATCTCTGACATTTCTGCGGCTGTAAAAAGATTCTGCAAGAAGGGGACCATCGACGACTGAAGAGAATCGTTCAACATGACAGAAGTGCGACCCTTCCGCAAATTGCTGCAGATTTCAATGCTGATCCATCAACAAGTGTCATCGTGCGAACCGTTCAACGAAACTTCATCGATATGGGCTTTTGGAGCCGATGGCCCACTCGTGTAACCTTGATGACTGCTCGAGGCATAGCTTTACGCCTCGCCTGCGCCCATCAACACTGACATTGGACTGTTGATGACTGGAAACATGTTGCCTGGTCGAACGAGTCTCGTTTCAAACTGATCGAGCGGATGGAGGTGTACGAGTATTGAGACAACCTCATGAATCCATGGATTCTGTCTGTCAGCAGGGGACTGTTCAAGTTGGTGGAGGCTCTGTGATGGTGTGGGGCGTGTGCAGTTGGAGCGATATGGGACCCCTGACACGTCTAGATACGACTCTGATAGGTGACAGGTACGTAAGCATCTTGATCACCTGCATCTACTCATGTCCATTGAGAATTCCGACGGACTTTGGCAATTCCAGCAGGACGATGCTACACCCCACACTTCTAGAATAGCTACAGAGTGAGTCCAGGAACACACTTCCACTGGCCACCAACTCCCCAAACATGAACATTACTGAGCATATCTGGGATGCCTTGCAACGTGCTGTTCAGAAGAGATCTCCATCCCCTAGTATTCTCACGGATTTATGGACAGCCCTGCAAGATTCATGGTGTCAGTTCCCTCCAGCACTACATTAGTCGAGCCATGCCATGTCGTGTTGCGGCACTACTGCGTGTTCGCGGGAGCCCTACACGATATTAGGCAGGTGTACCGGTTTCTTTGGATCTTCCGTGTGTAAATTAACGCACATTACTTACCTCAGTTAGGTGCATTATCGAGGTGTAAGACCATCTGATGAAAAATATCTGTACGTCTATCAGCGGACATTCATGTGGGGTGTATCAACGTTTCTACTTTATAATGGTTCGAGTTCTGCTGGGAACACTTTCAACGAGGTGTCTGAATGTCTGTCGAGGACTGGCAGCCCATTCTTCCTCTAGAGCCAACCAGAGAAACTAGTAATGTTGACGCAAGGTTCTGGAGAGAAGTCGATGTTCTAACTTACTCCAAAGGTATCCCGTTGGGTTCAGGTCGGGACTCTGGCAGGACAGTCCATGTCAATAATGTTATTGTCCACAAACCATTGCCTTATACGTGCTCCTTCGTGACAGGCTGCATCGTCATATTGACACGATCTGTCACCTTTCGAACTGTTCCTCTATTGTACGCAATAGACAATGCTGTAAAATGTGTCATTTAGCGTCTTCGTAAGTGCAACACAGGAACCACACTCTAAACACGTAAAGCACTGCCATGCTTGACAGAAGCCGATTAAGACAAGATACAGGCTGCCGAAACGAGATTCTTAAGAACCGTAAAAGGATGAACGCTTTCAAATAATTCAAACGAAGAAATGAGGAAATAACTAGGAACAAAAGCTCTTTGGAAGAAAAGTTGTAAACTACCTAAACGACTAGAGAAAGCATGTTGATAGAACGTCAAAAGAGAGGCTCGTAAAAAGAGTGTTGTGCTATAGGCCTAAGGGAAGAAGATATCTTGGAAGACCAAGGAGACGGTGGTAAGATACACTGAGGCGCCAAGGAAACTGGTACAGGCACGCGTATACAAATATAGAGATATGTAAACAGGCAGAATACGGCGCTGCGATCGGCAATGCCTATATAAGACAAGTATCTGAAGCAATTCTTAGATTGGTTACTACTGCTACGAGGGTTGACTGAGAAGTAATGCCTCCACCTTCGTAACTCTTCAACAGTTGGCAGCATTTGTATGCAGCAGGTACTGGCTTGTTCCGTAGCCTCTGCTCTACAGCTCCAGTTGGCGGGAAGCCATAGCACTGAACGATTGTGTCGTTACAGTGAAAGTATGGAACCCTGCGCAGACGGTCGGTCAAAGTGATTTAAGCCAGAACGTGTCACCCCAAAGGAGATTCATCAGAGAATGCAAGCAGTTTATGGTGATTGTGTTGATGTTAGTACTGTGCGTCGTTGGGCGAGTATAAATATGTTGAGACGGGAACATCTGACCTGCGAGACAAACAAAGAGTTGGACGTCTTGTGACAGCAGCCACCGATTTTCACAAGCAAAATGTTCACAGACTGATTCAGGACGATCGTCGTATCGTTCAGAGAGAAATTGCAAGCACAGTCGGTATTCCACAAGAACGTGTGAGTCTTATTATTGGTTTGTTTGACTATCGGAAGATCTGTGCACGATGGATACCCCGGGTGATGACTCCTGAAATGAAAGTGCACAGACATGAAATTTGCCAGGAACTCCTCTCGCGTTACGAGAATGAAGGTGACGCCTCTCTCCATTCAATTGTGACAGGAGACGAAACGTGGGTACGTCGTTACGACCCGGAGACGAAATGTCAGTCTATGGAATATCGACGCAAAGACTCGCCCCAGAAAAAGAAATTCAAGACGCAGCCCTCAGCTGGAAAAATCATGGCCACGGGTTTCTGGGAACAGATGGTGTCAACCATGTTGAATTCCTTGATCGTGGAACAAAAATAAATTCAGATCGTTACATCACAACGCTGCGAAATCTGAAGCGACGGCTAACAAGGGTACGAAAGGAAAAGCGAAATGTTTTCCTGCAGCACGACAATGCCAAACGACACACTTCACGTGCCACCACAGCAGAACTTCGGAGACTGAATCTCACCACCGTACGGTATTCTCCATACAGTCCAATTTTAGCACCGTCTGGCTTCCATTTACTCCCGATGATGAAAGACGATCTGCGGGGACATCATTCGGCTTCTAATGAAGACTTGAGAGAACTGTGAGGCTGTGGTCGCGGAAACAGAGTTTTGACTTCTTCCGTGACAGTTTCAGAACAATTGTTCATCGTTGGCAGAAATGTATCCAATTGGCTGGTGATTATATGGAAAAGTGAATATTGGTAATTAAAGATCACATTATAAGGATTATTTCTGCGTTTGATTTATTAATATATTCCCATCAAAACCCAATTAACAAAGGTGGAGGCTTTACTTTTCGTTCAACCTTCGTACAATGGCAGATTATCAAGCATTAAGTGAGTTTGAACGTGGTGTTATAGTCGGTGCACGAGCGATGGGACACAACAGCTCCGAGGTATCGATGAAGTGGGGATTTTACCATACTATCATTTCACGAGTGTACCGTGAATATCAAGAATCCGGCATAACTTCAAATCTGCGACATAGCTGCGGCCAGGAAAAGATTATGCAAGAACGGGACCAACGATGACTGAAGAGAATCGTTCAACGTGACAGAAGTGCAACCCTTCCACATAATGCTGGGCTATCAGGGAGTGTCGGTGTACGAACCATTCAACGAAACATCATCGATATAGGCTTTTGGAGCCGAAGGCCCACTCGTGTACCATTGATGACTGCACGACACAAAGTGTTACGCCTCACGTGGACGCATCAACACCGACATTGGACTGTTGATGACTGTAAACATGTTGCCTAGTTGGACGAGTCTAGTTTCAGATTGTATGGAACGAGTGGACGTGCATGGATACGGAGACAACCTCTTGAATCCATGGACTCTACATGTCATCAGGGGACTGTTCAAGCTGGTGGAGGCTCTGTAATGGTGTGGGGCGTGTGCAATAGGAGTGATATGGGACCCCTGATGCGTCTAGGTACGACTCTGATAGGTGACACGTACGTAATCATCCTGTCTGATCACCTGCATCTACTCATGTCCATTGTGAATTCCGACGGACTTCGGCAATTCCAGCAGGACAATGCTACACCCCCACACTTGATACAGAGTGGTCCCAGGAACACTCTTCTGTGTTTAAACACTTCCGCTGACCACCAAACTATCCAGACATGAACATAATTGAGCATATCTGGGATGCCTTGGAACGAGATGTTCAGAAGAGATCTCCACCCCTCGGACTCTTGTGGATTTATGTACAGCCCTACGGGATTCATGTAAGCCAATTCCCTCAAGCACTACTTCAGACATCAGTCAAGTCCGTGCCACGTCGTGTTGCGCCGCTTCTGTGTGCTCGTGGGGACCCTACTCGATATTAAACAGGTGTACCACTTTCTTTGGCTCTTGAGTGTGTGTTATGAAGCCGGAACAGGCAACACTGCCTAGTCCACTGAGTGCAGAAGAAGGAGGAAACACTTGTCCCTTGGTGTTGCACACTCCTTGGTTTGTGTACGTGCTCTGCTGACACGCACCTGGTGAGCACGCCCACCTCCTCCTCGCAGGCGCGCTTGGCCCACTCGAGCTCCGCCGTGCAGACCAGGTACCAGGTGCCGCGCCAGTTGCGGTGCAGGAAGCCGCTGTTGTACGACACCATCAACGTCTGCAACACACACAGCCCTCGTTAAATGTGCATAAATGCAAGGTAACGCCCGTAACAAAGAAAAAGAACTGATAGTATCCGATTACATGATTAGTCGTCAGCATATTGAGAACTTCACATGTATAAGTATTTAGCGGTAATATTAAGAACGATATGAAATGAAATGATCTCGTAAAATCAGTATTTGCGAAGGGGAATGGAAGAATTAGATTTGTTGGAAGGGTTCTAGAAAAGGGCGGTGTATCTGTAAAGGAAGTGTTATGCAGGATGCTGGTGGGACCAATTCTATTGTTCCAGTGTTTGAAGTGCTCTTCAAGCAGGCGTAACAACAGACGTTGTACCAATTCAAAGATGCGCTGTTAGGATCGCAACAGGTCGGTATGGGCCATACGAAATTGTAGCGGAAATGCTCAGGTAACTTAAAATGGACTGCCTAGAGGAAAGACGAGGTATGAAACTTCCTGGCAGATTAAAACTGTGCGCCCGACCGAGACTCGAACTCGGGACCTTTGCCTTTCGCGGGCAAGTGCTCTACCATCTGAGCTACCGAAGCACGACTCACGCCCAGTCCTCACAGCTTTACTTCTGCCAGTATCTCGTCTCCTACCTTCCAAACTTTGCAGAGCTTTGGAAAGCTTCTGCAAAGTTTGGAAGGTAGGAGACGAGATACTGGGAGAAGTAAAGCTGTGAGGACTGGGCGTGAGTCGTGCTTCGGTAGCTCAGATGGTAGAGCACTTGCCCGCGAAAGGCAAAGGTCCCGAGTTCGAGTCTCGGTCGGGCACGCAGTTTTAATCTGCCAGGAAGTTTCATATCAGCGCACACTCCGCTGCAGAGTGAAAATCTCATTCTGGAAAGACGAGGTAGCTCACGCGAAACTGGTATATTTCGAGAACATGTATTCGATGAAGGCTCTGCTACCATTACGCAGCGACCGACATCTATCTCGCTTAGGGATCATGAGAAATACGTAAAAGATTAGGGCTCGCACAGAGGAATACTGGCAGTAATTTCAATCTCGTGCAATACGCTAATAGAAGAAAACTGGTCATATAGAAACCATGTAACCTCCGCCATGCACTGCACAGTAGCTTGTTGACAGACACCTGGTGATCCCCCGCAGCCATGGGCACACTCTTTCAGCTTAATCTGTCAAAACAGTGCGTGTTCCTGCAGATAAACTTCTTGGACGATGATCATGATGGAAACATAAACGCAGATCATTTAGATGTGCTCAAACATTATGGTTGAGGTTCTCTTGCCATCTCTGGAAACGCAGAAATCAATAAGTTACCGTATGTTGCATACTCTCATTCCCCGATATTCAACTAGATAGTATTTTGGAATAATTCTTATCTGAAGAAAGGAGTATCCATTAAATTTTGTAGGTTTTCTGTTTAACCAGCTGCTAGAACTGACCACACATCCACAATGCATATATTTACTTATATTTTTTTCGAACAACCAGATTTTGAGAGGAATGGTTCAAATGGCTCTGAGCACTATGGGACTTAACTTCTAAGGTCATCAGTCCCCTAGAACGTTGAACTACTTAAACCTAACTAACCTCAGGACATCACACACATCCATGCCCGAGGGAGGATTCGAACCTCGACCGTAGCGGTCGCACGGTTCCAGACTGTAGCGCCTAGAACAGCTCGGCCACCCCGGCCGGCTTGAGAGGAATGTTTACAATTGTAAAAGTAGAATGGAAAGTTCTCGCCTAGAGAGAAGCATGAAGCAGAGATTCTAACTTTGTGTTCTACATTTCGCAGGCTGTATATAGCCCAAAACCGCCTACAAATGTAATATTGCTCTTTCTGTTACACTATATAAGCACGACAAGTAAAATTTCATTATTTACTATCCTTCCGGTCTTTCAATTATAATGGCCAGCTATGTGCTTTAGTTTAAATTATATCCAGATCTGAGTCCTGTTCCCGTGTATCAGACTGAGATAACATAGGAATGGATACCGGATAACTAGCTACTAATACATAAATATCAGTGGAGCAAAGGCAATTTGTCGGCTTAAACACTATTTTACCACGAAGCAATGGAAGAACGGATTGAGATGTCAAATGGATAGTGAATATATTTAGGAATGAATGGACGCAGTGTGTGCAGCGGAAGCGACAATATATACCCAGACACTTATTAGTGGACTTTAATATGGGGTGTGACCATCCTTTGCATTTATGACAGCGTGAATTCTGCTCGGGACACTTTCAATGAGGTGGCAGAACATCTGTTCCAAAGGTGTTCCACTGGTTTCAGTTCGGAATTCTAGGCAACCAGTCCACTTCAACCCCGTTACAGATAAAAAACCATTGCCCCGCGGGGTACAGCGTCATTCATCACTCCAAATTACTCGTTTTCAGCCGTCAACTCTACAGTGACGCCACCTCAAGCGTCACTTAGCACTGTCTGCAGCAATGTGTGGCTTATGAGGAGCTGCTCCACCATTGTATTCCACTTCTTAACTATTCAGGCGCAGCCATAATGCTAGCTGGATTGCTGGTAGTACTCGTGGGTGATTCCTTTATGTGATTTCTTGCTCGACGGCCTCTGCCCGTCATGAGATGAGGTCTGCGCGGTCTCGGTTTAACTGGGATCGTTCTTTCGCGTTTCCATTTCACTGCCACATCACCAACAGTCGACGGGGGCAGCCTGAGAAGGGTTATATGTTCCTGATAGATGTGTCATTCATGTGTCATTCAGTGACTAGTACACGTTCGAAGTCACCGAGCTCTATTAACCTACCACTTGTAGTGTTACTCCTTCTCTACTGAGAACACGATACTCTACACCTCCTTTTACATTGGCGGCGTGGCCTTTCGCGGCATGGAGTGATTAATTCCGCATTACACTGAGAGAATAAAAGTCATAGGATAGCGATATGCACATATACACTCCTGGAAATTGAAATAAGAACACCGTGAATTCATTGTACCAGGAAGGGGAAACTTTATTGTCACATTCCTGGGGTCAGATACATCACATGATCACACTGACAGAACCACAGGCACATAGACACAGGCAACAGAGCATGCACAATGTCGGCACTAGTACAGTGTATATCCACCTTTCGCAGCAATGCAGGCTGCTATTCTCCCATGGAGACGATCGTAGAGATGCTGGATGTAGTCCTGTGGAACGGCTTGCCATGCCATTTCCACCTGGCGCCTCAGTTGGACCAGCGTTCGTGCTGGACGTGCAGACCGCGTGAGACGACGCTTCATCCAGTCCCAAACATGCTCAATGGGGGACAGATCCGGAGATCTTGCTGGCCAGGGTAGTTGACTTACACCTTCTAGAGCACGTTGGGTGGCACGGGATACATGCGGACGTGCATTGTCCTGTTGGCACAGCAAGTTCCCTTGCCGGTCTAGGAATGGTAGAACGATGGGTTCGATGACGGTTTGGATGTGCCGTGCACTATTCAGTGTCCCCTCGACGATCACCAGTGGTGTACGGCCAGTGTAGGAGATCGCTCCCCACACCATGATGCCGGGTGTTGGCCCTGTGTGCCTCGGTCGTATGCAGTCCTGATTGTGGCGCTCACCTGCACGGCGCCAAACACGCATACGACCATCATTGGCACCAAGGCAGAAGCGACTCTCATCGCTGAAGACGACACGTCTCCATTCGTCCCTCCATTCACGCCTGTCGCGACACCACTGGAGGCGGGCTGCACGATGTTGGGGCGTGAGCGGAAGATGGCCTAACGGTGTGCGGGACCGTAGCCCAGCTTCATGGAGACGGTTGCGAATGGTCCTCGCCGATACCCCAGGAGCAACAGTGTCCCTAATTTGCTGGGAAGTGGCGGTGCGGTCCCCTACGGCACTGCGTAGGATCCTACGGTCTTGGCGTGCATCAGTGCGTCGCTGCGGTCCGGTCCCAGGTCGACGGGCACGTGCACCTTCCGCCGACCACTGGCGACAACATCGATGTACTGTGGAGACCTCACGCCCCACGTGTTGAGCAATTCGGCGGTACGTCCACCCGGCCTCCCGCATGCCCACTATGCGCCCTCGCTCAAAGTCCGTCAACTGCACATACGGCTCACGTCCACGCTGTCGCGGCATGCTACCAGTGTTAAAGACTGCGATGGAGCTCCGTATGCCACGGCAAACTGGCTGACACTGACGGCGGCGGTGCACAAATGCTGCGCAGCTAGCGCCATTCGACGGCCAACACCGCGGTTCCTGGTGTGTCCGCTGTGCCGTGCGTGTGATCATTGCTTGTACAGCCCTCTCGCAGTGTCCGGAGCAAGTATGGTGGGTCTGACACACCGGTGTCAATATGTTCTTTTTTCCATTTCCAGGAGTGTACATACAGCTGCCGGCCGCGGTGGTCGTGCGGTTCTAAGCGCTTCAGTCCGGAACCGCGCGACCGCTACGGTCGCAGGTTCGAATCCTGCCTCGGGCATGGATGTGTGTGATGTCCTTAGGTTATTTAGGCTTAAGTAGTTCTAAGTTCTAGGGGACTGATGACTATGGGACTTAACATCAAGTCCCATAGTGCTCAGAGCCATTTGAGCCATTTATACAGACAGCGGTAGTATCGCGTGCGTAAGGTATTTAAAGGGCAGTGCAGTGGCGGAGCTGTCATTTGTGCTCAGGCGATTCATGTGAAAAGGTTTCCGACCTGATTATGGCCGCACTACGGGAATTAACAGACTTTGAACGCGGAGTAGTAGTTGGTGCTAGACGCACGGGACATTCCATTTCGGAAATCGTTGGGGAATTCAATATTCCGAGATCCACAGTGTCAGGAGTGAGCCCAGAATATCAAATTTCGGGCATTAGCTCTCACCACGGGCAACTGAGTGGTCGACGGCTTCACTTAATGACCGGAAGCAGCGGCATTTGTGTAGTGTTGTCAATGGTAACCGTCAAGCAGTACTGCGTGAAATAACAGCAGAAATCAATGTGGGACGTACGACGAACTATCCGTTAACAGTGTGGCGAAATTTGTCGTTAATGGGCTACGGCTGCAGACAGCCGACGCGACTCCCTTTGCTAACAGCACACTGTCTCCAGCGTCTCTCCTGGACCCGTGATAAATTCGATTGGACCCTAGACGACTGGAAAACCGTGGTCAGATGAGTCCGGATTTCGGTTGGTTAGAGCTGATGGTAGGGTTCGAGTGTGGTGCAGGTCCCAAGAAGCCATGGACCCAGTATGTCAACAAGGCACCGTGCAGGTTGGTGGCGGCTCCCTAATGGTGTGGGCTGTCTTTACATGGAATGGACTGGGACCTCTAGGCAAACTGAACCGATCACTGATTGGAAATGGTTATGTCAGCTACTTGCAGGCCATTTGCGGCCGTTCATGGACTTCAGGTTTCCAAGTAACGATGGATTTTTTACAGATGACAGTGCTTCATGTCACCAGGCCACAATTGTTCGCGATTAATGTGAAGAATGTTCTGGAAAATTCGAGAGAATCATTTGGCCATCCATCGAACATTTGTAGAACATAATCGAGAGGTCAGTTCACGCACAGAATCGTGCACCGGCAAAATTTTCGCTGTTATGGACGGCTATAGAGACAGCATGGTTCAATATTTCTGCAAGGGGCTTCCAGCAACTCGTTCAATCTATGCCACGTCGGGTTGCTGCACTACGCCGACACGACATTAGGAGGTATGCCAGTACTTTTCTCACCTCGGTGTACATAGGGGTGCCGGGACGCTTTTGACGAGCCACTGTACACAGTGGGTGGTGCTCACCTGGTTGTAGCGGGCGGGCTCCGCTATGAGGAGGCACTGCGTCTCGTCGGCGCCGCTGGGGCAGTCCCTGTGTCCGTCGCAGCGCCGCTCCATCGGCACGCAGCGCTCCTCGCAGCTCAGTTCGTCGTGACTGCAGCCTGCAACCACCGCACACTCCACGTGTCGCTATACGTTGCATGCCATAGACGAAGCGGACAAGTACTCTTCCTTCCGTACACAAACTACGGAACAAGAAAAGTTCCAACTGCCAAATTGTAGGTTCCATATTTGTAGCTAAAACATTTCCTTATGGCATCCCCGTTAGCAACTGTGATAGACTAAGATATTGCATGATCCGCCTCAGTTGCGCAAATTTTGTCATCTTTACCCAGGTTTCGGCTAGAATAATCTAGCCTTCTTCAGAAGCATAAAATTACTATGACATGCCAGAGTAAGGCACAGTCAACATTAAAAATTAAAACCTATAGTACCGTGGTACCATGTCGAATTAAAACTACTTAACTGAAGTCCATTCCCGGCATCACTTCACCACGCGGTCGGTTGGCAGCGGCAACTGCCCTACTCTGGCTTCTGAAGGAGGCTAGATTATTCTAGCCGAAACGTGGGTAAAGACGACAAAATTTGCGCAACTGAAGCGGATTTTGCAATATCTTAAAACATTTACACTTAGAAAGGCAGTCAAATATTCATTTTTACATAATTGGGAGAGTAATGAACTAAACAACCAATTCTGTTATCTTCCTGAAATTCCCCAAAATAGTAATAGCCAGCGACAAACAATGCGTTCTGAAATCAGTCAGTTACAGAAACTGAAACGACACAATAAGGTAATACATTCTGAACCTAGTAGATCAGTATCATCAGACGTAGAAGACTGCAGTATTCGTATAAATCAAAATTTGTACTGGCATTAAATACTACGAAACCGAGGATTAAGTCGTGAAAGGTGCAAACAGGAGTGGAAGACTCTTAGACATGAAACTCCCCTATACGGATAACTTTCTGAAAATCAGATTCTCTTGTGGCTATAAAACTCCAAAAACAAGATCTATAAGTACAAATTTGTGTTCTGCCTTACGGCAGATCTTGTCATGGTGGAAGCCTCGACAGAGAGGTCTATCTCATGAGCGTCTAGGGAAGTGATTCCAGTGGTGGTTTCCCGTTGCCTTTCACTGGTGATGATGAAATGATAATGAGGACAACACAACACCCAGTCACCGAGCGGAGAAAATCTCCAACCCAACCGAGAATCTAACCCGGGCCCCTTGGCGTGACAGACCGCCGCGCTGACCACTCAGCTATCGGGGCGGACTATGAGTACAGGGGATGGACAAAAATAAAGGGATCACCGTGCGAAGTGCGTACTTGCACATAAATGCAGATGCTGGTCAAGACTGCAGGTTGCACTGTTCTATTTGACCACGAACGTTACTTGCGCAGTGTCCTCAATACGTTGCAATTTTCTGTTGTGCTCCGAACAGTATTCTGTATAGTGATGAGTCCATAATGTCGGAGCTCAGTGCATTCGAACGTGGGAATATTGTGGAGGAGTAGGAGGATGAGATTAGTGTTTAACGTCTCGCCGACAACGACGTCCTTAGAGACGGAGCACAAGCTCGGATAGGGAAGGATGGGGAAGGTAATCGGCAGTGCCCTTTCAAAGGAACCACCGTGGCATTTACCTGAAGCCATTTAGGGAAACTACGGAAAATCTAAATCAGGATGGCCGGACGCGGGTTTGAACCGTCGTTCTTCCGAATGCGACTGCAGTGTGCTAGCCACTGCGCCACCTCGCTCGGTAGCCAAGAAGCCCACATGCTTGAAACGATAGCTCCACACGGGACCATTTTCTCGTTAAACTTTGCTGCTAATGAATCATAAATAAGTGATTGATTAACTATTACCCAGACTTGTGATTTCAAGTGAACTTCATATTTCTTCTTGGAACTCAGAGTGAGAAGAAAATTAATTTCTTGATTAAATTAATTTTAAATGGTGTGGATTTTGCATTCGACTAATGGTTGTATTGTGATTAAGAGCCGGCCGGAGTGGCCGTGCGGTTAAAGGCGCTGCAGTCTGGAACCGCAAGACCGCTGCGGTCGCAGGTTCGAATCCTGCCTCGGGCATGGATGTTTGTGATGTCCTTAGGTTAGTTAGGTTTAACTAGTTCTAAGTTCTAGGGGACTAATGACCTCAGCAGTTGAGTCCCATAGTGCTCAGAGCCATTTCAACCATTTTTTGTGATTAAGAGGAGACGGTTGACAAATGGGTTTCAAACATTCGATTTTTAGATTTTAGCATATTTGAAATGCGTGGTCTTTCCTGCGTGAAACAGTTTTTGTTTTATATAAATACAACAATTTTTTGGTGAGATATAATGGTTTTCCCGACTCTCTGTGCAATCTGGGGACAGTGACAGCAAGGCTTATGACCGGGTATGTGCAGAACAACCCCATGGTCCTAATGTCACAATTTCTAAATTAGAGTGCATTGGGAATGTCCAGAAAGAATGGGGTTCAGGTTGAGAAGATTATTGAAAGAAAAGTCAAAAATAGTATTAGAAGATGGTAAGAAGATGGGTGGTAAAGGTTGCCTGACAAATGTTGAAATAGATAGATTACAGAATTATTATGGCTTGGCCATAAGAAGAAATGTAGGGAATTTAGAAAAAGCTGTATCGGCTCTCTTTTTCGATAAGCTTTTCACAAATGAAAAAAAAAACTTTATGCAAGTACAGGAGAAGTGCCAGATATGACCACAAACATTCTTTACCTGCATCTGTAATGAATGAAATTAAACCCATGTTTAGATACCCTTGTAAAGATAGCTTGTTAACGAAATGTCTTCATGGGAAAACCCAAAATTTAAATAAGTGTGTGAATTCTGTCATTTGTAACCGGTTACCGAAAACTGTATTTGTGCAGCTTACAACCCTCAAATTTGATGTTTATGATGCTATTTTATGCTTCAATGATGGTGTAATTAGAAAACTGGATGTTTTGGAGTTATTGGGCATAAAATCTAGTGGAAATACAGCAAAATCCTTGATGAAAATAGATAAAGAGAGAATCCGCAAAGCAGGTATTGCTAATTTAAAATGTACAAAAGATGACACAGAAAAGAAGAGGGACCAAGAGAAGAAAAGATCAGTATGATTCAGATGATACTCAGTATGGTGCAGGAAAATATTAGTGGTCAGTAATTCTCATCAACAACTATACTAGAGTTGCAATATTAAACTTTAAATGGATTTTTCTCAAAACTACATTTTTTTACTTTCAGGTACCATTATTTGATAAACTAATGGGGTTAGAAACTTGAAATTTGGTCAATTTGTATTGCAGATAGTAATAAGTTATTACAAGTAAATTGAGAACCACCAAACAATCAGAAAATGTTTTATGATAATTAATGTACAAAAAAGTTAAATTTTACTAGTGAGAAAATAAATTTTTTTCTTCAAAACCATAAGAGGTATTATGTTCATTTTACTTGTAAATTGAGGCATATATGTTATTATATATATATGCAGTAAAAATTTCATTGTTTGACACTTATACTTCTTTTGAAAAGTGAACCTATTCAAAGGGTAAAATAGCATTGGCAGAACAGGGATAAAAATTGCCTTCCGTCTCCTCTTAACTGTACAGTGACTTTAATAAGAGTGTTTTTTTTTTACTTTTTTTTACTCGCTGCTGCAATATTTGTGCGTGTTGTTCCGCTTCCAGTCAGACCATCTCGCCTATGCTAGTAATTTGTAGTGAGGCAGTGTCGCCAGATCTGGACTTCGTTGCCAGCATCAAAGAGTGCTCAGTCAGTTCTGCAACTACCAACTGCTAGATTGGAACGTGAATGTCGGGATGCTTCTGCGAACACCGTAAGTTTTGCTGCTGTATCCATGGGATACTATGAAGAATCTTGTGGATGTATTTTTATAGAAGAGAGTTGGAACTTGTAATAATTTAAAAGTGCTGTTCCTACAGGGATAGTGAGTGCGTGCACAACCATGAATTGTTGTAGAGGTATCTGTGGCGTTATTATTGGAGAAAAGCATGAGTACCAGTACTAAAATGATCTGTGCTTTAGGTGCAGGTACGAGTAAACTGACAGCACGCCTCCAGTACATGTAGCATTTATTTACGAGATCGCAAAACATTAATAGTTTACGTGTTCAGTAATTAGTAATCAATAATATACCCTGGCCTTACACATGTCTACGGTAGGTGTAATTATATTTACATGAATCTTGAGGTTCATTAATTCTATTGTAGTTTTGTCAGGATATACTCAAGTATATTTCTGAACTTGAGGACTTTGTAATCCTTCAGGCTGGCTGGCTGGCTCTAAGCACTATGCGACTTAACTTCTGAGGTCATCAGTCACCTAGAACTTAGAACTAATTAAACCTATCTAACCTAAGGACATCACACACATCCATGCCCGAGGCAGGATTCGAACCTGCGACCGTAGCGGTCGCTCGGCTCCAGACTGTAGCGCCTAGAACCGCACGGCCACTCCAGCCGGCAATCCTTCAGGATTTGCCGGCGATCTGTTACCCATTCCAATCTACTTGCCGTCTCAGATAGCACCTGATGAAGACAAAGAGTCAAGCAGAACGATCCTGGAAGATTAAAATTGTGTGTGGAACCGAGACTCGAACTCGGGACCTTTGCCTTTCACGTTTTCCAAATATTGTCCATGGATGACAGAATACCCGAAACGTCAAGGTGGTGCTCTGAAACGTTATTCGAAATTTGCCCTACTGCATGTGTAGTTAGAAATGTTTCGCAAATAATTGTTACGTTAAGCGTTAAGGAAAACTTTAGTTGTAGGGCTGAATGATACATATCGTTTAAGAAACAGTGTGTGCTACATATTATTAGGCCGATAAAAATGGGAAAAATTAAAAGAAAATACACTCAGACCTGAAATCGAGCTCTCGGACTCGACTATCATAACGCAAAAACCTATCCAATATATAAACTGGGCAGCACAGTTGGATAGTACTGAAACAACATGTTTATTGTAGATGTGATTACACGTTGCCAAAATGCCTTCTTTTGACGTACTTCTTCTACCGAAAATATTATCCGAGCGAAAGTTTGTTACACACATTTTTGTATTGTAAGTATCCAAGGAATCGCACTGTAGATTTCGACTGGGCTAATTTTGGATCAGTGAGCGAATTTTGGTTCACCCTATATCGATTCACCCCCTGTCCTCTCTCTCGTACACTACATCCGAGTGAAGATCATGTGGGTCGCCCGCGCGCCCTCTAGTGTGAACCAACTACCCCTCTTAAAAGCCGCACAAATCGTTTTACTCCTTCTGTGGCCAAAAACACTATTCCTCCCCCACCAGCGATCATGTGAACCACCGTTCAGACGATCCGATATGATATCTCCGTATGCAAACATCGAACTATTTCTACAGTGAAACTTCCTGGCAGATTACAACTGTGTGCCGGACCGAGAGCCGGCCGGGATGGCCGAGCGGTTCTAGGCGCTACAGTCTGGACCCGCGCGACCGCTACGGTCGCAGGTTCGAATCCTGCCTCGGGCATGGATGTGTATGATATCCCTAGGTTAGTTAGGTTTAAGTAGTTCTAAGTTTTAGGGGACTGATGACCTCAGAAGGGATTCCCAAAGTGCTCAGAGCCATTTGAACTATTTTGAACTGGACCGAGACTCGAACTCGGGACCTTTGCCTTTCGCGGGCAAGTGCTCTACCAACTGAGCTACCCAAGCACGACTCACGTCCCGTCCTCACAGCTTTACTTCTGCCAGTACTTCGTCTCGTACCTTCCAAACTTTACAGAAGCTCTCCTGCGAACCTTGCGGAACTAGTCCTGCAAGGTTCGCAGGAGAGCTTCTGTAAAGTTTGGAAGGTAGGAGACGAAGTACTAGCAGAAGTAAAGCTGTGAGGACGGGACGTGAGTCGTGTTTGGGTAGCTCAGTTGGTAGAGCACTTGCCCGCGAAAGGCAAAGGTCCCGAGTTCGAGTCTCGGTCCGGCACACAGTTTTTAATCTTCCAGGAAGTTTCATATCTGCGCACACTCCGCTGCAGAGTGAAAATCTCATTCTATTTCTACAGTCTTCCGGTGATTATACTTGCCACCACTTATCCTCCTCATCAGTATTCTAAGAAACTCATTCTGTAAGATGAAGGTAAGATCCTCAGCAAAGAAGATACACCTATATTCATTCTAAAGTTTGTTACTTATATAGAACTTTTTCACGAAAATGAAAACTATAGTAGTACATATAACAATAAATAAACAATTTTTTGGAGTTTATCTGTACAAAAACTTGAGAGAAGACAAATTACTCTCTCGCCTATTTTTCGCATACAGAAAATTATTAAAGATTTTATTACCATCTGACGCACCTTGAGCGAGACTCCAGAAAGTTAATGGCCTGAGCAGACGTTGATGGAGCCTGGTAGGGAACTAAAAGCATGAGGTATTTTTATGATTCTTAGCTCATAGAAATGGTTTGTTGGGAGTTGAAAGCAATTGGTCGAGCACATCCCTTAGTAAATCTTGCCGGACAGACCCACAGTCGTACAGGGCAGACAGGGCAGCCCCTCATCAAGACAGGTCTCCAGCAGAACAATGGCGCGATACCTGCTGCGGCGCCAGCAGAAGCCTGGGCTGGGGCGACGGTCTAAAGAATGCATCAACCCACTGGAGTTGTAAGCCAGAACGACTGTTGGTACGAGACGCACCATCAGTAGACCAGAATCACGAATGAAACGTCACAGAATGATGAAATGTCGTTCATCTAGTCCTGGAGGTGTTGGCGGTGGATCTCAGTTTGAGGCTCTCATGCAATTCATGCAAGAGGCAGAAAGGAAGAGGCAAGAGGCAGAAAGAAAGAGACAGGAAGTAGGAAAAAAAACGGGAGGAAGAGGAGGAAAGACACAAATTAGTCATAAGAACGGCCACAGACGTTATAGATGGAGTCAAGAGAGAGATTGTAGGAATCTACATCTACATCTACATCCATACTCCGCAAGCCACCTGACGGTGTGTGGCGGAGGGTACCTTGAGTACCTCTATCGGTTCTCCCTTCTATTCCAGTCTCGTATTGTTTGTGGAAAGAAGGATTGTCGGTATGCCTCTGTGTGGGCTCTAATCTCTCTGATTTTATCCTCATGGTCTCTTCGCGAGATATACGTACGAGGGAGCAATATACTGCTTGACTCTTCGGTGAAGGTATGTTCTCGAAACTTTGACAAAAGCCTGTACCGAGCTACTGAGCGTCTCTCCTGCAGAGTCTTCCACTGGAGTTTATCTATCATCTCCGTAACGCTTTCGCGATTACTAAATGATCCTGTAACGAAGCGCGCTGCTCTCCGTTGGATCTTCTCTATATCTTCTATCAACCCTATCTGGTACGGATCCCACACTGCTGAGCAGTATTCAAGCAGTGGGCGAACAAGTGTACTGTAACCTACTTCCTTTGTTTTCAGATTGCATTTCCTTAGGATCCCCCCAATGAATATTAGTCTGGCATTTGCTTTACCGGCAATTAATTTTATATGGTCATTTCATTTTAAATCACTCTTAATGCCTACTCCCAGATAATTTATGGAATTAACTGCTTCCAGTTGCTGACCTGCTATTTTGTAGCTAAATGATAAAGGATCTATCTTTCTGTGTATTCGCAGCACATTACACTTGTCTACATTGAGATTCAATTGCCATTCCCTGCACCATGCGTCAATTCGCTGCAGATCCTCCTGCATTTCAGTACAATTTTCCATTGTTACAACCTCTCGATACACCACAGCATCATCTGCAAAAAGCCTCAGTGAACTTCCGATGTCATCCACAAGGCCATTTATGTATATTGTGAATAGCAACGGTCCTATGACACTCCCCTGTGGCACACCTGAAATCATTCTTACTTCGGAAGACTTCTCTCCATTGAGAATGACATGCTGCGTCCTGTTATCTAGGAACTCCTCAATCCAATCACACAATTGGTCTGATAGTCCATATGCTCTTACTTTGTTCATTAAACGACTGTGGGGAACTGTATCGAACGCCTTGCGGAAGTCAAGAAACACGGCATCTACCTGTGAACCCGTGTCTATGGCCCTTTTCGAAACCCATGCTGATTCCTACAGAGTAGAGTTCTAGTCTCCAGAAAAGTCATTATACTCGAACCACAATACGTGTTCCAAAATTCTACAACTGATCGACGTTAGAGATATAGGTCTATAGTTCTGCACATCTGCTCGACGTCCCTTCTTGAAAACGGGGATGACCTGTGCCCTTTTCCAATCCTTTGGAACGCTACGCTCTTCTAGAGACCTACGGTACACCGCTGCAAGAAGGGGGGCAAGTTCCTTTGCGTACTCTGTGTAAAATTGAACTGGTATCCCATCAGGTCCAGAGGCCTTTCCTCTTTTGAGCGATTTTAATTGTTTCTCTATCCCTCTGTCGTCTATTTCGATATCTACCATTTTGTCATCTGTGCGACAATCTAGAGAAGGAACTACAGTGCAATCTTCCTCTGTGAAACAACTTTGGAAAAAGACATTTAGTATTTCGGCCTTTAGTCTGTCATCCTCTGTTTCAGTACCATTTTGGTCACAGAATGTCTGGACATTTTGTTTTGATTCACCTACCGCTTTGACATAAGACCAAAATTTCTTAGGATTTTCTGCCAAGTCATTGCATAGAACTTTACTTTCGAATTCATTGAACGCCTCTCGCATAGCCCTCCTCACACTACATTTCGCTTCGCGTAATTTTTGTTTGTCTGCAAGGCTTTGGCTATGTTTATGTTTGCTGTGAAGTTCCCTTTGCTTCCGCAGCAGTTTTATAACTCGGTTGTTGTACCACGGTGGCTCTTTTCCATCTCTTACGATCTTGCTTGGCACATACTCATCTAACGCATTATGTACGACGGTTTTGAACTTTGTCCACTGATCCTCAACACTATCTGTACTTGAGACAAAACTTTTGTGTTGAGCCAACAGGTATTCTGAAATCTGCTTTTTGTCACTTTTTCTAAACAGAAAAACCTTCCTACCCTTTTTAATATTTCTATTTACGGTTGAAATCATCGATGCCGTAACCGCTTTATGATCGCTGATACCCTGTTCTGCGTTAACTGTTTCAAATAGTTCGGGTCTGTTTGTCACCAGAAGGTCTAATATGTTATCGCCACGAGTCGGTTCTCTGTTTAACTGCTCAAGGTAGTTTTCAGATAAAGCACTTAAAAAAATTTCACTGGATTCTTTGTCCCTGCCACCCGTTATAAACGTCTGAGTCTCCCAGTCTATATCCGGCAAATTAAAATCTCCACCCAGAACTATAACATGGTGGGGAAATCTACTCGAAATATTTTCCAAATTATCCTTCAGGTGCTCAGCCACAACAGCTGCTGAGCCAGGAGGCCTATAGAGACATCCAATTACCATGTCTGAGCCTGCTTTAACCGTGACCTTCACCCAAATAATTTCACTTTTCGGATCTCCATCAATTTCCTTCGATACTATTGCACTTCTTATCGTTATAAACACGCCTCCCCCTTCACTGTCCAGCCTGTCTCTGCGGTATACATTCCAATCTGAGTTTAGGATTTCATTACTATTTACGTCTGGTTTCAGCCAACTTTCTGTCCCTAGTACTATATGAGCGTTGTGACCGTTTATTAATGAGAGCAGAAAATGTCAAGAAAACGTCAGCAGAAACGCATGAGGTCCCTGGCCAGGCAAAGTGCGATGCCAAAACAGCGGGATTGGTAGCGCAAGTAGCACGAAAGGACGCATCAGTGGCCAAAGAACAAGAGGGGTGTAAGACAAGAAAGGCACTTGCAACTCTCCAAAAGCAAGGCAAAAAAATAGTCCAAGAAACGCAGGAAAAAATGAGTGAGGCTGCGAAGCGAATCGAACAGATAGAAATCAAACAGGCCGAAATCTCTGAAGTTAGAGATCAGCAGAGCCGAGTTGCCGCGCAACAAAACGAGTTGGCTAAGGACGTTCCGCAGGCACATGAGGAGGTCGCGCAATTGCAAACAGAATTTCGTCCGGTAGAGCGCCATCGAGAGCACCACAGAAGTGAAGAAAATGTTTTGCGAATCTCCGAACCGCTATATGAGGACACAGCCCCTGCACATGGGCGAATGCACGAGGAATATGCTCCTGCCGCGCAAAACGCGCAATACTGTAGAACACGCTCCGTCGGTAACACGCAGCATGTCCGAGGCCGAGCCGGAAAACAATTTTACATGTCTACGGAAGTCAGAAACGTTATTACGTGAATCTGACAACGCGTGGGGATACCATAACAGTGCACGAGGCTCGTTTGGGCACGGATACGTGGAATCATGCGCTGCAGACGAGAGCGAAAATTCGTACTGCGGATACGTCGAAACTTTCGACCACAAACGTTTCTTGACCATCCAGAACTTTCAAGTCTACAAGGAGGCAAACAGTGCATTGCATCCAAAGACCTGGATAGCACAGTACGATCACGTGATCACGTGGGCCATGGAACAGCGGTTGTGTTTCGCCAAGACTGTTGTCCACAGAATTGACGAACAGGACCTTGATGGGAACATGGTTTGGTTTAGCGACGAAGCCCACTTTCATTTGGACGGGTTCGTCAATAAGCAGACTTGGCGCATTTGGGGACTGAAAATCCGCATTTCGCGATCGAGAAGTTTCTTCACCCTCAATTGGTGCTGTGCAATGTCCAGTCACGGAATAATCGGTACGATATTCCTTGGTGGCACGGTGACTACCAAATGGCGCGTGAAGGTTATGTAAGATGATTTCATCCCCATTACCCAAAGTGATCCTAATTTCGACAATATGTGGTTCATGCAAGACGGAGCTCGACCCCATCGAAGCAGGAGACTGTTTGAAGTGCTGGAAGAGCACTTTGGAACAGCATTCTGGTTCTGTGGTACCCAGATGCCACTGGCATTGGCCTCGACTGGCAGCCATACTCTTCGGATCTGAACACATGCGGCTACTTTTTTTGGGCTATATTAAAGACAATGTGTATAGCAATAATCCCAAAGCCATTGCTGAGCTGAAAACACCCATTCAAGAGGTCATCGACAGCACCGACGTTGAGACACTTGTGCACGTCATGCGGTGGTGGTGGTGGTTTTTGGGGGAAGGAGACCAGACAGCGAAGTCATCGGTCTCATCGGATTAGGGAAGGACGGGGAAGGAAGTCGGCCGTGCCCTTTGAAAGGAATCATCCCGGCATTTGCCTGGAGCGATTTAGGGAAATCACGGAAAACCTAAATCAGGATGGCCGGACGCGGGATTGAACCGTCGTCCTCCCGAATGCGAGTCCAGTGTCTAACCACTGCGCCACCTCGCTCGGTCGTCATGCGGAATTTCGCTATTCGTCTGTGCCACATCATTGTAAATGAGGCCAGACATATAGAACACGTCGTAAACTAAAGCCGAATATCTGTAGTGACGTTTAAATGTTGAATAAAGTGTGTGCACGCTGTAGTTTGTAAGTAATTTACGTTTCTTGTCATGCAGTTCAATAATTGTCACCCTATGAGAAATGTACTACAATCCAATTTCTAGATGATATTTCGTATCCTACGGCTAATTTGTTTAAAAAAATATGACATCATTAGATTCTTTTCCACCAATAACGTCACGAGATTCTCTTTGTACTTAATAAGAACCCTCCAACTGACACATTTCCCAGTTCTGGGGTATAACAAATACATTGTAACATATATCCGAGTTTTTATAGGACGCATTGGAAGGGCATTTAAGACCTGTCTTCGTGAGCACTTGCTCAACAAAGACGGTGAAAATTCAAGTAAGTCAACTTCCGCAGAACATCTCAAAATCGAGTTGAAAATGGCTATAAAATGAACTTTTTGGAAGAGTTTGAAATATATAAACATTTGTACCTAAAATTCCAAGGATTTGTTGAATGACCAGCTTGCAAAAGCTTGAAAAAGAGACACTATTTCGAATGTATATCATCTCTAATAAAATGATAAAAAGTAGTCCATATTATACATAGATTCCATTATACTGTATACCTTATGTACTTTTAAATATGTTCCTTGCTGCTACCACAGTTTTACTACATTCATAAAAGTGACACACTTTCTGTAAATTATCAATCTGTGGTTATGACTGTCACACACAATACCTACATTTTTGGACACGAAACGGTGTTAGGCGTATGTGGAGAAGATATTGACATCTGCTAAACCAATATTAATAAGTTTTTATAATACACTTCTTGCACTTCGCGTAAATGTATGCCCAATTCTGATAATCTATATTACCCCAAATTTCGTAGGCTTCTGAACATGACAAATTGATCTGTCGAAACCAGCAAAGCAATTGGTGACTAAATTTTTTGTTCTGAAATATATGGCATAATACAGTTGCTGAGAAAACAATAGCTAGGAATAAAATCATGAAAGTACATTTGGCTCCACTAGAGTTCAAGAGATTGCACAGCCACTATGAGGGGTGGGAGGAGGGGGGGGGGGTGGAGGTGCAGTCCAATTTAGGTAACTTTCATCTTCTCATGTGGAGGACGTAACACTTTTTATTGTTCGGGATCAATTGCTTCTCTTCGCACCATGTAGAGATATAGTCTGACTCACTTTGTAACTGGGTTTTATCTCACTTTTAATGTTTACCACTGCGCTGTTAGTTGGGTGACTCTAAGTTAGCAGCAGAACTGCACGGCAGGAGTGATTGAGGCTAAACCAGGCCGGTACAGCTCATGCACGATACGGTGGCTGATGCAGAGTGACCAGTTTTCGTCCAAAGCACTGATCGAGTTGATTCGTTTGTTCGGAAGGGGAGGCCGATAAGTGTTTTCCACCTTTCGGCTGGTCAGTGATGACAGAATCGAGGCGCGCACCTTGCAGTCTTTCTCAAACGATTTTACAGAAACTATTTGTTAAAAAAACTTTATTTTTGCTTCAATTATAATTTTATATGTCAGGTTCATGATGATGTGCCCATAATTTCGGTCATGTGATATTCATGTGAAAGTAAGATAGTGCGTGTGCAATGAGAAATAGAGATCTCTATGATTTTGCGTTTGGTGCATGTTACATAATATGTTGTTGTGCATTAAGTTTTTCTAAGAGATTGAATTTTTCTTTAGACTTCAGTAGAGGTGTCCGTCACCAATCTAAAGAAAATTGTTCTGATGTAGCACACTCATTTGCGATCGCACCGCGCCAGCAATAAAGCCAGAGTGAAATATCTATAACATTCCTCAGTTTTCATAAATGATTTCAGATATCACAATGAGATTTTAGCAGATGGTAGCACACAAAGAGGAGAGTATTTTACCATATCGTTACTACGTAAAACTTCATTATTTACCGTGTTATTCAAACAACGACAGACTTTTCCGGTGAAAGAATGTAATTTTTAAGGGCCATCGATAGCTGGTAAAACGAGAAATGTTATGGGTTTTGGAACAACGTATGTGAAGACATTACACATTTTTTGTACCAACAATGTTGCTTTTTCATAAGCTTCTGACTTTACTTTTCCTCAGTTCCTCACTTAATAAACTTAATAAACCACTGTTTGTGAATTCTCTCGCATAATGCCTGCACAAAAAAAAAAGGGTCAAATGGCTCTAAGCACTATGGGACTTAACACCTGAGGTCATCAGTCCCCTAGACTTAGAACTACTTAAACCTAACTAACCTAAGGACATCACACACGGCCATGCCCGACGCAGGATTCGAACCTGCGACCGTGGCAGCAGCGCGGTTCCAGACTGTAGCACCTAGAACCGATCGGCCACACGGCCGGCTCTGTACAACATGTTAGTGAGGTGAGACAGGGTAATCTCCTCTGTCTTTTGGAAAAAAGAAGCAAATTTTGACATGGCAACCAGAGAAATCTGTAGATTTTACTCCATCTTCGTCACCCATGGCGCTTCTCTGAAAGTCACAAATGGTTAACAAGCCAGGCGAAAATAAGCGAAGCACTCCGTCTTCAGGCCACGAGTGGCCTACCGGGACCATCCGACCGCCGTGTCATCCTCGGTGGAGGATGCGGATAGGAGGGGCGTGGGGTCAGCACACCTCTCTCCCGGTCGTTATGATGGTATTCTTGACCGAAGCCGCTACTATTCGGTCGAGTAGCTCCTCAATTGGCATTACAAGGCTGAGTGCACCCCGAAAAACGGCAACAGCGCATGGCGGCGTGGATGGTCACCCATGATCTCACCGGAACCGGTGTATCCACTGCGGCAAGGCCGTTGCCTATCAGGCGAAAATAAATCGCTACATTTTCGGGAATTCTTCTTAGATACTAACGAAAACAGAGACGACAGAAGGTCTTTTTGAATGGTCATCTTGCATGAGTGGGTGTGGAGGGGCCCCACTTAATATTTACAAAAAATGTGAGAGTAGGCTTCAGTTTAGAACGGCACTTCGCCTCCAGCGTTCGGCATTTCTCCTACAGCGATCCGCCCCACCACTGCCGCTCTCCCCACACTTCTCCAGCCGACTGCGCATCCGGCGGCCACGGCCAGTGGTGTACATGTTCTGCTTTTAACCCGCCCATGCTTGCCTGGTGGCCAGGCGGGCAGGCCGCCGCGCGTTGTCAACCCAGCCAAGCCAAGCAGAACCCAACCCGGGCAGGCTGTGGGAAACTTGCTTGCCTGCCCATATTACTGGTGAGCTGCGCTACGCAGCCGTTTAGTCTGCGCGCGTCATTGTCGTATTATGAACGTTAATTAAAAGTTTTTATTTTACCTGAGCACCAAAAGACAAACCCCATTTCAGGTCAAAAAATATTGGGTTTTATCTGTAAATTCTTCCTTTACGAGTATATTTCGGGCTTATTATCTATATAAATAAAAATGAATTGCCAAATGTGTTGATAAGCGTAAAACTCAAGAACAGCTGGAACAATTCGGCTTTTTTTTTTTTTTTTGCTGTGTTCGTAATTCTCAGGACAAGGTTTTTATGAAATAAAATTTTGGAAAATCGACCGAAAAATCGGAAAATTTGAGAAAACCTGAAAGTGCGTTTTCATTGTGTCCGTGTGTTTGTATTGGATACAATCTTCACGAAATTTTGCACACTGTACCTTGAAACCAAGAGGAAGGTGACAGCCTATATAAAATTTCGTCGGGTGCATGGCAGGGGTTACTTTACCTAACGGAATTCGACAAATTGTACGTTTTTATTCCTATCTTGATGAAATTTGTCACACTTGATATTCAAAGCAGGATGAAGGGCGCTGTCTGCTTAAAATTCTGAATGGTGCATGGGAGAGGGTACTTTACTTACACACTTCTACACCAACGTACAGTTTTATTCGGATCTCGAAGAAATTTTGCACGCTTGACCATCAAGAGGAACATCACTGTCTACATAATATTTCGGACAGTGCATGGAATAGAGCACCTTACAAAAGAGTTTGACATCCTTTGCTGCCTCATAAACACACGAAAACGTTTCCCATGCGGCACTTGAGCTCTGTTTCGTTCAAATGGTTCAAATGGCTCTGAGCACTATGCGACTTAACTTCTGAGGTCATCAGTCGCCTAGAACTTAGAACTAATTAAACCTAACTAACCTAAGGACATCACACACATCCATGCCCGAGGCAGGATTCGAACCTGCGACCGTAGCGGACGCTCGGTTCCGGACTGTAGCGCCTAGAACCCCACGGCCACTCCAGCCGGCTCTCTGTTTCGTTACCAACATGTCTTCGCCAGTTGTCAATTTTTTTCAATCTCACTAAAGTTCGACCTATTCATTGTGCTGCACCCACCGTTGCGATAAATGAACTGCGGGATAACTACCTGGCTACTCTAGTCACGGTAGCTTGACAGCGCAATCTGTTGTCAGACGCAGCAAGCTGAACGGGTCCCGAGAAGCTTGGCAGGCCTGCGGGAACGCAAGTAGCCCGGGCTTGCGGGAGCCCAAGTCGGCCGCATTACCCACTATGCCTCAGTACACGCGCACTCTTGTGTTTACGTTGCGGCAGGCTGACCTGCATGAATGGTTGCAGAGGAGCTAGGGGCAAGCAGGCTGCAAGGGGAATTTGTACACCTCTAGCCACGGCACTTACTCACCGAAGCAGCCGAGCTCGTCCTCGCCGTGCGGGCAGTCGACGACGCCGTCGCAGACGCGCTCCTGCTCGAGGCGGCTGGGGCAGCCGCAGCCCGCCTCGTCGCTGGCGTCGCCGCACTGCACCGTGCCGTCGCACCGGCGCGCCGACGAGACGCACCGGGAGCCGTCCAGGCACCAGAAGCTGCCGGCAGGGCACTCGCCTGCAAAACACCCACAGTCGCCCCGTATCTGTCAGCGCCAATGACATCTCTCATTCACAAACACTTCCAATATGTCCTAAGCTTATTTGTTCGATCTACGTTCCTATTCTGCAAACCACACTGAATTGCAAGGCAGAGGGTACGTCCCAATGTATCACTTATTACGCTTCTTTCTGTTCCACTCGCGTACGGAGCGTGGGAACAACGATGTATAAATGTCTCTATGCGTGCTATACGCAGTCTGATCTTGTCCTCTCTATGGGAGCGATATAGAGGGTGTAAATTTTAAGTTGACAAACCAGAATAACTCGAAAATAAGCTTCACACTTAAAAAATGTGTAGAATCCAAAGTTGATTATTTTCGAGGGCGACATCTGCTAGTGCTACAAATTAGCCCACCACCCCTGCCCCCTGAGGTTGGGGGTGGGGAGGGGCAACTTTAAAATTTCACATGGGAACCCCCATTTTTGATTGCAGAATCTGATTCTACATTAAAAAACTACGCACATTTTGTCTTAAACATTTGTTTTGATTCTTGGTAGTTGGCGCTGTAATTCAAGAAAATCCATGTTCTCATTTTTGCGTGGAAAATGGTTACGGACAAATAAAAAATACTTATTTTAAAAAAATGGTTCAAATGGCTCTGAGCACTATGGGACTTAACTTCCGAGGTCATCAGTCCCCTAGAACTTAGAACTACTTAAACCTAACCAACCTAAGGACATCACACTTATCCATGCCCGAGGCAGGATTCGAACCTGCGACCGTAGTGGTCTCGTGGTTCCAGACTGTAGTGCCTAGAACCGCTCGGCCACCCCGGCCGGCCATAAATATTTACTTCGTAAATTTTGATTCACTAAAACTTTCCCTCTCCCCCCATAGGGTGGGGTTTGAGAGAGAGGAATCAGAGTTTTAAAAATGTTGACCCAAATATTATTTTCTTCAGCAGATTCCGATTAGTTTTGTTTGTTTGCTAGTCATGAGGCTACACAACTTTTAATTATCAAACAAATCATCTGGCTATCCAACTAAGTAACCAAGCATCCTACTTACTAACGAGTGAAGTCATTTTTTATTTATCCATAACCATTTTCCACACAAAAAATGGGAACATGGATTTTCTTGAATTACAGCACCCACTGTCATTTCAGATAATGGAATGTAGTCGAATTAAGTCGGGTGATGCTGAGGGAATTAGATTAGGAAATGAGATACTTAAAGTAGTAAAGGAGTTTTGCTATTTGCGGAGCAAAATAACTGATGATGGTCGAAGTAGAGAGGATATAAAATGTAGACTGGCAATGGCAAGGAAAGTGTTTCTGAACAAGAGGAATTTGTTAACACCGAGTATAGATTTAAGTGTCAGGAAGTCGTTTCTGAAAGTATTTGTATGGAGTGTAGCCATGTACGGAAGTGAAACACGGACGATAAATAGTTTGGACAAGAAGAGAATAGAAGCTTTCGAAATGTGGAGCTACAGAAGAATGCTGAAAATTAGATGGGTAGATCACATAACTAATGAGGAGGTATTGAATAGAATTGGGGAGAACAGGAGTTTGTGGCACAACTTGACTACAAGAAGTGACCGGTTGGTAGGACATGTTCTGAGGCATCGAGGGATCACCAATTTAGTATTGGAGGGCAGCGTGGAGGGTAAAAATCGTAGAGGGAGACCAAGAGATGAATACACTAAGCACATTCAGAAGGATGTAGATTGCAGTGAGTACTTGGAGATGAAGAGGCTTACACAGGATAGAGTAGCATGGAAAGCTGCATCAAACCAGTCTCAGGACTGAAGACCACAACAACAACAACACATCAAGAAACAAAACAAATGTTTAAGACAAAATGTATGTAGTTTTTTATGTAGAATTTGATTCTGCAATAAAAAATGGGGGTTCCCATTTGAAATTTTAAAGTTTCCTCCCGCCCCACACCCAGGGGGCTGCGGTGGCGGGCTAATTTTAGCACTAGCAGATTCCCCCCTCAAAAATAATCAACTTTGGATTCTACACATTTTTTCGTGTGAAGCTTATTTTTCGAATTATTCTGGTTTGTCAACTTAAAATTTACATCCTGTATAGAGGGTTGTTGTATATTCCTAAAGCCATCATTCAAAGGTCGTTCCTGAAACTTTGTAAGTAGGCTTTCTCGGGTTAGTTTACGCCTATCTTAAAAAGTCTACCAGTTCAGTTCTTTCAGCATTTCTGTGACACTGTCCTGTAGGTCAAACAAACCTGTCACTATTTGCCCTGACCTTCTCTGCAACGTTCAGTATCACCTGTTAGTCCTGTTTGGTACGGTTCCCATACACTTGAGCAGTATTCTAGGATGGTTCGCATTAGTGATTTGTAAGCAATCTCCTCTGTAGAATGATTGTATTTCCCCAGTATTCTATCAATAAATCGAAGTCTGCCACCTGTTTCGTTGACGACTAAGCCTACGTAATCGTTTAGTTTTGTGTCCCTACAACGTGTGACACCCAGGTATTTGTATGACTCGACAGATTCCAGTTGTGACTCACTGATATTATAGACACAGGATACTATGCTTTTTCATTTCGTGAAGCGCACAATTTTACATTTCTGAGCATTTAAAGCACGTTACCAATCTTTGTATCACTTTGAAATCTTGTCAAAATCTGACAGTATCTGTGCAGTTTCTTTCAGACTGTAGGTCATTTACAGATAAGTGTATCCGCTAAAAGTCTGAAGTCACTATTGCGGGAGCGCGCTGAAAAATAATACTTGCGAATTTCTTATAAAGTTCTCAATATCGGTCGCGGTATTACATTTTATGCGTATTATCGTTCGACTTTCCTGCTTCTACAAAGCAAGTTGCAACCCTCTGCCACTAGAGGGCTCCGAATTGTAGCGTGTAACTTGGCGGTCTGTAACATAACCATGCCGGTACGTTAGGAACAGTGTGCTGTAACCGAGTTTCTAACTGCAGAAAATGTGCCTCCAATTGAAATATGTGGAAGAATGACAGTTGTGTACGGCGATGATTGTATCGACATCATTAATGTGCGACGTTGGATTGTTAGCGCCCGTAATGAAGGAAATGGTGGCGCTACCCTTAACGTGTGTGAGAGAGCTTCATCTGTTTCCAAAACTTAAAGAACACCTTCGAGGGCTTCACTTTGATAGTGACGAAGCGCTGCAAGCAGAGATGAGGTTTCAGCTCAGTCAACAGAGTGAAACATTCCATTGTGAAGGTATCAACAAACTGGTCTCTCCCTGGGAGAAACGTGTTCGTCGCCAGGGCGACTATGAGAAAAAAATGCGTAGACACGAAGAATAAAGATATATAATGTTAATAAAGTTCGCTTTATTTATAAATTTTTACAAGTATTTCCATAAAACATTCTGGGGTTTTAGTTTTCAGCACGCTCTGGTAATATTGTCCACAAAATCATTAGCACGTAACATTAAAGGCAAGGGACCCAAATACTTCCTTGTCGTACACCCGAAGTTACCTCTTCGATGAATCTTAATATAACTTGGTGCGTCCTCTCTAACAGGAAATTCTCAATCCAATCAAAAATTTTGTTTGATATGCCTTACGATCGTACTTTTGATAATAACCGTAGGTGTGGTACTGAGTTAGATGCTTCCCATAAATAAAAAAAAACACTGCATCCTCCTGACTGCCTTAATCTATGGCTTTCAGTATGTCATGTGAGAAAAGTGCACGTTAGGTTTCACGTGATCAGTGTTTTCAAAATCCATGCTGGTTGGCATGGAGGAGGCCATTCTGCTCGAAATACCTCATTATGTTTCAGCTCAGAATATGCTCTACGATTCTACAACAAATGAATATCAAGGATGTTGCATAGCGTTTTTGTGAATCACTTCTGCTACCCTTCTTACAAATCACTAATGCAAACCATCCTAGAATACAGCTCAAGTGTATGGGAACCGTACCAACTACTTGGCACGGTTTTTTGGTCGAGGGATCTATGATATATTATAGTTAACAGACAGGCTAACTCAGCTGCAAATTGGGTATAGAATCAAAGGGATTGCATTGGGCCTAGGTGCTTTGTTTAGTTTCAACAATTTCAGCTGTTTCTCAACGCCAATGAGACTAATACCTATTTCACTCTTCTTTTCAGCGGTACGAGAGTTGAACTGGGGCAATACTCCTGGATCTTTCTCCGTAAAGAAACAGTTGTAAATATAGTGAAGCATTTCCGCTTTTTCTTTGCTATTCCTAGTTTCGGTTCGCGCCTTGCTCATGAGTGACTGAACATTAACTTTGGTGCTACTAACAGCCTTTATGTACTACCAGAATTTCTTTGGGTTTCGTGGAAGATAATTCGACTGTATTCCTCTTCGGGAGTCATTGAAGGCATCACGCACTCCTCTCTTGACAGCCAAACGCGAGCGGTGAGCGCAAAATGAACGATTTGACGCTATGGCCTTACGCGGAGCATGAAAAGGAACCAAATACATCTTGAGATCTACATCTATGTGTTTATCTACGGATATTCGCACCGTAATTACTTTTTGGTTAAACGTTAAAGGACAGTGTCAATACTATGATGATCTATTTTAGCATACGCGATCGATAAGAATTATTTAAATCCTTTGATTCGGAGTGCCATTATTAGGGTTCCGTGCCTCAGTCCGTAAAAACGGAACAGTTACAGGATATCTTTGTTGTGTATCTGTCTGTCAGTCTCGCAGACTGTCAGTAACCCATTTTCTCGGGAGTGGGTAGACATACCAAGTTGAAATTTATGTCACGTGTTGATGTCAGGTTGGTATCCCACCACTGTCTGGGCCGACTCCAGACTCCTCTTCGCTGGACATCGGGGCTCATGTCGAAGCGGTACTCATCACTGAAGACAATTCTGCTCCAGTCAATGATATTCCAGGCTGAAGACGTGTCTCGAAAATAAGCCGGACGTGGACCAACGCGTTATTCACTTGCTGAATATGTGAAGCTCTTTCTCTTGAATAAGTCGGCCAATTTTTCTGATATTGCAACCATTTGTTTGTCGATACACGTACACCGTATCTACCGACTTCCATCCCATTCGGATAATTCCTTCGTCCTTTATTTTTTCTTTACTTTTTTGTCCTGTAGTGTATTAAAAAAATTCAAAAGATAGTTTTTAATTGCAGTTAATCTGAGACAAATATAACATTGGTAGGTAGACTCTTACGTGTAAAGTGTAGTGTATGTGATTACCAGCTGATGATTGGTCATTCGGCAGCAGCTGGCTGAGTACTGGAGTCAGAAAGCGTTCCTGAGCAGCTTCACGAAGGCAGCGGGCAGTGCATGTATTACAGCAGCGGCCAGAGCTGAGCATGAGTATGTGTCTACCAGCTGTGACTCTAGCTGGTGGTATCGCGTACACACACAAGCAAAGTCTTTAGCGACCTCCAGATGTGTGCCTTACATAATGCCTAGCAGAAAAAAGCACTATCTCATCAAAAGAAACCGGATACCCGTATATAATGCCCAGCTGACCACCAGATGTCACCAGTGACAGACCCAGCTGTACAAAAGGACGCAATGAGTATTGCGTTGTCAATAAAGAAGCATTAACAGCAGAATGGATCAGTTAGGAGAGTTCAGTGACTCCGAACGTGGGCTAGTCATTAGATGCCACCAGAATAACAAAACCATCAGGAACATTTCGACCCTCCTGAAGCGGACTAAGTCAACTGTTGGTGATGTGATTGTGAAGTGAAAACGCGAAGGGACAGCCATAGGTAAATCGAGGCCAGGCAGACCTCATGTACTAACGGACAGTGACGGTCGAGCTTTGCGGAGGGAAGCTGTAAAAAAATCGCGTAAAACCAATGAAGGAATCACCTGTGAATTACAAGGTGCTACCAGTACATTTGTGTAGTCAATACTAAGCGACCCCTGAGGCAGTATAAACTGCGAGGCCACTGGACAGTGGATGACGAAAGTGAGTGATCCGGAGCGCAAAGTCACCCTGTACCCTGTGGCAATCTGATGAAAGGGTTTGAGATTGTCGAATGTCTGCAGAACGTTGCCTGCTAACACGTATAGTGCCAACAGTGAAGCACGGAAGAGTGGTGCTGAGGTATAGGAGTGTTTTTCGTGTGTTCTCTTGCCGGCCCTTGACGAAGAATGGACTGCGATTCCTCCACAGAAGTTTAGACACCTCACTGAAAGTGTTCCTAGCGGAATTCAAGTCGTAATAAAGCCAAAGGGAGGACACACTCCATATTAATGTCCAATAATAGCTAGTCGGATACTTTTGATCAGATCGTGTATGAGGCCTCACATCAAAGTCCCACACAAAGATAATCTCTCCCAGAGCAGTTTGTAAAATGTGTTTCCATCCGTCTGAGCGGCCAGTTCAGATTCACCATCTTGCCAATCAAATTAGTTAACAGCAACTTTTGTAAGTTGCGTAATGCCAACTTTTTTTCTCTCACTAAAAGAGACTTATTTAGCCCAAGAAAGTTCCACTCTGAACGAATGATGATATTATCTGAAATTATGTTTTGCTTCTCTGATACCTGAAAGCTCTGCATCTGGTTGTGCCATGCATTTGTCAGATGTTTCTGATAAGCGGGATTGTGCAAGAATTGCTTCCGCTGCAGCCCAGTTATACACCTTGCGTCAACGTCTGGTTCCCCTCCGCATATACAAACATAGCGTTAGTTATCCAAACTGTGCCGGCTTTCATAGCCACTCCGCATGTGACACAAGGTGGTTAAAAGGTCCGCGGAGTAGCTTAATATTGCCTCACCGAACACGAGAAGTATACGAGATTCATTTTAAGCTATGGCTCCTTACGTTACAAATATTGCAGCTCGTACAATACATTGCTGTCTGTTATACTGCGGTACTAGCCGCTCTTCTGGCTGACTCTATACTCGCTCATGAGCATATCATGCTCTTCTCAATAAACGTTTCTTTGCACCATCATCCTTCCAGCTACATCTCACGCTACATGTGTGTGGGTATCACACCTTCCAGCGACGTGTGTTTGATGGTCGTACTTGACACTCAGGATTCAACATAGGTGCTAATTTGTTCTATGGAAATCATGTGATCAGAAACAGCTGCTTGTCACATGCAGCACTCTGCTAATGAATTTGTATACTTTTGTCGTCAAGAACCATGTTCTTTCTCGGGCGATTGGAATCAACACTGACATACAGGGAAAAAAGTCACATCCAATGTACTGGGTAACAATTTGGAAGGGTCATCCAGCCTCATGCAGACCTGCAATGAGCTTTCAGTAAATTTACGTGGAATACATAATTCTGGTATGTCTACAACGTCTACCACCTCAGTATGATACTCAAACCAACAGACCACTGCATGTCAATAATGTACAGTTGTTAGTTCCTCAGCACGTTCATAGTCATTAACGAGATACCCACTGTATACATGGGAGGACACTGCGTCACTGCCCTTACTGTCCTATCATTCCTTTGGAATGAGTCGACCAGGGAGAGAGGATGGAAGGGGGGCTTCTAGCCACCTTGAGTCATAGAAGGTATCAGATTCAACACAGAAAGGTTCCCAAAATCATTTTAGCGTCTGGATATGGGAACTGGACGTAGACCCAGTTCTCGTTGTCGGGCTGTAGCGAATGTGATACATGCGCAATAATCGCATTTGGCAAAGGCATTTGAAAAATGGGTTACAACCAGACACAGAACTGGCAAATATCAGACAAATAAACATAACTGGAGATTAGTTATTTACAGAGTGTTCTAGCATGACATACTGACGCTAGACATCTCGGCACACACTTTCTTGCTATGTTTAATATAAAGTACTTCAACATTTGTTAGTACGTCATCCGAGACTGGTTATTTGTGTACATGACGTTCATCAGAGAGAATCCTAAACAGCTGACGTCTGTCCAAGTTCATCTCTGGCCGCAGCTGCAACTGCAAAATATCTATCGCCCACTGCCTTCATGTAGCTGCCTACAATGTACCAGTGACACATTTCCGACGTTGGGCAAAGGTGATATAAAAATAAAAAAGGTTACATAATGTCATACAGGTTTATTTTTCTTTGGGAGTGGGGGGTTGACCTCGTCAAACCAAGCTACAGTTTTCCGACTACAAAAGCATGCAGTACAAGTTATTTGTGGTGTAGACTCAAGAACGCCCCGCAGATGCTTTGCATGGAACTGTGGTTTCGAAGTACCACTTCACCGTATACTTACTCCTTGAAGAAATTTGTCATAAACATTGGGTTGGCGTATGATTTCGTAACATTTTTCCTTAAGTTTAAGGGATACACATAACACAGACTTTAGTCACCAATAATATATTCTCTTCCATTATTTACAAGTCTGCGAAAAAAAAATGTTCAAATGTGTGTGAAATCTAATGGGACTTAACTGCTAAGGTCATCAGTCCCTAAGCTGACACACTACTTAACCTAAATTATCCTAAGGACAAACACACACACCCATGCCCGAGCGAGGACTCGAACCTCCGCCGGGACCAGCTGATAACAGTCTGCGAACTCTGGGTAACTTTTCGATGCCGCGACTGCAGGAATCACGTGGTTTGGAAGCGAAGAACTGGTTGAGAGAGCATTTTCATACGGAAAGTGAGTTCCTTGAATGTTGTTTGATAGAAAGCGGAAAAGCTTACAATCTGCGGGCGCATGATCACGTGAATGAGGTGGATGCGGAATGACTTCCAAACCCAACTCCTGTGTTGTATTTTTTGAGAGTCTTGCAGAATGCGGACGGGAGTTACCGTTGAATAGCATCGCTTAACGCAGTCTTCCTGGCCGTCGTTCTTGGACTGCGTGATTTTGGCTTAGAGCATACGGTACCGATACATCCGATTTCTGAACATTCCCCATTGCATGCAAATGTCACACGATGGTGTAATAATCACATATCATCACATCCGCCAGTTATCGAGAGCACTAACGTAGGTCATTGTGGATTAATGCGTTGAAACGATCTCCATCAAACCCTGAAGGTCTTCCCGAACATGGAGGGCCACTATGTCAAAACGACCGTCCTAAAAACGAGAAAACCATTTTCTCGCCGTGCTCTGTCCAATAGCATTATCCCCATAAACGGCGCAAATGTTTCTGGACGCCTCCGATGCTCTCAACCCTCAACTGATATCAAACAGAAGAGTATGTTGGAAATATTCCGATATCTCCACTTGGCACTCCATTTTCTAGTGCCCGCAGCTCGATTCACTATAGAGAAATGACAATGTGTAAACTCAAAGAGCAATACTGAACTGTGGATAAAACATGACAATCGATTAATAAACCCAGTGCAACCGGAATACCAACATGAAAAATAAAAACGCTACGAACTTAATGCACCAACCTAATAATCTCTCTCTTTTTCAAACTAACTCATCAGTTCATGGAATCTATACCAGCAATGAGAATAACCTTCACAAAGATTTGTAGTTACTTTCATGCAGAAAGGTGTCCGTTATTTAGGAACATACGTTTGCAATAACTGGCCAACAGGAGCAATAACTTCAACTATTTGACAAGTTCAGTTTAAAAGGAATCTCAAGAATTTGTGGACGCTCAACTCCGACTCCATCGATGAGTTTCTTAGTAGAACCGACTTTTTTGTACATGCTTCCAATAGAACCAAATAATGCCGTCTATAAAATGTGATCTCTATATATCTTCAATGAAGTTATGTGAGCAATGTAGGTAACGTTGTAAAATGGTTTTTCTGATTGAGGAAGCGTATCAACAACAGCTTAAGAGTTATATCCACCTCACTGTATTGTACGTTTACATGTTCCGTGATAAGTTTGCTATCTTTTAAATGAAAAAATAAATATTTAAGACGTTGGCTGCCGCACATGCATGAAGACCTCACACGGCGTTGCGCGTGCGGTTCTGATGTGGCCGTCTCAGGGTGTTAAGATTGATTGACTCATTCCACATCCTCATGGACGATTTCACTTGTGATATTGGAAGGTACATTAGCAGAAGTTTTATTTGTAAGTAAATATTACATTTTCTTGTTAATGACACGCTGATATTCATGAGGATTACCTCAGTATGCATTTATGGAGCAAAAGGTGCATCTAATCTACTACTATTCCCTTTTTCGTCACGTAACAGTAACTAGGAGAATACTACCCCAATCATTTTCTTTAATATCCTTAGCATCTTATTGTTTCTTATTTTAACAGTGAGGGGAAGATTGTTTTGTAATTTACTTTTGTGAATACTGACTGAAATTAATTACCTGTGGTCTAAATTATAAGTTTTTCTGGAAAGAAAACTGTTGTAACGTACTCTGCCTACTCTCCTGCAACTGGCACAGCTAGTCCCTATATACAGGGTGTCCCAGCTATCTTGTCCACCCAAAATATCTCTGGAACAATAACAGCTATTGGAAAACGACTTTCACCGGTATCAATGTAGGGCTGGGGCCCATGAATGTACATATTTGGAAACATTCTAAAACGAAAGCATGTGTGTTTTTTAACACTAACTTCTGTTTTTTTAAATGGACCTCCTATATTTTTTCTTCATCAATCCATAGCATGACAAAGCACATACACAATGGCGTTGATTGCATCGCAATATTCCCATTACATCCCGAGATATGAAGACGCGAAGTTGACGCTTGAAACACCCGACATGCGCTGCTAGCGCACGTCCTGAGGCTCAGGCGTGAACCCCATGGTTCCCGTAATCGCGATGTGATTGACATGCGTAATCATACTTCCATACCTATCAAGAGGTCCGAAACGAATAGTACGGTCTGCTGCCATCCTGCATTAACGTCGTACATTCCAGCAGGTATTTATCCCATAGGCTAGGGGTGATGCGGTTCTGTAACATATCTGTGTACCGCAACGTTAGTCACGGTAAAGCAAGCAGGCAACCATGCCACGGAGACGCTCGTGCTCCTACAACCATACGAGTGAGTTTAAAGGGTCAAATTGTGGATGGTCCTTTCGGAGGACTGTCACCCAAATTGAATGTGTTGCGTCAGTTGTGAAACAATGCTGCTATCAGTGGTCTCGTGATCATTATCACACCCCCTAGACGAGATTCTGGACGTCCATAGAGCGCAGACGCTCGTCAGGATTGTCCTGTTGTGAGGGCAGCAGTGGCGGTTCGTACAGCCACCAAAACACAGATAAGAGGGCTTGTGGGCCCAGGCATGTCAACACGAACTGTTGCGGTCCGGTTGTTGGCAGTGCGACTACGGGAAAACAAAACTTGAGCCCATCTTCCACTCCTGCAGTAGTATCGACGAGGACGGCTCGACTGGTACCGCCATAGGATCAGTGGGAACGGCACACCGTTGCCTTCAGCGATGAAAGCAGATTCTGCTTGCTCACAAGTGATGGTCGTTTGCACTTGCGGCGTAGACCTGGTGAGCGCTGTCTGGTAGAGAGCATTCGGTCAAGACACACTGACCCCACCCCAGGCCTCATGGTGTGGGGGTGCGAAAGCTACAACTCTTGTTCACCTTTGGTGTTTCTGGAGGGGACGCTAACCAGAAGAATGTTGTTGGACCCTTTTTTTGCCTTTCGGGTAACAGAAAGGTGAGGTGTGTTCCAGCAGGAAAATGCTCGCTCACAGACTGCCGGTAATACTCAATGTGCTCTGTAAGACGTGCAGCAACTTTCTGCTCAGCACGATATCCGACTTAGCGGCAGGCGAGCACGTGTGGGGATATAATGGGACGAGAAGTGACTCTCGCGACTTGTGAACCAACAACACTTACAGAACTACGTGAACAGGTCGAGAATGCGTAGCACAACGTATCCCAGGACAGTATCCACCATCTGTACGATCGACGGGATGCCGGAGTCAGAGGCTGCATTGCCGCTCGTAGAGGTTATACCACGTATTAATATGTTTCAGCATAGGTCGACACGTGTTACCTCACAACAATTTGTGCTATTTATCTGTAAATGTAATCATTTCATGTACTCCATATGCCCTGTTGCAACATACATCTTGCGTGAACTGGAAACCTCTGAAAGGTCGTACTAATCTTTGTTACTTTAGCAATGATATATTGGTTCCGAAAGACGCTATGCGAATATCGTCAGGTCGGGAGAACATTTCTAACTGGTACGATGAAGAGCACTTATCTCTAAACAGAAAGAAATGTAAGGTGTTCACTTCACTAAAACTACCGACTGATGGACAGCTGTGTCAGACTATATACCACGGAAGGTCAGTCTATAGGTACCTGAAACGCAACGATGACGTATTTCCAGTGCCGAGGCCTCATTAGCTGCTACGATACTTGGAATTTTCAATTTGTCTCTCAAGGAGGAAGTTTTGTAACGCTAATATGCACTGGACTGGGATTGGGGAGTTCCATCACAGAGTAGACTGACAAAAGGACACAGCAAACATAATTATCCGTCATTATAGTCTTCCAGCCATTATTTTAACAAAAGAAGGATTGATATATTGTGCGTTCTAACAGGTCGCCGAAAGCATGGCGAACACCTGCGGACTGTGATACAAAATAAAAGACAATGAATAACCTTATTGTAAATGTGAATGATGCTCTTCGTCTGATCGCTATGTCGTGAGTACCACTTGATAATGTTTAAGAGTACGTTTGGTATATTTGATCAGAGAACTACTGTGTGGTATTGAAGGAGTTGAGAAACCATTTGAATCTGCATTTAAAGACATTGTTGCAATGTGTGAGGGATTTTATTTTCGTCGTTAGATTTCTAAAAAGTTTTATACCTCTTATTTAAAGTTTCAGTTCTACTTAATTTATACTATTGCCGCGTTCTCCACTTTCTACTTACTGAGATTGTACGACAAATATATGAGAAAGTTGGAAAGCACCGGGCTGTCTTGTATATTAATTTGGATTCTAGACTGTACTCTATCCCACGCATAGTCGCTTCCTATACAAGCTGCAAGCTTATGTGCAATATTACCTCGGGTTGCAGTACAGTGTCCATTTATTCTTAAATGTGATATTTCACTTCATTTAAAGTCTTTACATGGCGATCAGACGAAGAGGATCATTCACATTTACAATAAGGTTAGCCATCGTCTTTTATTTTGTATCACAGTCCGCAACAGATCCTCAGGTATTTCCTCTATATTTCCCTTGGTCGGATTTGCGGCCGCTTTCCTCTGGGAACAAAAGTGAGAAATTTTATAGGTCATCGTTGGTGTCTGAGTGATGTGGGCTTCCTAACAAGGTCAATAGTGTTCAGACTCTTGCGTATTTCATCCAGTTCACGAGTGTACAGTAAGCGCCATTATCCAGTACTTCCATCTTAACTTGCCCGAAGATGCTGGAGTTTACGCTCAAAAACAAGATGGTTATAGAAGTCCTGTTTCTGCATACTACAATCCCACAGCCATACAGTATCACTGGTACGATGGACGCCCCGCATATCTCGAGTTTGAATTTTGCTTGACAGACAGTGTGGCTCTGAGCACTATGGGACTTAACTGCTGAGGTCATCAGTCCCCTAGAACTTAGAACTACTTAAACCTAACCAACCTAAGGACATCACACATATCCATGCCCGACGCAGGATTCAAACCTGCGACTTTAGCGGTCGCGCGGTTCCAGACTGTAGCGCCTAGAACCGCTCGGCCACTCCGGCCGACAGACAGTGTGACTTAAATGATAGACTAACAATATCATTTGCCGACTTGACTCTGATCTGCCTGGCATAATGTGCCCTCGGTGAAAACTTCAAGTTGCTTGAGTTCTTAGATCGTTTGAGAGCACCATCTTCCTACTATCGGTGGCTGGAGTGGAACTCTGGCCCCTGGCATGGTTACTGCTAGTGAAGTTTTCTGTTTACTATCCATTTGTGGGGAGACCAATTCAGCACATTGTAATATCAGAGATCTTACTCGTACATGTTCTTCCTAGGATCTAGACAAAGTGGATGATCTTCATGTGCTAGAAAGTGACGTTCGTATCTCCGACTTGAGTAAAATTGAAATTATTCAGAATGCTTCTTTAATTATTCTATTTAGGTACAAGATCACAATGCTAAACACTGCCCTTTGTATTATTTAGGTATACTGGCTGGTTTAGTAAGTTTTTTTTAGCTATTTCGGACTTGTCAAAGCTTTTCTGGTGAATACTGTCATATGTCTTTCTGAAGCCAAAAATAAAAAAGAAAGAAAACGCAGGCATTTGCCATGCTTTCGGCGACCTGTTGGCACACACAATGTATCAAACCTTCTTGTTAAAATAACGGCTGGAAACCTGTAATGACAGCTAATTATGTTTACCAAAGATTTACGAACAAACCTGTTTGCTTTGGTTAATACTTTCCGTTTCCATTGCGAGTACATATCATACTATACTGTTTCAATATCTTTAATGATTACAAAATGCTTCCAACGGGTTATAGATTATTTAATGGCTACTTAACTATCCCAAAATATATTCCTAGAGAAAAATCATGCAACATCATTTTACAAAATATTTACAAGATATAATCTTAAGTACCCATAAAGATGTTAGAAGATAGTTTATTAGAGACAGATAAGAAGGCGTTAATTTCTTTGGTTAAGGATTCACCCACGAAAGCCAGAGTTAAGCATTCACATAAACAGTTGAAACCCGTTAAATTTTTACAAATATACATTAACCCAGTGACATCGTTATTTTAATTTCTTATTGTTACTTCCAACGTATCTAGTTCAAGCTTTGTAACTGCCTTTCTGTCTTTTTAGCGACGTATTCCCAAAAACTGTTGCCACTATACCTTTCCCTGTAGACGTAAAATGTACTTAAAAAGTATATTTCTTTAAATAGCTGAACATGTATGATGGGCGCTTGTGTTTGTATGGACGAATAAACGATCTGTTTTCAGTCCTGAGCCACTTGGGTGATTTCATACATGCCATGAATGACGTTACACCTCGTATTCATTCGTAGTATTACCCTCCACTGCTTAACTCACCATTCTCCTTTGAGTTATTAACGCTCCTTGGCAATTTCTTGCGAACTATTGTAGAAATTATTGCAGCTGTCAGTGGTGCAACGGGGGACTAATGGGTGTTAATTTGGGATTCGTTTAATGCTGAACGAGTCTTTCGCTGTTTTATTATATAATAGTATGTGTAATCATTCATATTGACGTTTCAGAAGCATAATTTCGCTAACCGTCGAGGCGAGTTTGAAGTCAGTGTATCAGAATCTGAAGTAGATTTCATGAATATAACCTAAACCACTTTTTCTGTTACTAGCAGCTCAGAATAGCGTAACTTGTATTATGAGTTGAAAAGAAGTTGGCGTTTTTCTAGTTACAAGGAATTTAATCGTTTATCACTTGCCTTTTGATCGCATTGAGAAGTTATTCACTGAACTGTTGAAAAAGAAGACGGTTAGCCATAAACTTTTAAGAATATGTATTTTACTGTCAAGATCCAGTATGGATAAAATAGATTAATTCCTGTTTTCAGTTTTGATCTTTTCCCAGATGGATGTAGTGATTTACAATTACAAATCGCCAAGTATTTATTTCTTGAGCAGATGATTGTCGTTCACACCCATTATCTAGTATTTTTACGACAATGTAAATACAGTGCCTACCCTTGATGTAAGCCACTCAACTGCGGCCGGAACTGCTTTATAAAACATGGCCATACATCCGGAGATGTCTCACTGAAGATGAGAATAGTCACGGAAACCTGCACTCGCAGATACTGATCGTAGTCTTAGCCCTTTTGACACATACTTTTTGGTGTGATCTTTAAAGGATAGAAAGTTTTCTGTTTAGTTCCACTGTCTTGTACGTAAGCAGTTTGTTCTGCAAAACTTTGAAAGCTGGACCGTTGTCAGTTTAGTTACAAGTGATTGGTGACGGTTCTTCAGTTTCTGAGCGTGTTTATCAAATATTAAACATTGTCGTTTCCCAAACTTCCATCCCTGGTCTACAGTTTTTGAACACTATTATGGATTCAGTGTATGCGATTACAATTAAAAAAGAGACAATAAAGGTAAATGAAATAGTATCATCACACTAGAATATGTGAGTGGAGCCGCAACTGTAATTTCAAAATGGACAACTACGGTCAGCATTAAAATACTGACAAGTTAACGACCTGTTTCGAACCCATGGGAAGCCATTACCAAGTCTTTATCCTTAGACGGGGCCGAAACAGTTGGTAGCTTTACGAATAAAGTGTTCGCATCTGGGGTGTATTCATCGTTAAATGAAGTAGTGTTACTCCCCGTCCTTTGAGAGTTTCTTGTAGGTGTGTAAGGTAGAGTCGTTGGAATGACAATTACATTACATCCTTTAGCTGAAAGCTTTGTGTTTTGTCAAAGTTATCCGTACGGCAGCACTAATTAAGCTGTCATTATTGAACCAACGCACTACATGAAAGGGAAAGGTATAGTATGCATACCTAGACAGTGGATCAGATAACATTAGGCGGAGCCAAAAGTAAGGTAATTTGACTTTTTTCAATATATTTATGTTAACAGTTTCTATCTTCAGTCTAGAATATGATCCACCCTCTTGGTAAACAACTGACGGAATGTGCAAACAGTAAGTTGACAACAGTGTGAAGTAACATGAAATGTATTTCAACTAAGGACATTACAAGCAATCCAAACAGTATTAGTCACACAAAGTCCACATGTAGCAGCCCATAAAATATTTCCGGTGATATTTTTACACATCAAGATAACATTGCACGTTACATGGTGACATTACTGTTCAGACTTGAAGAAACACACAAGATAATCAAATGCATATTGCATTGTAAGGATGAGAGCAGTATCACGTTAGCACTCGGCAGATTATGGCAAACGAGAATGAAGATCGTTCAGAATACCACTAGAGGTAGAAAGTACGTTTCTGCCACTTGGTGACTGAATAATACCAATTCGTACATTGTTCACATTACGCAATTTAGCTTTCTTGTTAAACAAAATTTTATGTACAGAAACAATATGATATTCCATCCAAGATGCATACCTTTTACTATTTTAATATTTTTCGCAAATTTAATTAAATACAATAAAGGCATAGGCATTTTGTGAAGGTATTTACAATAGTGAATAAACACGAAAAACAATCACTAAAAAATCACAGATTGCATGAAATTTCTTACGCTTGTGAGCACTGTTCATTATGAACAACAATTTAAAAAATACGTAATTTAAACTAACGCCTCGAAAAGGCTGTGGCACGTAAATAGTTTGGGAGTTGCGATATGTCACCTGCTTCTAGAAGCATTGCCGCCGGTGCTAGAGAGAACACGCACGGTTGGGGTGACAGCGAGGCCCGACAGAATAGCGGCGTGCGTACCTTGCAGAGGGCGGATCTCACTCGCGAACCGCTGCTTGTCTTCGGTGTCGTGTTTCTCAGAAGCGGCGTTGGCCCTTTGACTTTGGCCAACGGCGTCCGTCGTTCCGCCACAGCAGGGATCGCGAGTTGTCGCGTTTTGGCGGTGTTTCGACCCAGTGGCTGGAGCCTGCCACACACTAGTGGAGTCCGCAGGTGGTGCAGGCGCCGACGTAGGCTGATTCTGCGATTGCTCGAACGGCTGGCTGTCTCCGGATGCCTCCCCGAGTCCGCTCTTCCCCTCGCCCAAGTGGCTGTCCCTAGCTGACGAAGGCGGAGCTCCCACAAGAGGCCTCTGTGTGAACACAGCTTCCCCTGCGGTGGTTCGTTGCTTTACACCTGCCTCTTCACTTTTTGTCGTTTGAACCTGCAGCACCGCACTCTGCTGCAAGTTAGTTGCTGCGTCGACTCCAGCTTGACCGTGGAGCCTCCAGTTGAGGTAAGGCTGGAACAGAGCTGTGTGGGAGTGTAGAGGGACTTGCTGTTCTGGAGAGGGCGGCGCCCAACCGCAGATGATAGGCTGCAGTAGTGGCTGCTGCTGTTGCGCCGTCTGCGGGCGCGGGGCGTGCTGCCAAGGCAGGCCTGCGCCGCTGTAGTAGTTGTACACGTTCTGCTGGTGGTGCAGCACCGGCAAGTCCTGCAGCACACACACCAAAACGTCACGTTAACGACTTCAATAAACACAAAGACCACTTGCTGTAAACATAAAACTTCTCGAAATACACTGCCCAAGCACATTGAATTTAACACGTTTCTTGTAGTGACCATTTTCGCAGCAGCTGTATATAAATTGCAGTTGTTTCAAAGAAAATGCCTCTTTGCATGCTGCACATCGAAATTTTTAATTATGCACCCAGACGCGTTTCGTCTTTTTTTACAAGGCATCTTCAGTGGGTGTCTTGAAATATTACATGATTTGTCCAATTTTACACATAGGTTAAGGTTTCACATCTAGGTTATAGATTCAAAAACAGTTCCTTAACTTTTTTTATGAAACGGAAAGGTACTTACAGGTAACTTCTAATTCATTGCATCTAAGCAAACTCCTTTTTCTCATCTGGCAACCAGGTGGACATCTTACAGTTCACTGTTTACGTTACACATCACTGTAACTGCCATCTTTTTAATACAGAGTTTTATTTGTTGTTCTAAGTGTTACCAACATTCTCAGTTTTCTGCATTCAACTGTTTCGTGTGTGTGTGTGTGTGTGTGTGTGTGTGTGTGTGTGTGTGTGTGTGTGTGTGTGTGTGTGTGTGTGCGCGCGCGCGCGCGCGCGCGTGTATTAGAGAGGGAGAGAGATTTATTTTCTAAATAAATATTTTAAAAAAAGTTATTTTATTAAAAAAATAATAAAACGCACACACGCGAAACAGTTGAATGCAGAAAACTGAGAATGTTGGTAACACTTAGAACAACAAATAAAACTCTGTATTAAAAAGATGGCAGTTACAGTGATGTGTAACGTAAACAGTGAACTGTAAGATGTCCACCTGGTTGCCAGATTAGAAAAAGGAGTTTGCTTAGATGCAATGAATTAGAAGTTACCTGTAAGTAAGTAAGTACCTTCCCATTTCACAAAAAAACGTTAAGGAACTGCTTTTAAATCTATAACTTAGATCTGAAACCATATCATAACCTATGTGTAAAACTGAACAAATCATGTAATATTTCAGGACACCCACTGAAGATGCCTTGTAAAAAAGGCGAAACTCGTCTGGGTGCATAAATAAAAATAAAAAATTTCGATGTGCAGCATGCAAAAAGGCATATTCTTTGAAACAACATTAAATATGTTCGACGTCAACGTACGACCGCCACTCACAGACAGCAGGTGGCAGATCCAGCAGTGGAGGATATATAAAGTGTGTCAGAGGACGCGGGAGACGGTGCAGTAGTTGTGGTAATGCAGGAACGGAGCAATTTATCTGTCGTCCATAAGGACATGATCAAAGGCTTCCGGGCCAATGGTGGAAGCATTTCCGAATCGGACAAGTTTGTAAACTGTTCACGTGCAGCAGTGGTTAAAGTATACCGTGCATGGCAAAATGGCGCTATCCAAATCCAGGGCTGAGCAACCATTGTGCACCAGGGACCATATACGATAGACGTGAATCTCAGTTGCAGAGATGTGCAAGGACGAATAGATGTGCAACTGTTGACCAACTGACTGCTCAGATGAACCAAGGTGCTACCAACAGTGTCTCTTCAACGAACATTCAGCGAACATTACTGCGTGTGGGTCTCTGCAACAGACGCCTGGTTCATGCATCCATACTCACTGCCGTTCATCGGCAACGAAGCCTTGAATTTCCACGCCAGTACAGTTGTTTAACTGTACGTCGAATGAGTGGTGACAGCTGGCCTTTTTCACATGAATCAAGTATTATGCTCCATCGGACAGATAGCTATGGCATATACAGCGTGAAGCATCTGGAAGTTAACACCCTGTAACAATCTTCTAAAGGGTCCAGGCTGGAGGACATTACTTCGGTAATCTCGTCGTTCTGGAAGGCACACTGGATCAACTCAAGTATGCATCTATCCTTGCGGAAGAAATCCGTCCCTACATGCGGTTTGCTTTTCCTTGACACGATTTCATCTACCAGCAAGACTATACAACGTGTCTCGGAGAGTACGTTCGTGGTTCATGAGCGCCTTGATAAATTTCTCGTACGCCCCCCCCCTTCCCCCCTCGGTACCAAACTCCCCAGATTTAAACCCAAACGAGAGTCTGTGGGACCCTCGGTCGAGCTGTTCACTCCATTGATCTACAACCAAGAAACCTAGCGCAGCTGCCCACGGCACTGAAGCCTGCGTCGCTTCACATCCCTGTTGCTACCTTCAAGAACCTCGTTGACTCTAATCAGTCTTTCACAATGTGACTGAACAGTGTAGTAAAAAGAGAACATACAAGACAATACCCTCAAACTGTTATCGACCTCAACAGACACGGCCACAGTTCCGGTTCGTCACTTATTCTTTCAAATTTCAGTTTTCGTACTGGGTCCATTATGTTTACTTGGAGCTAGCACTTTTAAGGATCTGTTCTCAATGGCACTCCCACGGTCGAAAAGTGACTGACTATATTACGCCATATGTGGTGAGAAGGTGGATAGTCACACTACACATCTTGAGCAAGTTGTGTCTTTACTCCCTTAAAAATAATCAGATACCCAGACAGACACTAGGCCATATTTTTGTCTGGAACATATTGTACTGGAAATAATCATATTTTCGTCTAGCTGCGATGAGACTTACTATGTATTTACCTTGGTTGTAACGCAAATACCCGAAATTCCCTTCCAAACATTCCCAATTGTTACCCCCTTGTGTTCCAGTAGCAGCTCGCCTTGTAGTTAAAAGAATAGGAGTGCGCAGTGGATCAGATTACAGTCTACTCTGCTCTCTGAAATAAACATTGATACGAGCGTGTGCGCAGCTCACTGAACAAAACATTAGTCACCTACTTAAAACAGCAGCACGCTGGTTACTCTGTGGTGCTGTAATTGATGCAGAACTGGTACCACACGGTTACGCGACTCTCCATCGGTAACGTAAACCATGACAGTCAAGTGGTTTTGTGTGTGTGTGTGTGTGTGTGTGTGTGTGTGTGTGTGTGTGTGTGTGTGTACACCAGGCGGCTGTGTGGAAGTAGCGCAGTTAGACGAGTCGATGAGGATACGAGACAGAATGGGAGAAGGGACCCATTGTGTTCTGAGATTCCTATGACCACACCGTGAATCAGGTTGCGTGATTTGTTCGTGTATCAACGCGGACTGTCCTAAGTGTCTACGACAAATTGTGGACCACTCTGTCATATAACACCACCTGATAGCAGTGGTCGTAGAATAACCCTACCTGACGGACTGAAGACTGGTGTTATACCCTGTGAATGATGAGTTTCTAACCAGGGAAGAACTGCCGCTGCCAGTGAATGTACGTCCATGTCAATCAGTTTCCGTGGGGACATCGCGAATAGAGAATGATTTTTGAAGTCTAATAGTTTGCGAAAGTGCACTGCTCACAGCGGTATATAAATCTACGCCTTCCATGTGCCCAGGACCGTAGTAGCTGACTAGGAACGTGTAGGGTGGTCCGACTAGTCGCGGTTTCACCACATCTCAAAAGCTGCACGCCGTCGACTGCACTAACGGCCCAATGAGGCGTTTAATCTGCAGTGTCTGGAGGGTGTAGTTAAGGCAGAGGTGGTTTTGAGATGCTCTGAGAATTGTTTTCAGTACCATGGTTTGGAACTTGTAATGGTACTTGAATTACGTAACCATTACGGCACCTCACCTCAACCTCTCGATACCAGCAATATTCCACTGTGTGTCTGTAAAATAGTTAACATATTTCTGTGACAACATTCAGATTTGATTTCATTAATGTAGAGGCACTTCGATATGTATATATTGCAATGATATTATTCTTGTGTGTTTTCTTTCTTTTGTCACTATGATCTTTGACGTACTTGTAACTCTGATTTTTGGTCGTCATGTTAAAAAGACGCAAATTGTAGTCAGTTTATGAAATGTGAACTTTAACAGTGAGGAAGATATTTTCAAGTATGTTTTATGTGTTTTATATTGTGAAGTGATGTTTTGGATCGACTTACGTGATATTGCAACATAAGTAATAAAAAAGTGTAACTTAAATTCGGAGTGCTGATTACTTTTTTATATCATCATTGTCCTAACTTGCAAAAGTTTAATCTTCAAGAATGTTTATGAAACACATCTATAAAACTTTTGAATATCGCAGAAAAACACCTAGGCCTCTTTGCATCGGAGCTTAGAATCATCACTACCTAGATTTTCGACGATTGAGCCACGAGTTCACAACGAGACCAGCGTGGGAAACACGAAAAGATGAGTGCCTAATTTATCCATTATTTCAAGGAATGACTTTATTAACTGTGCTCTAATGACACCTGCCACATAATATAACTTTGTTGTTGCCCGAAAATGCAATATTTAGCAGCGTGAGCAACACTGCAATCATAATTAATTTTTGACCTTTGTTGTGGTAGGGTTGTTAGAACCTACACATTCAGCTTACAGTGGACCATGGCGTTTGTTTTCACATTCTCCATTACTAAGTGTTGCCCCTTCTACATACATATTCATAATTGTGTTATGAAAATGGTGCCGTACTAATAGTTTGTGCTCAAAAGGGACACTCCATCACAACAGCATACTACTGATACCACCTGAACATGTTACAGGAGAGTCATGGGGAAAGCGCTGCCAGCCATTCTGCAGACGACACATTCCAATGCCGTCCTCTTGTGTGATCACATTTTGTTCCACACCCTGTATTATCCTGAAATGTTATCCAATGACTTGTTCCTCTTTCCTCAGATGATGAAACTGTTGCGTGGGTTGGTTGGTTGGTTTTAGGGAAGGAGACCAGACAGCGAGGTCATCGGTCTCATCGGATTAGGGAAGGACGGGGAAGGAAGTCGGCCGTGCCCTTTGAAACGAACCATCCCGGCATTTGCCTGGAGCGATTTAGGGAAATCACGGAAAACCTAAATCAGGATGGCCGGACGCGGGATTGAACCGTCGTCCTCCCGAATGCGAGTCCAGTGTCTAACCACTGCGCCACTGTTGCGTGGGGTGCATTAACAGAATTACGAGGTGATTTCCTAGGTGGAACGTTTCCTTAATAGCCAAAATACACAACCAACTCTTCACGAAGTCGTTCTCGATGGGAAAAATATGTTGTATTGACGGGTGAGTATGTAGAGCACGGTTAACCCGACCACCAAGCTTCACGTTCACAGCTTCATTTTACGAAGGCCATAATCTAAACTTTACGACTACCCATCATAGCTGCTAGACAAAGATTTATGTTATCTTAATGAATCAATCACTCGCTATCCTATGTAAAGAATTGGAGGAGGTTCGGCAGTGCAATGCCCCTGAAGGGTCCGTATTGGGTTTTGAACCCCATCTCACAACATAATTTACATTTGTTATGTATTATCAATACAGCTTTTACTTCGCAAAGAGAAGAACAATTCGACCTTGTTGTTACCAATTGTGGGTAAACAGGTATTGCATTATTCCACAAAAGTTACTGATTTATAAGAAACTTTTCTGTTGCTAAGCAAATTTAAGGCAAAAAAGAGAATCCGAGGTTATTTTCTTTTAAGAATAATTTTTATGCAGGAAGTTACGCTCTTTCGAAGTTATACAGAAGTAAATTATGAACTAGCCTACAGCGTGCCGCCAGAACGTCATGAACTCCTGAGGCTGCCAGCGATGGCATGCAAGCATTCAGTCTGAGAGTGTGTGACGCGATGGAGGACCTACGGAGACGTCACTTCGTCGATTACTTGTATCAGGAATAATTAATGTTAGTGATGTAACTAATGTAGTGAGTTTATTATGTTCTGGAGGCTGGGACTATGCATTACGTTAATGGCTATTATATAGCAACCTCACTTCATGTTTCAGAAGGAACTTGAACCCACTAGCAGACAAAGCGATAGACAGTCCACACCTCCCCTAGATCGCAAATTCCTCTTAACTGTCCGTCCCCTAAGCTGACTGGTCAGTGGGTTTGACTGCCAAGCAGTGGGCTCAGATTCGTTTCTGGCTGGATCATAGATTTTCTCTGCTCTGTGTCACCACCACCACCACCACCACCACCACCACCCCCACCACCACCACCACACACACACACGAGTAGCCCAATGTGGCATCAATGGGAAAGACTTGCAACTTGGCAGCTGGACTTCCCTAGGTGAGGACTCCCAGCCATCAGTCTCGTGCAATCATTTAATTCCATTCCCCTCTTAACCGCCCACTATGTGAAGAAGTAGTCCAACCAAGATTTTCGGGAGGTTTCCTTTGGTCTTGACGCGGATGCCAGAGTTGGAAATCACTTCCCATACATAGTCATGTTCCCTCTGACCCACTTCCACTGCTGGAACTAAGTTCTACAACAACCGATCCTGCTCTTACGAATTGGGAATGGAAGATGTAAAACATCTATGCATACTTACTCATAAACAAAATTTTAATTTTATCTGGGACAATGGTCAACATTATTCCAGAATTAAGTTAAAGCAGTCCCAATCCTCCAGTTCTGAACAACGTTTTTGGGAGGTTTCTCTTGGTTATGTAGCGAATACCGGAACTGGAAATCCCTTCGCAACTATTTCCAATTGCAAACTCCTCTGCTCCATTCCAAGCTTGGGGAATATGTGGCTGAAAAGAACAAAGGTTTACGTGCCACGCAAGTTATCGACTTTACTGTGTATACACTAACAAATACCGCTGTATCTACATTCCACTTAGGGACTTCGTCTCTGAATTAAGCTGATTTTCCATTCCCCGATTCTGACCGAGGTTTTTTGGCGGATTCCTTTTGTTATAAGGCAAATATTGAAATTGGAAATCACTTCCCAAATTTTACCAATTAAGACTCCCTTTGTCCCACTACCACCTCATCGGGTATTTGGCTCCAATGTCCGTAACTACAATGGATCATTACTCGATCAGTCCACTCTACTTTTAGGGATTGGGAATGAAAAATAATAAGAGACTTGTTTGTAAAGCACTGATCATCTTGCAGTCTATTGCAACGAACACTGTCCTGTTCATTTTTCTGGATATTTTATATTTTTAACTAGCACACAAAAAATTTATGTGCTTGTCTTTTCAGCTCTTCAGTTGGATAATTTGAATCAGCAGTGTACCAATATGTCCAAGTGTTTATACCAAACGATGACTTAGCTGAGCAAACCACCACCCACAAGTTTCCGGGATGTTCCATTATCAATGGTTCCCCACATTCTTCTCACTAGCACATTCGGCTGTTCATAAGTCTTCTCGCCAGTACAGCTGATATTTAAGTACAGCGACATTTTTTGTGGTTTCCGCATTGTCAAGACTCACATTGTATTCCCAAACTTGCACTGTATCTCTGTTTACTTAACACTCACTTGTACCACCATCTCATAGGCTTCACACATGGCCATTCTTATCAAATGCGTGAAGTACTATTAACTTTCCTCTGTCAATCTTCTTGCTGTCTTTTGTAGACAGAGTTCGGTGATCATTTTCGCAACATTTTGCGAATGGTGCAATTAAACCGAATTGAGTCTAAAGGGTCCTATTACTTTATTTGGAACGTAGTTATCCATTTCATGGTTTATAACGTGATTCTACTTTAATCGTAATTATTCTGCGTTAGCCGGATCTGTACTGAATGTTCTCAGTTCGTCTATTAAATAAGTTGACGACGATTAATGATGTACTTCCGGATGTTCGGAAGAGTCTGGATTTCCATTTTCGCACAAAATTACGCGACCGACCCAGTCGTCGTCTTTAGCCCCACTCGAGCCCAGGGAGCGATTACACGTTACAGCAAAATTATCAGCTCCTGAAGAAGACGACAGGATCGGTCGTCGAAATACTGTGCGGAAACGGAAATACAAACTTGGCTCAACACCCAGATGTATACTGTTAATCAGACACACTCGAAAGGTACAAAATTGTTGAAAGTTTCTTGGCCACTTGACGTCCGGGATCTTCGGCCTACATTTAACGATTTTCCTGACGTTTCTCCAGCACGAGTGACTGGCACTGTCAGTGGTTCACCCTCTATTACTGGTGCAGATTGGAATCGAGCCCGCGACCGGGGATTATATGTACCAGACACGCCAACGTCTGAGGATTCATCTCTGATCATTGTCAACTGGATCTCCGCTTGCTACCTGCAACAGCTGTTCGCTGCAACACTGGCTACCAGGATCCGTTTACATTGAGGCTTTCTTCCTGCGTCGTCGTCGTCTAGGCCTTTTGGTCTGTTCTGCCTCATTGTTTACGCCATCTCGTTAAGAGACGTCCAAAGTTTCCACAACGGGACTCGAGCCGCAGGCAAACTCCGCAAGAGTCTTGCTTTTCGCCAACACTTATAATGTGACAATAAGTAGATCTAAGCTTGTGACTGTGGGTCTGTCATCGGACTGTGACTTTGCTTCGGTAATACAAGTGAAAAACGCACAACGCATTGCTGCTAAATTTCAATAATCATGGTACGAGTGGGGATGTGTCTTGAGCTGCTCACAATTTGTGGATGTCACGATGTTTAAAAGAAATGTCGTTATTCTTACTCCATTACGTGTGGGAAATTGTACAACCTTCTTTCCATTGTTATTTAGTTTATTATCTTCCTCTGTACCTACTATACACGTAACAGGCCTCTTATCCACTCGGGTGCGTAAGTTTCCCCCTTTTTAAAATTTTTTCCTGTAATGTTCTGTAACAGGCCATAAAATTCACTAGTACACTACTGGCAATTAAAATTGCTACACTAAAAAGAAATGCAGATGATAAACGGGTATTCATTGGACAAATACATTATACTAGAACTGACATGTGATTACATTTTCACGCAATTTGGGTGCATAGATACTAAGAAATCAGTACCCAGAACAAGAACCTCTGGCCGCAATATCGGCCTTGATATGCCTGGGCATTGAGTCAAACAGCGCTTGGATGGCGTGTACAGGTACAGCTGCCCATGCAGCTTCAACACGATACCACAGTTCACCAAGAGTAGTGACTGGCGTATTGTCACGAGCCAGTTGCTCGGCCACCATTGACCAGACGTTATCAGTTGGTGTGAAATCTGGAGATTGTGTTGGCCAGCGCAGCAGTCGAACATTTTCCGTATCCAGAAAGGCCCGTACAGGACCTGCAACATGCGGTCGTGCGTTATACTGCTGAAATATAGGATTTCGCAGGGATCGTGTGAGGGGAAGAGCCACGGGTCACAACACATCTGAAATGTAACGTCCACTGTTCAAAGTGCCGTCAGTGCGAACAAGAGGTGACCGAGACGTGTAACCAATAGCACCCCATACCATCACGCCGGGTGATACAACAGTATGGCGATGACGAATACACGCTTCCAATGTGCGTTCACCGCGATGTCGCCAAACACGGATGCGACCATCATGATGCTGCAAACAGAACCAGGATTCAACCGAAAAAATGACGTTTTGCCATTCGTGCATCCAGGTTCGTCGTTGAGTACATCATCGCAGGAGCTCCTGTCTGTGATGCAGCGTCAAGGGTAACCGCAACCATGGTCTCCGAGCTGATAGTCCATGCTGCTGCAAACGTCGTCGAACTGTTCGTGCAGATGGTTGTTGTCTTGCAAACGTCCCCATCTGTTTACTCAGGGATCGAGACATGGCTGCACGATCCGTTACAGCCATGCGGATAAGATGCCTGTCATCTCGACTGTTAGTGATACGAAGCCGTTGGAATCCAGCACGGCGTTCCGTATTACCCTCCTGAACCCACCGATTCCATATTCTGCTAACAGTCATTGGATCTCGACCAATGCGAGCAGCAATGTCGCGATATGATAAACCGCAATTGCGATATGCTACAATCCGACCTCTATCAAAGTCGGAAAGGTGATGGTACGCATTTCTCCTCCTTACTCGAGGCGTCACAACAACGTTTCACCAGGCAACGCCGGTCAACTGCTGTTTGTGTATGAGAAATCGGTTGGAGGCTTTCCCCATGTCAGCACGTTGTAGGTGTCGCCACCGGGGCCAACCTTGTGTTGTGAATGCTGTGAAAAGCTAATCATTTGCATATGACAGCATCTTCTTCCTCTTTGTTAAATTTCGCGTCTGTAGCACGTCATCTTCGTGGTGTAGCAATTTTAATGGCCAGTAGCGTATTTTGAGTTCTTCCATCATCCGTCATATACCAAGACAATATGCATAAGTATCCTCTGTCAACTTTAAGAATGCCGCGAGGGGTAGCTGCGTTGTCTGGGTGCCTTGCCACGCCACGGTACGGTACGCTCGGCTCCCCCCCGTCGGAGGTTCACGTCCTCCCTGAGGCGCACGTGCGTGTGCGTGTTGCCCTTAGCGTGCATTAGTTTAAGTTAGAGTAAGTAGTGTGTAAGTCTAGGGATCGATGACCTCAGCAATTTGGTCCCATAGGAACTTACCACAAATTTCCAATTTCAACTTTAAGACACAGCATTATTATTCTTTCATTTTTAAAAGGGTATGTATGTATGTATGTATGTATGTATGTATGCCATTCGGTTAACGCTTTC